>NW_027181992.1:10268156-10940656 GCF_029961685.1 Aristolochia californica | reverse complement strand
TTTAAATGTATGTTGGAGCTCGAACTCAGTTAAAATTATTGGGCTTGACTCGAGCTCGAGTTCAAAATATTTAAATCAAGCTCGGCTTGAACATAGGCAGGTTCGAACTCGACTCGGCTCGATGCCACCCCTAACTACACCCACAATAATCCCTCATTTTATTTTTTAAAATATTTTAAATTTTTATTTATTTTTAAAAGTTGAATAACTATTCTACATTTAAAGTTATCTGATTGCATCAGTCATAATTAAATTTTAGTCGTGTTAAAAAATACATGTCAAGTTTGTTATGTCATATTAAAATTCAATTAATTAATTTATTTGGTACGCTCTTACCACTAATTATAAATCATTAATTGTGTGACGAAGTTATGAAGCCTATTTTGGATAGAGGAAGCGAAAAAGGGTTAATTTATTTTATTATTTAATGCATGAAATACATTAATAAGTTTTAATGTAAAAATTCTATTTTTAATCCAAGCCAATACTTAATGCATGAAAATTCTTGCATGAGTTTTTCCAATAAAATGGTTTTTATTAATAATTGTGACATCGTAGTAATTGGATCCGGCTGATGGTGTCGAGTCCGGAATTCGTAACCGAGTAATTTATCTATAAAAAGCAATAACCCCCTCTACACTGTTCCATTCGTCTCTTTCTTCACCAAGAACACCCTGAAGGCACCGAGAAATCGGGCTCAACACCTTGCGCCGGTAGCAGCCTCCTCCAGAAGGCCAGAACTTCCTGGTGAAAAGACTTCTGGAAGGGGACGCTCTCGGTGCCAGGTTTTGAACTCCCCGAATACTCTTCGACCATGGATTTCCCGCCCCTGCATTTCTTTCTTTCCCATCTTTCCGTCCATTTAATTCTGTTTTGTTTTCTTATTGCTCTTTTGATTCTTATCTATTCGATCTCTTTTCTTTATCTTTGAACCCACCGTGAAAGAAGGAAGCCGAATACAATGTCTCTCATCCCCACTTTTCGTCGTACTGAGTTTAATGCAATGGTCGCAATTCACCCCCTTGGCATGGAAGCACGAGGACAGCGAGAAGAAAAGAAGTCGGCGTTGAGTTCTTTCTAGGCGTTGCAAGAAATGGGTCTCAACCCCTGGCGCGGCCTCCTCCAGAAAATCAGAACCGCTATGGTAGAGAGTCTTTTTTTTTAATTCTTCTCTACTCTTCCGTTTCTCTGTCTCCCTTCTTTTTCTCTCGATCTTAATTTCTTCCACTCTTCTTTTCATTTTTTTTTTTTTTTTTGTAATTTTCATCTTTTTCGTGTTTTTTTTCTTCTCGCCGAATGCAGAGCTCCACTGCTATGTTTCTTTCTTCCCCTACCCATGTTCTTTTTTTCTTTTTTCTTTTTTCTTTTTGTCTTCACGACCGTCTAATGTTTCTTTTATTATCTTTTCTCGCCGTTTTTTTCCTTCCGATATTTCTTCCATTCTTCTTTTTTTTTCTTTATTTTTTTAGTTTCTTCCTTTTTTTTTTTTCTCGGCAAATACTGAGCTTCGGCGCTCTGCTTACCCTTTCTTGCAAGATGGGTGGGCGTTAACATTTTATGCAACGAGGAATGATTCCCCCTGCGTAAGATGCTATGGTTGTTTGCTCCTTTTTTATGATTTTTTATACGTTAATTCTTCTCCCCCTTGTGAGATCATCACAATATGAATGGGGAATATAGCATGCATATTACTCTTTATCAGAATAAAAAATGGCTAACCTGGGTGGTAATACTATTCAGGGCAGAACCAGACTCCGATGGGGAGGACGATGTTCCACGCGGAGACGGAGCTATCAGTCAAAAAACATAAGGAGAGGTAATTTCCTGGTGTTCTTCTCTAAATTCTTTTTTATCTTGTAATATGTCATTCTTGATGTAAAGGAGGATTCACAGAAATCATCTGTTGAAAGATTTAAACCAAGAATACAGAAAGCAATATGTTGAAATTAAATTCATACACTATGGCCATTAAGATGGAAAAAGTGAAGTTTGCTGTATTAAAGAAAGAAACCCCTAATGAGATTAGGGTCTATAGAATCTAATATTAAGAAATCTCATTTCCAACACATTTTCCTATTCATCACCAAACAGACACCCTTGCTCTTCCATAAAGTGTTTTTGTTCTCATGTTTCTCTCAAAGTCCTTTTAAAAACTATGAGTTTTTTGTGCAGGCTTTTGAATGTTCAACTAGGAGAAACATCAAGACTTGTTTGGCTCGAGGTGGGGGCGGATCCACTGGTTGAATCTGGTAACTTAATGAGGGCTTACAACAAACCATCGGAAGTTACTAGGACACACCCATCTTCAAGCTCGACATCGGAAGAGATACTAGGACATCGGAAGAGATTTGGTCCGCTGGAATTGCTGGGTGCTGTTGAGGACTGAACTGCATTCCCATCGAGCTCGACAAAATGTACTATTGTAGAGTGACTATTTCTTGTTTGTTTTAACTTGTAGGCAATTCTAGGAGGGATGAATAGAGATGTTTGGATAACAATGTGAAAGAGAATCATCAGTTTCACCTTTTCCTTTCATAAGACAGATATGTTTCTTGTACCAGGCTCAAATGATAAATGATAATGATGAAGTTCTTTCAAGTATTTTTTATTGGTTTGTCCTCCATGACTAGTTTTTAATCCATGGAAAAAATGACAGCACCGCAGAGGAATTGGGAAGGATTCACAGAAATCATCTGTTGAAAGATTTAAACCAAGAATACAGAAAGCAATATGTTGAAATGAAATTCATACACTATGGCCATTAAGATGGAAAAAGTGAAAAGAAAATGAAATGTAAGTGTCAATATGATTATTCCCTAATTTCCTGGTGTTCTCCACTATAGAATTAATGTTTTTCTGTTCTTGCTTCATCTTAATTCTTTTTTATCTTGTAATTTGTCATTGTTGATGCAGGATGATTGCAAATCCTTGTTTCTTATATTTGTTATGCCTATAACAGGTAGCAACTGTTGGTTGTACAGCTTGGTGGGAGTTGACAACGCGGAAAGAAAGGTATTTAGTTTTTGCTGCTTAAAGAAAATAATTTGGACATACTCTCTGTTGGGATTCTTATTTTGTTCTTTTTACTTTCCACAGGATAAAGAAGGAATGGAATCTGGCACTAATAAATGTGCTGACAGTATCTGTCTGCAACGCCATTGTAGTTTGGTCATTAGCTCCATGTCGTTCATATGGGAACACATTTCGGTTTGATCTCCAAAATACCTTACAAAAGCTTCCCAACAACATATTTGAGAAGAGCTATCCACTCTGAGAATTTGATTTGCAGAAAAGAATCCATTCTTTCTTTTACAAGGCTGCACAGCTTTGCATCTGCTGGAGCTGTTCAAGGTGCTTTTTCAAAGTGTTCTGCCTCAAAAAAGGAAGGAAGGCAACACCACATTTTGTGTTGTTCATTCCAATTTATTCTCTTTGTCAGTCGGCTCTTTTACTCCGAGCAGTATATTTCTGCTGATGTAAGAAATTTCCACTTGAAGGAAAACAAGATAATGGTAACTTAATTTGCTATTTGTCTGAGTAATTTTTTCCTTTTTTCAAGTTATCAACATCTTACTGTGAAAAAAATCCACTGGTCGAATCTGGTAACTTAATGAGGGCTTACAACAAACCATCGGAAGATACTAGGACACAACCATCTTCAAATTGGTTCATCTCAAAAAAGGCTCTCGTATCGGGGCTAGGACTGTTGGGTATCAAACAAGGCGACAATGGGGATTCCACATCACCTCCAAAACCGAGAAGAAAGAGGGTTATCAGGAAAAAGGTGGTGGGTTGAACGTAATGTTCGCATATTCACTCCAGTGCCTCAAAAACCAATTGTGCATCCAAAAAGAGATTTGGTGGATTATTATTTCTGTAGGGATTTTCGCTGGAATTGCTAGGTACTGTTGAGGACCGAACTGCATTCCCGTCGAGCTCGACAAAATGTACTATTGTAGAGTGACTCTCTCGATTGTTTTAACTTGTAGGCAGGTTATATTTCAATTCTGGGAGGGATGATTAGAGATGTTGGATAACAATTTCAAAGAGAATCATCAGTTTTGCAAATATATTTCTTGTATCAGGCTCAAATGATAAATGATAACGATGAAATTCTTAAAAGGTATTTTTTTTTTTTGGTTCATCTTCCACGACTGGTTTTTAACCCATGGAAAACATGACAGCACCGCAAACTAACTACTCTACTGCAAAGGAAATGCATGTATCCGTAGCATACAACTAAAGGATATTGAATTTTAACTTCCACGACTATTTCTACTGGATAGACACCCAATAATCCACACTCCTCTAACATGTCCCTCACATACTTTTTTTGAATTCCTTTATAGTCACTCTAAGATAGTTCAACATCATCTATGCATACAACTAAAGCCACAACACCTAACTGTCTCCGCAGGACAGAAATAAAATGATCATAATGGTTCCTACAGAATCTAAACTTTATAAGCATTTAGCAAAAATATTCAAACTATGCTTTGGGACTCTGTTTAAGGCCATAAATAGACTTATTCAACCAATACATTTTCCTTGTCTTCCCTTGAGTAACATATTATTCAATGATGGACCCACTGCGGATTATTTCATGTGTCCCTATTAAGGACTTTCATTATTTGGTATGTGTTATGTGGGCCCATGCCCATTTCCGTTGTTGGTCTTGTATCTCTTTGATTGAGTCATTATTATTGAAGAAGGACTTCTCGGTTCTAATTGTTGTTAGCATTAATTATTGAGATGAAGAAGAAAGCACATGGTAGCCCCATAATACTATCTTCCGGCGATTACCTTTTACCCCCTTATTTGGCAGTTTGACTCCTACCTTTTGAGAGTCGGTGCCCAGTGTTCATACACCGTGATAGAGAAGTTTATAACTACACTGCTGAGCAATGCCTATAGACTCAGTACATATAGAAGATAAGAGTGTTCCCTACATCCAGCGTGAGTCAAGTCTATTATTCACCCAAGAGGTATTTTTTTAGCTACCCTGAGAAAGTGGGTAGACTCTGTGCCCTAGTGAAGTGCTACCTTTCTACCTTTGAAATTGAGCGGATGGTATTATTTACTATGACCCTTTGATTGGAGTATAGAACTTTGTCTTACGGCTAGGAGTGGTTTTTTCTCTCACCATTATTATGTCAGCTAGGTCTCTTGGAAAAGAACAAAAGAGACCACCACCAGTTTTAGGGGGAGTGTTGGAAGATATGGTGGACTATCATTTTATACGAGGAGATCCTATACACAATTTGCAACAAGTTGGGCGTTTATGTTATTCTCTGACACCCAGTTTGAGGAGGAGTGTTGGAAGGTGGGCCCAAACCCACACGGAAGGCCGACAAGTCTAAGTGTGTGGAAGATGGGCTAAAGCCACAAGGCCAAGAAAAACCCACACATCCAAGAAAGGTAGAAGATGGTCTCAAGCCCACAAACCAAGGAAAAAACCCACTTGCCCACGCAATGGTGGCATGATGGTAAATAATGAGTAATCTCATAAAAAGACATTGGTGTAATTGGTTTATGATTTATATATCTTATTCACTCTTACTAGGGTGAAGGGTATTCTTGTAATATTAGTACTTTTGGTATCTATAAATACAATTTAAGGAGGAGGGTTTGGACAAGTCCATTACCCTAATCTTCCTCTTTTTTGCTTCAAAATCGTCACTCTTCTTCATCTTTTCCTCCTGAAACCTATCTCTACAATTCTTCTTCTTCTTCTCACCCCTTAATCCTCTTCTATTGTGATTATACATCATGGAATCCTAAGTTTTAACATGTTTAACCATATATACCCACTTAAAGCCCATGGGGTTCTTAATTGAAGGAATAGGAACTATAGCCCATGTCTGATTCTCATATGGTTCCTGCATTTCTTATTCGATTGCCTCCTTCCATCTCGGATGCCTCAAAGCCTCCTGATAGGATTGTGATGCATATATGGAGGAAATAGAGGTAGGAAATTTACAATACGAAGAAGACTAACGATGGTGGGACACAAAATTGGATATGGGGTGAGAAGTAGAGGGCCTAGTGCAAGTTCGGGGATTTTTCCTATTGAATTTATGGAAAAGAGAAATACTTCATTAACTTGTTATAATCAGAGTACATGAACCTCTATTTATAATAGAGGAAAGTAGTAAAGTCCAATTACAATTAAACTACCTTTGTCCCAATTACACCTAAACTCTAACACTTAAAGATAAGTCCTAGCATGCATAATTAACTAACATGATATAAATAGAAGACTAACATGACTAAAATGCCTTTAAACTGAAACTCTTCTGTGAGACTTGCTTCCATAATAATTTTAGCTCTGTAAGACTTCTTATTGTGTAAAAACTCATCATGTCATAATTGTATGGGCCTGGGACTTCTCCTTGGTCTATGGGCCTTGTGCCCATTTTCCACATCTCTTGGATGTGTGGGCCTTGGTTTTATGGGTTTGGGCCCATCTTCCAACACACTTGGATATATGGGCCTTCCTTTGTCGTGTGGGCTTGGGCCTATCTTCCAACATTTCCTTAAGGCAATAGGTCGAATATCTTATTGTAGTCCAAATGTAATAGGAGGAGATGGACTTACCTCAATGGGATATGTAAGCTCCGTAGGGGTGGTATCGGCCAATGCTTCAGGGGGTTGAGGAGTTTCTGTAACACGAGGCCTAACCAATGGAGGAGAGGCTTGTACAGAGGAAAGACCCACAAGTGACCTTTGGAGAGTAGGATTATAGCAAATATAACCCTTCTACTATGAGAGTATTCTAAGAAGATACACTAGACAAATTTTGGATCAAGTTTATTTTCCTGTGGTGATGAAACATGAACAAAACTTGTACACTCGAAGACTTTCTAGGGAAGCAAAAAAGGGTTATCATTTGGAAACAATAATGAATATGGGGATATATGACCGAGAACGAATGAGGGTATCCCATTAATAAGAAAACACATAGTAAGTATGGCATGTTGCTATTAGAAGTTTGGTACTTTCATGGTATATAATAAGCCGTGAGCTACCTCTAGTAGATGACGGTTCTTCCGTTCTACTACACCATTTTGTTGAGGGGTGTAGATACAAGACGTCTGATGGATAATGCCATTTTCTTGACAAAAAAGAGTCAAGGTCACTAGAGAGATATTCTTTGGCATTATCAGAGCGAAATACTTTTATTTTTTGACCAAATTGAGTGACCACCATAGAATGAAGGACTTAAAGATGGAGAAAATTTCAGATCTCTCTTTAAAAAGAAATATCCATGTGGCAATCTCTACTTACTATCTTTCAAGATGCTTTCTTTAAACCAAAAGGTCTAACATCAAGGTGGCTCCTACACCACTAGATCCCAATTCAACCAGGTATCCCCCACGAGCACATGACCCTATTGCTGCCCACATGTTCTAAAGGGTGAAATTGAAATGTTGGTCAAGGAAATGCTTCAAGAAGGTATCATCAAACCAAGTAATGATCCTTACTCTTCCCCTATGCTATTGGTGAAAAATAAAGATTGAATCATGGAGGTTTTGTGTAGACTGCCATTCCCTTAACAACATTACTGTAAAAGATAAGTACATGATTCCTGTTATTATAGAGTTACTTGATGAATTGAGTGTAAACTAGATGTTTGCTTGGGTTGTCATCAAATCCAAGTAGTTGATAGTCTATAAAAGATAAGTACATGATTCCTGTTATTATTGAGTTACTTGATGAATTGAGTGTAAACTAGATGTTCGCTTGGGTTGTCATCAAATCCAAGTAGTTGATAGTGACACCAAGAACCGGCTTTTAAATTCACAATGAACAATATGAGTTTTTGGTAATGCCCATTGGCCCAACCTATGACCCAACTTCCTTTCACAGTATGATGAATGATGTGTTCTAACCATTCTTGTGGAAATTTGTATTAGTATTTTTTATGACATATTGGTTTAGAGTAAAAAATTTGGGGAACATCTACATCATCTTCTTAAGGTCTTGAGCATACTTCAATACCACCCCCTCTATGTCAAAATAAGTAAGTTCATTTTGTTTCACTGTCCACTATTTGGGATATGTGGTCTCTCAAGAAGGTATCTAATCGAACAAGATAAGATTCAAGCAATGTTAGATTGGCCCATACCCAAAACTTTGAAACAACTTTGAAGGTTCTTAGGTCTAACTAGATATTATCGCTATTTATCAAAGATTATGCCTCAATTGCTCAAGCTTTGACTATCTTACTAAAAAAGATGTTGTTATATGGGATGATGATGGTAAAATAGCTTTTGTGACTCTCCAACAAAAAAATATATGTTATGGTCCCTAGCCATGGATCGAGTTACTCAGCGTGGGATTTGTGAATCCAGCACTGTAATAGAGTTGCTGCTCTCGGTAAGGATGGAAAAGGAGTCTCATTTCTTTGGTTTGTTCTCGGATAGGAGGAAAGCAACCTCCTTTGTGGGGCTAGGCTGCTGTTCTCGGTAAGGGCAGAGAGCCCTTGCTGCTGCTGCTCGGACAAGATTGGAAAGGTCCCTTTTTTCTCACGGTTGAGAGGGTTTAAAACCCTCTCTGTTGTTGCACGGGTTAGGGGCTGAAAAGCCTCTAACTTGATAGTCCTTGTATCAAAGGTTAGGAGTTCCTAACCTTGTTTCTTGCTGGCCCTGAGACTGAGAACCTCTGAATTTTGGCTGCTCGTGGTATGGTGATTGAGAAGCCTCAAACCTCGCTCAGAAAGAGGGAGAGAACCCCTTTATGACTGCTGTGGATGGATGGGAGGCTGAAGCCTCTGATTGAGCTAGGAAAAGGGACAAAAATTCCCTTCTTCTCTTTGGTATGGAGCAAGGTAAACATAAATCAAAATAGGGAAGAGGGAAATTCAGATTCAAGAGGGAACCTGGACCTAGAGCTCATCAAGGAGACCTCCAACCCTAGAGCTCGTCAAGGAGAACTCGAAAGCCTGTTTAACCTAATTTAATGCTTGCCCTTTTTCCCATTCTCCTTGCCCTCTAAGTAGCGTTGACGCCAACCATATTTTTAGGGTTAATTGTTACAATTCTGCCCCTATGGCAATTTAACTTAAAAATAAGGCATAAAAAACGAATGTAAAACAATATGGAAAGAAAAATATTAAATCTATGACTCAATGCGCCTCCTTTGTATGACTCGGTTAGCTATTGAGTCCTCTGCAATGTACATTGCTCGTATATTGGCCATACCAAAATTTTTGAAACTCTTTGGGGCAGTCTTTGGGCATGATGGACAACCAATTTCTAAATATAGTCAACCTCTGAAGGGTAGGATGCTATTTTAGTCCATTTATGAAAAAGAGAACTATGCCCTAGTTCAATGACCCTATTTAATTGGGAGAAGGTTCAAGGATCAAACTGACAGCAATGAATTACTACTTCAATGCAACAACGGTGGCTGGTCAAAATAATGGGCTACATATTTGAAATTATCTATAAAAAGGAAGCGAGAGCACAATGGATGAAGTCTCTCCTGTCAGTATGACACTACTCTCCACTATCTCAGAGCTTTTGTTCCTCCCATGCTAAGTCACAATGCTCTCTTTTCCCAAGAGAAAAAAAAATCCTATGGCGGAATGAAAAGAGATGGGTCTTTTTCCATAAAATTTAATTGAATGTCACCTAGACCAGGAATTTTGCTGGGATAAATGATAGCGGAATTTAGAATTCATAAAAACTGAAAAGCAGAAGCCCACATTCATACATACCTCCAGCCATGGCAGACAAATTCTATGAATTTTCAGAAAACTTGTCTAGTTTATCCAATGTCCGATTGATGGAGAACACATATAGTTTTGCTAGACCAAATCCTTTTTCTCTTCAACGTGAAAAAACTTCACATACCAACTTCTCTAAACTCTTTAGCATTAAAAGAGGAGAAGTTGAAACTAATGGGCAGTTTACAGCTATCACACTTTTTCCTACATCTAAGGAAAAACCACCTCATAATGGTTCAACTTCAGAACAACATAGAAAATAATTCACTAATAGGATAATTAACAAAATAAAACAAACCAAAGAAATTAATGGGAGGTATATGACAAAGATACAAAATTATGGGGCTAAGAAAAAAACTCTAGAAATTTAAATGGCAAAAATTAAAACCAAGCTAACAAGAAGAAAAACCTCCATAATTTTGTAGAAACATCTTGTTTTTAGCGAGGTTACCTCATATATTTTGCTCTAATATCATGTTGAATTATAGAAAAACAAAATAATTCATTGAGTTGATTATAATTGAGTAAAATGAACCTTTATTTATAATAGAGAAAACATGTAGAATCATATTACAATGAAACCACCCTTGTCCCAGTTACTCTTGAAGTCTAATACTTAATAGTAAATCCTAATATAATTAAATAATTGAACATAAATTGAAGACTAACATAACTAAAATGTCTTTAACAAAGACACTTCTATGAGACTTCCTCCCATGAGACACATGTAAGACTCTACCATATTAATTCAGGCACTGTCAGACTTCTTACTTTGAGAGTCATGTAAAACTCTCTCATAATTTTCTTCAACAACAAGTACCAAAGATGTCGACGAAGGAGAAGTAGCATCATATAAGGTGATGAACATGACACTTTTTTCCTAGGATGATAGTGGGGAGATCTAGGAGTCTAGAGAGAGTCGAGAACTTATGTACTAGAGCAATGAATTCACTCTCAATGAAGTAGGAAGCCTCCTAGCCCCTTGTGATAAAAGCAAGCTTCCACATGGGAATCAAGAAGATGGGAACTGTAACCATTGTAGCTTGTAAGAGATCCATTATCAGTGTTGACTGAGATTTGGAATCCACTTATTTTAATGTATATTGTTCTCTGATAAGGTCATTTCTTCTCCTCAATCAACTTGATAGGAAATAAAGGGTCACATCCTAAAGATGACCAATGTAGAAAATAATTAAGGTAGAGCATAAAGTTGAAATGGAGCTATTTAATTCCTTTGATCAAAGTTGAAATAGAGCTATTTAATTCCTTTGATCTTTGACTTCTTTTGTTTTATTTAAATGACTCTAAAAGAGTAAAAAAAAAAAGAAAAAAATTATTGTTTTGTTGTTTAATGACTTTTCCTTCCACCCTCCTATCTTTATGTGAATAGGAAAATAATGAGAACCTCAATTAAGTATGAGTTTATGCCAACATAAGATTTATTTGAAATGAAATTCTCATCTCTCTACTATGTCTTTGTCACTCAGGTTAGTTTATTCCCCATATATTTTTATGTTTTTTGCATGATTTCTTTATGAGATTTTTTTTTTTACATATTTCTTTTTTTATTAATTTTTTACAATGATTATATGTTTCAAAATTTTGTGGTTATAGACTTTTAAAAAGTAATTTATGCTTTTAATAAATTGCATACTATATATTTAATGACTATTAGAGGTTACTTGTGAAATACTTTTTTAATGATTCAATATTTAATATTTTACATTTATTAAAATTTTAAATATTTTAGTGCTATTTAATTTTATAGAATTGTTATCAAACCCAAAATTGTGGATGATCGAAATAAAAACTTTGAGAATGATCAAAACCTGATTGACCAACCAGATTTACCAAGTAACTTATATAAGTTAGGGAGGAAGGGTCACTCCTTGTATCAGGATGACAAAGGGGCAAGTTCAATAGACCCATCTCATTTAATATAAATTTTTTTTGTATACTTGGTGGAGAGAGAACGAGTTTCCCCTAAAACACTCATTTTCCAAGATGACTAGTTCAATGCTATATTTACATATTCTGAATCAAACAATAATAAAAGATTAAATTTTATTGAAGGGGGGGGGGGGGGGAGGGGCGGAGGGGCTAGGCCCTACTCCATCCCCTATCTCCTTTGGCACATGAGAGAAAGAGAGGGCCAACCTTCTCCTTACCATGATAGAAGAAGGGAAGTTCATCCTCCTTCACCTCTTTCTACTTTTTATAGGGAAGGAAGATTTTTTTTTCGATGAAGGAGATAACACTAATATGTGTCTATAAGAGAAAAAAACACAAAATAAAGCTTTCCTCTTCCTTTTCTTACATATAGAGGGGAACTATTCCATTTTTTTTTTTTTTAGAAAAGACTGGACCCAGAATGATCCCTCATTTTATTTTTTAAAATATTTTAAAATAATATTTATTTTTAAAATTTCAATAACTATTTTACATTTAAAGTTATCTGATTGCATTGGTCATAATTAAAATTGAGTCGTGTTAAAAAATACATGTCTAGTTTGTTATCTTATATTAAAATTGTTGGAAGTTGGGCCTAAGCCCATACGACCAAGGAAGACCCACATATCCAAGTGTGTTGGAAGATGGGTCCAAGCCCATAAGACCAAGAAAGACCCACATATCCAAGAGTGTTGGAAGATGGGCCCAAGCTCATAAGATATGGGACCCACCATGATCACGTGAGGTGGCATAAGAAGTCTTACACAATAAGAAGTCTAATAGAGCCATAATTATTATGGAAGCAAGTCTCACAGAAAAGTTTCAGTTTAAAGGTATTTTAGTCATGTTAGTCTTCTATTTATATTGGGTTATTTAATTATGCTAGGACTTACCATTAAGTGTTAGAGTTTGGGTAAATTGGGACAAAGGTAGTTTAATTGTAATTGGACTCTACTACCTTCCTCTATTATAAATAGAGGTTCATGTATTATGATTATAATAAGTCAATGAAATATTTCTATTTTTCATTAATTCAACATGG
Source organism: Aristolochia californica (assembly GCF_029961685.1). Lineage (NCBI taxonomy): Eukaryota > Viridiplantae > Streptophyta > Magnoliopsida > Piperales > Aristolochiaceae > Aristolochia > Aristolochia californica. Next base: position 10,927,934 of record NW_027181992.1, on the reverse strand, counting down.
TATCAGAGCAGGTTCTTTGAGTTGACTCGGTCAACCCATAGGGATAATGTGATCTTTTCTGATTTATTATCTCTAGCAGTTTAGGTTCGTATGTATCTTTTTTTAGTCCCTATACAAGTTATTTGATTTACATTTTTACCTTTATAATGAGCCTTTCATATTACAAATTATATATTTACGGAACAATATTTGAGTATAATTTCCAAGGAAAAATGATTTTTTCCAATCAGAGTTATCTACAAAGAAAAACCGATATTTGAAGCAGGTAAGGTCAGATTGCAAAAGAGGTTTGAGTAGCAGTAGAAAGTTTCAACTTCCAAACTATTTTATGCTATCAAGAACGAGACTTTATATGGAGAATTATATATAAAAAGAAATATATGTAAATTTATTTTCTTACCTATCCAACGAATTCTCGATCTGAGTTTTTTATATGGAGGTATTGATCATGGAAGACTCAATGGTCATGCTGGAAAAAGGGGAAAGGGTACTTAGTTGGTCAGAGACAAAAATCTATCAGATTATATATCTCAATAGAAATATATTGTATGAAGAGAATTTATACTTTTATGAAATGTATTTAAGTCTAGTTTTAGAAGGAGAAAATTTTATATCAATCTGATCTATATTTAAGGATATATTCGAATTGGAAGAAACAAAGGTCATACTGGTATCCTATTGCATTGAAAAATCCGAATTTAAGCCGATTGTTTTGCGTCACTTTTTGAGTCGCTGTTATTGATCAACTATATCAGGAAAATATCTCACTTACCCCTTTTTGGTTACTACATCTATGTTATTTGGTTCAAATTGGGAATACTACCATTACCTCCTAGTTTAAAGGGGAGAAGTACAAGAAGTACAAGAAAGAAGTATTTTATTCCATATATTGTGGTAAGTTTTATGTGACCAAAATATTCAAGAAAGGGGGAGCACAAAAGATGACACTTTTGCATCTAAGAATCAATTGTTTTTAGAAAAGAAAATTGAGATCCTGACTTGCAGTAATAATTGTGGTAATTATTGGTGATACCTGACTCGACTCGACTCGATTCTATTTCTCTGGTTGTATTATTATTTTGAGGTATTTACAACATATTCCTTGATCAACATATTATTTGGTGTAGATACTTGCATCGGATTACTTCATGGATCTTTTTACAAGGATTTTATTATTTTGGTTGGTGTTATATGGGCCTAGGCCTATTTGAGTTGTAATTATTGTGTCTCTTTGGATGAGACATTTTTTTTTGAAGAGGTGGTGGCCTCAACATCCTATCTTCCTCTTTACCCATTACTTATTGGTTATTTGACAACCTTACCCCTACCATCCTTTATTTGACTCTCACATACTTCTTTGGGCCAACTTCTTGCGTGTTGTTTCGGTTAGGAGTTTAAGACCATCATGGTTGGGTGTTTTAAGTCTATTGTGTATATATATATACCCATGGGTCTTATATCGTCGTCTTGTAAATGATAGGCATTACCCACTTATCACGTCTTTTATTGTCGTCTTGTGAATGACAGACATTTATCACATATCACATCTTTTATTGCCGTCTTGTGAATGATAAGCATTTATCACCCATTTATACCTGTGAGAGTTGGTGCCTGGGTTGGGACACCATGATGGAGGAGTTTATTACTACATATATATTACCGCCTTTAATTGGCATTTATTACTCCTACCACTTGAGAGTCGTTGTCCTGTGGAGGGACACGATGAAGGAGGAATTTTACTATACTTTTGAGCAGTGAGTATAGACCCACTACTTGCGAAAGATAGGAGTGCCACTACCTGAGAATGATAGGAGTGTGCCCTATATCCAGCATGGGTTATGACTGGAGCAATATCATACGGGTTAGAGTGATTTTACTCTCACTTATCTTATGCCCGTTGGGCCTCATGGAAGAGAGCACCAGCGTGAGGGGGAGTGTTGGAAGATAAGGACTACCATTTTATATGAGAAGATCCTATACATAATTTACAACAAGCTAGGGGTTCATGATGTTCCCTTACCCCCAGCTTGAGGGAGAGTGTTGGAAAATGGGCCCAACCCCAAACGACCAAGGAAGACCCACATATCCAAGTGTGTTAGAAGATGGGCCCAAGCCTGTAAGACAAAGGAAGACCCACATATCCAAGAGTGTTGGAAGATGGACCCAAACCCATAAGATATGAGACCCACCATGATCACGTGAGGTGACATACGAAGTCTTACACAATAAGACGTCTAACAGAGCCACAATTATTATGGAAGCAAGTCTCACAGAAAAGTTTTAGTTTAATAGTGTTTTAGTCATGTTAGTCTTTTATTTGTATACGGTTATTTGATTATGTTAAGACTTATCATTAAGTCTTAGAGTTTGGGTGTAATTAGGACAAATATAGTTTAATAGTAATTGGATTCTACTACCTTCCTCTATTATAAATAGAGGTTCATGTACTCTAATTATAATAAGTCAATGAAGTATTTTTTTTTTTCATAAATTTAATAAAAATCTAGTTTTTTAAAATTTTTGGTGCATATTTGAGGTCGAATGAAAATAGAGGGATCATCAACTTTGTTCTTCTATGGTAAATTCATAAACTTTAATTTTTTTTACAACTTTTCGGTGCATCTTTTGTTTTAATCCAAGCCAACACTTATAAGGCTATTTTTCTCAAATAGACACATCCTGTTTTTTACTCTTGTCTGAGTTTTTCCAAATTTTTTATAGATTGCTTGAAAATAAAATGGTTTTTCTTAATAATTGTCACATTGCAGTAATTGGATCCGACTGATGGTGTCAAGTCCGGAATTCGTAACAGAGTAATAATCTATAAATCACAATAGCTCCCTACACAGTTCCGTTTGTCTCTCTTTCTTCCCCTCGACCCTCCAGCAAGAACACCCTGAAGCCACCGAGAAATCGGGCTCAACACCTTGCGCCGGTAACCTCCTCCTCCACAAGGCCAAAACTGCCTGTTGAAAAGACTTCTGGATGGGGACGCTGCCGGTGCCACGTTTTGAACTCCCCGGGTCATGGAAGCACTTAGTCTTTCTTCACCACCTGGTCATGGAAGCACGAAGACAGAGAGAAGAAAAGAAGTCGGCGTTGAGTTCTTTCTAGGCGTTGCAAGAAATGGGTCTCAAACCCTGGCGCGGCCTCCTTCTCCCGAAAGAACCGCTATTGTAGTGACTCTCTTTTTTAATTCTTCTCTACCCTTACGTTTCTCTGTCTCCGTTCTTTTTCTCTCGATCTTAATTTCTTCCATTTTTTTTCCATTTTCTTTATTATTTTCATGTGTTTTTTTTTTTTTTCCTCGCCAAATGCAGAGCTCCAGTGCTGTGTTTCTTTCTTCCCCTTCCCGCGTTTTTTTTTTTTTTTTTGTCTTCACGATCGTCTAATGTTTCTTTTATTTTATTTTCTCGCCGTTCTCTTCCTCCCGATATTTCTTGCATTCTTCTTGTTGTTTTCCTTATTTTTTTTAGTTTCTTCCATTCTTTTTTTTTCTCGGCAAATACAGAGCTTCAGCGCTCTGATTCCCCTTTCTTGCAAGAGGGGTGGGCGTCAACATTTTATGCGCAGAGGAATGATTCCCCTCCGTCAGATGCTTTGGTTGTTTGCTCCTTTTTTATGATTTCCTGATGTTCTCCACTATAGGATTAATGTCTTTCTGTTCTTGCTTCACGTTAATTGCTATCAGTCTTGGTCTTGGTCTTCTGTAAATTCTTTTTTATCTTGTAATATGTCATTCTTGATGTAAAGAGGGATTCGCGGAAATATCTGTTGGAAGATTTAAACCAAGAATACAGAAAGCAATATGTTGAAATTAAAATCAGACGCTATGGCCATTAAGATGGAAAATGTGAAAAGAAAATGAAACTTAGTTCGATTTCATACATACATGTTCTTATGTAAAATGTAAAGGAGGATTCATAGAAATCATCTTGTGAAAGATTTAAACCAAGAATACAGAAAGCAATATGTTGAAATTAAATTCATACACTATGGCCATTAAGATGATAAAAGTGAAAAGAAATTGAAATGTAAGTGTCAATATGAGTATTCCCTAATTTCCTGGTGTTCTCCACTATAGAATTAATGTCTTTCTGTTCTTGCTTCATGTTAATTGCTATCAGTCTTGGTCTTCTCTAAATTCTTTTTTATCTTGTAATTTGTCATTGTTGATGCAGGATGATTGCAGATCCTTGTTTCTTATATTAGTTATGCCTAGAACAGGTAGCAACTGTTGGTTGTACAGCTTGGTGGGAGTTGACAACGCGCAAAGAAAGGTATTTAGTTTTTGCTTCTTAAAGAAAAGAATTTGCACTTAGTCTCTATTGGGAATCTTATTTTGTTCTTTTTACTTTCCACAGGATAAAGAAGGAATGGGATCTGGAACTAATAAATGTGGTGACAGTATCTTTCTGCAATGCCATTGTAGTTTGGTCATTAGCTCCATGTCATTCATATGGGAACACATTTCGGTTTTATCTCAAAAATACCTTACAAAATCTTCCCAACAACATATTCGAGAAGAGCTATCCACTTCAAGAATTTGATTTGCAGAAAAGGCAGAATAAAAAATGGGGTGGTAATAAAAAATGGCATTGCAGAATAAAAAATGACAATACTGTTTGTCAAAATAAAAAAACAGCTAACCTGGGTGGTAATACTATTCAGGGCAGAACCAGACTCCGATGGGGAGGACAATGCTCCATACGGAGACATTGAGTTATATTTCCAGCCATTGATCCCCATGTTATGCACCTTCGTGTGAGTTTCCTAATACCTGAAATACATGTTTTAGTTGTTGTTTTTGTTTTAAGTGTTGATGTTGTTTTCAGATATATCTTGTTGCTGTTTGAGAAATTGAGTTGAAGTTTTTATGAGCTGTTTGCTATTATTTCTTTACTGTGGAGAGGTTATCCTATTGTCTTAATCTTACTATGTAACCACTTATGAAGTGGATTCTCTTCTTTGATAAGCTGTGATGCCTCTTTCTGAAATACTGTTGCATAAATTACTGTTGTGTATACTGTTGTGATGCTTCTTCATCTCCCTCTTTTGATCACAAGGTTTCCTTGCCTATTGTTCCAGTGTTGCAGAAAGCTTCAAGGCCGTTGCCACTAAGAGTAGCTGCAATGTCCAAAATATTGGTATATATTTATTTATTTTGTCTCAAAGTAAACTATTTTGCCCCAGTATCCACTTGCTTTTCTATGTTGTATGTTACTTTTCTGCTCCAATATATGTTTTTGAATGATACAAGCCGGTGTTATATCTTGAGCCAATGTTATAAAACCACACCAGACTGTTTGGTTGGACTGGGTTTGACTAGAAACGACCCCTCTTCAAGGTAAGAGGATTATAAGACCTTGAGTATGGTCAAAACTTGGTTGGTTAGTCAGGTTATTGTTGCATGGAGGAACTTCCCTCATGTGACACAAAAACAGAGGGGGATGATGATAGGGAGAGTGGGGGATCCCCTCCCCACCATTTTGTGATGGCAGGTGGGTCCCTCCCTTGTTACAAAAGCTTAATTGGGAGGAGATGGAGCTCCCCCCCTCCCTCCCTCCTTTGCTCTAGCAGGGGAATGGTCTACACTATCCCCCATGTGTGGATGTCCACCCCAGCCTTTGTTTTCTTTGTTAAAAGAATGATGTTATTTCAGGTTCACTTGTGATCAAATATGGTCGACCCAGGATCAATCTAACCTGATCACTTCACAGGGTTGGTAATAGTGTTGGTTTTATAACATTGATACAAACAATGTTTATTACACCTGGCTCAGTCATGACTCGTAAAAGTGACTGGGTTTGGTTGAGCGCCGGTCAATCAACTTTGATCTCTGGTGGACCCACTGCTGACCTCAGCAGATGCCATAAGTATTTAAAAAATAACCATATATCAGGATAGATGTCTAGGCTTCCGTCTCTCCCCCTCACCTCCACTCTGTTACAGAGAGGCCTGGAAAGAGAGGGCTTCACCCTCTCCTCATTTCTTTTTGGTGTAGGTGGATGGCCTTCTCTGCCTTTAGAAAACCCGATACAGGGGCATAGTCTCCCCTTTCTCCTCTTTGCATGGTGGCAGAAGTTCAAAGGCCCATTGCTCACCTGCCGTGAAACGTGGGTTCCTCCCCCTTTTGTTTGTCCTTGAGGCTTGTAAGACAAGGGGGAGGCAGTGGCCCCATCTTTGGTGGTAGACTGAAGGGGGAGAAGGAAGCACGGTGGATGGGAGGGCTCTCCCTTGTTAGCAAATGAAAGGAAGAGGGGTGAGGCTATGCTTCCTCCCTCTTTATTTTGTCACTGTGGGAGGGGCCCTACCCTTCCCTCAGTCATGTGGAACTTCTGCATGTTGGTGCCCTCCCCTTGTGGGGTGCTGAAAGAGAGAGGAGGAGGGGGAGGGGGGGAGCCCTCTCCGTGGACTAATTATGCAGGGGAGGTCCATCCCCGTGTGGCCTGATCATTGAGCTGACTTTATCGCATCAGTTTGGTCAGCTGGGTAACTGTCAAAACACAGTTAGTTGGCTGTGTTTTGACTGGTTCTCAGGATTTGTTGAATCAGACCTGGTGGAGGGACCAGGTCCAATAACATTGGTTAAATCTGGTTGGTAACTGGTTTTTATTCTAATAAAACAGGAGAGGGAGAGGGGGGTGGGTGGGTTCCTGGGTCCAACTGAACCTGGTTCTATCGCAAGCCTCTCTTTGATAACTCTGGATACAAGACAAACATTTATTAGTAATTTCATGGTCATGCTTTTAATTCCTTTCTCTAAGGAAAGAACTTATTTAAGCTATTTGCATTAATTTTACCGGCATACACTTATTCTATGTTAATATGTTATAGAAATCCTCTTTGTATGATTAGATATAACTTGTTTCTGTTTCTGTGTAGGTCCCTACGTGGCTTGACAGACAAGGTGTTCATTTGCTTTCAATAGGTGTACTTGTTGTGTCCAGGACATGGATCTCTGATCGGATTGCATCATTGAATGGTGTGATTACAGTTTATTCACAGCCGTGCCATTGAAAATTATTAGTTCTCTTCTAGATTTAATTTGCATCTCAATTTTGTAGGAACCAGTGTGAAATATGTTCTGGAGCAGGACAAGGCTGCCTTTATTTGATTAATTGGTATTAGTATCCTCCAGAGTGCGGCAAATTCCATTGTTGCACCTTCACTAAGGTAGTTCTTTCTTTATTTCTTTTGAAAAGACTAGGGCAAGTCTTTTTTTTTTTTTTTTTTTTGAGGTAGATCTTTTATTGTTCTGGTTTGAAATTTGAATCCAATTCAATGCTTTTGGATACTTCCCATAGGCTGCTGACTTTGTAAGTGTCTTTTGTAGGTGAAAATTGTTTTCCTGAAAATTTTGAAATGCAAAAAAAAAAAAAAAAAAAAAAAAAAATTTAGCAGAATTAGAGAAGCTTTTTATTCAAAACAATATTGACATTATGTATGTTTTTATAAACTCAAAAGGGTCTTAAATTTGTTCTAAAAGGAGAAGTTCTTTTCTACCAAGAGGTTAGCATAAGATTTGTGTATGGAAAAAGAAAAAGAAAAGAATGTACACTAGGATAAAATACTTCCCTATATGGTTCTAGTCTGCACTACAGATCATGTTGTGCTGAGCCTACCTGAGGTGGTTTTCTTTTTTTAAATAAACTGTGCCTTTGATTGTACAAGCTTGCATCTTTTGTAATTTTTTTTCTTTTTTGTTTTTACGAGTAAGTTTTAAAGCTCATATGAGATTTAATTGGAAGTCAGAGCCATAATGGTCTGACAAAGATTCTTTGCTTGATGTTGGGTTGATTACTAGTACTCTTGATGCTTGCTTTGTCCCAATCTGCTTCTTTGCTTGAGACTCGATTGAAAGTTGTCAGAAAAAGGAGTTTTACATGTACATGCCAATTGTTTTGAACTTGTGTGTTGTCTTTTCTTGAAGTTCTATTAATGTATTTGAGTGTACATTGTTCAACTTATCTCATTGATGGTTGCTTTTAGTTCTCTATTCTTCACCTGCTTTCCTCTTTCATTTGCCACTCTGATCAATTCTGTGCAGAACACCAGAGAAGGGATGGTTCTTGATATTTGTTGCACTCAGGCTATTAGGAATGACTTATGGTTGTTCAAGTTTGCATTGATTTATTGGTTTGCCTGTACATTATTATTATTTTTTTTTTCTGCTCTTATATGTGACATGATTTTGTCACAAACATTTGAAAGGTCTTTTTTTTAAAAGAAAATGTGGTTAATGTACTTCACGCATTTGCTCCCTGTCAACTTGTAATATTATAGATGCAGTTCTTCATCTGTAATAATCACCTTCTATTTGTAATTAGTAGTTCTTTGTCATTTTCTTCACTGACTGCTGGAAGTACAATGACTCCTCTACAAGGCTCTGCTGCAATCTACGAGGAAACTAAAGTTTCAGATGGAGATATCATTTCTTTCACTGAAGTGGACATTATTACCCCGGGCCAAAAATTACTGGGTAGGAAGTTGACTTGTGATATAACACCAGGAAGGAATCTCCTTGTCACTGGTTAGTGAAATGATGATGGTTATTGTTACTTACTCGTTTTTGTGGAATTATTATTTATTTTGATTCATCTCTGTTTTAATGGTGTCATTATTGGTTATTTAGGACCCAATGGGTGTGGAAAAAGCTCAATCTTCAGAGTTCTTTGAGGCCTCTGGCCTATCGTTAGTGGAAAACTCAGAAGACCCATCCAAGATGTCACTGATGTGGTCACTCAATGTGGCATATTTGTTGTCCCTCAGCGGACTTATACATGCCTAGGAACACTTAGGGATCAAATAATTTATCCTTTATCTTGTGAAGAAGCAGAAGCCTAGGCACTGGAAAAATCTGGACAAGGGGAGGATTCATTCCCCTAATCAACCTATATTTTTTGTTTTACTTTTATTAGTCTGTTCTGCTACAATTATGCTCTTCCAGGTGCAAATAATTGATCTGAAAAAGGGCACCAGATCAGTCAGTTGTGTTTACTTGAACCAGATGTTTGACAGGATTTTAAAAGCTCAGACTCTGATTTAAGATTGGTCGGATAACTTGCTATTTTGTAGCCAAGTAACACTTGCAAATTGGTCTCCCTCACTCTGCTTGCCATACTCTTCTCTTACTCTTTAGCTCTATCTATCTTTGTTGGTTATTTGGTGTGATATGCTATAATCTAGTCAGAGAGTTTTGCACACTAAAGATTTTTTTTGTTTGATTGAAGTATTGCAAAAGGCGAAGAAATTTTTGCCAAGATTCATTCTCGTTGCTCAATCAGATTAACGAGGGCGCGATATAAGCAGCAGTTGCCCAAATAGGTTAAAATAAAGGCGGATGAAATTTCTGTACAGAAGAAGAAATGTGGACTCTGCCGTTTCTTTCACTGTTCGTGCCTTTCATATGCATGTATATTTTACATGTTTTTTTTTTTTTTGTTTTTGTTTTGTGCACCTGTTCTTGTAACTCGAATACTGTGTCAATATGTATTAGATATTTCTTCTTGCCCTCGACTTGTGTCTCTCTTCATTTATTTTTTTTAAACTGGCCCAGTTCTTAGAATCATTACAATCAAAATTAACTCTCTGTCGACCTGCAACCAAATCTTTACTTACGATCCCATGGCTTCCATTGATGTCGGTCAACCCATTCTTCTTGTTTCTTAGGTTCTCTGTTCTTTTTCTTCTTTTTATTACTCACCTCTTCTTGATACTTCTGGACCAGCGATTTTGATCTTTTAGATTGGTTATATTCATCCACCAAATCTGCATCTGAAGCAGTACGTCGCCTGTCTTCCACAGCTGCAGCCTCCAAGTAACTGCATAAAATAAAAGGTTACAATATTTTAAAACAAGAGTATTCTGACTATTAGCATAGAAGAATGTAATACTTCATCTTTGCTTTCTGAGTTTTGTCAAGAGGACTATCCGTCCAAACACTCGTATCCCCACGTCTTTTGCCATTCCTACTAAATGACGTAGCAGAGTGCATGCTCACACCCACCTGAAAACATAACAAGAACTTAAAACCAATGACAGGATAAAAACTTAAACAGAGAAAAGGAAGAAAACTAGGCTTAAGACTAGTTTGACATGAGACAACTACATTGCCTACTATTTCTTTCAGGTGGGAGTGTGGTCATCCACTCATCTCTTTTTGGTTCTGCCAAAAGCTCATCATCACCCACCATGGATATGCCTGTCATCACACGACTGAAGAACAGACAAGTCAAATTATTTAGAACATATTCAATGCAATTTCTGCACAGGGATCTGAACACTGGAAATGCTATAAGAAAACCTGAACAGCTGCTACCCAAACAAGTCAATCACATATTTCTTTTTAAGAGTTAGCTTCTTCCTTTCTTGTGTTGCTCTGTCAAATAGTCTCTCCCAAGAGTTTGACATGGCTAATTCCAAAAATTTCAGAATATGACTGCTGAAAAATACTGTAGAATGGTACTTTTGGTAATTTCTCATTGTTTGCACCTCCTAGAAATAGGCTTATCTTATTCGGTATTTTTATATTTTATCAAGTTTAAATTTTGTAAAGGTAGTTCTTGTTAGAGCTTTGAACCATGACCACAACTTTCTCCAAAACTTCTTCAAGTCTCACAGTAGCAGGGTCAGGTGCAGAAGTGGTCCTTCTACTGTACAAATTTCTTGCTCCAATCCCTTTGTGTCTAACTGCCTTAACTTCATGTCCTTTATCAAAACGCTTAAACCGGTTTCCCCTCTTCTTCCTTTCCTCTGGTGAATTAGTTAGGTTCATTGAAGCTGCATAATATGAAGTTAAACCTTGCTCCTTGTCACTACCACTTGAAGAACCATCATCATCGTCAAAACGTGGCTTGTTAACTGGCCTCTGGGTACTTTTGCTTTGGCAACTTAAGTTTGGTGAGAAAAAGACCTTCATGTGACTTTCTATTTCATCTTTGCTCTTTGACTTTCCAGTATCTACCACTCTCCCTTTCTTTGGAGTGGTCCCAACAAACATCTTTTATTGGATCATAATTAACAAAAGCCAGCTTCTCGACCAACTTGTTCTCAGGAAGTGGTTCCCACCAACTTTTGGTCTGTTTAGAGGGACTTTTTTTTATATTTGGACAATGAAGAAAGAAGAGGACTGTGACCTTGGTCCTTCACCAGGTTTGCCACTGGTAAAGGAAAAAGTGGTTCAATATCCTAATTTTGAGTGAAAAGTGTACCGTCAACAGATACTTTAGTTATTATCTCCTTCATAATATTTTGGCAAACTGCTTTCTGTGAGTTATCCTTGCAATGAGCCAAAGTCCTTTCCACATAGGTACGTAATGATGCAGGAAAAACTCCTGGCTTAACCCCAGTATCAGCAAATAAACCACTAGTGGAGGTTTTTAGATTAGGTTATGGGATTGAAACACTAATATAGGCAGGTTGAGATAGTGTATCTGTTGCAAAGGTATCCTTGTAGGCTTTGGTGGTACCCAAGGTTAAACAAACCCTTGTGCACCACCAAAGCCGACAATGATACCTTTGCAATGGATACACTATCTCAACCTGCCTATATCAATGTTTCAATCTCAGAACCTAATCTAAAAACCTCGGCTAGTGGTTCATTTGCTGATACTGTGCTTAAGCCGGGATCTTTTCCTGCGTCATTATGTGCCTATGTGGAAAGGAGTTTGGCTCGTTGCAAGGATGACTCACAGAAAACTGTTTGCCAAAATATTATGAAGGAGATTATAACTAAAGTATCTGTTTATGGTACACTTTTCACTCAAAATTGGGATATCGAACCACTTTTCCCTTAACCAGTGGTGAACTTAGTGAAGGACCAAGCTCACAGTCCTATTCTTTCTTCATTGTTATTAACTGTGGAGAGGTTTAAGCGTTTTGATAAAAGACATGAAGTTAAGGCAGTTAGACACAAAGGGATTGGAGTAGGAAATTTGTACAGTAGAAGGACCACTGCTCTCCTTATGAGTAAGAGGAATGAAGAGGGTCAAAGCTGAACTGTAGAGGACATGGACTGGGATGCATTAACTGTCAAAGGCACCTGCCAAGAAATAGAGCAACGCTACTTGCGTCTCATTTCTGCACTTGACCCTGCTACTGTGAGACCTGAAGAAGTTTTGGCGAAAGCTCTGGTCAGGTGAGACCTGAAGAAGTTTAAGCGTTTTTTTACAAGATGCAGTTTTTAAGATTATTTGCTTGAGTGCAGTATAGTAAAATCAACAATATCATCTTCATCACTCATTCAAAGAAAGCCATCCCTCAAATTATTTGCTTTTGCATGACATTTTTGTGGGTTCTCTGCCTGAGTCAACAGCAATTTAATCGTCAAATATGCAACTAGACACTTCTGCTAGATACCTTCCTGAGAATTGAGAGCATCTTTTAGTTCATATGCACTAAAGCAAAGTATAGAATTGCAGGATTAAGTCATAGGAAAACTGTAAGACAATCTTTCAACATTCCTTTTTGTTTGGATTTTGATTTATCAAATAATTGTACATGACTACATCTACCTGCCACTCACATTTCTATGAGGTAGTTATCTATGATCCAATTTTAAACAAAACATGAAGACAGATCCATCAACTCTGCAAAGGGTTCTAGGGCACAAACTAAACAAAACGAGCAACAATTCCTAGAGTGACTGTTCTTATCATGTTTTTTCTTTTTTTTTTTAACATTCTTCTCATCAAGTTTCATTTATAAAAAAAAAATCATCTACCAGTTCATTCTATCCAAAAGATCCAATGTATTGCTACTTCTTGTTCTTCTAGGAACAACAGTGACTGAGAAAGCATCACAAAATAAGAGCAAGAGATGCGAAGGAATCTTTTAAACCTTAAAAGCCAAATGAATTGATATCATAAGGAAGAAAAAGGGGATTGCTATTATTTCTTTTTCTATGGAGAGGTTATCCTATTGTCTTTATCTTACTACTTAACCACTTATGAAGTGGATTCTCTTCTTTGATAAGCTGTGATGCCTCTTTCTGAAATACTGTTGTGTAAATTGCATTTCTTGTTTTGCATCAATTTTTCCTAATGAATAGTCAATCAGTGTGTGTGTTCTTAACACATCAATCAGATTAGTAACTTAGTTTATTTCAGATTAAAGAACTGTATAGTTGGTATGATGTGGCTAGAAGAACAGAGATCATATACAGCTGCAGACTGCATTGCCCCAGCAAAAATCTTCTAAAGCGGCTTTCACGGTATTCTTTTATAAATTTCTTTGAAAAGAATGATTGACTAAAGTTCCAGGTTAATTGAGTAGAAAAGAAAGAAATGTAACAAATGGCACGTCTCAATGTGTTTGGTACAAAACTCACTAAGTCCTTTGTCTTTATGATAGTTGACCTAATTGCATCTCAACCAGTCCTAGTCTTTGATAGCTCTTATCCAGTTAGCCATATCTAAATTGGGATTCTTGCACCAACCTTTTACTTGAACCTCAAGCAGGCCACAGAAACACTCCTTAAAATTTCTCAATCCATGGAGAGGCCAGTGAAGCTCACCTTCCATAGACTCCAGGGTGCCCAATCAATAGACTCCAAGGTGCCCAATCAACTGCAGTAGGAGACAAGTAATAGCATCATGATTTCAGGCGACTCTCCACAACCAGCCGGCCCAACTTACATTTAAAGTTTCCATCAAAATTAAGCTTAATGAATCCATGGATGACCAAGGGGCAATAGTGGGATGATATTGTAAGAAAGACTAGCTACATGCTTCCAATTTCTCTGTATTACCGCACTATGGAGTTCTTTAAAATCTTGAAGAAGGTCAATCCCACAGTGGATCTGGTGAACAAATCTTCTAGTGATGTCTCTTCAAGTGACCAGGCAACTTCTGTCTGAGAGGGTCAACCTTATGTAAAATGTTTGACGTTGAATGTTGTGCCATAGCATGGCTTTTTGACTTGTCATAAATAGGCTTCATCACTGGCTTCATGGATGAAGTTTTTGCCAGTATCAATGGGTGGAGCCATAAATACGATTACAGAACATGATAGTTTAGACTTTAGGACACGTATCAAATATGTGAATGCTGTCCATATTTCATTTGTAGGTACCTCAAATGTGGTGTGTGGGCAGGGAAGCTGTTTTGCTTGGTCATGATTGTGGATTTCTTGTTGTGGCCTCTGTTAGAGCTGCTGCAGGTAGCTGCTTAATGTACTTTCACTTTTTTATTTTTGATTACTAATCTTGGTCCTGCATTTGAAATACTTAGTTTAATTAAATTGTATGGTTCAGCCATCAAAGAATATAGAGGAGGTACCTGAGAATTTGACGGCCATGTGCTAGCTGCTGTGCAGCAGCCCTCTGTTTGGTCACCTCAAACTCAATTTTGTGCGAGCTTGCATGGCAACCTGGAACTATGGGTAGGAAGCTTTATCAATTTCATTATCACTATCTATGAGAGCTTGCATGGCAACCTGGAACTTTGGGTGGGCAGCTTGCTCCATGACCATGATGGTTGGAGTCTGATTGATTTGCAGTTTCATGAAATTAGCTCTCAGCTTTCAATCCAATGAGCTTGTCTTCTGGTTTGTATTTTTGGTTGAGGAATCTTTTTTTTTTCATCCTCTTCTGTAATAAAGTTGCCGTTTGCCATTTACTACGGAAGACTGAACATTAACAAAAAAATTATTGTGACTTTTCATGGAACGTTTTATATGGATGAGGTGATTTACTTGAGAAATAGAGATATTGCAGTTGATCAATTTCATTATCACTATCTATGCCATTAATCTTCTTCAAGTGTCTAAACGCTGAATCATTACCGACTCAAGAAACCTACTTGTTATTTACAGAATCCATTTAGTGTTTTTCTCATATTTCCCTTATTTTTCGTTCATATTTTAAGAATTTTTCACCATTATTTTTTAAAAAAGAATCTATTTATTATTTTTAAAACAAAGGGGAGATTTATTTATTGAATCATTAGGGAGATTTTTTTTTATTACAATCTCATATCCTAATCCAATTTCAAATTTCAAGAATCATAATAATATATTCTTCATACACCATCTACCACTATTTCCACCCAATTTTTTTTATCATATTATTTGCTTCTATAAACTTTTTTTTATAGGATGGATATAGGACATGCTATCTGGATGGCCCCTTCCATAGTCATTACGATCTCATTAAGATTTTCTCTATTTCATATGATATTCCATCACCTCATCAACGACACCATACACAAAGAAAGTCCCTTCACAAGATAAGGTTTTATCTTGCATGACAACAAGTTGTATTTCCCCAATACAACTTGAGGGAGAATGTTATGAGAGAAATTAAATTAATTTCAAATTTTAAAATTATGAACTAAATTATGTAATAATTTAAAAAATTAATGACAAATCAAGATAAAATCTTATTGATTTTTTATTTTTTTAAATAAATAAAATTTGAATCCTTAATTAATAAATTAAATAATCCGTCTTTAACTTATAAATAGGCTTGTATTGATTGTAAAAAATCATTTCAATTCAATAAAATTTCCATGGACATAGAGACTTCAAGCATCTTCTGCAAAAACTTCTTGGTTTATCCTTCAATGGCTTCTCTCCTCCCATCTTCCTTGCTGTCGATGATGACAACATGGGAAGGTTTCTTTCCTGTCACTATTGCTGCAATGACTCTGAATGTCAATGATGGAATAAAGTGGGAATTCTAGACATAGTATGGCACAATAGGGCCCTAGGTTCTTTCCAAGGAGCAATGGGCCGGGTATGAAATAAGTGACCAAACAATAGGAGGTCGAGAAGGAGAGCTTACCTTAGAAGAAACTTGAGACGCCACAGGTATAGTGTTAGCCAATGCATCAGGGCACATGGTAGGTACATCAATACGGCTATGAGTTGCAGAGTCATCAATTGGCACATTAGGTTTCAAAAACTTGTTTGCTGCAAAAAAAGCCAGGTGGAGCATCAGTAGATGGGTAAAAGGGGTCAGTCCTCAAAGAATGACATCAGTAGAAACAAATAATTTTCGAAGAAGCAGATTAAAAAAGACATAACCTTTTTGAGTCCGAGAGTACCCCAAGAAAATACATTTAATTACCCTGAGATCCAATTTAGTAATTTGTAGGAAAGTATTGTGAACAAAATAGGTACACCCAAAAATTCTCAAAGGGAGAGAGAATGGCTTATCACCAGGAAAAAGATAAGAATATGGTGTCTGGTTACCAAACTCAAAAGAAGCTAGCCTGTTAATAAGATAACAAGCAGTGAGGATGGTATGGGGCCAGTAGAAGTGATGTACATGTTTATGATGGAGAAGAGCTCGAGCAACCTCAAGAAGGTGTCTATTTTTTTTTTCAAGAACACCATTTTGATGTGGTGTGTAAACACAAGAGGTTTTGTGAATTAAGGCTTTTTCTTGACAAAAGGATTAGAAATCTATAAACAGATATTCCTTGGCATTATTGGTACGAAGAATCTTTAAAGTAGTGTTAAAATGAGTAGACATTATGGAACAAAAGGACTTTAAAAGAGGTAAAGATTTTAGATCTTTCTTTTAAGAGGAACAACCATGTTGCTCGAGAGAAGTCATCCAAAAATATAAAAAAATACTTTCATCGGGAAACATTGGAAATGTTCATAGGCATCCATATATCAAAGTGAACTAAAGAGAATGGGGCAACACTTTTGGTTTCACCACTCGGAGAATAAGTATTGTAGTGGTGCTTACTCACTTGACAGTCTTCCCAGTTGATACTTGGATTGTAATGTAGGAACAATTTGTTTGAGTGACTGAAGAGATTGTATATGTTGAGCACTGGTGGTGGCAGTTAGTGCCGATGAGTGAAGATAATAGAGCCCCCCTGTTTCACGACATCCACCAATAACCTACTTTGTTTGCAAATCCTAAAGAACACAAGAAGTAGGAGAAAAAGTGATGGAACAATTAAACCGTTTTGTGAGTTGACTAACAAATAAGAGGCTTAATAGAAACTCAGGCACAAATAGGACATCTTTTAAATGAATAGTATGTGTAGCAAATATGGACCACACCCCACGTACCTTGGTTTGAGATCCATCAGCTATAGAAACAAATTTTTCAGATAATCAAGGAGGTATAGAATTTAAGAGGGTACCATTACCTGTCAAGTGCTTAGAAGACCTAGAGTCAATGATCTAGGATGGACAAGTAGCTGAGACCAAATCTGTTATAGGAGTAGCAGTAATAGGAGAATTCTTTGGCAAACTCTTAATCAAACGCTTAATCTACTGAAGTACTACAAATTTGTCGACAAAGACACTCTTCATTGTAATGCAAGCTGTCACCAGTCAATAATAATCCAAGGTAATAATTCAGGGTGTCAATCAAACCAAAGTCAAGAGATCGGGTTGAGATGACTAAAGCAAACGACTGGGTTGAGCAAAGTCAGGTAACAGAACAATATGGTTAAATTACGGGAAGAATCTATAGAGAACTCGAGACCCAGAACAATATAATAGAGGCAGAGAGCAAGTGGGCTGAATCAGACTCACTCAAGTTTGAGTTGACTCAGTTCGAGTTTAGCTGAGTCAAAATCGAGTCAAGTCCGAGTTGACAACAGTGACTCGATAGTTATTCACGACAGTGATTAATCTCAGCAGTAAATTCGAAATTTGTAAATCTGAGATGGGCAGGATAGGCAGCAACGATCAACAGATATCAACAATTCGTACAATTAGCCGAGTCGTATAACATACGATATCTGTCCAAATAGAGCAATAATCAGATGTTGTCCGAGTTATTGTAAAGCAAGACACAAATCTGAGAGCAAGATTACTAGCACGAAGTTGTGATCTTTTCGAACAGAGGAAGATCAAATATAATTTCAGAAACCAACAACAAGAACAACAACAATAGAAACGGAGTTCCAACAACTTGTAGTTCCAGCAATGGTGAAAAAACAAAGCTTCAATTTGGTCTTGAAATGAACAACAACAAAGAGACGATGATAATTAAGATACCAAAGCAGAAAAGACTTCAAAGTCCAACCTTCACTTAGCAGCAATAGATAATCGATGTGTTCTCTGGATGCCTATTGGCCAAGTAGACTTGTGTAAGTCTTGATCAAAGCATAGTAACTACAACTTGTAGTTCTCAAAGATGTCATCGGATCCTGAACAACAAAAGTAAACTTGAAGTCATCAGAATCCGAGTCATTCTAATGGTCTTCACCATCTTCTTTGGGTGTCTTTACTTTTGATTCTCCTCCTCTATAACAATGTTTTTCATTTGAAGAGAAGACAAAGACTGATGGAAAAGTATAGAAGAAGCAAAAGCAAGAATAGAATAAAAAACAATTGTAAGGAGGCTATGGATAATTCTAATCATAGAATAACAACATAGAAAATAATTCGCTAATAGGATAATTTAAAAAATTAAAAAAACCTAAGAAATTAATAGGAGATAGATGAGAAAGATACAAAATTCTAGGACTAAGAAAAAACTCTAGAAATTGAATAGGCAGAAATTAAAACTAAGCTAACAAGAAGAGACATTTATCGAAGAACAAAGAAAACATCTTGATTACCTCATAGATTTTGCTTTGATACTATGTTAAATTTCTTGAAAAGAGAAATAATTCATTGACTTGATTATAATTGAGTACAATGAACCTCTATTTATAATAGAGAAAACAAGTAGAATCATATTACAATGAAACTACCCTTTTCCCAGTTACATCCAAAGTCTAATACTTAAAAGTAAATTTTAATATAATTAAACAACTTAAACATTGAAGACTAACATAACTAAAACACCTTAACTAAGACTCTTCTATGAGACCTGTTCCTATGAGTTTCTTGTAAGACCACCACCATATTAATTCAGGTTTTGTGAGACTTCTTACTGTGAGAGTATTGTAAAACTCTCTCATACATGTTCTTCAACTGATAGTACCAATGATGTTGATGAACGAAATGTACCAACATATAAGGTGATGAACATGGCACTATTATTTTCATAGGATGACAATGGGGTGCTCTTGGGGTCTGGAGAGAGTCATGAACTTATGGACTAGAGCCATGAATTCACGCTCAATGAAGTAGGAAGCCTCCTAGCCAATGATGCCTTTGATAAGAGCAATCTTCTAGATGAGAATCAAGAAAATGGGAACTGTAACCGTAGTAGTTTGTGAGAGATCCATTATTAGTGATGACTTAGATTTGGAATCCTCTTATTTTAATGAATATTATTTTTTGATAGGTAGAGAAGAAGGTTGAAATAAAGTTATTTAATTCCTTTCACTTCTTTTGTTTTATTCAATGATGTGTACGATGTAAGTATAATTTCCTTTTAGAATGAAATTTGAAGATGATTTCAAGCTTCACCTAGGTTTCAATATCCCAACAAATTTCCTAAGTTATCTATCTTAGGCTAAATTAAGATCAATTGAAATTCTAAATCCAAAATTCACATTATAGAAGACAGAGAAAATTGGGAGAGAAATAGGAGGCAAGTTTGAGAGATATCAAGAGACAAAATTGATTTTGAGAGATGACCGTGAGAATTGGGATTTGGGTGAATCTAAAAGAGTAAAAAAAAAATAGTTTTATTGTTTTGTTGTTTAATGAATTTTCCTTCCTCCCTCCTATCTTTATGTGAAAAGGAAAACCATGGGAACCACAACTATGTATGAGTTTATGCAACCATAAGATTTATTTGAAATGGAATTTTCATCTCTCTATTTAGTCTTTCTTGGTCAGGTTAGTTTATTCTCCATAGTTTTTTGTTTTTTGCATGATTCTGGTATGAGTTTTTTTACCATTTTTTTTCTATTAATTTTTTGACAGTGATTATATGCTTCCAAAATTTATGATTATAGACTTTAAAAAAGTAATTTATGCTTTTAATAAATTGCATCGTAAATATTTAATCACTATCAGGGGTTACTTATGAAATACTTTTTTGATGATTCATTATTCAATGTTTTATATTTATTAATTATTTTAATGTTTTATATTTATTAATTATTTTAATGTTTTAGTGCTATTCAACTTCATAGAATTGTTATCAAACCCAAAATTGTGGATGTCTAACAAAGTATAATAAAATAAAAACTTTGAGAATGATCAAAACTTGATTGACCCACGAGATTTACCATGCAACCTATATAAGTAAGGGAAGAGGGTCACTCCTTGTATCGGGATGACAAAGGGGCAAGTTTGATAGACCCATCTCGTTAAATATAAAACAATTTCGTCTACCTGATGGGGAGAAAACGAATTTCCCCTAAAACACTCATTTATGATTGCGATAATATTACAATGTGGGACCCACCATGGTTGCATGAGCTGGTGGGACCCACCATGAGGATGTGAGAAGCCAAGATGAGTCAACACACAAACTGGCATGAGTTGGATGACGAGCTAGAATAAGTTGGCAGAATTATAAATTTAGTGGGACCCACAAAGATACCACAAGTTGGCATCTTTGTCCCATGAGCTGAAAGATCTAATGGGACCCACAAGAATATAGTGTGAGCTGGCATCCTCAACCTAGCCAGCTCGTGAAGAAGGAATTAGGAAAGTTAGTTTTTGGGTAAGTTAGAATTTGAGTAAGATATAAATTGAATTGAATTATAGTTGAAAAGTGTACATAAATTATATCACGCCTCTACTATAAATAGAGGAGCTTGTATTAAAAAAAAATCAATTAAAAAGCAAGGAGTTCTCTCCTCTTTTCTCATTCACGTGAAGCTCCTCTCTTCTCTTCTCTTTTCTTTTCTTCTCTTCTCTTTTCTTTTCTTCTCTTCTCTTCTTTTCTCTTTAGTTTTTTCTTCTCTAACCGAGAGCTATTTTTCCCTCTTCTCTTTTTCTCTTCTCTCTCCCCTTGCTTGATTTATTATTCATGGGGTCCTAAACTCAATAGATAATAAAGGGGTTAACCTTGAAAACTTGACTAGACCTGAGCTACAAGGCATAAATACGTACATATTCTACTAATTTACAAATATGGTTTTAGTCTAATTTCAATTATAGTATTAAAGTGTTATGGTCCCTTGTCATGGATCGGATAACTCGGTGTGGGATTGGTGAATCCAGAGTTGTTAGAGAGTTTTTGCTCTGGTTAGGAGGAAAAGACCTTCCTTTTTGCTGTTGCTCTAGGTAGAGACTTAGAGAGGCCTTGTGGCTGCTGGATTAGAGGTAAAAGATCCTCCTTTTACCAGCTATGTTGTTGTTCTCGGTAAGGGCTGGGAAGCCTCTTGCTGCTCACGAAAGGAGGGGGATGGCCCCTTGCTGCTCACGGCTAAGAGGGGTTAGCACCCTTCCAACTGCTGTCCAAGTTAGGGGCTGAGAAGCGTCTAACTTGGGCAGTCCATGGATTAGGGGTTAGAAGTCCCTAACCTTGCTGCTTTTTGGTTTAGAGGCTGGTGAACCTCTGGCCTTGCTGCTCTCATTCTAGGGGCTGGGAAAGCCTCTAGCTTTGCTCGAAAAAGAGAAGGAAATTCCTCTCTTGCTGTTGTGCCCTGATTAGAGGCTAAAGGCCTCTTGTTGAACTCGGAAAAGAGGAAGAATCCTTCCTTGTTCTCGGTGAAGAGTATTGTAAATTAGAAAATCAAAAAGAGAAGAAAGAAATTCAGATTCAAGAGGGAGCCTGGACCTAGAGCTCGTCGAGGAGACCTCCAAACCCTAGAGGTCGTCAAAGAGAACTCTGAACCCTGCTTAACCTAATTCAAGACTTGCCTTTTCTCATTCTCCTTCCCCTCTAAGTAGAGTTGATGCCAACATAGTTTAGGGTTTATGTTTACAATTCTGCCCCTATGGTAATTTAACTTAAATAATGCAATAAAACAAATTTAAAACAATATGGAAATAATGTAATTAACTCACTTAGTGCACTTCCTTCGGATGATTCGGTTAGCTATTGAGTCTTCAACATCTCCCCTCCCCCCTTTGGAGAAAGAGTTTGTCCTCAAGCTTGTAAGTTGGGTAGACCTACTTGAAGTTGTCCAACTGTTCCCATGTAGGTTCGGTGGTTGTCCAATGGACAAGGATCTCCCATTGATCATTAACTAATTTGGTTCGTAACACCGTGGCCGGTGTAATGATGACACGTCCATTGTCTACCAGAGGAAGGAACAGAGTGGACAGGGGGGGGAACCCATTGTAGGGTTTTAATTGGGACACATGAAACATATCGTGCAACTTGGCCGTGGCTGAAATTTGCAGCTGATAGGCCACTAGTCCCACTCGTCGAATAATTGGGAAAGGCCCAAAGTACTTTGGTGAGAGTTTATGACGCGACGGTCCTGCAATGGAGTGTTGTCTTTATGGTTGTAGTCGTAGCCAAACGAAGTCCCCTACCTCGTACGAGACGTCTTTGTGCCCATTGTTGTAGAAGTCTTTCATACGAACTTGTGCTTTTAGGAGGCGATCTGTAATATTCTGCAGTACCTGGTCGCGGTCCATGAAGGCCTGATCAAACGCTTCCACGCAGGTGGAACCTGGAGTATAAGAGAGAAGCCTAGGAGTAGGGGTGGCATCAAACCGAGCTGGTTCGCGAGCGGCTCGAGCGCGGCTCGTTAACGGTCTCGAGAGTTGGGACTAGGAGCGGGAGCAGAAATTGGATCAGGAGCGAGGGGGGAATTCTTCCTCCCCTTGTCACCGTCGAGCCCCTCCCGTCCGCTACTGTGGCCAACTCCATCGCCAGCCGCCTTCGATTTCTTCCCCCCCCCCCCCCCCCCCCCCGCTATTCTTCATCTTCTCAATGTTGTCTTCTATTTTATCTTCTTTGTTTTGTGCTTCTTTTGTCTTGCTTTCGCTTTTAATTCCTTGTTGAGTTTTTTTTTTTTTTTTTTACTTTTCTTTGTTAGGATGTCTACCCCTTGTTATTCGTCATTCCAATCACTGAGCAAGGAAGACGAGCTACAATAACTCAAAGCAAGGCACACCATAATTACTATTATTAATTTTTTATTTTAAATAACCATTGTTATTATTTATGTTTTGTTTTATTTTTTTATAATTTTTTTGTTTTTTATTTTATATTCATATTTTGGGTTTTTTCATTATGCAATACTTAGTATTTAATTACTTTCCAATTTTATTTTTTAATTATAAAGTATAATTAAAAATAATAATTTATTTTTATTTGCTTTCATTCCTTTTAAAATAGTTTTAGCTTTGTTTAATGTTTGGGTCAAGTGGAGTTTTTAAACACTCAACCTAACCTCAAGCCTCGACTTCAAAAACCAAGGTTTTTTCCACACCATTTCCTTTCCCTCAACTCCGTTCTTGCATCATTCCCTCCGACTATATTTTTAAGAACTCAACTCTACCCCGAACCCTTAACCTCAAACTCCAACTTCTAATTTAACAAAAAAATGCTAAAAAATGAACCTAGATCCACCCTGTTTCCCCACCCTAATTTGACAAATATTTTTTGTGTTATATTTTTGTATGTATAATTGTAATTTTTTTTATATTAAATAGGTGATTGAGTTATATTTGTATTATTTTTATTTTTATTATTACGATGTTTGTGTAGAACAATGTTTGTACAATTATTTCATATTTAGATATTAGAAAATTACAATTTGCTTATAAAGTAAGCGTTTGTTTAATTGTTATATTTAATATATTTTATTTATTAACTCATATTAATTTAATTTTCTAAAATTCAGATATATCAAAATATTTATTTAATAAATAATTTATGTACACTTTATACTACATTTTTCATTGTGCACACTAATATAAATAAGTATTTTACATTATATTTTTTATTATGTATACTAATATAAATAAATACTTGCACCCGCTTTTCCGCGAACTTGCACTAACATACCCTAATCTTATTTTTCTTAGAAAAGACTGGACCCAGAATGATCCGTGAAGTTAAAATGTTATTTTTTAACAGCCTTTCGGAGGGAGATGCGGCAAAGTTGGAAATGGTGGGTGCCGATTCCTCTGCAATTTTCCTTCTCCATCGGAGGTTTATTATTCATTTAAAAAGCGGAGGCGTGAGATTTAAGCAAAGCTGACTCTTTCTGGCGCTTTGACTAAAGCTGTCAACACAACGACTACCAATCAGAATAATTTCTAGAACGGCGAACGAGCGAAG
This sequence comes from Aristolochia californica, assembly GCF_029961685.1. Lineage (NCBI taxonomy): Eukaryota > Viridiplantae > Streptophyta > Magnoliopsida > Piperales > Aristolochiaceae > Aristolochia > Aristolochia californica. The sequence goes on along the minus strand of NW_027181992.1, from coordinate 10,903,864 downwards.
AAAGGCGGCCAGAAGCTTGGAAGAAAGAGAGGATGATGACCTATAAATACCCGCTTCTTCCCTTCCTCTTCTCCTCGAGCGAATTCCATTTCATGGGCTCTTGTCTTTGGGACGTTTTCTGAACTGAGCCCTTTTTATTCTTTTTCTTATTCATTTTTCCTTTTTTCTATTATTCAGTGCTTTCTTTCTCTTCGTTTTTGTCCATCGAGGAAGAGAGAGAAAACTGATTTGGGGGCGATGGGGAAATACGTGGAGATGCTGGATGCTGGGGTCAGGATCGCGGCTCGCTTCCATTCTCACTGCCCTCAGACGGCGCGTATGTACTACAAGCCTCCCCCTACTGACGATCACTGCAACAAGACCAACGGCGACGGCGGTAGCGGCAACGGCGGCAAGGACATGACTGCTTCCTCTTCGCATTTTTTTCGCAACCTAAACGCCGTTTTTGGCGTGGATACAGCTGAAGTCATTCTTTATTCCGTTTTATGAGAGAATTATTTTTGTTCGAGAAGATTCAAGGCCCTTTTTAGGGGGTCTGTCGTGCTACTGGTTTTGTTGCTTATTTACTTGTGGGTTAACAAATTAATCATGAAATCAGTTTGATTTTTTCAGAGAATCGTTTTTGTGAAATTAAAAAAATCCAATCCCATTTTCGTGAATCTGATTCTTAGTTATAAACCATTCCCGTGAAAACCCACGTTAATCGATTTCAAACCTTGCCTGTACCCAAATGAAGTCCAATTGTTGAATCTGGCCAAAGTTTGTCCAATTGTCTTGCTCACTCTCATTCATTGGAAACTTCCAACCTCAACCTTACCAGAAGAAAAGTTTGATGATACATTTGGTTACGAAGATACAATTGCTTATGGATTTACAAGGCAGGACTAACTAAGAATTTACATTCCTTCCCCCCCCCCCCCCCAACTCACTCTACTTTCCGGACAGAATACACACAAACCAAAGAAAAGGGGTGAAAAATAAAGTCGTTCTTTCCTCTTTCCCCTTTCCCCAGAAGGGTTAATCAGAAACGTCCGAATCAAATCAATCACATTAGATGCCATTACATGGACTTGGACATCATTAATCTAGCTTCTGATTTATGAATTGCATCCAGTCAGGCGAGCTGCATTCTCGCTACCACCTCCATCTGATGATTTGTCAATGATGCGCACATTGTACTGTTCATAGACCCTTGCCCTATTTTCAGCCCACCAGTGTTCAGCCTGTTTTTCACTGAATCGCTTCCGACTGCATGACAAAATTTTAGCAAAGATAAGTCTCCACAAAATAGAACCTTTAAAATTGTATCTTCAGAGTCTGTATGCTTTCTAGGATTTTAATAGGAAGAGAAAGGAAAATAAAAAAAAATTGTAATAAAGATGAATTGCATGATTATACCGTTGGCATTTAAAAGTTCTTTTAGAACTTCCTTTGGCAGAATTCTCTTGGTAAAATTATGATTATGTCATAGGAATGCATGATACTAATAAGACTGCATCACCAGAAAAACAGCCATGGTCTTCCAGAGTTGTGCTTTGTTGAACAACCAGCAAAGACTAGCTCGACCTAACATTAGAAGGAGAAAAAGCACTGCAGATGCTAAGCCTACCTGAAGCGGACCCGTTTGAGATCTTTCACACCACCAGGTAAAGATGTGAGGGTAATGTACACACCAGGCTCATCTTGTTCAACCCATTCAGCTTCATGATTTGTTTCTGTATCTGGTGTTCTGGTCCCGTTCCTAGCCACCACTTCTGATTGCAGTAACTTGTTATGGCTCGTGTTACGATTGCTCATAGAGGTAGGTCCATTAGAAACAAGTATGCTGTTTGAACCATTTGAATCTGGCTCAACTGGGCACAGTGAACTACTGAGACGATCAACTTGTGCAGCTGAAACATCACTGGAAGCAGGACTAGTGCTGATAGACAATAGGGAAGATGGCCTGCTGCTTCTTGCAGCCCCCACAGGTAACCTCTCAGCCATGTCTTTCAGCTGCCAGAGATAAATGCAAAACCATAAACAAAGAGCCTAAGAATCCATGAGATGAGGCAATAGAAATTATTGCAATTTAAAAGTACTTTCTTGTTTGTTCTTTTCATATGGACTTTCAGCAATTTGAGTGAGACTGTGATCAAGAAGACAGATTGAAGCCAATTTAATGAAATAGAAATATATGGATTTTTCATGTCCAAACACCTTAAGTTTATGGCAGATAAATGGAACCTGTTAGAGAATAGCAACACGCCAACAAACTTACTTGAGTAGTGAGTGACTTAATCACTTCCTTTGCGGCTTTGCATTTTGCAGCCTCTTCACCAGCAATTGTGATTGCCTCCTTCAACTGTTTGGTTGTTCTTTCCAACTCAACTTCCTGAAGTTGGGCTTTTCGAGTGAGGCTCTCCACCTAAATTATATACAATTATATACACAGTTAACACCTTAGAAAAGCCGAGTTCAATTTCTTTAATTTCTCTTGAATGGCACAACTATCTATTAAAATGGAAAGAAGATAGAAAAAGCTAAAGGTTTCTACCAACAACCTACGTTTTTTTTTTTTTTTTTTATAAAAAGAACCCAGAACTTTCAAATTTTCTTGAAAAAAAAGCATACTCTCATATTCTTTCCCCAAATAAATAAGTTAGCTTATTTAGGAACAGAACAATTTGTGCTTTACATATAGGATTTCTACAAGAAAAGAGGAAAAATCAACTTCCTCAATATAATTAAACCAGAACATATATTATACCAAACTATTAGTCCAACCAATCCAGGGGTTGGGAAATGTGATTATAGGAAATAAAGTTTGGAAAAAAAAAAGGTATTGGATCAATTGATAAGCTATAAAGAAGGAAGCACATGTAGTTTTTATCAAGGGGCCTTCATTGATGAAGAAACCTTCCACAAGTCTAAAAGTACTTTTCCCAAGTCAGAGAAAAATATAAAAGATAAAGAAAATCCATGAAGGTTTGGAGGTGTGTGTGTCTGGGTGTGTGCATGTAGTAAAAAGGACTATGAACCTAAGTCCATATAAGTTTGTTAATCTCATGCATTCATAATTGGTGTCCATTTTAGATTCTTGTCTTATGTTTATCTTGTTCGTGATTAAATATAAATAATGGTATTTTTAAACAGCAAAGAAAATAACATTCTTGTAAATTTTTCCAAGGAAATAAAAAGCAGGGTGCAGATAAGAATGGCAGGACTATATGTTCGAAACCATAATTGCTGTTGACTTTCCCTTACATGTATATGTATAAACCGTTAAAGATCGTCAGAAAGTAAAGAAAATAGTGCAATTTTGATCTTGCAACGATCAATAAGTGATTAACAAAAACTGATCAGGTAGTCTTGCATGCATAGATCAATCAAAAACTATTTTTTTTTTTTCTTTTTTAGAATGTTAAACCCCATATCCTGGTGAGACTAGAATCCAAAACCTCAATATAGAAAACTCCAATTGTTGCCATTGAACCAGAGGCCCAATCCACTATTCCATAAGTCAGTGGCGGAGGGAGATCATCAGCTCTAGCAGGAAGCTAGTAAATTTTATGAGAATCTATTTACAGGTTCTAATCGTTGGGTATAAAATATCTACTCAACAAACACAGGATGTTAGGACGAACAGAGACTTATCTTTTAGCAAAGAATGAAGATTTTGGCATTTATGCGAAATAGCCCTTCTGTGCATGATCATAGATCCTCCTTTAACAGAGTTCATTTTACCGATTATGCTCAACTGCACATTAGCTTTCACAAATGGAGTGACAAAAAGGCCTTAAAAAAATACTGCACCCAAATCTGTTTGCAATGTGCAAACCAGAGAAATCTAAAGAAAAGAAATGAATTAGACAATCAATGCATGAAAAGAGAACATCCATAACCTAGTACTATTTGAACCCCAAACCAACCAATTTTATTCCCTGGCTTTTTGTCATACTGACCATGCCCACAAATGCAAAATTCAATTCACCGTGCATAAAACATTTTTCAGTTTGTCAGAGATCAAAGACAGATGGTATAAAAAAGGATTAAATCAACTACCTGTGCTCTTAACTGAAGAACCTCTTGGCTCAGGCTATCATTTGTCTTTTTAGCGACATCTATTATGATTTTGGGAGATGTCAACCCACCCAAAGTTGGTGTTGGGGTTGTAGATCGTGGAGGACTAGCTCTCCTAGAAATGGGTGATGTTGCTCGAGAAACAATTCTAGAACCTGGTACGGAAGCCGAGAAAAACTTCTTCGATGATCCAAACACTGGATTGAAAGATCTTGAAATGTTAAGACCACCCCACTGGGAACTTCCACTAGGGAGGGGAGAGACACGACTGCTATTAGACTCAAATTTCTTATTTCTCTTGGAGTATCTGCTGTCCACCTGCTTGAAAGACTCGATTGAAGTCAATCTTGAAAGTTGCACTTGGGATTTTGACTCAAACTTGTCCTCCTTCTCCACCAGCTCACTCACACCATGGTTCATATTTCCCCGTCTAGTCCCTGTAAACTGAGATGCTGAATCAGTTTCCATGGCTTTCCTCAGTTTATTGAAGCAAATATCACAAACCCGATAAGGTTTATTTGGGTTTGGTGCCATGGAGGCCTTCATAGCCTTCTTGCTGCTGCATGAGTGACAGAACACAAGGCCACAGTTATAGCAGTTATGACGTTTTCTTTTGAAATTAAATGGCAAGCGGCAGCCTGAGCACATTGATTGGTCCACACCTGAAACAGATTTATGAAGACAGATGACTGCAGTAAAATTGGTTCCACAAGCAATACTTTTGACTTGTTTGTCTTTCAAAGCTTCAACTAGTGTTGGTACATTCCTATCATCGGTATCCCCTTGGCCCAATCTACCATTCGCTCCCTTGCCCCATGTATAGACTTCGGTTCTTGAAGTTAATACAGCAACATGATAAGCACCACAAGATATCTCCTCAACAAAATTCTTTTGGAGTTTGCCTTCAACACGGTTGGGGATCTTGCCATCTGCCTGGGGGTTTCCCAACTGACCATAAACAGTGCTTCCCATCGTATAGACATGGCCAGAGGTTGTGAGTGCAACTGTTAGGCTGTGGCCACAAGCTACTTGGCAAAAATTTGGCTCCACCAGTGCAGCTACACAAGTAGGCACCAGTCTTGGCTCTTTATCACCATGCCCAAGTCTTCCTTTATCTCCATCTCCCCAACTGAATAATTTCCCTGAAGAACAATTGCTTGAACTCGAGGTGCCCACCATGACTTCCACAACTGCAGCAGTGTGCCAAACACCACAAGCTGCTCTCACAGTGCGCAGCCCCTTGAGAGATTCTACTTCCCTAGGTAAAATTACACTCCTTCGATCCCCATGACCCAATACACCAAAAGTCCCATCACCAAATGTGAACAACTGGCCTGAAGAAGTAACAATTGCTGTGTGCCACGGCCCACAAGAGATAGCTGACACATGGATACCCTCCAAGGGGCCATTAACTCTTTTCGGAACCCAGTGGCTCACTTCATTTCCATGGCCAAGGAGCCCAAAATTGTATGTACCATCACCCCATGTGTATAAATCTCCTGATAGTGTTACAGCGCAAGTGTGATTTTCTCCACATGCTACTAGTTCAATGTTCATATTAGCCAAAGCATCAATAAGCTTAGGATGCGATACATCACAATCTACTCCATGGCCTAGCCTGCCTCCAGCTTCCTCCCCCCAAGAGAAGATTTCTCCTTGCTTAGTAACTAAAGCTGCATGTTTTCCACCACAAGCTATATTGTGGACATCAAGTACTACAGCAGATTCTAATGCTTTAGGTAAAACGGAGTCCATTTTAATCCCAGAAGAACTGCCAACTTGATGAGTCCCACCACCTAGAACTCCATCCCCTGTACATTCTCCCCAAATAAAAACATCCCCTAAGGCGTCACCCTCATCTGGACCAGAGCCTTGGCTTGATGAGCTCACAGCACTAGAAAGGCTTACCCTAAAAGCATCCATGGAAATGCCCTTCATGTGGCCATTTATTCTATCTGAGCCACCAGATGATAAAGAATGCATTGACCCACCTGCAGAATCTGATGGAAAGAAACCCTTTGGTGGTACAGCAAATAATATCACATCAGAGAAGGCTTTGTCCAAAACGTTCTTAGGAGGGCTTTCATAAGGACTATGACCACGAACGGAGTCTCCTCCATCCTGAATAAAACACAACTTGCTTTAATTTGTAATACTTACAAGAATAGTCAATTCAAGTTCTTTTAAAAAGAGAATTGTCAATAAATAGTAAAAAGATAGTAAAATAAAAATTGCTCTACCCTGTGCAAACTATCGACACTACCAAAAGGTGAACTCAAAGGTGAACTTCTTCGGGTGTATGTTCTAGGACTATTGGCATCAGATGAAACTCCATCACTTCTTGATTCAGTTCTCCACTTACGCTGATGCCCTCGTGAAATTAATGCTTTTAAACCAACAAACCAGACTTCAGCTTCATCTTTATCCTTGCATATCTGGCAAGAATAAAACGATATCATCAGATGACACAAGACTGCAAAAGTTGAATGGACCAACAAATCTTTCAAAGGAGCTCTCGACAAAACATCTCCTAAGAGCATATGAGAGCACCATAATTAAATAAACAAACTGAATAAGAGAAGAAAGGCTTACCAGATCCAGTGATCGATCATTATATATTAAAGAAAATGATTGATATTCTTTCTCAGGCCGTGGATACCTCTGGAAAATAGCCTAAATGGAACAGCACATAATCCATCAATTTCATTTGTCTAGTCTCTGGAATTTATCTGAAATACTGAAAAATTTTCAACAGAAAATATTTTAGTCAAAAAAATGGTAAGCTTTTAAACAGGTTTAGCTGGACACAGAGGTTTACTTTGTTTTATTTTTGTTACATGTATTGGAAGGGTATTTTGGTCATTTCACAATATTCCGATTGTATCTAGAAGAGTGTCATTAGTTTCAGGAACTTTAGAAGTGTCTATAGTCCAATTTTCATAATCTTTGGACTTGTAGATATGAATATATATAAAGTGTACATGTTAGAGGGGTAAAGGAGTCTTTTCTTCTACAACTCACTTAAGTAAATAAAATTGGTTAGGGGGGCTCATGCCTTTACCCTAATCCAGAACTCACGTCTTCTCCAAAAGCTGCCTCCTCTTCTCTTCTCCTCCTCTCTCTCAACCCTATTTCTCTCAATATTTCACATGGTTTAGAGAGGCGTTTGGAGCATTCTTCTTCTCTCTTGAAGCCATCAATCTCATAAGAAATGGGATTTCAAATCTACAGTTTCAAATTTTTTTTTTAAATATTGATAATTTTATTTCACAGAACAAGAAGATACATCAAGGGAGACCTTCCCTAACAACAAGAGATAGAAGGGGGGGCCTAATTTAGCACACAAATCAACAACCGAATTGGCTGATCTAAGTATATGAGACAAAGTACAAGAAATGGTGGATAGAATGTCTAAAATATCAAGAAAAATCTGCCAATGACGCCATGGGGGGAAAGATGAGGTTGACCATCCGATGACTATCTTGGAGTCTCCCTCCACGATAAGGGGACCACTGAAGCGGTTCTGAAAAATTTTCAAGCCATGAAGGAGACTGGAGAGCTCAGCAATGGTGGAGTCAGCAATTCTGAGGGCCAGAGTAAGAGAGGATGGCAGTGCCCCCTAGATCAAAAATCACCCCACCAAATCCAGCCAAACCCAGGTTCCCAAAGGAGCTACCGTCAAATTTTAGCTTATAATATTCGGAGGGAGGAGGCTCCCAAACAGTAACTCGGGGGTGGGTAGAGGGGACAAACATCTGAGCGATAATCTTCCAATTGGTGCGAACCAGGGCACAAGAGAGGCAGACCAACTCTTTCCGGGTGCGGATCTAGGTAGATATGAGCCCAATGGCAGTGAAGGAAACCTCAACAACATAGCAGAAAGTACAATCAAACCATCTGGAGTTCCTTTCCTTCCAAAGGCACCAAGGAATGAAAGCAATGCAGGAAGCCAACAGAAGCTTGCCCAGAAGAAAAATGACACATGGTGCTCAGGTCAAGCGGGATGCAGAAGTTGAGTCCCATGTTGTCAATCATATAGGTCCAGACCTTCCAGGCGAAGTTACAGTGGAAGAGGAGGTGATTCACAGTTTCAACCACTGTCCTACAGAAAGGGCAGAGAGGATTGGGAGTGGTGTTGCCACGCCTAATAAGGTGGTCTGTAGTAAGGATCTTGTTGTGGCAGGCATTTCAAAGGAAAAACTTCACCTTGGGCGGGGCCGAGAGGCGCCAGGCAAGAGCAACCGGATGTGGGGCAGAAGGCTGGGTCCATCCCATAAGATGACGGTAGGTCGAGGAGGCCGAGAATCACCCGCTGCCATCAAGGAGCCAAATCATCTGGTCAGCCGTATGAGGGTGAACCATAACACTATCGAGACTGTCAATCAAGCCACAAACATAAATGGCTTCCTCATCAGTAAGGCTGCATCTAAGGCAGAGATTCCATGAGCCATCTAGCCAAGAGTCAGAAACAAATAAGTCGCGGTTGGTGGTAAGTTGAAGCAGTGGTGGGTAAGATGAGGCAAGAGAACATCACCCGACCACCAATCCATCCAGAAACGCAGACTGGAGCCATCTCCAACAAATAACCGAATGGCAGTGCGGAAAGAGGAGAACAAATGAAACATGGTCTTCCAGATGGGGGGAATCTATAGTTCCAATTACCATTCCGCTATTCCATAGCTGTTTCGTCTGATTATTTTTTAAGGCATTCCAATTCCATTTAATTACCTAGTTAACAACTGGATAAACAAGTATATGGATAACTAAACGGAAAATAGTAAAAATTAATAAAAAAACATATAAATTTCGTAAAAATTAGAAAAAAGATCATAACAACATGCTTATAATGTCTGAAAAATATTAAAAAGTCATATAACAACATACATAATAAGGTCCCCCTACATATGTATATAAGGAAAGTATAATAATACCCTTACATAATCGATAAATAGGTATGAAATAGGTATTATCAGATTCAGTTACATTTAATAAATGGTAAAACGGTAAACAGGTAAAATTACACGATTACATATACGGGTAATATCTTCCATTCTGTTTAAGAAATGGTGGACAGAAAATCAGGTAATCAGATAAAATTGACAGGATAAATTGGTAAGGTAGGGACAGGGTTGGTATTTCAACCCCTCGTGAGTTTTGCAGGGATGGGGTCATGGGTCGAGTGACCCAATCTGGCAGTATGGGGTCGGGCAACCCAATCTGTTGCCATCCCTACTAGGAAATCTTTGAAATTTTAATAAAAGAAATATATCAGTCATGTAGGACTACTCATCTTGGTACCATAAAATTGGGTCTGTTGTACACAAATCCAACATTTCTACTGAAGTCACATACTTAATATTCTATGTCCATCAAATTGTTCAGATTTTTTTTCTTTCTTTTGATAACAATGAGAAACAAGATTACACCATCAGATCATTGAGAGTTTCACCACCAGAAAAAAGATTTTCAAGAGATTCAGTTTCTTCCATTGAGCATTCTGACTTTGCTGGCATATCATGGTTTTCGTTTTTTAGACTTCAGATGGAACACATTGAGGATAATGGAGAGAGAAGAGAAAATGGAAGAAGCAGCCTTGGTAGAGTTGCATTGATCAGTCTCAAAACTCGGCATGATCCTTCTTTAATATATCACTTTAAGTATTTTCAATAAAAAGACAAAAATGCCCTTAAATAGGCCCATAACTCTCTCTATAAACATCAGAATTCAATGTAACTTAAAACACAAATATATGTGAAGTAACCTAACTTCTGGAACCATATGACAACTATATGAGATGGTCAAATGACCAAAATACCTGTATCAGTATTTTAACACCCCTTCTCAAGTTTGAGAGTGAATGTCAAAAAGTTCCAGCTTGATACAAAATCCTAAGTATTCATGCCTTCTAAGGGATTTAGTGAACACATCTCCAAGTTGTTCTAAGGACTTCACATAAGGAGTGACAACTTTCCCTTGTTTGATAGCATCTCTAATAAAATGACAATCAACCTCTATGTTCATCCTTAAGTGGAATACAAGGTTACTTGCAATGAATATAGCAGCCTGATTTTCACACTTCATACCAGTGGAACAGGAAATCCATATTCAATAATGATAAACTTGACCCACATAAGATCACTAACTATAAGCCATTGCCCTATATTTTGCCCCAGCATTAGATCAAATTACTACAGCCTGTTTCTTGCTCTTCGAATTCACCAAGTTACCTCCAACAAAACAATAGTAACCAATGATAGACCTCTTATCCATGATCTGCATCAGAATATATTCATAGATCAATCTTCTCATTTTGATACACAATAGACAGATGCCAAGAGCACTTTCAAATTTTTTAAGATTCTTTGAGCTGCTAACCAGTCTCGGGTTTTCCATAAACTAACTCATCACTCCCACTGCAAAGGATATATTAGGCCTAGTGATTGTAACATAAATCAATTTCCCTACTAGGCATCTTTACTAGGTATTGTCCTTGAGTACAAAACTATGAGAGTCATGAAGATCAACATTCATTTCCATGAGAGTCTCCACTGGCTTAGTGCCCAAGCGACCATATGCATACAAAATATCTACAATATACTTCCTTTGAGATAAAAACAACTCTCTTCGTACTCCGAGCCACTTCAATGCTAAGGTAATATTTCGACTGTCCCAAATCCTTGGTTCGAAAGTGTGTGGCCAAATACGTTTTCGCCTCTTCAATTCCTGCCAACTCACTTTTAGATAAGATGATGTCATCAACATAAACAACTAAAATAATAAATTCTATATTGGTCTTCCTCTTTAGTACAAACACATAATGGTCATAGTAACTTCTATAAAGCCCAAATCTCATCACAACAGTGCTGAATTTTTCAAACTCAACACTCTTGGGCTTTGTTTAAGCCCATAGATAGTTTTCTTCAACCAACCTGCTTTTGTTGTCTCCCCCTGAGGAACATACCTAGGAGGTTCCTCCTTTAAATCTCCATATAGGAATGCATTTTTGACATCCAACTAAAATAGTGGCCACCCTCGATTAACTTCCATAGAAACCAAAATACAAATGGAAGTGAATCGCGCCATAGGCGAAAAAGTTTCAAACACATCAACCTCGTATGTGTATAGCCTTGGCTACCAATTTGGCCTTATACTGCTCAATAGTCCCATCTGTTTTATATGTAATTGTATAGACTCAACGACACCCCACAATAGCTGCCCTAGAAGGTGGCTCACAGAGACTTCATGTGCCTCTAGAGACCAAAGCTTCCATTTCCTCATCCATAGCTCGTTTCATTCATAGCATCCTGCACTAAACAAGTTGTAGAAGACAACGACATAGCAAATAATTTGTATGATGGAGACAACAAACAAAGCAACCATATTTAGAAATAGGATGAGAGGTACATGACCTTTTACCTTTCTGAAGGGTAATGGGAAGGTCCAAATCAAACGAAACTGGACCTATAGGCAAAGAGGAAGATGGCTGGTCTTGAGTTGCGAGCTCACGAGTCGGAGTGTTATTAGGCACTGGTGCAGGTAACAGATGACGAGAACATCGATTATATACCTGAAGTAGTAGAAAGGAACCTGTAGGTGATGCATCCATAACAACAATGGGAACTAGGTTATCCACACAGGGTTCAAACGAAGATTGAGTCTATAGAAGTACAGAGTGTTTTCAAAAAATGTAACATCAAAAGAAATATGTCTTTATTTGAAATGGATCATAACATTTGTATCCTTTCTGATGACGTGAATAACTCAATAATACACACTTAACAGCTCGAGGAGACAATTTATCAGTAGATGTACTGAATAAATGGAAAAAAAAACATGTAGACCCAAAAATACGAGGAACAACATCAAATAATTTGCACTACGGTTTTAAGACCTACATAGGAACTTGTCCTTGCAAAACAGATGAAGACATTCAATTAATTAAGTAACACGATGTTAACATTGTCTCTCTCCAAAATGATTTAGGGACATTCATATGCAACAATAAAGTATGAGTCACTTCAAGGTGTCTGTTTTTACATTCAGCAACCCCATTTTGCTGGGGAGAATAGACACAGGAAGTCTTATGAGTAATCCCACACAAGGTACAAAAAAATGCATATCTCTTATAGAGAAATTCAAGGTCATTATTAGTACGAAAAATATTAACACGGGCACTAAACTGATTTGTTATTTCATTAAAGAAGTTCACAAATACATCAAACACTTCAGATTTTTCCTGTAGAAGATACAACTATGTGACTCTATTGAAGTCACTATGAACGACACAAAGTACTTAAAACCAAATGGACTAGGGACCCTACATAGACCCCATACATCAGAATGAATTAACTAAAAAATACGCGAAATGCGACTAGATCTAATAGGAAAATTAGTTCTACGATGTTTTCCCGATTGACACGACTCACAATCAAACAAAACATCAACATGCAAAGATAGAAAGGACTGACAAAGTTTACAAGTGATGGATGTTCCAACTGCAAGTGCCACAGGAGTGGAGATTCTTTTGTGCAAGTACTATAGTTGGTGGAGTAGAGACATCATCCAACAAATAGAGCCAGTCCTTCTCATATTCTAAACCAATCGTCCTCTTCGTCTACAAGTCTTGAAACAAACAAGAAGTAGTAGAGAACGTTACTCAACAATTGAGAGACTTAGTTATATGACTAACAGATAACAAATTAATACGACACTTAGGAACAAATAGACAAAATTTGAATGACATATAGGAGTGGATTGTATAGTACCCTCCCCCTAAAGTCGGGGAGGTAGAACCACAATAGGACTGAGAAGGATTAATGGATCGAAATAAAAAAGACATACCTAACATGGAGTAGAGGCTCTGAATCGATGATCTAAGAGGGAGAGTAGGGCACATTCAGTGCTGGCATACCTATGCCATTGTGACACTTGTTGAGGTAGAGGTATCCGGTTCAAGGGTAGTAGATGCAGTAGTAGTAGTGGTCAATTGACCAAGTCTCTAAAGTAATTGTTGAGTTTCTTCTTGATGACCTGAATAGGAAGGTGAGTCATGACTAGTCATATTAGAGTTTGCCCAATCTGGCTTTTCAAATTTCTCCCAACATTTATCTCAGGGTAGTAGATGCAATAGTAGTGGCCAATTGACCAAGTCTCTGAAGTAATTGTTGAATTTCTTCCTACGGACCTGAATAGGAAGGTGAGTCATGACTAGTCACATTAGAGTTTACCCAATCTGAATTTTCAAATTTCTCCCAACATTTATCTCATAAATAATTTGTCCTCCCATAGTGGATACACTTCCTATCCCCTCTATCATGATGACCACTACCACGAGTAGAGGAATCTTGGTCATGACTTCTACTATTGCTCCCACGACCTCGAGTCCCAAGGTTATTATAAGATAATTGGAGGTTGAGAGCAGTTGTATCAGAAAGTCATGTATCTTTCTCCTCTTGCCTGATACTATATTTTTTGTGCATATAACTCAATTAAAGGCCTGTTCAAGTGTTGTTACATCATCATTCGCTAGCAATTGAGCCCATATAGCATCATATTCTGATCCCAGACCATCAAGAAATTGAGCTACCTCAATCTGATTTTTCTCCTTTTGAATGTCTTCAACATTTGTAGTAAAAGGATGAAAGGTATTGATTTCCTATATAATACCTTTCATCCCAGTGAAGTAATCAGTAACTGACCGGTCACCCCTCTTCATATGAAATATCGGACATATAATTCATATATGCAAGACAATTACTCTCTTGGGATAAAATAGAAGCCAATGTATTCCACATCTCCTTGGTTGTCCCACTAAAAATCTTATTACTGAACCGGGACTCCATACTATTTACCAATCAAGTCATGACTTAATTATATTCAGCGATAGAGCCAGGAAGATCATCTCTAACGTATTTAGTTTTTCGTTTGGCCTTCAGGAACATAAGAATTGAGCGGGATCAATTTACATAGTTTGACCCATTCAATTTAATTGAGGTTATTTGTATAGAACTCAAATCCTTACTATCTGAGCTCTTGAAGTGTTTAAGGACAACAACTTGTTTGGTGGAATCTGCCATTTAAACCTTCCAATACACTCCAAATTAATCCCAGAAGATGTTCCAAGGATGCTCTGAACTCAAGGTAACAACAATTTAAATTCACCCAAACTAGTTCATGTGGGCCCCGCACTACAAAATTAGAGCATACCCACCTCAAGTCCTGCAGTAATATCACAATTAATCTTCAATCAGTCAAGATACATCACAACATAACATTTATCTCACAATCGGTATGATATGGCATAGGCATGATGATGCAGACACAGTAATGGCTGCGCAGAAAATTTGGAAGCAAAATGCTTCAACAAAAACCCTCAAGGGGCAGTAGGAAATAGTAATTGCTCAATCAGCAACAGTAGTCATCAACTTGATGGTAATGGCGGGAAAAGAAAAAAAAAATTGAAATGTTACCCTACCAGTAGAGAAATCGAACGAAACCCTTCCTTTAGGGTTGTGAGATCTGTAGAAGAACCTAAACTTAAAAAAGAAACTACCAAAAATGAATGCTACTGCATATGTAGGATTAAGAAGAAATAAGGAAATAAGAGAGGAGAATGGAGAGAGAAGAGAAAATGGAAGAAGCAGCTGCATTGATCAGTCTCAAACTCGAGCCTGATCCCTCTTTAATATATCACTAAAGTGATTTTCAGTAAAAAGACAAAAATACCCTTAAGTATAAATAGACCCATAACTCTCTCTCTACACGTCATAATTCAATGAAACTTGAAAGACAAATACATGCTAAGTAACCTAGCTTGCTGGAACCATATGACAACTATATGAGGTGGTCAAATGACAAAAATACCCCTGTATCAGTATTTTAACAAAAGTTAATCACAGGATAGAAAAGGGTCTTAGAATATGCACTCACAGTACGCTGTCCAGGTAATATTCTGGAGATGTGACTTAGCTTAAGGTGTTTTTCTTCTTTGCCAGAAAACCATATCAACACAGACTCATCCTGAAAAATAACCAGATACCCGCTTAGATAAAAGATATACCCAACAACAAAATTATGAGAGCATTTAAGTTTGTACACTATATACAACAAACCAATCGAAGGACATGAAAGAGAGAAAAATAAATCATCCATCACCAGATTATCTATAAATGTCCATGAGAAGCAGGAGCAGATTACTTATATCCAGGTCACTCTCTTAGCAATCTTACACATTAGCATATCACAACTCAAGCAAGATTTTGATAATTTTACGCATTCAAGAAGCCAAGCAAAATGCTACGTATGCTAACATCAATATGTAAATAACACCGCTTTTGATCACAGATATTTCTGCAGACAGATCAATAAAATGAAAACTGCAGTAATTGTTGTAGCACTTGATTAAGTGGTCAAACAAAAGAAATGTCACTGTGAAGTCGTAATCATTGACCTCAATTACATAGAAAAGAAGATTAAGGTAAGAACGTAAAAAGCAGAGAAGTAACTTCAACTTACATTTGCAAGCCTAAACGGACAAAACTTGGGCTTCCCTCGGCGCCCATATTTGAGCAAATATGCCCCTTTCTTAAGAGCAGTAATGGCCTGTCATAAAGATGAAGCCAATAGCCTAAATTAAAAAATAATCAGTATATACATTATCAAAACGGATAAGAACATGAAAGCGACTAAGATGTTAGAGAGAAAATAAGTAAACAAATTATACGCATACTGCACCTTGAATATCTAACAAATTCATTTTAAGTTCAGATCTGGTGCTCATGACCAGAAAGCTAGTAGCAAATTGAGTGCTCAAACAAGAGATAGAACATTTATGGCCTCAAAAAAAAAATATATATATAATGAGTTAAAGATTATATAAAAAGAACTTGCAGAGAAGGAAGGATATATATCTGGAATTTTTTTTAAAAAGTATATCTGGAAATTTTAAAAAGAAACTTGAGAATTAAAGGGCAACTTAACATAGCAGAACTGAAGCTCTAAGAAGGAAACCTTACGCAAGGGACCATATAGAGCATAGGAATTAGGCAAAAATAGGTGGGTGTATTTTTTGTTTTTAAATTCATAATTAGGTGGTTTCTAAGGAATCAGATAGCAACAAAAGACTTGCAGAGAATAGGGCATGAGTAAAACATTCAAGGCAAAGTACACCCAGAAGCTAAATGGATATCCAATAACAAAGACATGATTTTTACTTCATCTGACAAGTTTTAAAGCTGCCCTGTCATTATTCAAGCAAAAAACTCATTTCATTGCTTGCTTATACTCCTCTTTAAGTTGTACCACCCAGGGCCTTTTCTCTTCTTAATAATATTGTTAAATTGGGTCCAAGGCCCTATCCCAAAATGACCAGCCAACTTAGGAAACCTCTTTCCCAACTAATAAACTCAAGATATTCGTACTCACTAATCCATGTAGGACTATTCCTTAACACTCCCCCTCACGTGTAGACCCTCTTTTGTGGCTCTACAAGTGGATAATTTAGGAGTAGGTAGTTTAGGTGTAGGCCCTCTTTAGTGGCTTTACAAGTGGATAGTTTAGGTATAGGCCCTCTTTTGTGGCTCTACAAGTAGATAGTTTTTAGGTGCAGGCCCATATATGAGAACCCGACTCTGATACCATGTTAAAATTGGGCCCAAGGTCCTATCCCAAAATGACTGGCCAACTTAGGAAACCTCTTTCCCAACTAACAAACTCAAGATTTTTGTACTCACTAATTTATGTGGGACTATTCCTTAACAAATATTTTCCACTTTCTCTAATAATTCTAATATTAAAGAGTGCTGCAGTGTTTTTTTTTCTTTTTTTTTTTTGAAAAATGTGAATTTTATTAGTCACAAAGGAAAAATGCTGCAGCTTAAACACAACTTGTGCTTCAAACCTATGTATTACCACCTAACTACCAAAGATCAGCTTCCAAATATTCAGTACCTTCTTAGATCATCATAATAGCACTACTCATAGGACTAAAAAGAACAAAATAAGCTAAAGGTGAAAAATCCAGCTATAAACAAGGAAGAGAGAAAGAGGTTGCCATAAAATCTCTTAAAAGTTCAGGGAGTCTCCCAGAGAATTAGTCACTGTTTTTTTCTTTATTTTTTTCAGATGTTTGGCATTGTGATGTATCACAACCTTAATTCTACATTAGCCTTTTACTTCTTGAAGGAACAAGCTAGTCTCAGGGATTTCTTAGTGGCAATAGTCGAGTCTCTTTGCCCCCAAAAAAGAGCAGTAAGAGAGTGTCATTCCTTCCAAAAGGGCTAAGGCTTCAGCACCTGGAGTCTTTGGGCAAATAATAACACAAAACAGACATTCCTAAATGAATACTTATAAGCGCCAACACATGCTCAAACCCCTATTAGATCCAAAATTTTACAACACCTGAAGATACCAAATATACTAGCATCAACAGCCAATTAATTATAAAAACTATGTCACACAAAGAAGAAAGAAATTTGATAAGTCTAAAAACACCTTTAGAGAAACACCCATACAAGATTCTTTCCTTCCTTTTAGATCAGGGGAAGGGTAATTCATCAATGAACAGTTATAACTGACACAACACATGTCCTCACTATTTTTCTCAATAGAAAAAATTTCTTCACTTGATCATGTGGAGAGGTCTTATACTATACTATGTGGCCCAGCAATTACCTCCTATAACTGATCCCTGTGGAGATAACTCTGTTCACCAAATGCTACTATAATTTCTCCAACCTTACTCCATGGAAATAAACTTGCTGTACAGTAATGCATTGAATTTTAACATGCTAGTTTAATTTCTCCAATAATACTTAATGAAACCAAAATTGCCGAACAGAAATACATCCAAATTTTAACACACAACAGATATCAAAGATTTGACCCATATTGCTATAGCTTAGATACCTACTGGTATGTTTGGAACAGTTTAATCAGAGAGCTTTTAACTACATTCTTGAAAACATAGTCAACACACTCCAAAAAGGTTTATGGATCATTATCCTCACTTTCAATTATCCCATTCATTATTGCCAAGATGTGGCCTCTGAGGCATCTGGGTTAGGTCTGAACAATGGAATGATCTGAACAGAGAGGGAGAGGGTGAGAGTGACCCTAGAGGGGGGGCACCTCCCCCTCTCTGTTCAGATTGGTCTGTTTTCCGGACCTGATCCAAACTCGCCATTAAGCTAAGGCTTAAACTGCATTGTTCTCTGTCTCCATAGCTTTACCCTAACTTTTTGGTATCAACTACATGATTCTATCCTCCCATATAATGCAAGAGACTAAATTTGGCAGTCTCATGACTTCTTTTTGGCAAAATCTCAACCAATGTGAATCAACATCAAATATGATCAAACACTGGATGCTAAGCTATGACTACTAAATACATTCTGTAAATAATTCCTGAACTCCGTCAATGCACTCAAAAAGATTGCATTAATGAATAAAAAAATAAAACAGAATAATGAAACTCTGAAACTATCATGACTTGCAAATGCCCAAAAAAAGACTTACATTTGATACTATATGCAGAAATCCTACAAGTAAAACATGTGGAGAGTTGTAAACAATATTTCAACCCAACATGGTGCTTGTAGTTCGTTTGACTATTTAGTGCTAGACTAATTTCAAGTTTGCTACTCAGCTTAAGGCATAAATATGAGAGCTATCCAGGTCCTTGATGCAGCTAACCACTTAAGCATGTTGTATAGGTTCCCTTGCACACCTCAGCCCTTTATTACGCACTCATAAATCATGTACAGGAAATAATCATACCAATGCCAAAACCTAAACTAGTTTACAATTTTAAAAGAACATATTGATACTTCCAATCACTTGAAAAGGTTAACGCCCAATAAAATTAAATGACAGAAACAATACCTAATTCAAGTAACAGGGAGCATTCAAGTATTCTTTTTTCGGTACCATGTTGAACTCTTGAACTGATTAAGAATCAGAACCACACCACAAATATTTACTCTCTGAATGTGGTTACAACAGGGAGTACCTCACGAGTAAACCGAGAACTACAAAAATTGACGTCTATCCATCTCTGCATATTAACTACCAGCTACGTATAAAAAGCAAAACACAGATGAGCAAAGATAGCCATCACCGAACTGAAGTACAATTGCAAACCATAGTAAAAGTCATTCTTTTACTGAAAAAAAAAAAACTCAAGATATTCATGAAAAGCCACATTCACCTGTTCGAT
Source organism: Aristolochia californica (assembly GCF_029961685.1). NCBI lineage: Eukaryota > Viridiplantae > Streptophyta > Magnoliopsida > Piperales > Aristolochiaceae > Aristolochia > Aristolochia californica. Next base: position 10,884,588 of record NW_027181992.1, on the reverse strand, counting down.
GTCCCTTTCCACAGGCCCCGTCCTTGTAAGATCTGTGGACATTTTCTCCGCTTTCGACATCAAAACACGAATTTCCAGGAGGTAAATAGGTTTTCCGAAGCTTCACCCATTCACAAAACAGAAACCTGTACCTCTCATTCATCCGTCCGTCCAAGCACGAGACAGAAGCATTTGAACTTGAAACTCATAAAAGGTGGCGGGAACAGCCGAGAAAAATGGACACCAATGGCAGGATCCGTCAAAATCTCAGACGGATTGCACTTGGACAGGGAATAATGTACAGATTTCCAGTTCAATAGAGACGCGGAAACGGAGAAGATAAGAAGAAGTACCTCAGAAAGTGGACTCTTTCAGGGATATCGGGCTGCTGAGGTCAAGGTTGCTGTGCGGGTGTGTGTGGAGTCCAACAGAGTGATAAAGACGATCAGTTGCAAAAACTTCAGAAAGACAGGTCTTTAACAGGGTCGATCGGAGGGGGAAAATAAAAACCAAAATATATGAGGAAAATTAAAAAGTTTAGAATAGGCAGGTAGTTTTCAAATGCCTCAGATGTTGCTCGTAATCTCGGAAACGCCACCAGTCCCCTACCTCTCTGCACAGCGCTGGAGTGACGACCGGAGTTACATCTGCCACGGACATTCGCGCATAAAATGGCCCCGATGAACAGGTAACCGGCCTAAAACTCGTGCGTAAAATGACGTTGTTATCCTGCATGTATCTGACATCTACGCTTCGAATAATAGAGCAATGATGTATTTTTTCAGTAATTTACGGAAATTTTCCAAAACTAGCCACGGCTGCGCGAGCATTTATATATTGGCAGACAGTAACTCAAAACTAGATTCCACTCCTCTCCAGAGCAATAACAAAGTGCTAAGGAGATCGGCAACCGAGTATTAAACAATAATCGCCGGCAACAGAGGACAAAAGCAGGTAGGCCAATGCACAGCCGCAAAAGCTTTTCATCAACTGGAAATTCCGGTCCAATTGGATCGCCAGAGCTGGACTGAGAAACGGATAGATCCGAGTAAAGCTGATGTACACAAGAGAAGCAGGTGGATCCCATTTCCCTATTCGCGACTTGCGAGAGAAGGCGGCTATTTGAAGCAGGAAAGTGGCAGAATCGTGATTAACTGAGGAAAGAAGAGTATTATGATGTGACGATGAAGAAAAAGTTGATGGCAACCAAAACCGAGGGGAACAGGCATCGGGCCTGAATTGAAGGACGAGCAGATAGACGACGTACACCAACTGAAAAAGTATCTGGCCGAACCCTAGCTGCTTATGCAAATATTCAATTCAATCCGGCATCCGGTTATAATTAAAACCAGTTGTTGCTAGTTAACCGAAGCTCTCCCGTCGTCTTCCTCGGGCTTTTCAATTTTATTAAAAGAGCAACAAGCAAGGGACGATGGCGACCGACATGTGTGGCTGGACCTCATTGGCGGAGAAAAAAAGAGGAGGAGATGGAGAAGGGAGGGAGACAGTTGACGACGGCGTGCGTTTTGGACTGATTAACAGCGACGGGAGTGACTTTGCCGGGACGGTGATTGATCGGCTTTTCAGTGGGACCGATCGAGGGGGTTGGCCACGTGAAATTCCGCTTCTGTTAGGTCCCGGTGGGGAGCATCAAAGTTTCCGGGGTGCTTCTCTTGTCGAGTAGTGGGAGTTACCGAGTAAGTGGCGACCACGTTTTAAACTGTACTCGAAACAGGGAAGGGTCAAGGGGACGACCCTAGACGAGACACTTCCTCTTTACGTTCCTCCCACTCCATTATATCGGAGTATATTCCACAGTCGACGAGCCCTTCATTGCCCATCCCTGAATATTCCTCGACAACTCCATCGCCCATCCCTGAATTCTCTTCAACAACCCCATCTCTGTCGCCATCTCGCCGGAACAACTTCGTCGCCTACCCCAGAAGTTCGTCTTCTCTCACAACCTCACGACGCTAGTTCTTCTTCAGTTCCGTTTTTTCTTTCCCCAATCTTTGTTTTGGGTGATTTCTGTATGATCTTAAGGATTTGATCTTGTTTTTCTGTTTCTATCTGAGGTGATGTCAGGCTTCATTTTAATGAGTGGCATATTTCATCGCTGCCCTTTTTCCTTCTAAATTCATTCATTGTGTAATTTAAACTGGAAGCATTGCAGATTTTGATTATTAGTTTTCTGACTGAAATTATATCATATATTGAGAATGATATCAGTTGAAAACGGTTTCGTTTTAGCAAATATGAATTGTTTGGGGGGGGGGGGGGGGGGGGTTGAACTTCAAGTTCATGTGATTACATGCTTCATACACTTGAAGCAGTTAGTGGTGAAGCGAATAATCCAGTTGACGTTTGCCCAAGGATTCCGCCCAAAAAATTGATTCATTCGCTTGAAGTCTTCGGGACGCTGCCTCTCGTGTCTCTCTTCCTCCCGAATTTTTTTTCCTCTCTCTCGCTCTCTTCTCCCTCTCGGCATCGTCTCCTTCTCCCTCTCGGCCTTCCTCTCTCTTCTCCCTCTCGCTCTCGTTCTCGGTGAAATTCCCATCTCCCTCTTGCTATCGGTCCATAACATCGCTACTCTCCCCCTTCGACCTTCCTCCCCTCTAGCCTCTACCTCTCTTTTTCCCCCTTCTCTTGCTCTCGACCCGCAATAGAAAACCCTGCTTCATTCTCGAGCATCATCTGCCTCCGTCTGCAAAAGTCGGACTCTCCTTGCAAATCTTCTTGACATATCGTCGGCTTCGAGCTTCGTTTTTGCGGCATTTTACTCGAAAAGGTTTCGTCTGCCCTAAACCAAAAAATTGAGCTATTTTTTGCTGCAATCTTCCCTAATGCATCATCCTCGAGCTTCCTCTGAGCCTCCCTGATATATCATCTCTTTTCAATGTTGTCTCAAACGAAAACTGATACAAGAATTTAAGACAGACGAAGAATAGACGAACAGAGAGGAGAAGATACAAGAAGGAAGATAGATTTCAAGATTAATCACACATATCCCCATTACATTTCTCATACAAGAAACTACCCACAACTCTGAAAAAGAAATAACCTCCTATGATCAAAGAACTAATTAACCCATTAAAATTAACTGAATAAATACTAATTAATAACTGTTAAACCACTAACTCACTACACAACAGCTTTAGTCATGTCCGGCCCTACCTTCGTGATCTTCTTCATGTGGCCATATCATTCCCCACCCCTTAAGAATCCTTGTCCTCAAGGATGAAATCAGGATAAGATCCTTGTCCTTAAGCTAGTATATAAGCCACCAGACCAACTTTCGTAATGACTTTGTTTGGAACCAAGAAACGTTGGCGAACTTCATGGAGCGTTTGGTTTTGGTTGATCGCCCTCAATATCCCCGATGCCCGTAGGGGAAAAATCCTCGATCATAAATAATTGTGGTCGTTCACAACGATGGCCTGGAACGAACTTCTCATCACAATAATAGCATAACCCCTTCTCTCGACGTTCTCGTGCCTCTTGGTTGGTTATTCGGCGGAAGGGTGTTGGTTGAGTATTAGAGCTTTGGTTTATGTGCTGGGTTGGTGGAGGTCCTAACACCCCAGCTATTGGTTTGGCTAAGACCTTTGGTGTCGCAAAAGTTGGTTGTGAAAGTAGTTGGTGATTTGGTTGCCTCTGCAGCTGATTGCGTTCCTCGATGAGCCGAGCCACTCCTATTGTATCGGCCAAGGTTCTAGGTTGTTTAATTTTAACATCGGTGCGAATGTTGTCTCGAAGTCCTGCAATAAAACAACCAATTAGAAATTTTTTCGGTAGGCCGTCCACTCGGTGGGAAAGCATTTCAAAAGCTTCTTGATAAGCTGCTACGGTTGTGGTTTGTTTAAGGCGATTCAAAGCTTTTGAAGGGTCCTCGTAGTCGGTTGGACCAAATCGAAGTTGCATAGCCTTGGTAAACTCATCCCATGCGAATGGTCCGCGAAATTTCGTCAACCACCTGTACCATTGCAAGGCGATGCCCTCTAAATGAAAGGAGGCTAGCTGAACTTGTAGTTCTAGTGCAATGTGTTTGAATTCAAAGTATTGCTCAGCTTTGTAAATCCATCCAGTTGGGTCGTCTCCGTTAAACTTTGGAAAGGACAACTTGAGGTGGTGATGAGAATGGTCATTTATAGTGTTTGAGTGAGAAATATGTGGGTGTGAGGATTCATCACGTGCAAATGGGTTGGTTTCAGAAAGACTAATGTTTTGGCTATGGAAGGCTCGAAGAGCCTAGAGCTCGGTTAACACGGCTTGTAAGGTTGCGTTCACCTGATCGAAACTTGACTCGTGTCGTGCCAAAATTTCGTTGACCTCGTTGCGGAACTCTGTGTTTGTTTTGTCGCGAGTATCCATAGATTGCAAACTTTTTTTTTTTCAAAAAAAAAATAAAAATAAATAAATAAATAAATAAATAATACTAGAATTGGTTAGGAAGAAAATATGATCGTTTTAGAATGAGAGAAGGAGATAGAAAGATAATGAAGTGTAAAGAAGAGAAAAAATAAGACAAAGGGCTATTTTTTAGAGAAAAAAAAATTGAACGGATTAAGGGAAGTTGACGACAGGAGGGAGAAAAATGAAAAAAATGAGAGGGACGCGGGGGCGGAAACAGAAGAGAAAAAAAAATTCTGATAGAAAGAAAAAAAAATGGAATTGATTAAGGGAAGTTGACGACGGGAGGGAGAAAAAATGGAAAAAATGTGAGGGCGCGGGGCGGAAACAGGAAGAGAGAAAAAAAATCTACTCTGGTTTTCAGAAACAAAAAATTTCGTCGATTCCGGCAGCGTTGAGGAAGATCTGTGGTCTGAGTCTCAGCGGCAACGGCAATGGCGAGGATGTAACGGCGATGGTTCTAATTCCTTTCCGAACAGAGATTTTCTCGGATTTCCGACGGCAGAAAGACGAAGAGTCAGAGGACGGCTTCGGTGGTAGAGGTCGAATTCCGGCAACGACAGCGTTGAGGAAGTCGGTGGCTCTGTTTTCTTCCCGAACAGAGATTTTCGATGCGGTTTTTCAGAATTTCTTCCCGGCGACAGAGGAAGGAAGTCGATTCTTGCAGAAGACAGTGACAAAGAGACACAGAAAGAAGGAAGGGAAGAATTTGATTTTTTGGGTAGAGAAGGGAAAATTGAAGAGCGTTGATAGAGAGAGATGTAGAGTTAGAAGAAGGAAACTCGCGAAATGGAATCCCGGAGTCGTAACAGCTCTGATACCACTGATACAAGAATTTAAGACGACGAATATAGATGAACAGAGAAGGAGAAGATACAAAAAGGAAGATAGATTTCAAGATTAATCACACATATCCCCATTACATTTCATCCCGGCTATATATAGCCATACAAGAAACTACCCACAACTCTGAAAAGGAAATAACCTCCCATGATCAAAGAACTGATTAACCCATTAAAATTAACTGAATAAACACTAATTAATAACTGCTAAACCACTAACCCACTACACAACAGCTTTACCCATGTCCGGCCCTACCTTCGTGATCTTCTTCATGTGGCCCTATCAAAAACCTACATCGTTTTCATCGTCCAGTCCATTATCTAGATGTTTTGGTTCCAATTCCCTAAGAAAATGGTGCCCAACTATCTTAGATCTCCGTTGCCTGGATTTTTGTTTGTCCAACCGCTACCAGTCTGATCCACTATAGGTTTTCTCATTTCTAACCTCTATTGCATTTTTTTTATTTTTCTTGGTTGGCTGCTATTTTTTCTCTCGAGTCCGGTTGCCTTCCATTGTAGGTTGTCTCTATATTTTCCCTATGTTTTCTAGCTCTCTCTCTCTCTCTCTCTCTCTAGTGTCTTTTATCGATGTTTTATATTATAAATAGGTGAACAGAAGGAACCGTAATTAATCCTCTTTCAAAATTCATCAAAAGAGGCCTTCGACTGTTTGCCCGAGTTGCATGCCTTGTTGCTCATATTCAATTGGCACAGTTTTAGAATTTGAAATGGAAACTGGTGAGATTTAATATTAAGCATTGCTCAGCAACACGTAAGTTTTAGTACAAATGGTAATTTAAACGACCCCAAGGCTATTCTAAGATCCTATTCCCCCAGAAGCTACAAGTTGGCTTGTTTACTCAACGATAAGATTAGTTTATCTGAAAATTATAGTCTACCATGACGAGAGATTCTCTAGAAGAAGTCTACAGGAATTTGGCTTAGGCATATCGTGTCTGCACTGAATTGCAAGTCTGTGCGGGAACTGCTGATTGGTGAGTCTATGCTCCAATCATGATCGTCGTCCCAACGGATATCACCTGTTCATCTTAATTCTGTATGAGATTCGGGAGAAGCTAATCTGGTTTCGAAGACCCTGACATGCGCTTCATGCACTTTTTCGAAGTGTAGCAGATGAAGTTATTTTAATAGTTTGAAGACAACTGAAAGGTACAGTTTCCTACCATGGATGGTTTTTACCACTTAGTGAGTTCGTTTCAGACAAACAAATCCATCCAATGTAAACGTAAGAAGAAATAAAAGGGTAATGCAGAAAGAATCATCGGTGAAGGGTGAACCAGGGTTTGTCCAATATTGAAGAAACGTTTCCGTATTCATGAGTTATACAGGCATATTGCCTTTTGTTTTCCGTTGAGAGCAGATACCCTTCTTCTACTCTTTCCCTGCTCCATCTCCGACTATTTTTGCAATAAAGGAGTTTGCATTTGAAGCAGATAGATAGCCTTTCTACTCTTTCCCTGCTCCATCTCCGACTATTTTGCAATAACGGAGTGGGCATTTGCAGCAGATAGATACCCTTCTTCCACTCTTTCCCTGCTCCATCTCCGACTATTTTTGCAATAACGGAGTGGGAATTTGCAGCAGATACCCCTTCTACTCTTTCCCTGCTCCGGCTATTTTTGCAATAACGGAATGGGCATTTGCATTCCTGCCTCTTTCAGCCATGCTTTCAATTAGTGAATCACATCAGATATTTGGTCGAAACAGTTGGCCTAATAAGGTTGGAGAGAGAGAGAGAGAGAGAGAGAGAGAGAGAGAGTGTTATTTCTCTTCCTCCGGAGATTCCAGCGTTGAGGAACGACCAGATATCGTCACAGCCTGCCCTCTTTCATCACAATAATACCTATTCCAGTCATTCTGTTGCTGTCTGAGACGTCGAAACTCCAGAGACTAATTTTAGCAGATCAAATCCATTAATGGATAGGGATGAGTTGGTAGTCCAATAGCAGCTCGGAACAGGAGATTGCTTTAATGTTCAAATAAAAAACAATTCAGCAAACTCTATTTGACATAAAAAAAAAAAAAGCAACTGATTCAACTATTAATGTGCCTGCGTCTGCATAGTATCATCCCTGATTATTTACTTCTATTAATATATAGGACCAATTTCGTCCAGTTGCTGTAATCTAATTTTCTGCTCCATTTGGACTCTGTAAATCCAAACTCTCAACTTATACAGGAGTAACAGAAAATTTTCTTTTGGAGACGAAAAAGTTTTTCACTTGATTTCTTTTGATTTCTCTTGCTTTTAGGAAGATTAGAAAGGATAAGAAAACGAGTTTCCTGAGGCTCTAATAATAAACTACAAAAAAAAAAAAACCCAAGCTTATGTCCTTCTTGTAATCCTCTAGAACCATAGACTCTTCGTAAGATTAAGGTAATAATATAATAAGAGAATGAAGAAGACGAAGAGAAGACCACGCGCCATCCGCTAGACAAACCCACGAAGCACACGAACGTGGACTGCTCTCTCAGCTTTGGCGCGTGGAGAATGTGCAAAGCACGAGCTCCCCTCAGCTAATCGTACGCCTGAACCTGCTCCTCTCTTCTCATTTTTATCATATCTTATCCCTCCGTAAAGATTAAAAGAAACTTGGGCTTCGTCTTTGTGTGTGTGTGTCTGAGAGAGAGAGAGAGAGAGAGAGAGAGAGAGAGAGATCTTGTAGAAGGTAAAATTGTCTGTAAATGACTCCTTCCCCTTTCATGGTTATTCACGATTTGACTAGTTTCGAATTTTTTGCTTCAGGGTTGCTGGTATATATACAAGCAGTGAACCTCTGTGCTTTTTATATCCCTGAAAGATCAATTCCTCCGAGCACTTAATCTCCGGTATCGTTTCTGAAAATGTGTGCTCTCTCTCCTCCTTGGTTTCCAAACTATGGCTGGCCCGTGGAATTGGAGACGATCAATGATCCCAAGAGCTGGCCCATGGATGACGCTTTTGCTAGTTACAGCTGCAGAGGGGAAGTGTCTTCGGAATCTCTGCTTCGAATCTCTTCTTCTCCACCGGAGGCTGATGTCGAGGTTCTTACCCCGAGGAACTCTGGCGATGATCCCTCCACCGTGAAGAAACTCAGTCATAATGCAAATGAACGTGACCGGAGAAAGAAGCTTAACAGTCTCTATGCTTCTCTACGATCGTTGCTCCCTGGATCCGATCAGACGGTAATGCTTCTTCTTCGTCTTTGACTCAAGGATGGAAGACAGTCCTATATCTTGTTCACGAAGAATCAGCTATTCTAGGACTGTTGTTGTAACTTGTATGTGATCTCCGGCTGCTTAGATTTTGATAGAAGTTTCTTTGTTATTTTTCAGAAGAAATTGAGCATTCCGACTACAGTCTCACGGGTTCTGAAATACATACCGGAGCTGCAAAAACAAGTGGAGCTGTTGACACAGAGGAAGGAAGAGATCCTTTCAAAGATGTCAAGACAAGGCGATAAAACACATCCGAGCGGTGGCAAGAGAGGGCCGACGGTGGTGTCATCTTTTCCCACGATAGTGGTCAGCCCAATCGATGACAGAGAACTGATCGTGCAAATATACACGATTGATGTCAAGAGAAGTCCTCTCTCTAAAGTTCTGTTGAATCTGGAAGAGGAGGGCCTTCGAGTGCTCAATGCCTCGGCTTTCGCCTTTCTTGGTGACAGAGTTTTCTATAATCTCCATCTACAGGTGAGCCTCCTTCGTCTTCACCCACCATTGGCTTTACATTTTTGCTTTCTTTCAGTTAATATATTTACACTTTCTGTGCTGCTATTGTTAATTCGACAGGTTAAGGGAACACCAACAATGGAGTGTGGAATGTTGAGCGAGAAGCTTCTCTCTTTATATCGAAGCAAGACGGAGGAGATGTGATTTCTGTTTAGTTCTGTAAAGAGTAATAGAGCCTCCACATGAAGTAAGAAACCACTTGAAATCTGCTTGGTTTTGATATCTGTAGCAAAAATCCAGTTTATAGTGACGAAAAAATCGAGTAAACAAGGAGAAGAGAACGAATATCTTTGACATTTTCTCCCAGCAAATCAAGAGGGGAAAGTTGCAGCGATCTTCAGCTGAAGTAACAGTGAGATCACTTTAATATGATAAAAAAGCTTCAGTAGAAGAGCATATTTGTGAGGTATTAGAATTCTTGTTCTATAGATAAAATTATAGATGCAGAAATGTTTAAAATTTTTCTCTTTTAATATCAATCATTTAATTTAATGGATAAAACTATTAATATATTAGAAGAGATAGGTTAGTAAATCATTGGGACAAAAAATCCTCATGTTTAAGATTCTTTTGATCATTGATAAGAAGTGCTTTATAAACATAAAAAAAAAAGAGGGTATCTCATTTAGGTTTTCTTTGCCTACTATAACTAGTTATTTCAGTTCTCTACTGCCTGCTTTAACTTTAACTTTAACTTTAACTTCAGCTCTATTGATTGGTTTGAGAAAAGAACTATTTGGAACTAGTTGAATGAACAAGAAAACAAGTATTTCTATGAAATTCCTGGTATTCTATAGTAGCTTTCCAAACTGATTGGGTGATTCGGATTAATTACAGATAAATGTTACCTCTATTTTTCTTCCCTTTCAAACAACTTGAAATGATCGATGTTTTTCTATTTGGATAACATCTCTTTTTTTTTTTTTTTTTTTGATTGACCTCCTCCTAAATCTATAAGAGGTCAAATGCAAGTCGATCTATAGTAGTTGTCCAAACCGATTGGGTGATTCGGATTAATTACAGATAAATGTTACCTCTATTTTTCTTCCCTTTCAAACAACTTGAAATGATCGATGTTTTTCTATTTGGATAACATCTCTTTTTTTTTTTTTTTTTGATTGACCTCCTCCTAAATCTATAAGAGGTCAAATGCAAGTCGATCTATAGTAGTTGTCCAAACCGATTGGGTGATTCGGATTAATTACAGATAAATGTTACCTCTATTTTTCTTCCCTTTCAAACAACTTGAAATGATCGATGTTTTTCTATTTGGATAACATCTCTTTCGATCTATAGTAGTTGTCCAAACCGATTGGGTGATTCAGATTAATTACAAATAAATGTTACCTCTATTTTTCTTCCCTTTCAAACAACTTGAAATGATCGATGTTTTTCTATTCGGATAACATCACTCGTTTTTTTTTTTTTTTTTGATTGACCTCCTCCTAAATCTGTAGGAGGTCAAATGCAAGTCGATCTATAGTAGCTGTCCAAATTGATTGGGTGATTCAGATTAATTACAGATAAATGTTACTTCTATTTTTCTTCCCTTTCAAACAACTTGAAATGATTGATGTTTTTCTATTTGGATAACATCTCTTTTTTTTTTACCTCCTCCTAAATCTATAGGAAGTCAACTACAAGTCGATCTATAGTAGTTGTCCAAACAGATTGGGTGATTCAGATTAATTACAGATAAATGTTACCTCTACTTTTCTTCCCTTTCAAACAACTTGAAATGATCGATGTTTTTCTATTCGGATAACATCACTCGTTTTTTTTTTTTTTTGATTGACCTCCTCCTAAATCTGTAGGAGGTCAAATGCAAGTCGATCTATAGTAGCTGTCCAAATTGATTAGGTGATTCAGATTAATTACAGATAAATGTTACTTCTATTTTTCTTCCCTTTCAAACAACTTGAAATGATTGATGTTTTTCTATTTGGATAACATCTCTTTTTTTTTTTTTTTTTTGATTGACCTCCTCCTAAATCTGTAGTTCAAGTTAATGAAGTTATTTTATTTTATTGTAATTCAACATTCCATTATTACTGCCTGTGAGAGAAGTAATAGATAGGGATGAAAGCATTTGAACCCATGACATTTTGTACTCAAAACAAACTGCATATCTTTCCATTGGTATATGGTGTCATTTGTCATTGTAGAGAATACATATCTTATTTTCCACATCATTATTTCCTATATCTATATGCAAGAGAATTTCTCTTGCCATTTCTCCTTTTTCGTTTAATTTAATAAGATTTTTATATACAGATGAAACTTAACATATAAGTAAATGAACATTTATTGGTAATTTTCAGGATGAAAAAGAAAGGGGTCATCTTTTTCGATTTTAGTAACAATTCACCTATTGAATCACTCTACATATCCATTTTTAGGGGTTTTACATACAAATACAGGTGATCTTTAACTATATGTATAAATGATATAGTTATATACCATCTATGTGGTATTAATTGTATTTTAATAAAGAAAGAGGATTTTCATTGTCGAACTAAAGGCACATCTCTTTGTGGCACCTATGTTAAGTACTTTATGGTTTAGATCTTTAGTGAGTCTATTGATAGAGATCAATTGTTTGTTCCCTGATACATTGGTATTCCCCTTTATTTAATTCTAGTTATTGACATGGGAAGGGATAAAGAAGAAGAAAAATTACAGATAGACTAAACTCTCTATGATTGTGATCAAATTCTCTTGTTTTGATCCTTCAATATAGGAAAGGAAGGAAAAAAAAGAATATAGGGGGAGCCAAACTAGAAATATGGGTCTAGGGGGTTCGAGACCATACAATATATTAAATGAAATACTCAAAATATGGAATAGTTGATAATTAAAAAAAATTATTACTTATCTTATGATTACTCTATTCATTGAAACCAAGTCTGTCATAATTGGACTTCAAGTTAGCAACTTCCATTTTTTATTCCTTTCTTCTTATTGGATTTGAATAAAAAATGGAAGAATGGAGTGAATTCGAAATCTAGAGGTCCATGGCCAAGAGTAAAGAAGTCGAGGTCAAAGTTATTTTGGAATGTACTAGTTGTGCCAGAAAGGGTTTCGATAAAAAATCAAAGGGCATTTCTAGATATATACTCAAAAGAGTCTTGTTGAATAATATGATGTAATTAGTTTAGTTAGTTCTTATTTATAGCTCTCTATTATTGAGTAGACTCAAGGGCATGAATGTAATTTTTGTTTTAACTTTCATTATAAATATTAAAGAGAGAGGAGTTCCTCCACGAATTGGTCCTCTCTCTTCTTCTCCTTCTCTCTTACTTTCCCTCACACACTCATTACCTTCTTCTTCTCAAACTCTCACTATCTTCTCTTCTCACAAAACTACAACCTAAAATTTAACATGGTATCAGAATAGGGATTCAAGGGTTTATATTTTGAAGTTACTCAAAAATTTCATATGCACAAGGAAGACCAATATTGATGCCATGGAAGACTCTAATAGCCATTTTTAGTTCAGCCACTAGGAAGGATTTTTTATTTCTTCAAGTAAGCCACAACCAGAAACATAAGTCATGAATTTTTTTTATTCTTTTCCTTACATCCTTGATTCAATAAGGATTAATTCAAGTTGATGAAAGTTTTCCTTGACTTAGTGAAGCATTCCTCTCCATCTTCATGCACACCATAGGAAGCTGCTATAAAAAATTTCTATTTTTTTCTAGTTTGTGTCAACTCCTTGATTCCTTCAACTCAGAAGTTTTTTCATCAAATTTGTTTGCCTTATACAAATTCAAAAATTCATATTTAATGACTTTTCAAGCCTCTTTTTTATTTGAAAAGTTTTGTAATTTTTATAAGCTGAAACACTATAGTAGGCTTTGATGAATTTGAACAAAGCTGTGTTAGTTTATTTGCATGCAAGAGTTCTTATTTGTATCTTAGTTGATTGAGTCTGCCCCTTGAATAATTTTTAGTATTAAGCTGAATCTTTTTCACGTCTTAAATCATGGTCCTATGCAAGCCTTGAGAAAATTCGAATTATGCTCTTGTATGCTCTCTTTTGGTTCTTACTCACTTTGGTATTTGACTAGTCTTATCCTTCTTGTTGAGGAATTGCTTCTTTCTTATCGAGTTGGGTCTATACTATTTAGTAAGCCATAATCCCTATCTCAATATAGTTGAAAATTTTCATCTTCCCATGAGTTTGGGAAACATCAGTTTTTATGAATTATCACCATTCCATTGAAAGGCATATCCAATTATCTAGCGCAATCTCAATATATTAAAATATTTCTAATTACTCGTGATTTGGATAACCATCTCACAAAGTCACCCTTCTCCAAAGCGAAAAATATGTTAATTATAAAAAGTGGCTAAAAGAAGACACATAAGTCATTAACCAACTGATCAATAGTTTGGAAGAGTTTGTGGCTAATAATGTTGTACGTTTGATTCAGAGGGTTCTTGAAAGAGTAGAAAATTGTCTAACATACTGATATAGTTGTTCAAGAAAAATAAAGGAAGGTGTTTACCTTGCTAATTTACAATCATACCTTGAAGTGGCCAAGAAACAGATTTTAAGTACTTATTTAATGATACTTGTGCTACATTGCTTCAAATTTTAGACAAACCAATTGAGTTATAAACTACATCATTTGAAATATCAGCCATGGTCAGTCAAGGTAGAGGATATACATATTCAGGTAAAAGTCTAGGCTGAGGTTTTGGCAAAGGTCGAGGCAGAGGTCATAATTTTGGAGAGTTCTCTTGAGATTCTTCAGTTTCTCGGATTGGCTCCTACTTTGGGTTAAATAATCACTTAACTGAGAGATGCTAGAAGTTGCATGGAAAACCAGCCAATATGAATCAAGTTGTTAGTGTCCTAAAGAACAAAGAAGGTAGTTCTTTCAGCTCCAGAAAATCTTAGGAAGACTATGAATTTCTCCAAAAACTTAAGAACCTACTGGCCTCAACCTTATCTTCTTGTACTCCTCTTACAACCATTGCTACTACAGGTACATGCATGATATTGTTAAATTCTAGGGTTTAATCCATAGGAACCTGATTTGAGAAGAAGAAGAAGAAGGAAGGAAGGAAGACGAGCAGAGAGTTTCTAAGAGGCACGAGTTGGAGTGAAGATTAGGGTTTAGAGAAGAGCTCAATAAGCCTCCTCCCCCTCACTATGTTACTTATATATGTGGGCTTGAATGCCCTAGTCTTCACTTATAACTCTCAATTTATAACTAATTACAACCTATGCCACTCACTCTCTTGATTACATGATATACCACTTGAATATCTTTAACACTCCCCCTCAAGTAGATGAAAAAACATAAAATATTTTGAGCTTGGTGCATGCATTTGTGAGTGACTTTACAACAATAGCTTTTGTAAAGATGTTTGCTAATTGATTCCTCAAAGGTATATACTGCATAAATTTTAATCCAACTTGAAGTTTTTCCCAAATGAAGTGAGGTCTATCTCAATATGCTTTGGTCCTTTCATAAAAGTCTGGTTTGGTTGCAATATGGATAGTTGCCTGATTATCATAACGAAGTTGCATAGGCCCGATTATATTGAATCCCTACTTAGTCATGAATGACTCAGCCATAGCAACTCACTTACTGCTAGTGCCATAACCTTGAATTCAACGTCAACACTCGATCTTGACACCATATTTTGTTTCTTGCTCCACTAAGTGACTAGATTATCTCCAACTATTGTGCAATAATTAGAGGTAGATTTCCAATAATCAGGAGACCCGACCCAATCTACATCAGCGAAGCCTTCAATTTCTGTGTACCCATGACATTTATATGGTAATCTTTGCCTTGGATTCTTCTTTAAGTACCAAAGGATTCTTTCCAATGATTCCCAATAAGATTGTTAAGGTTGATGCATATATTGAATGATAAAACTGACTGGGTAGGATATATCTGGTCTCGTGACTATGAGATAGATCAGTTTCTAACTAACCACTGAAATCGACCAACATCAACATCATTCCCAGTTCCACCTTGTAGCTTAATATTAGGTTCCATGGGTGTAATAGCTGGCTTATATCCAAACATTCTGATTTCCTTCAATAGATCAACTACATACTTCCTCTGTGATAGAATTATACCATGCCTGGACTGAAGAACTTCAATCCCTATGAAGTACTTGAGAAGTCTGAGGTCCTTGGTTTGGAAATCCTTGCTTAGGTTCTGTTTAACCTCCTGAATGCCACTAAGATCACTACCTATAATAACAATGTCATCCACATACACAACCATAGGATGGTCATTGTTTTTGGTGAACATTGAATGGTCACACGTCTTAAACACAAACTTTGTAACAACAACGGTAAATTTATCAAACCAAACCTGAGGAGACTATTTTAAACCATAAATTGCCTTATTCAGTTGACATACTTGCTCCCTCTCAACCATATAACCTGGTGGTTGGCTCATCTAGTCTTCTTTAGATAGACCAAACAAAGTTCATTTTGGTAGCGGAGGAAAAGGTTTCATCATAATTTTTTTATTTTCAAGACTCCATGGATTAGATTCTAGAGAAAAGGAGAGAAGCCATGTTGGGGAGAAAACAAGAGGAAGAAAGAGGTTGTGGACTTGTCTTAACCCTCCCCCTGAAACTCAATTTATAGATGCATAAAACTACAATATTATAATTAAACCCCTAAAACTTAAATTAATTATATCAGTACCATTTTTATGAGATGACTCTATAATTACCATCATGCCACCACTCTTGGATGCGTGGGTCTTCCTTGGGAAACAATGATCATGAAGTTGGGAAACAATGAAACTTGGTCATGACAAAGAAGCTTCTATACTTGGCAACGAGTAGACCAAAGGCAAACAACAACCATTCAAGGAACAAACTACAGCTTAATCCAATGAGTGTCTCCCTTTGAAGACAAACATATATATATATATATATATCCAGAGACAAAATCTGATTGATAGAAACAATAAACACTAAACTTCCTCAAATTGGGTTTGGCATATTTCTCCTATGAAGCTCTCCAACACTCCTGCTACTGTATGTTCTGCTTCTTTGGCATGATTTGAAGTATAATCAACAACCCAAATTTGAGTCATGAGAGATGTAAACAAAGAGGACCAAAGAGGGCATAAAAATAGTATTTAATATCTCCAAGCAGAATGATGTTCACAAATAAGTCAATAAATTGGGAAGTATGCATTTTAGTAAGGAACTTAGAACCCACCTAGAAGAAACTCTATTAGAGGGACAAACCATTGAAACTTGTGCTGGGGATATAAACAAGTTTAAGATAGCAAGACTTGAAGGAGAATAACGCTAACAAAGATTAATGAAGAAACTTAAGGCAAAAAGGCAAAATCTAAAAGCAAAGAAAGCAAAAATAGTAAAGAAAGAAAGAGAACAATAAAAACTGACAAACTTATCTCTATTTCTTCTCCTTCTTTTTTCTTCTTCCTCTTCTTCTTCTTCTCCATCTTTTTCTTCTCTTGCTCCAAGTTAGAATCTTTCCTTCTCTAATACCAGGTTAGAATTCTGAGAATGCAATGGAATTAGGACTAAGACGTTTGGAAGATTGAGAGTGAGAGCATGAGAATATCCATTGATTGTGTAGAATGAGTACTTTGGTGTTCTATTAATAGAAAAAACAACCGGAAGCAAAGTAAAAGTAAACTACATAAGTCCAAATTACACCCAAACAACTATTAAAGATAAGATCTAAAACAGGTAAACAATTATTACATAAAAAAAAAACTACTAGTACTAAAAGACCTCTTAGTGAGACTTCTTGGCATGAGACTCATAAAAGACTAAGCCTTATTAATTCCTTGATTGTGAGACTACTTGTCTTGTGAGTCATGTAAGACACTTCTATTTTTATGTTTTTAAACCTGCTATCTCTGTCAGAATTATCTATTGGCCACGATCAACTAGTTTATATTGGCAGTTGGCCACATCCAACCTTCACCAATTGATGGTTGGTCATTGTTCGCCTTTATCACTGATGTTTCACTAGAAATGACCTCACACTTTTTTTTTATTTAAAGCAAAAAAAAAACTTGATTTAATACTAAATTAGAGAATTATTTGACACTTAGGTGTCTTAATTAAACACCTTATAAAAATCCATATTTTCATTAAACATGTAAATCAAGGATTTTAGAGAAGTCCTAGCTCTAATACCAATTGGTTTCCCAAAAATAGTTCTAATTTTTTTAAATAAATTATTTTTTGTAATAATAAAAAAAAAAAAAAAAAATATATATATATATAGAGAGAGAGAGAGAGAGAGAGAGAGAGAGAGAGAGAGTTGAAGATACATAGCTCTATATAGAAGTTCCTCCTTTGTTTGAAAGTCTACCAATCCTCTTTGATGACTACTCCTTGATAGTAGGCCCCTGTGGTAGTAGATTTTTGTGACCTCGTCTATATTTACTTATATAGAGTCTAGTGGTACATCAACCTATTTGATTATAACGAGTATTTCTCATCTATCTCAACTTCTCAGTCAAACTCAAGCACCATCTTGTAAGGATGCGCTAACAACTGAGTTTTATCTCAAACATGCCTCCATAAAAGTAAAGTCCACTAGGGCCAATTGTCATAAAGTTTTAAATAATTTTTTTTAAGAAATAATTTTCATAAATTTTTTTATTTATAAAACCTTTTATATGGATAACAAAAAATCTATAATTTTGCGTATAACACATAATCTTCTGGATATATTGATTTTCCAACTTCATAAAAAAATTCAATTTTTCAAAGTGGCTAAATGCATCAAATGAAGTATTTATGTGATCATTTTTACTCCAAAAGAGTCATAGAAAACTTAGGCTAACTCCTAAAGTGAGATATGAAAGTGTTCAGGATAATGGGCTCAAGGCCCAATCACCCAATCAAATGGTCATTTGTCTTGCTACACACACATAACATTGTGTGTTGATGGAAATGAAGTCAGCTCATGTTCCTACACCCAACACTCCATATGTGACCATCTTACAAAGGTCTAAGTGAACTACCATATTTTTTGCACTAGTGTCATGCCGCTAGATCGAGCTAGAAAATCTTCTAGTCCCTCAACATGTTGCTTAACTTACTTTGGATGGAAAGTAATCTAATCACCCTCTCTTTTAAGAAGAAACTAAGCCAAAAATGAAGAAAGATGACCTTTCACATAAATGGGAAACTCTAAGCAATAATTTGAAGATGTTTACATCAACTTTACTAGGCTTATTTATAGGCAAATCAAGTATAATTCACCCTTATCCCCTATCTTACACGACCCAACGAGAAGAATTCAGCACATCAAAGCAAATCCTCTCTTAGTCAAATTTATATATGGCTTTTATCCCACATGCCTAAAATCCCTAAAAAAGTCATCTGGATAGGTCCACACGCATGGGCCAGCCTGGGTCGCACACGCTTGGGCCCCAAGTGCCTAGGCCCTATGTGCTCTAGAACACAATGTCAATGCAACGCTCACCTCCAAATGATTAACTACCAAATGGATGAATTGTAAGGAATCAAGTAATGTATATAAAAATCAATTAAAACAAGTGTTTTTTAGTCGCTTCACATAGAAAAAACGCTCACATAAATTCAATTTGTCACTTACCCAAACTAAAGATTTTTTTGAAAATAGCAGCCTGAAAAGATTTGTTGAATTACACAAATGCTTTCAAAGTCCAAGACACAACAGATAATTTCCAAGTATTCTTTACAAATTTCAAACTAAGAAATTTACAGCACTTGAGTTTCTATATAGAAACTCAATCAAAGAGACTATGAAATTCAAGGCTCAAGAGTAATTGTTGGATGATTAAGAATGATTTTATTCCTTTCTTCTCAATGAATCGCATTGGGAGAGAATATACGAAGGAAACCATGTGAAATAAAAGGATGGAAGAGACTAACCACCTCAAAACTATTCTATTCCTATTTTATTCATAACAGTTTGAACTTCGATAGAGACGATGTAACATCTGGCTTGCTTGCTCCATCCGGTGTCTATGGTCCAGGTGCATGAACTGTTCCTATCTGTATCCAAGTAAACCTAAACGGAGTAAACTTAAAAAAGAGAAGAGAAGAGAACGTGGTGCATGAACCCATGGACGTGGAGAATTTGCCAACTCCCAACTCGATAAAACAAAGAAATACGTATATGAGAAGCCAGCTATCATGGAAAGCCATGTGTGGCAGAGATGTGCCATGCGATGATGTCTTAGAGAGCATGGTGATGCATGATCGCCGGCACAATCGAGATTTGACGATTCGGCAACAGCTGGAGCTAACGAGCCAGCTTTTCTAAATGAAATAGGAATGGAAAACTGGAATTGTGGAAGAAGAATGGGAAAAGGTTTGGATTCTTTGGAGAGCGGCAAGGTGATCTGGGTGCGTGATTTTGAGTAAAAGGAAGAGAAATAATTGCCGGAGAGATGCCCTTCATCTTTACTGAAAGGTCGTTCCAGTTGATGAAAAGCCTTTTGACTTGCCCATTACCAACTTGTGGGTGGCTTCTCCATTTTCAGTCTCTCATTATTTTAACTTTCTGAAAGATCCGCCCGGTGATTCTCTTTTTTATTGATTACTTAACTTCACGCTCGCTTTAGAATTACGCCTACTTCGCCTCTTACGTTATCATCTTCCCTCAACCTGCAACTCGGCTTTTTAATACACAAATTACTAATGTTTTATGGGGATCAAAAGGAAACATGGATGCTTCTATGAGGACGTCCACAAAGTCCGGAAAAAGTAAAGCATACTCAGATCGATTAGTTGTAGCCTCTCTGTTGAGTTTTTTACATAAAGATTTGAGTTAGTTTATGTTACAAAAAACAATGACAATAAAGTAACACACAACACAAATATTTACGTGGTTTGGTAAATTACCTAAGTCCACTAGAGGTGTAGAAGATTTTATTACTTAAAGAATCACAATACAAAGTGGGGACGACTACTATAGCTCTGTTTCTTTGCGCAACGAGAGTCCAACATTGTCTTTCTCTCTCTTTCCCGCAGCAACAAGTTCAGACCCGAAACCTTCTTTGTTTCTCACAGCATCGTCGAAGCTTCACGCGACGGCAATAAGCCTCCCAAACCTTTTCTGTTCTGACAGCACCGTCGAAGCTTCACGTGATGGTAAGAAAACCTCCCGAACCTTCTCTGTTCCGATAGTACCGTCAAAACTTCACGCGACGGTAAGAAAGTCTTCTCTCTCAGACAACGGCGTCGCTTCTCGAGCCTTCTCGAGCTTCCGGCAACGGTGTCGCTTCTCGAGCTTACTCTGGCCTTATCGAGCCTTGTCGAGCCTTCATTGTATCTCAATCCTGAGAGCTTCACTGTGAGCTACTCTCTCTTTGTAAGTCCCGAGAGATGTAAAAAAATCAGCAGGAGGGAAACTTGATGTTTTCCCAACGAATTTTAAAATTTACTCAAAAAATCGATTTTTTTTCCAATGAATTATAATTTGTTACCGTAGATGAATTTTTTTGAGCAAAATTTTCAATTAGGCGAGAAAAGTAATTTCTAAATTTTTTTCTTGCTTGCAGGAAACCCTTTTCCAGGGAATTTAAAAACTCGCAATGGAAGTGTTGCAACTACACACTTTTTCAAAAAATTATTAAATTAACTGGGAAGTTCCATTTTTCATAGCCAATTTAAAATTCTCTAGGAAAGTTCCTTTTTTTCAGTGAATTTAAAATTTGTTGGGAAGGAAAGGTACTACTAATTTAAATTGAATTTATAACATTGTTTTCTTTGTTTTTAAACAAAAAATATTATCCATATAAATAAATTATATTATATATTTGACATATTAAATTAATTTACTTATACATATATAATAATAATTTTGATTAAAAAGTTTAATTTGTTGTATGTTAACTAAAAAGTAAAAATGAGAAAAATAATAAATAAGATACACATAAGTTAATTTATATCAACAAATTTTTTTTTACGAAAATTACTCTCTAAATTAAATATAACTAATTGGTAGTATAAATTATAAAATTAATTATCAAGTTAAGAAAATAATGTAATTATCGTGGTTTGAAAAAACATACATTTATTGAAATCAAAATGAAAAAATGTATAGATTAAGTTTATAAAATTAAAAATAACTAAAAATATATAAGATGGTTTACATTATTGAATTGAATAACATATTATATTAATTTATTAAATTGGATTTATTTTAAAAAAAATTCAGAATAACTTAATTCATATGAAATTTAAATTAAATTATACCCAATTAACTGCCATTAGGTTTAATTAATTAATTACTATCATATAAAATGTTAATTAATTTTTTAATAATAAAATTACTCGATATGAATTTAAAACTAAATTAATTATCATGGGAAATTTTAAATTTATTATAACTTATAAATACATTACTCATAAACTACGCTATAGACAAAATTAAATATTATTTATATAAATCTTCTATCGTTAACACCATTGTCAAGAAAATTAATTATTATCTTATGAAACAAGTTATTGAAGTAAATCAAGGAATGGAAATTCATTATTTATAAATAAAATAACTAATTAAACATTTTAAAAGTTAATAAATATAGAATATTATTAAAAGTACATAATGTTAAAGAATAAAATAATCTGAAATATTAGATTATTTTATATTATAAATTAATCTATCTAAAAAATATGATATAGAAATATTATTAATAATTTTTAATTTAATGATATAAAAATTGATTGATCCTTAACCCGTAGAAGGTGACCTAGTTTCTTTGAACCCTTAGTATTTTACTAATAAATAAAAATAAAATGATAAGGGGAAACATCTTCCCGATTAGTAAGATGAGGGAGGAGGGAAATACGTTTTAATTTTTATCTTTTACAAATTAGTTAAATAATTAAGCAATAAAGTAATTAATTAAAATATTTTTTTATTGTTATAAATTGGTTTCCTTTTTTATCTTTTTCCTTCTCCTCCTTTTTTTCCTTTTCCTTCTTTTCTTTCTCCTCTTATTTTTCCTTTCATTTCCCCTTCCCTCCCTATTCATTTCTTTTCCCTTTATCCTTTTTTCCTTCTCCTCTTATTTTTTCCTTCTTTTTTTCTTTCTCCTCCTATTTCCTTTTCCTCTTTTTTCATTCTCCTCCTATTTTTCTTTTTATCTTTTTTCTATTTTGCTTTCTTCCCTTATTTTTCCTTTTTTCCTTTTTCCCTTTTTTCCCTTCTTCTCTTTTTCCCTCTTTCTCCTTTTTCTTTTTTTCCTTTCTTCCTTCCTTTTTATTTTTTCCCCTTCTCCCCTTCTTTTTCCTTTTCTTTTTTTATTCCATATTTTTCCTTTTTTCATTTTCCTGTTCATTTTCTCTCATCCTACCTCAAGCCTCATGCCCGAGAAGATTCTTGGGATTCTCATTTATGTTTTTCCTGCTTTTCCTCTTCTCCACTTGCCACATTAGAGGTCCTCAATGTTGCAACCCCACAGTGTTGTTGCACACTATCATGGTCCTTGTTTCCTAAACTAGTTGTTGGCCCAAGTGGTTTCTCAAGATAGGGGGTGAATTGAGATATTCAAATTAAAATTGATTTGTGCAAGTAAATAAAATATCATAAAAATAAAAAATTCAATGTAAGTATAGATATACACACACCATAGGGATAAAAAGATTTTTTGTTGTCGATGTTCCCCTAGTGGCGGTCAGTGCCCAATGTTACAATGTGGGACCCACCATGGTGCTCGAGCTGGTGGGACCCACCATGGTGCTCGAGCTGGTGGGACCCACCATAAAGACGTAGGTCATCGAGAAGAGTCCTAGAGGACGTGGGATACCAAGAAGAGTCCTCTCCCAAAGCAAACAAGAGTGAAGGAAGCAAGAAGCACAAATTGAATTGATTTAGAGGACTTGAAGATAAGTGGGACCCACAAAGATCTCATGAGCTGACACTCTTATCAAGGTGCGCTGGGAGATCATGAGGGGCCTATAAGGATAATGCTACGAGCTGGCTTATCCATTCCCCTTACGTGAATCATTAAGGACTCCTAGTTCTACTCAAGTTTGTTTTCTAGTTGTTTTGTTTAAATAGACTTATTTATATTGAAGAGTTAGAGTTGGAATGTAATTAGGATTGAATGATAAGTTGTATAAGGACTCTAGCTCCTCCTATAGTATAAATAGAGGTCTTGTAAGTCGAAATTAATCAAGTCGCACATTCAATCCCGAGTTGGTTATCTCTCTCCCTCTCCATGCTTGGGGCAACCTCCTCTTGTCTTTTTATTTTTTTCTTCTCTCTACCCGAGAGCTTTCATTCCCTTTTCTATTTTTTCTTTCTTCTTTCTCTTGTTCGTGATCATGAAAAATGGATCCTAAATTCAACATGGTATCAGAGCAACATATTTAGGATCCCTCGACAAAGGAATGCTCTAGAGAAGTGATGATCAACACTACTCAAAGAAGGCTCTTGTATGAAGAAAGAACATTAGCCGAAAGATAAGTGTTCAATTTTTTTTTACGCTACTAGTTCTCGAATTTAGATCATGATTCAAGGATGAATAGGTGAATGCTTTCATCTTATTATATGCCCCTCTATCTAGAAGGAGCTATCAAAACAGTTTTATCGGTTTGGAAATTTTGTTTGCCGAGACCAGTCCATACTCAGATTATTGAATTTTTTTCATGGGATAAGAGTTCCCTGATATAGAAGATTGCTATTGAGCCTCTTATGAGTGGTTTTTGAAAAAAATTATAATTTAGCATTGATGCTATATTTACATATACCAAGTTGATTAAAGAAGTACTACTTGGTGTTATTATTTGAAGTTTTTTTTGAAGAAGAGCCTATCATGGCTGATGATAATATGAATATCAACGGTGATATACTGAGAATCACCACCATACCCTTACATGGGGTATCAAATTTTATGAGTTGGTCTACCTCGGTTTGAAGGTTTCTCATAACCAAAGACCTAATTGGTCACCTCACTACCCGAGGACCACCTGTTGATGAAGACGATATTTTTTATATGAAATGGTTGAAGCATGATACTTTGGTAATTGGTTGGCTAATAAATAGCATGGAAGAACATGTCTCTAGTAATGTTATTCATCTTGACACTGCTAAACAAATTTGGGAGACATGTACTAAACTATATTCATGCTCTGATACATTGCATAGACCATATGATATTCTCTAGAGAATGTTGAATACTAAACAAAGAGAAAATATTCATGAGTACTTGGTACGGTTTAGAGGCTTTCTTCAAGAGTGGAAGTTAGCTCAACCCTCCACCACTGATATTTCTATCCAAGATAAGAAAAAGGAGGAATTAATTACTGCTATTTGTCTTGCAAATGTTAAACCTCATCTTGAGATTGCCAAGGGTCAACTATTGAGTGCTTCCGCTGTCCCAAAGTTTGATGATGTGTGTGCAACATTACTCCATTTTCCAGACATTTCTTCCTCCACTACTGAAGTGTCATCCGCTATGTATTCTAATCATAGAGGATCATCCTCTGACCACGGCTGAGGCCAAGGAAGGGGTTATAGAGGGGGCAGAGGAAGTGGTGGAAGGAATAGTGCTGGCAGAATAGATGATATTAAGTGTACTAATTGTAAATTTCCTGGCCATACTATAGATCAGTGCTGGCATGCACTTACTGTGGCAAATATGGCCACTATAAAGAAATATACTATAAGGCTAATGACAAATCAGAATCGACAAGGGCTAATCAAGCCCTTATTACTGATGCACAAGAAGACCATCCCACTGCACAGAAGATTATTACTGATGAAGAGTATGAACTATTTCAGAAAATGAAGACCATGCTAGGGTCTTCTCCTAGTCCCTCTACAACTACTGTTGCCACTACTACTTCAGGTATGCTATCCGCCTCATCTTCATCCTGGATAATTGATTCAGGAGCATCTGAGCATCTCACAGGTAACAAAACTTTATTACGTTCTTTATCTCCGAGTCTTTCACACAAGTTTGTTACCATAGCTGACTATTCTCAAACCAAAGTCCAAGGAAAAAGGTTCCACTTCTGTCACTCCATCACTTCTGCTCACTGATATTCTTTTTGTTCCTTCTTTTCCTTTAAACTTACTCTCTGTGAGTCAGCTTAAAAAATATTTTAATTTCTCGGTTACCTTCGCACCTACTTTATGTGTTTTTCAAGATCTTATAACGAAGCAGGTGATTGGTGGAGGCCATGAACAAGGGGGGTTCTACTACTTGGACATGCCAAAGATCAATATGGTGTCTACTACTGAGAATGAGACACGATTATGGCACAATCAATTGGGATATCCTTCCATTCAATCTCTTCATCATATATTTCCATCTCTTAAGATAAAGTCAGAATTGAGTTGTGAAGTGTGTCAATTAAGTAAACATCAAAGGAGTACATACTCTCCTCATCTAGAAGTCAAAAGTGACATTCCTTTTTCATTGATTCATACTGATGTTTGGGGGCCTTTGAGTGTCTCTAATATTTCTCAAGTCAAATATTTTATCACTGTTATTGATGATTTCACTCACACAATTTGGTTGTTTATTTTTAAGGAGTGTTCTGAGATACCATCTATTTTTAAATATTTTTATGCGATGGTACTTACACAATTTGGTCAGAAGATAAAAATCCTCCAGTCTGATAATGCCAAAGAGTATATTTCAAAAGACCTTGACTCATTTTGTCAAGAGAATGACATTATCCATCAAACATTATGTGCCTACACTCCTCAACAAAACGGTGTAGCCAATTGGAAAAATTGTCATATTCTTGAGGTAGCTCGAGGTCTATTATATGTCATGAATGTTCCATACTTTTATTGGCCCCATGCTGTCCTTACAACATGTTTTCTTATAAATCATCTACCGTCTACTGTTCTTGGGAATAAATCCCCCTACTTTACACTGTTACCACATGATGATCCGTTTATAATACCATTGAAAGTCTTCGGTTGTCAATGTTTTGTTCATAATACATTGCCTAGACACAACAAACTTTACCCTAAATCTATCAAATGTATTTTTTTGGGATACTCTCGCACACAAAACAGTTATGTTTGTTATAGTCCTCCTTTGTAAAGTTTATTTGTGTCCAGGGATGTAACATTCTTTGAAGACTCCTCATATTATTCTAATAGCGCTCCACCTGGTATGTCACCAGTACCAAGTTCTCCTTGACCGGTTGTGCCTTGTGATATAGAAATTGTTCAGCCCTAAGAGATAGTGGCCGATACCACACCTGCCAATTTGTCGGATCCACCAGAGGTAAATCCTTCATCTCCAGTCATTTTTGGTCCTCAATTTGATACTCGTCCTATTGCTATAAGAAAAGAACCTCGATCATGCACTCAACCTTCTACTTCTCATCCTATTTCCAATTTTGTGTCTCATCATCGCCTCTCACCATTATGTTGTCAGTTTCTTTCTTCTATTTCCTCCATATTTGTTCCACAGTCATATCAGGAGGCTCTGCAACATCCAGGGTGGAAGGCAGCAATGGATGAAGAAATGAAGGCACTCAATGATAAGCACACATGGTCACTGGTTCCTCTACCTATAGATAAGAAACCCGTTGGTTGCAAGTGGGTTTATACAGTAAAACATAATCCGGATGAGACTATTGCACGATTGAAGGCACTGGTTGCAAAAGGTTACATTCAATGCTATGGCATTGATTATGATGAGACATTCTCTCCAGTGGCGAAAAATGACCTCGGTACGTATATTATTATTCTTGGCAGCTAATTCTTCATGGCCAATATATCAACTGGATGTTAAAAATGTATTTTTCAATGGTGATATCAAAGAAGAGATTTATATGCAACAACCACCTGGATATGTGGTTGAGGGGGAGTCCGTATGTCGCCTTAAAAAATCTCTATATGGACTAAAGTTGTCCCCACGGGCATGGTTTGAGAAATTTAGTCAAGCCATCATATGGGCAGGTTTTTACAAATGCTTTGCAGATCACTCAATATTTTTTGAGAACACAGCATGAGGTAAGGTGATTCTAGCCTTTTATGTTGATGATATGATTTTAACTGGGAGTGATTCTGAGGGCATTCAGAAAATAAAAGAAAGAATATATGCTGAATTCAAAACGAAGGATCTTGGATTACTGAAATATTTTTTGGGTATTGAGGTCTTACAATCCAAACATGGGATTGTTCTATCCCAAAGAAAATATGCCCTTGATCAACTAGAAGAAACAAGTATGATGAGATGCAAATACAAAATTATGTGGAGGCACTAGAGAAGATGTCGATATTGAAAAATGTCAAAGGTTAGTGGGACGACTTATTTACCTATGTGTAACGAAGCCAGACATTTCATATGCAGTAAGTGTGGTAAGTCAGTACATGCACAAGCCGACACTTGAGAGGATACTACGTTGTCTGAAAGTGGCTCTTGGAAGGGGGCTCCTCTATAAAAAACATGGTCGCTTCAACATTGAGGGATTCACGGATGCAGATTGGGCTGATCCCCAGATGATAGAAAATCTACTTCTGGTTTTTGCACGATGGGGAGAGGAAATCTGGTTACATGGAAAAGCAAAAAACAAAATGTAGTAGCACGGTCAAGTGCAGAAGCAGTACAGAGCCATGGCACATACTATAAGTGAACTCTTATGGATAAGGTCTCTTCTCACTGAATTGGGATTTCATAAAGAAGCTCCAATGGATCTATACTGTGATAATCAAGCAAAAATACATATTGTATCGAATTCAGTCTTCCATGAGAGGACAAAGCACATTGAGGTAGATTGCCACTTTATACTAGAAAAATTCCAAGCTGGTCTCTTATCCCTGAAGCACATCTCATCACAAAATCAAGTTGTAGACATCCTCACCAAACCAGTCACACACAAGATTATGTCCACCATATGCAGCAAGCTGGGCGTTTGTGATGTCTTCTCACCCCCAACTTGAGGGGGAGTGTTACAATGTGGGACCCACCATGGTGCTCGAGCTGGTGGGACCCACCATGGTGCTCGAGCTGGTGGGACCCACCATAATGACATAGGTCATCAAGAAGAGTCCTAGAGGACGTGTGACACCAAGAAGAGTCCTCTTCCAAAGCAAGCACGAGTTAAGGAAGCAAGAAACACAACCTGAATTGATTTAGAAGACTTGAAGATAAGTGGGATCTACAAAGATCTGATGAGTTGGCACTCTTATCAAGGTGTGTTGGGAGATCATGAGGGCCCCACAAGGATAAGGCTACAAGCTGGCTTATCCATTCCCCTCACTTGAATCATTAAGGACTCCTAGTTCTACTCAAGTTAGTCTTTTAGTTGTTTAGTTTAAATAGATTTACTTATATTGAAGAGTTAGAGTTGGAATGTAATTAGAATTGAATGATAAGTTGTATAAGGACTCTACCTCCTCCTCTACTATAAATAGAGGTCTTGTAAGTCGAAATTAATCAAGTCACACATTCAATCCCGAGTTGGTTCTCTCTTTCCCTCTCCTTGCTTGGCGCAACCTCCTCGTTTTTTTATTTTTTTCTTCTCTCTACACGAGAGCTTTCCTTCCCTTTCTTTTTTTTCTTTCTTTTTTCTCTTGTTCGTGATCATGGAAAAGGGATCCTAAATTCAACACCCAAGAACCCTTGTTTGGGAAAATTTTTACTATAGCGCTCTAATAGCTGGAAAATTAAAAAGAGATTCCGACTCTCTTCAGCCACGTGCAGCTCAATATAAAATTTTCATAGATCCTAATCTCCCAAGAGATTGTTGTTGGATTCTAGTTCTAGCTAGGCTTTTCTATCTATATTAACAGGGTCTCGATGAACCTTTCTCAAATATCATAAAATAAATAGAAAATTTTATATCCTTACTTGGAGAGACGCTTCTCCTTGAGATGTTTCAAGCTTCCTCCTCCTTTGTAGCACGTTGTAGAATGATCAAGGAGCTTGTACTATTATCCACGCAAAAATGATTGAAAGAGATGAAGGTTTTTCAAAGGTAGGAGCACTCTCTTTCTCTCTAAAGCACTTTTCAAAGGGAATTTATAAGATAAAACTTTGTGGCTTGAATATATGCCAATAAATACTCATGTCTCTCTTTACTCATGGTTTGGTAGGGATATTTATAACTTTCCCAACTCAAACTAGTTATTATTTGTCTGTTGGCAAAAATCAGACTATTGTTGATCGATCAGTGGTAAATGATTGATCGATTAGTCGATCATAACGACTAATTTTCTGTCAGACAATGAATTATTGATCATATAAATAGCAATGTCCTGATGATCGATCAGTCAGCTATGGATAATTGATCATAGTCAGTGTAAAACTACATTTTGGTAACAAAAAATCACATAGGCTAACAACAAACTGCCAAAATCATATTACAAACATGTATAAAACTTCATTTTGGTTTTTTAGCTCAAGGTAACTCTCTATGAGACTACAATGCATGTGAGCCCACTAATACTAAGAGTTGCAACTATTGTCGATCATCTGGTGGAAAGGTAATGAAATTATGTGGCAAACCATCCAATGTTAATCAACTCACTGTTGCACTTGACTTAAAAAAACCTAAGCTCATACTCCAACTACAAAGGGATTCAAAAGAACATGGGGTGTTTCAGAAGTTTAAGAGTATGTTGATTATAGCACCTACCACCTCCTCTACTACTATTTCTACTACAAGTAATGCCTCTTTACATTCATGTCATAAGTTTTCACCTTGGATTACCAAGTCAGGTGCCTTTGAACATTTTACTAGAAAAATTGGTAAGTTCTCTTCATTGTCTTCATTCCCTATTAAACACTTTGATTCTCTCGATGGGTCCCAAACTGAAGTTCAAGGAAATGGATCTTCATCTCCATATTCATACTTGCCATTATTTAATGTTTTGTTGTTCCCACAATTTATTTTAAGTCTTATGTCAATGAGTTAAATAAGCAAATATATTAATTATTTTTTAACCTTTTTCCCTACTTACCTTAAATTTTAGGATAAAAAGACCAAACAAGTGATTGGTGGAGGCCATGAAAGAGGACTCTATTATTTGAACATGAAAGCAATTCTTGCGGTGGTTGTCTCTAATCAACAAGCATTACAGTGCCGTGATAGGCTACAATATTCATCATTACTTAAGTTACAATATTTAGTTCTCTCTCTTAAAAATATTTCAAGTTTATCTGGTGAGTCTTGTGAGTTGAGCAAGCACCATAGAAGTGTTTTTTCTTCATGTTTTGAGAAAGTTAGCCCCAGTCTATTCTCTTTAGACCATTAAAATCTATGAGTTCCAATGCAGGTTTCTAACATTACCCAATCTTATTTTGTGGATAATTGTACTTGAGTTACTTGGCTTACTTAATGAAACATCGTTCAAAAACTTTTCTCATAATTGAATCTGTGTCCTATGATTGAAAACCAATTTCATAAAAGAATTTAGTTTTTTTTTTTCATTTTGATAATGGTAAAGAGTACTTGTCCACCAATTTTTAATCCTATTGCAAGAGAAAAGGAATCATCTATTAGATTTTGTGTACTTATATGACTCAACAAAACAGTGTTGCAGAACTGAAAAATAGATATTTATTGCAAGTACCTCAAACATTATTAATATCTATGATTGTCCCTCAATTTAACTAATTCTTTGCGGTTCTCACAACATATTTCCTCATCAATTGTATGACTTCTAGTTCTTGGTCTCAAAACTCCCTTTGCATCTCTTTTTCCTACTTTGCCACCTTTTCCTTTTCCTTCTAGGGCATTTGGGTGTGCCTGCTTTATTCATAATTTCTTTCCTAGACAGATTATACTTGACCCAAAAGTAAAATGCCTATTTCTTGGATATTCTAATAACCAAAAATACTATTATATATTACCAGCCCTCATTACATAAGAATCATCTCAACCAATGTCACTTTTTTAGGGATTGGCCATATTATTCAAGTTTTGGTGCTACTCCACCGGGTTCTACTTCCTCTATAGGTGTGCCTAGATTGTTGCCATTAGACTAGCTTCCCTCAGTGCCACCGAAGGAGCCATTGTTTTCCCCATCACTTGAGTCATCCTCTCAAGTGGTAAGAAATCACCTATGCACTCTTTTGATTCAAGGTAAATGCTCCCTCTTCTCTTATTACTTTTGACCCTTATTATGATGATTGACTCGTCTTTTGCAAACCTACCCAGTCATGTGTGGAATCTAAGTCTTTTTCCACCTCCCATCTTATTTATGACTGTCCACTCATTGACTTTCTTCTAATTGCTATTCTTTTTTAGCACCCTTGTCCTCTATGACCATTCCTAAAACTTATCAAGTAACTCTGAAAGATCCTAGATGGAGAGAAAGCATGGAAGAGGAGATGCCAGCCATGTATGACAATCAATATACTTGGGACTTGACTATGTTGCCACTTGGAAAAATTTCTCATAGGAGCATTGCTTGACTCAAAGCCAAATTAGTGGCCAAAGATTACACTCAATTCTATGGGATTGACTATGAAGAAACCTTATCTCTTATTGCCAAACGTTATTCAATCTATGTGCTTATTTTTATTGTTGCCAATTTTAGTTATCTTATTACATATATTTTTCAATGGTGACCTCCATAAAGAAGCTTACATGTCCCATCCACCCGGGATTTATAGTTGAGGATGAGAAGATATATCAACTTAGGAAATATATCTACGGGTTGAACCAATCTCTATGTGTATGATTTAAAAAGTTTAGTAAGATTGCCTTTATCTTTGGCTTCATAAGATGTCAAATGGACCACTTAATATTTGTTAAACATACTAATCAAGGTGTAATTTTCATGACTTTTTATGTTAATGACATCATAATGATAGTAAGAAATAAGGACATTCCGCAAGTGAAGAAGGGACTATGAATGCTTTTCTAAACCAAGGACCTCGGCCTTCTCAAGTACTTCCTAGGGATTGAGTTGTTACAATCTCGACATGACATTATTTTACCCCAAAGAATGTATGTTTTCAATTTACTGGAGGAAACAAGTATACTTGGGTGTAGAACCATTGATACTCTTATGGATCCGAATGTGACGTTGTTTGTTAAAACCAACAATGATGTAGATGTGGAAAAATTTTAGTTCTGGTTGGTAATTTATTTCACTGCGACTAGACATGATACTTCCTTTATTGTAAGTATTTCAGCCACTTCATGCATCAATCTCAACTTTCACATTGGCAAGTTTAAAAAAAGGATCATTTGTTATCTCAAGAAAAATCTAGGTCAAGGATTGCAATATAAATGCCATGGACATATTCATGTTGAAGTATTTGCACATGCAAATCAAATAGGATATCCTAGTGATAGGAAGACTACCTCAGGTTATTGCATAATAGTGGGAGGTAATCTAGTACTTGATATGCATGACAAGAAACAAAATATGGTGTTAGGAATTAGATGCCCTAATTCCAAACTAACAAGAGCAATAATAATAAATGCGGAAGAAAGGAAAAACAAGCATGAGAAGAAACAAGATTTATACAAGTTCACCTTAAGGTGAGACTACGTCCTGTCTTCCGCCGCTGTAGTAATCCATTATAAAGATGAAATAGTTTACATGAGAAATCACACACACTTACAGGTGTTTTTCTCTAACTCTATCAGGATGCAACTCGAGGTCTTCTCCGTGATGATGATAAAACCCTAATAGCGGTGTGCCCCCAATTATGAAGAGAAAGCTAGGGCAACCACTTTACAGGAGTGAAGTTCCTAAACTGTCCTTAATTAAACAACTATCAATATTTTGTGGATTTGGCGGGGCTTTGCCCCCACACCCCCAAGAGGGGGGCTCCCTGAACCCCTTCCAACTCCCACGACGACCTTACCACGAAGGTCGATCTACGTACCAATTCAGTGTAGGGCATTGATTAAGCTCCACAACTTAACATATGGTAGCTACGTTAAGTGCAGAAGTACAATACTATGTCATAACTCATGCAGTAAGTGAAATGTTAAGGCTAAATTTTTTGTTAGAAAAACTTAGTTTCTCATAATCACTCCTACACAACTTTATTGTAATAACCAAGTAGTTATTCACATAGCAAAGAATCCCATTTTTCATGAAAGAACTAAACAAATAGTGATTGTCTCTTTGTCTGATAGAAACTACAAACAAGAGTCATCAACATGCATTATGTGCTTCCCAAGAATCAACTGGGTGACTTTTTAACTAAAACAATTGCAGTTGGCCCTTTACATCAGTCATGTTCCATGTCGGATATCTTTGATGTTTATGTAACAGCTTGAGGGGGAGTATTAAAGATTAAAATAAATTGTATATAGAATTATCACTATTGGTTATTTGTGGTTTATGTAACCCTCAAGAGGGCAGGGGTATTATTATTTTTGTAATTTATTTGGTCCATAAATAAAGGGTGTGGGGGAGCTCATCCTGACTTGTGATAATTTTTTCTCTTCATATTGTTTTTACCACACATCCTCCTTTCTTCTCTAAAACCCTATCTTTCTCTCTTCTTCTCTTTTCTTCCTCTACTACTTCTCTGCTCCCTCGTTAATACCCTAGAATTTAACATAGCCCTAAAAGGTTTGAAACATCTGTATGAAACTTTTTAAAAAGGACCAAAGACGTTTATTTAGAAACTAGTAAAAAAATAGATACACATCAAACTAGAAATATTGTGGCTAATTTCAAAAAAATTCCAAGTTTACAAATATTTCCTACAAGTTTTTTTTGCAAAAGAAAAAGGAAGAAAATCTAAATCAGTTGTTGAAACAATTATTCAGGGAAATGAGTCTTCATATCCATCCTAGGGACTAGTGAGTTTTCTTTCGTAAGTATTTTTCTATTATTTGCAAGTTAAGTGATGGTTGGGTGGGATTAGGGCAGGAGAACAAGCCTGGTGTGGGTTAGTTTGTTGATCCCACCCTTGCTCCCATTATTGTAGAACACACTTACAGGCTTGCTTCTGGTAGCCAAGACTGGCACTTAAAAATGCTGTCTATATGTCGGCCACCCAAGAGGCAGACAGTGATGAAACGAAAGCAGGGACGCATTCAAAGAAAAGATAAAGCAAGAGAACAGAGATCTCATTAACATCCCACGCCTCAGTACGTAAAAGGCTACAATCAAAAGAGGGGGGGCCGTCACTTCCCACGTCCCACTTCCCTCCCTTGAAAAGTCGTTGCTCAGCTCTGGGCCGCAAATGGCAAATAGCAAATGGGAGAGTCAATTCCTTTCTGCTTTCGAATGTTCACAACCTGGGTCTCGTCGGTGGCCTGCAACAAAGCTCTATCCAGTCCGTAACTGGCTGCCTCTTCCTCTTTGGGCTTTCTTTGTTCAATATCCAAGAACAAGGAAGAATCACTCCTCCAGCAGTCACTACGGAACACCTGTCTAATCTCTTCTTCGAGAAACACTTGTAACGAGCGATCGTCGACGACTTTGTTTTCTCTCTTTTGCAGACACGAACGCGAGAACGTGATTAATATGTCTGGGAAAGTCGAAAGAGCAGCATCAGAGCGTGTCTCGTATTCAAGATTTGGTACGATAGAGTGGATTTTGAAACATAAAACGATTGGAAAAAGAGGGGAAGGGTGTTCGTTGGCGTGGGGCACTCGGGAGACGATGATTAATGAGCCGCTGGATGGTCGTTGAGAGAAGACTGCTCCTTCGCCACCTCAATGGCCACTTATTAATTTTATCAACTTATTGGGTTAGACTGTTTTAAACTGCCCTGACTGAACCAAAAAGAACAAATAGCACTCAATGGTAGGAGCCTCCCTGTCACTTTGTCCCCTCCTTATCTGTCTGATTCTCTTCAAAAACAAAAAAGGAGAGTCCGTTCAGAAGCACCAACAGGGGAGGACGACGAAGCATAAATTGCCTCTTCTTTGTGTTTTAGGACAAGAGTGAAGTTAAAGCCATATGAGAAGAAGTCAAAAGATAATAGGAAATACTGAGGAATAGAGGCAGATGAGTGGGAAGTAAAAAAAATAGGGAGATTTTCATGTCTTAAAAACAAAGCAACGCAAATGGGGAACCCACTCAAATGGGGCGTCTAGTCCTTATTCTTTGTGTCAATAAGTCCCCACAAATCGTTGCGAATAAAGCAATCAACCTGTCTTCCCCCTTAGTCCAATTTCTGAAGATTTCGAAAACGATTGCTGCAATGACCATAAGAAAATATGATCCATCACAATTCACAAGTTGCATACTCGGTCTGATTCATGAACATGCCGAGGATGATACATCGGTCCGCTAACCATGATTTTTATCGATTTTAATCAGTGGAAGACAAAGAAGTTTAGAGACTATTTGTGCTACCTTAGGAAAACAAAATGATTGAAAATTTATTATTTACTAATTTTTTATTAAAATATTTTTATTAGAAAAATTTCATTTGACCGGTTTTCTTAAGTTTGTGTTCTCATGGGCAACAATGAGAATTAGTTATGGAGTTTTTCCTAATACTAGAAATAAATTATTTTTATAAATACAAAAAAAGATTTAAAATAAAAAATTAGAACCATTTTAGTGCTTCATGGTTTATTTTTCCTATAGTTTTCTATTGGATTACTAAAAAACTCATTTTCCTATCATTTTTAATATTTCTTAATGCTAGAGGAATCAAGAAGAATTGGAAAAATTTCCTATAGTATTTTTTAATACACTTTCTTATTGGCTTAAACACCCTAAGTAAGATGTGTAATTCATATTTGTCATATATTTTCAATATATATTCATGTATTGCAAGAAAGCACTATTGGTATTTTCTAGGCTATTTTCATAAAGGTAGGACTATAAATTTCATTTGATGGTTCCAAGTATCCTTTAGCGATCTTGTTATATTATTTTCTTATGAATAATTTTATATTTTAATGGTATTGTCGAAGAAGCCATATCAAGGAATCTAAAATGAGTCTTATGCAACTCAAATCTCATCAGTTTCATTGAGTATAAGCTAAATCTAATGCAAGACAAGTCTCACAAGAGAAGCAAACTCAATGGAAAAAAACTAGAATTTAAGATGATGTTTCCTAATTATATTTTTGTCTTTTTATATTTTAATGCAAGTTATATTTTCAGTGAAAAAGAGGAAACACATGTTGATTTCTCTCACCTCTTTTGTCTTCTTTTTTCCTTCTCTCATATTCTCTTCTTCAAGCATGCCCACCTTATGAAACTCAATATGGTTTTAGAGCGATATATATATATTTAACTATGACCAAATAGATTTTGCATTTTTAGATATGATCATAGATTAAAACTAAACAAATAAATGTACTCTTGCCAATTCAATTTTTTACTTTTTAAAGCTTACAAGATTTTAGTGGACAAATGTAAAATCACTTTTAAATGATATTTAAAAAAGTTAGAAGATATTATTTAAAATAATAATTCTATTTTTAAAGAGATTTTCAATAAAATTATTTTTATTTAAAATTTTTTATAAGTTTATCCTTTAAATTTTTACTAGAAAAGTTATAAGACTTCTTTTCCCCTTGCGGCACTCGTTGAAAAAAGTGAAACAAGCTCACTATGTGGAAAGGGACAAGGCAAGGGGAGGGGGAGCCCTCTTCTCCCACAATGAGGGCATGGGTGAAAGGCTCCTTCCCCTCCCCTTGAGATCTCTTTTTTTGGCAGAAAAGACTTTTCCTCCCTTAGTTACTTCTTTTTACTTTTTTTTTTCTTCAAAAAAGAAGATTTTAGAGAGGGGAGAACCTCTTCCACCAACCAAAAAAGTGGGTGAGGGGAAGGCCTCTCTGTCAGAGTGGCTCCATCCATTCTTGTAGGCGGAAGCTTTCCGTACCTAACAGGCTGATCTTTTGGGTGTATTGGCTAGCCGCTGTCATGGTATCAGAGCTGGGCACGCCACATCCCGCGTTTGAATCCCGTAAGAGGCGGTCAAGAATGGGCGGGGTGGGTGTTAGAGTGGTTCCGTCCACTCTTGTAGGCGAAAGCTTTTCGCACCTAACATATCGGTATTTTCAATGCGGAAAGCCAAGTACCTAACCCAGGTGGACTAGGGGTGGATGGAACCTAAGCCAGGTGGACTAGGGGTGGATGGAACCTAAACCAGGTGGACCAGAACCACCTAACTCTGACACTCTCTGCACCCTCTATGTGGGATTTAGCTCCTTGCCCTCTTACTCTATTGGGAGACGATTTTTTCCCTTCTTTTTTAGTTGGTGGAAGGTTGTCCTATCTTTTTCTCTCTTTCTCTCTAATTTTTATGATTTTAATATTTTTCAAAAACAATTTTTAAACATATAGTAAAAATATCTCTTATTAGTTTTTTTATCAGGCATAAGGCTACAAGTGTTTATGCAACATCTAAGATATGGTTAAATTTGATATTATAAGTTATTGTTTATTATTTTATTAAATTTCTAAAAAAGAGAAAATTTCACTGACTTGATGTAATTCGAGTACATTGAGCCCCTATTTATTATAGAGGAAAGTAGAAATCCAATTTCAATTAAACTACCCTTATCCAAGTTAAATCCAAAGTTAAACACAAAAATATAAGGTCTAGAACAATTGAAGAACTGAACATAAATAGAAGACTAACATAACTAAAACACCTTTAAATGAGACTCTTCTATGAAACTTCCTCCTGTGAGACCCCTTTAGGACTCTACCATATTAATTTTGGCTTTGTGAGACTTCTTATTGTGAGAGTCATGTAAGCCTGAGACTCTTCTATGAAACTTCCTCCTGTGAGACCCCTTTAAGACTCCACCAAATTAATTTTAGCTTTGTGAGACTTTTTACTGTGAGAGTCATGTAAGCCTCTTCCAACAGTCCTCCTCAAGCTGGAGTTTATAACTTCAGCTTACAATTAAAAGGATTCTTAGTCTTTAATTTTGGTCTTCAATCTTCGTTGGCTACAAATGTTTCATAGATGTTACATCATCATTCGTTCTCCCCCCTTTCTTGGATATTTTGGTAACTTGAAAATTACTACAACATGTGGATCAAAATACTTCTCTCATGTAC
This sequence comes from Aristolochia californica, assembly GCF_029961685.1. Classification (NCBI taxonomy): domain Eukaryota; kingdom Viridiplantae; phylum Streptophyta; class Magnoliopsida; order Piperales; family Aristolochiaceae; genus Aristolochia; species Aristolochia californica. The sequence goes on along the minus strand of NW_027181992.1, from coordinate 10,846,707 downwards.
TTTTCTTCTACTTCTCCCCACTAGCTGGAGATAAAAAGTACATAGAGACCTAGCTTGGATAAAACACAATGTGGGAGAAGAAGATTACTCCTAGTCGTATGACAAAGCTCCATACACTAGCCAAAATGATCATATTCTGAAACACACTCCGTTCAGTTTTAAAGGCGAAAAACGGGGTCAATTATAGGGGTAGCTCAAATACAAATTACCTCTTGGGTTAAGAATAAAAAACTTGACTCAAGCTAGATATTGGGTACACTCCTATAATTTTTTAGATAATGGATCTAAGCATTGGTTTGAAGTAATGAAAACACAAGAAGATAAACCGAAAAAATACTAGAGGAAAACAATTTTAACTGAAAGGATGATTCTGCAACACTCATACTTCCAAATGAATCTAGAATATGACCTTAAAAAAAACTAGGGGAGACTATAACTGTAGAACTTAATGAATTTGACCAAGTATAACTTTTTTTGGGGTGACAAAATTTTTTGGATTTGACTATACGTAAGATACACAACCAAGTAACAAACACACAAAACTTGAAAACAACATCGAAGCAGGAATTTTTTGTATACTTTGAATGAGCACATCATTGAGTGATTATTTTTGACCAAAATTCTCTAATTAGAAGAGTTTTTTTTTTCTAAAAAACTATGATTCTAGGAGAAAAGGAAATTCAATTCACTCTAATACATGGAGAGATGATAGGAGAGAAAATAGGAAGAAAAAAAAAACAAAGATTTTCGACAGATCTGACCTTTAGTATTTCTGATATCAATATCTTCCCAATATAGATCAAAATCAAAAACCGTTTGTTGGTTTAAAAACTAGAGTCAAAGGGATTTAATTTGATTCCTAATTTAATATAAAAATATTTGTTCTTGAATATGTTATTACAACTTTAATTTCTTCATTATGTAGCTTGATGGTTGTTGATTCCAATGTGAATATCTCCTTACATATAGATTAAATTGACATGAAATTTTCTCCTATGAAACTAGACTTTGATACCTTTTATTCAAGTATAAATTTTATTTATAAAATATACTTTTGAGATAAATAATCTAATAGATTTTGGATTCTGTAATTTGGCCGAACTGAGTACTCTTGATTCTTTGGCTAACACGAGTTAACTCTTTCGACATTGATATCTCCCTCTAGAAAGCTCAAATTGAGAAATGGTTTATTAGGTAGGAAAATAGACTTATATATCTATCTTTTGACATATAACTCTCTATATAAATTCTCGTTTTTGATGGCATAAAATGTCTCGAAAGTTGTAGTTTTTTGTTATTGCTTGAACCTCTCTTGCGGTCTGACCTTTGCTATTTTAAATATCGATTTTTCTTTGTAGAGAACTCTGATTTCCAAAATTATTTTTGGGCTGGAAAGTAAACTTGAATATATTTCTCTCAATATATAATTTATAATATAAAAAAATTCAGTATGAAATTAAAAACCCCAAGAAAACAACAAATACTTGGATAGAAAAGAAAGAAAAAATAGAACATGAACCTAAACTACTAACGATGACATATATAAAAAAAATGATTACATTATCTCTATGGGTTAACTGAGTCAACTCATTGAACCTGATTTAATAACATATTGAATTAATGAAAAAGAGAAAAATTTCACTGACTTGATGTAATTTGAGTACAATGAATCTCTATTGATAATAAAAGAAATAAGTAGAATCTAATTACAATTAAACTACTATAAGACTTCACCATATTAATCCTGATTAATGCAAAACTCTTCTCTTCAACATATTTTTTAAATAATTTTTAAACTACTCATTATTTTGGTACGGGTGGCTTAGGGTTTGATGAAATTAATGAGAGAGTAGTTGGAAATTTTAAAATATGGTATGCACAGCTCATATGTATCACGTATCGGATGTTCCATCTCCAATTAAAGAATTAATAAAAAAAAGAATACAAAATATATGATGCAGAACACGCATGTACCGTCCCGATACGTTCGAAATATGACCCATGATGGGTGAACTATATAGTGATGATGGTAAAATGGTGATGCGGTATGGGAGCATGTATGGATGTAGTGTGGTTGTGGATGATACATCATGGGAAGCAAATCTTTGGGAATCAAATAAATTTGCCTCCCCAAGGGTACCCCCACCTGCCCAAGATATGGTAAGCGCACATGATTTCATACAAGGGCAAAAGGGCAGAGCTGACGTCAGAGGATCTCTACGACGGATTTTGGGTGGGGCCCACTACAGTCCCAAACAAATTTAATAAAACCAGCCCCACCACTCACCTCCTCCACCACCTCCTCTTAAAAACTATTTTCATTATAAAATCCTTCCCATTGTTAACAGCCAGGCCAAGAATCAAATTATTTTTTTATTTGCAGGAAAGAAAGTCTCTAGCTTCTTCTCCAATTCAAAAATCATCAAACAAAATTCGGCAGATTCGGAAGATATCTGGTCGGATCTTGCTTTCTTTGTCGCGGGATTTTGGTGGGCTGTATTTCAACTCACATTTCTTCTAACCTTTCGACGTGAGAAACATAGTTGCCCACTCTGTTTCGTTCGTTTTTCCTTCTCTTATCCTCTCCTCTTTGGAATTCCTTCTCCGTTTCTCATCTTTCATGGCGATACTAGGGGAATCCCAATTTCATGTTTTAGCCGTTGATGACAGCATTATTGACCGAAAGCTTATAGAAAGGCTACTCAAGACCTCTTCCTATCAAGGTATGCGCCAATTTCTCTCTTGCTCAGTCCCCGTGAGTTTGTTGTCAAGTTGTTCAGGATAGGAGTGCTGAAGCGCTTTCTCTGGTTTTTCTTTGGCATCTTCAGTCACCACGGTAGATTCTGGAAGCAAAGCCTTGCAATTTCTGGGTTTGGCGGACGAGGAGAGGAGCAACGACCAACCGTCTGTGTCTCCAGATCACCAAGTAATTATTCAATTTCCTTGCTTCTCCTTTTCTGTCCGCATAATTGTGTGAGGTTACCTATTTTTTTTTTTTTTTTTTTTTTTGTCTGGGTTTTCATGGCTGCTTCAATTTTTGGAAGCAGGAGGTCGAAGTGAATTTGATCATTACTGACTACTGTATGCCGGGCATGACTGGTTATGATCTCCTCAAGAAAGTGAAAGTAAGAAACAATTTTTTCTTTCTCGAGTCTGCTTCACCTTTTCTCAAACCAGATAACCTTACAAAAGGTGTCTTCCTTGTTTTCCTGTAGCAGGAATCCTCATCTGTGAAAGACATCCCCGTCGTGATCATGTCTTCTGAGAATGTGCCTTCCCGGATTAGCAGGTGAGAGTGAGTTGCATTAGAGAATCTGCACGCAAGGGAGAAGAGAAAAATGAAATTCTTGCTTATGACCCGAAATACTATTAGTGGTTTTCTTAAAAACGTTTGAATGGGAATTGAACAGATGCTTGGAAGAAGGCGCAGAAGAGTTTTTTCTAAAGCCTGTACAATTATCTGACATGAAAAGGCTTATTCCCCATTTGTTGAAGTCAAAACCCAAAGAGGAACAGCCACAGCCACAGCCACAACAACAAGCAAACAATAAGAGAAAGGCTATGGACGAAGGCCTATCTCAAGAGAACAGGAGACCGAGATTAAGCGGCTTGACAGTAGTATGATATAAATCTTATATTCTTTTACAGAGAGAAAAAGAAGCCTCCATCAAATTAATTTCTCTCACCAATTTTTTCCATCATGTCTCATAAAACAGGCTTATAATGTAGATTCAGAGAAAAAGCATGAGGATGAGGAAGATGATCTTATTGAAATCTGTATACATGAAATATATATTTCGTATCAAAATTTTGTTCTGTCCATTTGGTAGCCCTTTTCCGTTTATAATCATGGATTTATGGAGAAACTTCTCCAGATGACGGAGATGAGAAATTCGGTCGGTGCTCTTATCTTAGACAAAGTTATAGTAATCGTAAACAATACAGAAGCTGGGGTGGTGATAAAAAAGAAGAAATGAAGATGAATTTCTGTCTTCTGGGTTGGGAGTTGCTTCTGGCGATGAACAATAATGGCGAGGCATATGCCGTCTCAGACGTAGTACTCATCGTCTTGTCCGAAGGAAAGAATTTCGGAGATTTCTATTTGTTAGTTGTCGGCAGATGTCAGTAGTTATCCACCATTGCATTGATGGCTTCTGTGACTTCTCGTTGGCGCAGTCACCATTAAAAGTCTTTAGAGCCGCCTGTAGACCGGCAGCAAACTGGTTATCCTGACCTTTACTTCCTCGAGTGAGAGCTTTTTCTCATAACGAGCTCGAACGACAGAGCAACTAATATTTGCAAGCGTGGTAGCGTCTCAATTATCATCTTTTTCTCTTTAGTAAAGTTGAGAATAAGACTTCAATTTCTATGATGTTTTGTTATTCACATCGTGGCTTAAATAGCCATTTTATACACTTTACATGGAGAATTTAAGAGTGATTACGGAGATTAACCAATTTCATAATTATAGGGATTTACAAAATATGTATTGAGAAGGAAATAATAAGGGAAGAAATCTCAACCCTCCCCCTCAAGTTGGTTAATAAATATTACTCATGCCCAACTTGTCGAGACAATAGTTAAAATTTTGGTAAGACACTGTCTTGTTCAGCACATTAGCAAGTTGATTTTGAGACCGAACATGAAGGACTTCAATGATTCTTGATTTTAACTTTTCCTTGATAAAGTGCATATCAACCTCAACATGTTTAGTTCTATCATGCTGGACTAGGTTGTGGGCAATATCATATGCTGCCTTACTATCATAGTATAATTTCATTGAATCTGCTCAATATGTAGTTCTTGTATCAGATTCTTGATCCATAATACTTTACATATTGCCTTGGTCATTCCCCTGTATTCAGCTTCAGCTGACGATCTGGCCACCACCTCTTGTTTCTTACTCCTATAAATGTAAAGTATCCAGATATAGATCGTCGATCATCTATTGACCTAGCCCAATTGGCATCAGTATATCGTTCAATTTTCAAGTCGCCTCCCTTTTTAAATAAAATTCCTTTCCCTAGAGATGATTTCAAGTAACGCAAGATACGATTGACGACATTCATATGTTCTTCATTTGGAGAGTGCATAAATTGACCAACCACACTTAGTATATAAGTTAAATCTGGTGTGGTATGTGCAATATACATTAACCTCTCGACTAATCTCTAATAATGTTCTTTGTTAGCAGAGACTTGATCTGAATGTGTTCCCAATTTTAAACTTTCTTCAATAATAATATTGATTGGACTACATGTTGTTATACTAGTTTCCTTCAACAAATCCAAAAAATATTTTTGTTGAGATAGAAAAATTCTTTCCTTCAATCTTGACACTTCGATACCAAGAAAATATTTTAAGTAGCCAAGACCTTTCATTTCAAGCTCTCTGGCAAGATGACTTTGTAATGATTTCTTTTCTTCTGGATTATTCCCAGTTACTATCATATCATCAACGTACACAATAAGAGTTGTAACTGCTTCCTTGTTAGATTTCAGGAAGAAAGCATGATCTAAGTTGTTTTTCTCGTATCCGATAGATTTTATAAAATTGGTGAACCTTCCAAATCACGCCCTCAAGGACTGATTCAAACCATATAGGGGCTTTCTCAGTTTACATACTTGTTTGCATCCTTTGGTTTGCATAATACATTGAGGAGGTAATTCCATATATACTTCTTCTTGGAGATCTCCGTGCAAAAATGCATTTTTAACATGAAACTGATATAAGGGTCAATCAAGATTTATAGCCAAAGATAGTAGAATTCGAACAGTTTGATCTTAGCCACTGGTGTGAATGTCTCCATGTAATCAATCCCGTAGGTTTGAGTATGCCCTTTGGCTACTAGCCTTGCTTTGAACCTTTCAATGGTGCTATCGGCTTTACATTTAATAGTAAATACCCACCTGCATCCGATTGGTGTTTTTCCTACAGGTAAGTCAACCACTTCCCATGTTGAATTCTTTTGGAGGGACTTCATTTCTTCATTCATAGATTCTTTCCATTTAGGATCTTTCAAGGCTTCCTGCACACTATTAGGAATAGATATAACAGATAATTGATTCACAAATACTGATATTACGAGGTGAGAAGAGGCTCATAATTAACTCTAGGTTTTTCTCTTATGGTTCGATGAGGTAGCACCCTTAGTTGAATTTCAGAACTTACTTGAGGTAGCAATTGATCCACTGGTACATTATGAAGGGGGAAGATGTCGGCCAAGACTCTTGTTGCATCACATCCATCTGGTCTTGATTGTGAATCATGCTCATTTGTATTATTTTGATGTTCAATGTTGTAATCTAAATACTTACCACTTGTAGAATCCAAGGTGTCCAAATGATGATTAAGGGTCTGCAATTCAATCCTGTTCTCCCCTTGAATTGAAGGCTTGGGAGTAGAATAATACATGTTATCTTCATGAAATACCACATCAAGAGTGACATACAATTTGCGAGAGGGAGGATGATAACATCGATAACTTTTCTGATGTTGAGCATAACCAACAAAGACACATTTGAGAGCCCGGGTTCCAATTTATTTCTCAGACACACTTGAGAGCCTAGGTTCCAATTTATTTCTCAATGACTTAAGGAGATGAACAAAATTTACACACCCAAAAACTTGAGGTGGCAAATTCGGCATAGTAGTTGAACTTATGGTTTCATGAAGAACACTCAAGGGAGTCTGAAATTGTAACGCACTCGAGGGTATTCGGTTGATAAGATAAGTTGCAGTTGTGATAGTTTCACCCTAGTAACTAGCCGACATATGAGCTTTAAACAAGGAAGCACGAACAACCTCAAGAAGGTGGCGGTTCTTTCACTCTACAACCCCATTTGGCTGAGGGGTGTACAGACAAGTAGTTTGATGAGTAATACCATGATCATCTAGATATTCTTTCAAACCTTGATTAACAAGTTCTCCACCATTATCATTGCAAAGAGTTTGTATTATAGAATGATACTGAGTGACTATCATTCTGTGAAATTTTTTGAACAACGAACTAACTTCACTTTTTTATTTCATTAAGCAACTCCAAGTCATACGGGTGTGTTCATCAATAAATGAAACAAACCATCGTTTATCACTAAGAGAAGTTATATTTGTTGGGCCCCATACATCAGAGTGGACAATCATAAAGGGTGTTGGACTCCTATTCATGCTTATTTGAAATGGAACACAATGGCTTTTAACCAATTCACATACATCACACTTAAAATTCGAAACAGATAATCTAGAAAAGAGTTTTGGAAACAATTTCTTTAAATAACCAAAGGATGAGTGACCCAACCATTTATGCCATAACCAAATCTCAGAATCTGTAGATTTATTCACGGAGAATGCTTGAGCTAACTGATGAGAACTCTTTGGCATCAGATCAAGGTAATAGAGCTTCCCCCTTCTAGTACCATTAACAATTGTTTTCCAAGTTCGAATGTCCTTAAAAACACAAAGGTTAGGACAAAAAATCACAATGCAATGTAGAGTGAGAGTTATTTAAGCTATTGATAATAAATTATGATTGAGAGTTGGAACAACTAATATAGAATCAAACCTCAGATTTTTAGTGAGGGTGATGGAACATTCTCCAATAACGTGAGAGGGAGTACCATTTGCTGTAGATACGATATGTTGTTCAGATGGTTTCATAATTTGAACTTGATGATTATCAAAGTCATATGATTAATAACACCAAAATCAATTATCTATTCATTATTACTACTAGGAGCAGAAATATTAAGAACCCTACCAGATGTAGCAATTAAAATTGATGCATCCTCAGTTGTGTTAGTGGTTGGGGTTTTTCTATAGCAACTGAAACATGATTATTTGGTTTAGAGTTTTATTTGCGAGGTGTTTTGGTAGGATCCCACTATTTTGGATACCCAATAAGTTCATAGCATTGTGACTTTGTATGCCCAATCTCACCATAGTGAGTACAAATACGCTCTAATTTTGTTGTTCCAATCTCATAGCTGCAATTTCGAGATCCTAATGCCTGATTTTGATCACAGGTAGGACCAGTTAGTTGAGCAGTTTTAGGCTTCGCTCGACGTGCCACCATTGCAGATGACTCAACATGATCAACTTCACTATTTAAAGTAGTTTTACGAATAGAGTCACAACGTACGTAAGCATAGGCTTTTTCGAGATCCAATACTGGGTCCTTTTTGATAATTTGCCTCAGATTTGTTTGAATTCTGCATCCAATCCATTTAAGAAAATGTGTACACGCAATATTTCAATGGATTTTTTATAGGCGATAACATCATCAGGATCTTTCATTATAATGCTATCACAATGATCAAGTGTAAAACATAGTAAGCTTAACCTAGGAACATCTTAACAGAAATCAAGAAGAAAGCCAACGGTGAACCTTATTTCAATACAAAACTAATTTCGTCCCACCACACGCTCTTAGAAGAGCTTCAATGGCTTCTGGACTTATAGAAGAAGAAACTAAAAAGGAAAACGAATAGGGAATAGGTATTACTTTGGATGCCCATTGCAGCACTGAATCGAGGAAGACAACTGGGAGACAACTACGGAAATGAGAGATAGGAAGCTTCCTATCTCTTCTGGCACCGATGGAGGCCACTGACCGCTGCGACGGTCAGTACAGAGTTCGCCTCTGTTTCCCGCTGCTTCCACTAATTCCCTTTCACACTTGAGTCTTTTAATTTTCGTTCATTTTTGGGTCTCCCACTCATGACTACGGGCATACCATGGGTCGGGGCCTACCGGTAGGCCCTGGACCCCGCCGCCAAGGGGGCCAGCCCCCTTGGACCCCCATCGGGACTGGTGCCCCGAATCTCGCCTTCATTTTATAGTTTCTTCACAAATACCATTGTGGTTACAATTTGACCACATTAGCGTCTAAGATGGAATTGCTAACTAATTTACTCACTATCGACATTGGCACTTCTCATAATTGGGGCTAATGAATACATTAGTTTAGTAGTAACTCGTGAGAGGTGGGCATTGACATACTAACATCAAGTTCTTGAAAATTTTTCACAAGATCACCATAATACGTTGACAGGGTGACTAGTCTGTTTGGTGGAAAAAAACTCTCTGATTCAGTGAAAAAAGTTACGATTCGTAGAAAACTTTGGCCTGAGCATTCCAGATTTTGTGTGCGGTGCGCAGCTGAATATAGCGCTTCATAATATCTGGTGACATAGAGGTTAGCAACCATCGCTTGACCTTTTGATTTTCAATATACCACTTCGTATTGAAGGCATCAATTTCTCGTGGGAGTGGTGTTTTCCCCATATTATATTTCAGCTTCTCACGTCCTGCAATTTGCATCTCCATGATTTGGGACCATACATAGTAGTTTACTTCTATAAGAACGATGCTGGTTTTAAAACCAGACTTTTTGGATTGAACATGAATAATCAGTGTTGATTCCTTCGACATGATGCAAGAAGATCGACGATGATCAAAATAAAATCACCCAAAAATACTGGTCTAGTTCGGTTCCTGCCACTGGGTTGAACCGGTTTTGGGTCTTTGATTCCGGTCCGGTTCGAGAATTGATCCGGTTCACTTTCTATTCACTAGGTTGACTTGATTCTGATCTGGTTCGCTTTCTGTCGCTGGGTTGACCCGGTTTTGGCCTTTGATCGTGGTCTGGTCTGAGCCTGGGTCACTCGGCAGAATATTCAAAATATGGACCTAAGTTAAGCGAAAGCGATTTTTTTTTTCATACCTTCATCTGCTTCGTTGAGACAGTGCAACTCCTTCGTCGGCCAAGCTGGTGGTGCAATTTGCTGGAAGGCCGATCGATGGCTCGCTACATTCGGTGACGTTCAGAAATTCCGTCAGACTTCTTTGACGGTGATTCTATTCACGACAACGACAGATAGAAGGAGACTAGAGAAGAATCTCCTTCTTCGTCGGGCTGGTGATGCGATTTGCTAGAAGGCCGAGCGGTGGCTCGGCTGCAGTCATCTGCGATGTTTGAAAATTTCGCCTAACTTCGTTGATGGCAGCTCTGTTCACGGCGACAACAAAGAAGAATACGGGAGCATTGCTGAATAGTGTTGTTCACGGTGAAACAGAGAGATGCTGCTCTGTTCTTCGGCGACTGGAATGAGAAGAAAAGAATTCTCTCAGTGACGACAGATAAGAATATGGGAGCACTGTTGAATAGTGCTATTCAAGTCGAAACAGAGAGCAGCTGCTCTGATCTTCGACGATTGGAAGGAGAAAAGAATTTTCGTGCTCTGATACCAAGTCGAGAATAAGAATTCAATTTTAGTGATGTTTTGTTATTCACATTGTCGGCTTAAATAGCCATTTTACACACTATACATGGAGAGTTTAAGAGTGATTACAAGGATTACATAATTTCATAATTACAGGGATTTACAGAACATGTATTGAGAAGGAAAGAATATATTTCTTTGTATAAGGGAAGAAATCTCAACAAACAAATTACAATTTTTTTCAAGCTAGACGTGATTTGCTCTTCCAATGCCAACTGAACCAACAACCTCAACTTGGATTTTAAAGTAATGCATCTGAAGAAAAAGAAGATGAAATTCAGTAAGAACTTGACAAGAACAGAGCAATTGTCTTCAAACTTTTGCAAGAGATCTGCTCTAGTGAATCGACACCAGTATGTCCTTTTCTTGGAATTTTGAACCAATGTATTGGCTGCTTTACCCATTGTTATTGCAACATGTAGAAGAAACAACTCAAGATTGCATGAAGCTATGAGTTCTTCAATTGCCAAGTGAGTGCCTGGTTATATAGGGGGATGGTCTTTGAACCAACATTAGACATACCTATGTTTGTAGACTTTTGTTGTGGTTGACTGATCTGGCCATCGGTTTAAAGTATTGGAATACACCTCAAGTGGCATTAAGGTTCTCTGAACCAGCATTAGACATACCTATGTTTGTAGACTTTTGTTGTGGCTGACTGATCCGGCCATTGGTTTTAAGTATTGGAAGACACCTCAAGTGGCATTAAGGTTCTCTAAACCAGTATTAGACATACCTATGTTTGTAAACTTTTGTTGTGGCCGACTGATCTGGCCATCGGTTTTAAGTATTTGAAGACACCTCAAGTGGCATTAAGGTAATAAACATACCCATGTCAAGGAGGTGGCACAAAGAGTAATTAAATGTTTTTCTCATAAGGATAGCACAAGGGTGTAATTAAAGAAGATGATTTATGTCTTCTTATGTCTTTTCCTTTTGAGAGCTTGTACTCCTAAGGGCATTATAGTCATTTTAACCTTCTTTAATAAATTATAAATAGAGGAATAGAGGCTCAAGGCAAAGTGTAGATCATTAAGTTTTCCCTCTTCTCTCTCAAATTCATCCTTAGACTTTTTTTTCTCAAAGTCTCTCCCCTTCTCCTCTCCTTAGTCGTCTCTCTCTCTTTCTCTCTCTCTCTCTCTCTTCTTCTTCTTTTTCTTTTTCTTCTCTCTTCCTTCTTCTTATCTTTTTCTTTGCCTCTTCTTCTTCCTCTTCTCTCTCACCCTCTACTCGAGAACCTTATCATGGGATCCTAAATCTGACATTAAGTAACAACTATCAAGAAGAAAGAAGAAACAAACAGGAGGATAAATCAAGTCAAAATAGTAAAAAAAAAAAAGTCCATTCAACATTTAGCTTTCTATACAGATTAAATGATCTCATGAAGCATCTCTCACCAGATTATCTTTAGAGCTGTTAGAGAAAGATCTAGTTGATGATGTGATGCAACCAAGCTTGTCTGTGCTGTTTTTATTAGTGCTCTTCAAGGCAATCTTCACCTTAATTTGAACTGCAAAAGGAAATCAATTTTATTAAGAACATCCTGAGTTACTATATGACTATCAACTCAAGAAGAACACCTGTTGGGCTGCTTTGACGAGATTAGAGGGTGGCATTCCCAGCGGCAGAAATAAATGTATTCACTTTGCTGCCTCAAAATTTTGAAATTTGCACATTGCATTTGATGTGTTTATATTAGTAAGCTTCTTTCGTGTACACTGGAGTTAAGATTGATATAAAAGAACCCATCTAAAACAAAACTACAAGTAAATTTGGACTTTTTTTCCACCAAAAAGAAAAAAAACATCTTATAGAAAGACAAATGAAAGGATGTGAACAAGAAGCCGGTGGTCTAGGACATCCTCCATGTCGAGACACCAATTTGTTTATATTCTTGGTAGAATGAACTGCCAAGGAGTCCTGGATACATTATCAAGTATCTAAGATACATTATCAGGCATCAGAGAGAACTAACCTTGTGACAAGAGTGGTCTTGAGCTCATTATCTTTATTGAATGAGCCTGTGCTCAGTTCTTTGAACAAACTTTCATCAAGCTCCTTCAAATTACACGGATCAGTATTTATGCAATAAGACTCTGTCAACAGTAAATGTTTCTCTCCATTTACTCTAGGCAAGAAATTCTCATCACACTCACTCAGAGGGCTAGTCAAAATGGATAGTTCATCTGGATCGAGAACACCGTAAAGGAGAAAAATAGCACCAGCAAGAAGAGCCCAATAAATCTTGTTACAGCAATAAGACATGAAAAGCAACTATCTTTACCAATATATTACCTTCTTCAGTGAAGAAAGACGCATTCCAGGCTAAGCTTTTCCTCAGGTGACATCCACCAGCCTTTCTTTTCCTCTTTTGGGCTCTTCACTGGCAATTGGCTCACATAAGCTATTATCTGTAACGGACACAAAGTTCCAGTTGTTTTCTATTTCTTTAGGCAAGGGATGGCAAAGCTGCACTTTGTTATCCTTGGATGGTTCTGCAGAAGTGATGACATATATCTGATTAAATTTAGACTCCATGAAACTAGCTCTTGTTAAGAAAAACACTGAATATTTCTTCCACTTTCTAGAAATATTTATGGTGGGTCTGATTCATTTTAATCCTTAAAACTGTGAGCTCTTTCCTTTATCAGAGCCATAACTAACCGTTCTTAGATATCATGGTAGCTTGCTTAGAAGTGCCAATGGACCATCCTTAAAATTTTAAACTTGCTTTTCCCAGGAAGGATTCGTTACAAGGATGAATAGCCATGGAAGACTGGCAAAGAGCCTAGATCTTTCAGAGATAACCGAAGACTTGTGACCAACCAACAAACCTACACACTCCACAAGTGATTGCTTCGGCATATTTGGAAGAGAACTTGTGGACTATGTTATTCCAGAAAGATAATCATAATGAAATGAGTCTCCAGTTATCAGGTTCTCAGTTTTCTATCACAATACTGTTTACATGAACTGAATAGGCAATAATTTTCATAAAATAATAGGATTATATTAAGCTACAGTTCAGCTCATACTAGGTTATCATAACAATACTAGGCATTGTGGGTATTATATTGCAGACTACAACAATACCAGGTTATATACTCTCTACCAACAGTACCTTACGGACTTTGATTATACTAGGTGGTTGTTTAGAAAAGGACCGCCAGGTTAACAATAGAAGTTATACTACATTATCGAAAAAGGAATATGCTAGGTTGCTACCAAATAAAGAGCTTCACAAAGTCAATTGGTTGCTAATGTTGCTAGCCTTCTCCATACCATAGCTAAGAATCTTTAAGGGCCAGAATGACTTTCTCATTATCAAACAAAGCATCAATCAAAATCATGAACCAAGATCTTTTTAAACTAGATTAGTTTAATAGTACCAAATACTTGAGATGGGCAGATAGAATGAAATTCCTTGTCACCACCTTGAAGATCTCAGACTTACTAGATGCCATCCTTTCACCACTTCCATAACTGACAATAAATGACACTAAAAATATAAAAGACAAGTGAAGGGAGAGGGAGGAAAATGCATTAATGTGTCGAGGCCACACTCAGACAATCTATTTAGATTGGCTCACTTGTCACTACTCAAAAATAATGTTATCCTAAGATATTTGGGATGCTCTTAAGTCAAATACAAAGTGGAGAAAGAAAGTCCAAACAAATACCTTACCTTTAAGTACTTTGATGTCAAGATGGTGAGTGATAAACCCATATTTGACCAATGTCATAAGATTTGAAACCACAATAAATCAAAGGTTGATTAGCTTAAGACAATAAACCACAAGTTCACTTGGTCTCTCCTGGTGTTCGTATTTCCATCAAGCTCCATACACTTCAATACATGCTTAAATTTTTGGAAGCATATATCTCACTTGGAGAAGGCCTATTTCTCCAAAAAGATTTTTTTTTTTTGTACTTTATACATTCTTTGTAGAGTTTCTCTAATACCTTAAAGCTCAAAGAATTGGCATCCTAAAGTCTGAAATTTAGAAAGGGAATACCCACTCGAACTAGAATCTAGTTTTATGGAATATCTTAAGGAGAGATCAATTGTGCAATTGGGGATTACATGTGGCTTAAAGAGAGCCGAAATATCTCTATTTTCCAGCTAATAAAGTAATTAGTGGAATTTTGTCTAGCAAGGGTTCTTGGGTAGTGACTACCATTAGGAGAACATCAAGAAAAAAAAATGATTTGTCTCCTTATTATGGTAAGTGCTTATTTTATTATTTTCTTAGTTTATTTCAGCCCTCCATGCATTGAAGTTTTAACTTAAAATATCAATTCACCTCCCTCTTGAGAAGCTACCTGGGCCAGCACTAACTAGAAGAGGATATGGTTGAGCTTAATGATGGATAGATGGAGATTAAGGAAACTCAGATTGAAATCAAGGCAGCCCAAGCTCGGGTGGAAGAGCTTCTCTAAACCATCCTTACTTGTGTCACACCTATAGCTCCACCTCCACTACCACCTCCAACCTGAGAGTAGAGTCTAGGCCTCCTACCCCATAGCTCCTTTTTCCCCCCTACGATGACATATCTTCTATATCCTTTGTGAATTTTCATGTTATTAATGATTCATACTTTATAAATCATATTGATGAACCATTTTGTAATGACAATTGACTAGTTTAATGAAATGACTCCTATTTTGTCTCATCTTGTGTATTCCATTTGCTTTTGACCTTTTGATAGATGACAAAATGGGGGATAAAGTATATAGCATAATTTAAGGGGAAGTGATAAAATAGATTGGAATAAATTAAAATAAAAATAACATGTTTTCATAAATTAAGGGCAAGTAATTTAATATGCATGAACAAAGTAAGGGGATCTTTCGTTTTTTTAATACACTAGGTTTTGTCATCATAAAAAAGAGATTGTTGGTCTAGGTTGACTCAAGTCTCTAATTTTGATGATAAAAAAACTTAAAATAGTGAGCTAATAATTATAAATTAAGCATTTCATGATGCATAGCTTTCATGTGACAGAAGACCTCGAGAAAAATGAAGAACAAAAGACTTCGAGAAAAATGAAGAACAAGCAAGTTGAAAGAAGCACATATGAGGAAGCATGAAGACTTGAAGATCTAGAGTTCAAGTCCATATATAATCTAAAAAATTCTAGCTTTTGTAAGACGATAGCTAGTCAAACTCTGATTCTTAGGTAAAAGAGCATTTTTCTAAAACCATGGTTTTGATTTTGTATATATGTTTTAGAAATCATCAATCACTTAGATTTTTCCTAACCCATGCATAGAGCTTAATTATATACACTACCAATATGCATGATTGATCCTTCTTAACTATATGATTGATTGTCCACAATGCAGCAACCCTTTAGCATTAAGCATGATCTTCATCTTGTATGAGAATGATTTTTCATACAATATATTAGAAGACAAGGCTTTTATAATGCATAATCGATCAACCTTTATGGGAATGATCGATCAACCTTTGTGGGCATGATCGATCATATGGAATGCTGCTAAGCAGAAATTATAAAGCATGATCGATCATCCTTTATGGGCATAATCAATCTTCCAGAATGTTGTTAGGCAAGTCTATAAAGTATGATCGATCATTGCTATAAATCATGCATGATCATCCTATTTTTTCCAAACATTTCAAAATGGTTAATCTATGGTGGAACCAATCATTAGGCTTAAGGAACTCAAAAAATATAGTTGTTGGAGTTGAATAAGCAATCAATGAAAACGTGGGATTGATCATTATCATGTGCAACTTTCTATACAATGATTTTAAAAATGGCTAGTTTCGCTAGGAAACTTATAAATAGGGACTCAAACTCGTCCTTAAACACTAAATGAGTATTTATTAGCATACCAAAGATTTCAATAAAGATTTTATGTTAAATCTTTGGATTTTACCCTTTGCATGAGAAAAAGCCTAAGTCTACGCAAAAGTTTCGTTTTTTCTACATATTCTTTGTATTCCTAGTTCCACAAAACTCCGCATACTTTATTGCATGTGGCTAAAGGATTAGAATCTTAGAATCTCACAAAGAGTGGCTATCTCTCCAAAAAGAAAAGTCACATGCCTAAAGGTTGGAAGTTTGGAATCTCATGGGAGAGACAATATCTCCAAAATGAAAAGTGTAAGTTTTTATTTTCTCTTATGCATTGTCACTTTCTTTGCAAGAGGTTTCCTAAAACCTTAAATCTAGAAGGAAAATACCTACTAGAGTTAGAATCTAGTTGTAAGAAGAATTTTTGGGAGATTGGGAAATGTAATTGGGAATTACTCTTGGCTTCAAGGGAGTCAGAATAACTTTATAATGTTTTCTAATATATAAAAATGAGTAAATCTTTCCTGAGCAAGGGTTCTTGGACAATGATTATCATTAGGGAAATGAAAATCTTTGTCTCCTTGAGGTTGTGTGCAGGTGTCTTCAATTTTACTTATCCATTTACTTTTAATTGTACATTAAGTACTTAATATTTTACACTCAATTAATCCCCCTCCACACCAACCCCCATCGAGACACCACCTAAGCCAGCAACTTGGTCCCAAAAGAGTATTTCTAGAGGATTTAGATTGGCATATGAGAGAAAAGCAGGGTCTTCATTAGTGAACGACAGTGAATGTTGATCCATTAATGAAACCTTTAAAAGGACTTTATACAGTCGATGGGTAAACTCCAAGTTCAATTGTTGAAGAGGAAATAAACTCCTAATAGAATTAGGATTCACCAACGATGTCAATGAATTTGTTCTTGAGATAACAACAGGTTGACAAGTGCCATTCCAAAGATGAACAAAGGAATTGCCTAATTATTGACAACAAGGTTGGGTATTCTACAAGTCCAACATTCTAGGTTTGCCTAATTTCCAGATATGAATCACCTTCTTCTCTTCTTTTTCTTTGTTTATCTCCTGACTGATATGAAGTATTAGACCAATTCTTGCTCAATATATGGGACCCTTGATTCAGTTATGAAAATTGGCAATAGAGAAAGATTGTGATGCAAAATCATCCACTAACAACGTTCAATCATTCATATAATGATCAAAATTGACTTAGTTGAAGGAATTTTAAAAATAAGAAAAATGGCATGCAAAGATTGGGGTGTCTTTGATGGATTCAGGTTGAAAAGGTCAAATCGTACCATAAAAGCTTGGGATGATCGACAATAACTTAGTGCAGAAGCTAGATAAGAAAGTTGATAGGATATCTAGAAATTAAGTTTTGGAAGTTGTGATTGCACCTATTTACCAATTCGACTTCAAATAAACTTTTGGAAGATTTGATTGGATGAAGAGGCACCTACGATAAATTTAGAGGAAGCATTGGACTGATTTTGATGGAAATGGGAAGACAATCAAATCTTCATAAACATCAGCCATAGATGTAAATAATAGAAAGGAACTTAGTGAACATTAAAGCAACAAGGAAGAAAACAACTATGGGATAGAGAAAAAACAAGACAACTAAATAAATCAATTAGAAGAGAGGATAGACACAATTATGATGAGAAACAAAAAAAAACATTGTTCATTTAAATTGACATATATCACTTAAAATACTTAAAATAACCTGCTCTGATACTAATTTAAAGTTTTAGGGGAAAATTGAATTCATTGATAGATGTAAACTGAGTACATTGGCATTCTATTTATAATAGAGGAAACAACAAGAGTAGAGTAAAATTAAACTACCCAAGTTCCAACTACACCCAAGTAAAACTCCTACACAAGTAAACTATTATTACACAAATAGATAATTGAAGAAGTACAAAACCTTTTCTATGAAATTTCCTTCCATGAGACTCATTTAAGATTTCATCATATTAATCTTGAGTGTAAGACTCCTTTACCATGAGAGTCACAATAGATTCTTCCATATTTACTTCTTCATCACGAAGATGTGTGGTACTCCACTTCTACCCACTTTTTTTTTTTTTTTCTTTTTTTTTGTGAAGGCACCTTCTCCTCTAAACAAGGAAGGGAGAGAACGTGCCTCTCTCTCTCCTCCTACATCTTCTATAAGAGAAATGGAGGGAGCGGTGTTTCATATATTAAATTGGATAAAAATGTTAAACAAATGCTAGAAGACAACCACATAATACTAATTGTATTAACTATCTTATTAACACCTTAAAAATCTTATACACATCACTTGATACACAACACTTTTCAATGATGGAAAATTAATTAGAAGAGTGAAATTTCCAAATTGTCCTTAATGAAACAATAGTTAACATATCTTGGCATGATGACCTTACCGCGAAGGTCGATCTTTGTACTGACTCAAGGTAGGGTGTTGATTAGGCTCCACAACTTAATACTAGGGACATGAGTAGTTTAATTGTAATCTGTTCTACTTGTTTCTTTATTATCAATAGAGGTTCATTGTGCTCAGTTAATACAATAAGTCAGTGAATTATTTTTCTTCATACTTTGTAAATTGACACCACATCAATTTACAAAGATGATGTGTTTCTCTCTCCTAAGGTTGCTTGTTCCCAATCAGACAATATGGGTCTTTGTGTGGAAGTTTCGAGTGTGGTCATCATCGTCGTCTTCATCAGAGCTTCAGTCGACCAAGTCTCCCTGTGTGGACTTTGCTGTCGACCTTCTCGTTGTGCTGGAAAATTCCAACAAGATTAATTCCGTTGATTCAATCAGATGAATGACAAACTGATTCATACAGATCCCAGGACATACACGGTGCTGCCTTCAGATCATTGGTGTCGTTATCTGACTTTTAAGTTTCTGCTACTCCTTTTCCTTTCCGGAATTTTCATGGTGAAAACAATATTCTCATGCGTCGAGTACAACAGCAACACGTGCCAAGCCAATTACGCTTCGTTGGTTTGTAATCTGGAGTTTAGTGCCAGAGAGAAGATTTCAGCCTTCTCTATTTGGATTTAGCAGCAGTTTCTGACTTCTGTCCCCATTTCGAAGGGGCTTCTTTCTTCTCCACAGCTCTCTTCTTTTCAGTCGTAGCCGGCCAGTTTTTTTGGCAATGTGAATCTTCTCGTCATCTCGCCTGGAAAATTGTTCGTATACAGTTCCACCATGCCAATGACTACCATTCCAGAACATGGTCAGGCCGCTTCATCCATTTTTGTAAGAGAATCGTGGTTGCACAAGCCATGTATTTGGGTCGCTTTATTCGTTGCAAATTGCAGTTTGGATAGGATCCTAATTATCGTTCTGAAATTATATAATCCAGAACATGGTGGATAATGAACTCCTCGTCATGATATCCCAGAAAGGCGGCCCAAGGGATCATTGACGATATTGACGTAAATTTTTTTTTTTTTTTTTTTTTTTTTGGAGTTTACCTTTGATTGATTACTTATCCTTGAAACATCTTAACGGAGGAGTTAATTACTACAGTTATTTTTTTGTTTCAAACTTGGATTACTATCATTACCTCGCAGCAGCAAATTGGTAATAGAATCTACCATAAAAAATTTTTACATGTTGTGATAATCAAATTTTATATGACCTGAATATCTAAGCCAATAGGAGCACAATATAAATATTTTTTTTTAAATATATAAAAAAAAATTCATTGCAAGCTGAAGTTATAAACTCCAAATTGGAGGGGAGTGCTGAAAAGTAGGTACGAAAGAGCTTTACATGACTTTTATAATAAAAAAAAATCTTATTGAATAAAAATTTACGTGAACAAAATTAAGACGGCCTTATAACATATTTATTAATTAAAATGAGTATTTCTTTGCTGGAAAAGAGGCGAAGAAATATTTTTAAAGTTTAATATTATATTAAAATTACGTAACCCTGAATTATTTTTTTCAGGTGGACGTAGTCGCGTCCGTTCTTATTTTCGTTTTTCCGTCGTCAATTGGTATCAGAGCTACAGGAGAAGGTTTTTTTCGGATGAAGGTCTCTGGTTCTGGAATTCAAGAAACAGAGAGAAATTTTTCCGGTCGGCAACGATGCAGAGAAATTTTTCGGTAGCCGAAAACGAAGCCGTTGACATCGAGGTCTGTGTTTTCTGGCGACGACGCAGAGAAAACTTTTTCGGCGTTCGGCTATAACGCAGGGTCGGCTACGTGTCGCCGAGGACAAAACTATCGCAATCTGCGGTTTCTGAGAAGTCGCACACAGAGGAAACCGAAAAAAAAAACCCATCGCTGCTAGTGAACCGTCGCGCGGGACTTCTGAGGCTCGGCTATTGTGCCTCTGAAGGAGACGACGGAGGAAATCTCCGGGCTGTCGTGAGTTCGCCGCTGGAGGACGACGAAAACTCAAACGTCGCGCGGGACGACGAAATCGAAAAAAAAAGTTTGTTTTTATTCGTAACTCGCTTTGCGGGGGGAGAAAACGAAAAGACTGACGCGACGCGTTTGACGCTTCATACGGCCACAATTGCACGCAAATGACTTCTTTTTCACATACTTCCGATTAAAGTAATTTTGGAGCAGTTAGATCGTCTCTAATGGAAAATGATATTACAAAATTCGATGGCACTTTGAAATTTGGATTATGACTCAGAATTTTAGATTATGGAGGAAGGTAAAGATGAATAGTAGAAAACCCAAGTTAGCCTATGATGACTGGAGCTTCTTCTACCAAATTTGATATGACGGTAGAGGATGGTGAATTACCTATTAGTGCAGCAGGGCATGTTGAAGGCGTTGTATAGAAAATAACTGGCAGGAATGGATGACATGGATTGGAAAGAAATAGAAACGAAGGTTGTGGCGACTATTAGGTTTTATTTGGCTGATGATGTGATGGAGCTTCATAAGAGAAATCTATTGAAGGGTATCAAAACATGCAAGTTTGATTTCTGCAAGTTTTGTGTCCTTGGGAAACATAATAAGGTGCAGTCCAAGGCAACCACACACAAGACAAAGGAGATTCTAGACTATGTTTATTCAGATGTTTGGGGGCCAATAAGAGTAGCATCCCGAGGAGGACACATGTATTTTGTGACCTTTATTGATGACTACTCACGAAAAATTTGGGTGTTCTTCATGCAACACAAGTCAAAAACGTTTGCCAAGTTTGAGTTGTGGAAAACTGAAGTAGAGAACCAAACAGGGAGAAAGATTAAATGCCTCCGATCAGACAATGGTACTGAGTACACAAACTCAAAGTTCAAGGAGTTGTGTGAACAACATGGAATTAAGAGACACTTCACAGTACGCAAGACACCACAATAGAATGGTGTGGCGGAAAGGATGAACATAACTATAGCTAAAAAAGCTCGATGTCTCAGGTTGAATGCAAGTCTTGCAAATAATTTTTGGGCAGAAGCAGTGAATATGACATGTTTCTTGATTAACAGATCACCTAGAGCAACACTAGATGGGAAAGTATCAGATGAGGTGTGGAAAAGCAGCGAGGTAGACTACTCTAGTTTGAGAGTATTTGGTTGTCTGGTCTATGTACATGTTTCTAGTGAGAAGAGGTCGAAGCTTGATGCGAAGTCTAGACAATGTATCTTTTTGGGCTATCAGAAAGGGTGAAAGGCTTCAAGCTCTGGGATCTGAAGGCAAACAAGACGGTAATTAGTAGAGATGTGTTTTTTTTATGAAAAAACCATGTTGCAACATACTCAGGAATAAGATAAACAAGTGCCATAAAATTGTAGCACCAATGAACATGTGGTGCAACTGGAGCTAGAGAACCATGGTAGAGAAAAGGATGCTCAGCATGCAGAAAGTTCTAGCTCAGGTGATCAGTAGCATCACCGTATAGCCACAGACAAACCTAAACGCACTATCAAGCCACCTACCAGGTATGGTTTTGAAGAATTGGTTTCTTATGTGCTTATTACTAGTAGTGGGGATCCTACTACTTTTCAAGAGGTAGTACAAAGTCAAGAGAAAAGAATTGGTTTCTTATGTCCTTGAAGTTTTGAAATCGAAAGTTCTGTCCCTTTTTCTTAAAATTCTTCTTCTTCAGCTTCAAAACTGCGTTAGCGCTAGGTGAAGGTTTATCTAACTCAATACTTGGATTGAGTCTATCAGACTGGTGGTCGATCATATTAACCAAATCAAATGTAGTCCACTTTGTCTTGGACAAAGAATAAAAGTCTTGAATATATTTGAGAAATTTGGGTAAAGAGTTGATAATGGTGACCACTTTAGTTTCTTCATCCATTGGTCTACCATGATATTGTAACTCATTTGCCATGGCAAGCATGTCATTTACATGTTTTTTCACATCAACATTTTCTGTGCATTTGGCACGAGTGAACTTTTGTCACAAGTTATTGATGTGAGTACACTGACTTTTTACCATATTTAGCCTCAATCTGGTCGAGAATCTCTTTTGTAGTGGGGACATGAAAATAAGTCATTAAGAGAGTCTCACTTAGAGCCCCAAGACTATGTGACCTAGAAATTACATTAGCATTATCCCATTCCTTGAATTTTCTAAGGTCCTTCTTATACTGTTTCAGATTACCAGGATAGTTTAATCGAGAAGGTCTTTGAGGAGGAGTATCCACTTTGATAATCTTATCAAACCTGTAGCCTCGTAGCATTAAGTCAACCCGTTGTGACCAGTTCACATAATTAGTCCCATCAAATACATTTTTCTTTAGGGACTCAGCAAAATTATGTCCACTACTGGATTTTCCAGTCATCCAGAAAATATTTCAATATTTGGGAGAACATACATAATTATACAATCATTTAAGCCATCTAGTACTCCCATTTAGCCTTTGGGGATTCATGAGAGTTACTAGGCAAATCATTCCACACATGATAAACAACCAACAATATCACATACAAACAAACAAATAAATTAATTCATATTTACCCTTTGGGGATTCATATGAATTAATTTACAATATACTAATCTAATTATACAATTCGCATTACCCTTTGGGGATTTTGCTAATCGTATAATAAAATTAGTATAACTCATAAAAAAAATTATACTCAAAATAAACACACATAAAATTAATTTAATCTATACAAAATGCATTACCCTTTGGGGATTTTGTAAATTATATAATTAAGTTAATTTTCACATACAAATACATAAATATATAACAAGGCATGTAATAACACAAATTATAAATACTTCAAGAAATTATAGCAAAAAAATAATTAAAAATAAACAACAAACTAAACCAATTAGATATGAACTATTTTTAAAATATCAACATATAAATCTTCAAATAGCCAAATAAATTCCAAATAACATGGAAATTCTATTCAAAATACAATTTTGGGTAAAAAAAAAAAAAAACCTTAAAACACATTCTGGCTCATTATATTAGCAAAACCCGATTTGGTTCATGGTTCTGGGTCAATACCGACCCGGACCGCACAAGCCTGCACATTGGCAAGCCTACACCAGCAAGCCCGCGTACAACAACCCGCACGGCAGCCCGCACTAGCAGGCCCGTGCATAGCGGCCCGCCTGCAGTGCCAGAACCCAATAAGCCTAAACTAGGCTTATTTCCATTCACAAATAAATAGCCAAACAATGCAAAACAACTATGGAAAAAATATAGAAATTAGAATCTATCTCTATGATACCGGCAGAGGCATTATTCACTTGTATTTGTTAGACTTGATGTCTCATAATAATAATAAAATAAACATCATAGAAATAGATATTAAATCCTCCATAATTCCATTATCATGAAAGTCATACATATGTCATAGAATTGAAATAAGAAGACTAAAGAGAGTGAAATTTTCATCTTGAATAATATAAATAGAACTTAAAGTGCACAAGATAACCTTTGATAATTCGTTTACAAGTGATAAGCTTGCTCCCGTTAAGCCAGACTGGGTGTGCAAATAGCATTAGCCTTACTTGTAAGACCATGGAGGAATTTATAGATTTCCAAAGGGTGTGACACTAATGACTATTCATAAGGATACATCCCCTTAGGAGAGATACATCATCTAAGGAGAGATACATCCCCTTAAGAGAGATACATCTCTTTATGCCCAAGGGATGCGTCTAGTCAGTGCACCCAATGAATCTACCTCTACAAGGGGATGTGTTGGCCATTATTCCATGTACTGAACATTCAATGACAAAACATCTAGAAGTGGGCCCCACACCTCTAATATCATGGTAATTTTATTTTATAAATAATATATTTGAAACCATAATTCCAACAATTGTTGGCGTCCTCATTCCAAAGGATGGACAATATACTACTGATTTGATAGAAAAAGAGGAGGATTTTGTGTCAAGATTGTACTCCTATTTAAAGCACTCAACTTAGTTTTGGTAAGACTACTTTATCCAAAGGTTTTCTCAACCAAATTATTATTTTTTGGTTTTGAAGGGAGATAGCACTAGACAATTTGGCGTGGGGTCACATATCTAAATGTTAGCTTGTTTGTTTGCATGGTTTGCATATATTTTGCATTGTCATCTCTAAAAATTATGCTTACCCCCAGAAATTTTTTTGAGAACATAGTTGGTCTAATTTATTTATTATTTTTGTAATTTTAACTTTACGATCTCCTTCTAATTTTATCACCATGAGTGTTTATTTTCTCTTCCTTTCATTCTCCTATAAACCTTTTATTCGATTACCTTTTAGTTACCTTACCCTTTATACTAGTGGCTCTTACATGAGTTCTTTTATCGTCATCCTTTCAATGATAGGACACTATCTTGCATTTGAAATCCTTCGTGGATGGTTTCTACTCCTTCACTCGTATTTTATTTTTTTATTTTTTTTTAGAGTTTACGTTTGATTGATTACTTATCCTTAAAACATCTTAATGGAGGAGTTAATTACTACAGTTATTTTTTTGTTTCAAGCTAGGATTACAATCATTACCTCGCCGCAACAAATTAGTAACATAATCTACCATAAAGAATTTTACATGTTGTGATAATCAAAGTTTATGTGACCCGAATATCTAAGCTAATAGGAGCACAATATGAAGATTTTTTTCTTAAATATATAAAAGAAAATTCATTGCAAGCTGAAGTTATAAACTCCAAATTGAAGGGGAGTGCTGAAAAGTAGGTCCGAAAGAGCTTTACATGACTTTTATAATAAAAAAAATCTCATTGAATAAAAATTTATGTGACAAAGTCTTACGAGAGTCTAATAGAAGAAAGTTTCATGGAAGGAACTCCGTTAAAAATATGTTTTAGTTATTTTAGTTTTCTATTCTTATTCAATTGTTTAGTTACTCTAAGACGTATATTTTAAATATTTAACTTTGGGTGTAATTGGAACATGGATAATTTAATTGTAATCAAATTTTACTTGTTTCCTCTATTATAAATAGAGGTTCATTGTAGTCAATAAATTATTTTTCTCCCAAATTTCATCAACTTAAAAAATTCTTACATAACTCAAAAGTAAGACAGCCTTATAAAATATTTATTAAATAAAATGAGTGTTTCTTTGCTCGAAAAGAGGCGAAGAAATAGGTCACCTAGTTTCAAAAATAACAACTTTCAATTAAGCGCAAATATCAACATTTTTTATGTTGTAATACAAGGAAAGTAAATCTCATAAATTTTAAAAAATTTCAAGAGGAAAACGTAAATAACCCTAAACAAAAAGCATATGCTTTGGCCAAAATACTCGTTCCCCACTTGCAGTTACACAGTCAACTTATAAGGGTATTTATATCTTTTTAATATAAGTACATATAGGGTTTAATATTATATAAAGATTAAGGTTTTTTCCGGACGAAGGTCTCTAGTTCTGGAATTCAAGAAACAGCGAGAAATTTTTCCCGTCGGCACCGATGCAGAGAATTTTTCGGTAGCCGAAAACGAAGCCGTTGACATCGAGGTCTGCATTTTCCGGCGAAGACGCAGAGAAAAATTTTCCGGCGTTTGGCGACGTGTCGCCGAAGACAAAACTAACGCAATCTGCGGTTTCTGAGAATCGTACAAAGAGGAAACCTAAAAAAAAAACCCCATCGCTGCTAGTGAAACGTCGCGCGGGACTTCTGAGGCTCGGCTATTGTGCCTCTGAAGGAGACGACGGAGGAAATCTCCGGGCCATCGTGAGTTCGCCGCTGGAGGACGACGGAAACTCGAACGTCGCGCGGGACGACGAAATCGAAAAAAAATTTGTTTTTTTCGTAACTCGCTTTGCGGGGGGAGAAAACGAAAAGACTGACCTGACACGCAACGCGTTTGACCTGGTATTTCAGGAATTTTTTGAGGTGGTCTGTTGACGCATCCCGAGGGCTATAACGGCACGCTAGGCAAACTTCAGGACTTCTTATATACATACTTCCTATCCGATTAAAGTGATTTTGGAGGTGGTAGAATTATCTAGATAATTATTTTGGAATTATTGGATTCATCTCCACAGACGACGATAAATGATTTATTAGTGCAGTAGGTATGTTGATTTATATAAAAAACAACTGGGAACGGATGACATGGATTAGAAAGAAATAAAAACGAAGGTTGTGGCCACTATTAGGTTTTATTTTGCTGATGATGTAATGTATCACGTCGTCATGGATGAAGAATTACTGGTGGCGATTTGGTTGAAACTGGAAAGTCTGTATATGTCCAAGTCATTGACGAACAAGCTCTATCTAAACCGAAACTGTATGGTCTTAAGATGATAGATGGCTTGGATCTGAGCCACCATATCAACGTTTTTAATCAGCTCATTAGTAATTTGAGGTGGGTTGATGTGTGTTTGAAGACGAAGACAATGCGTTAATGTTGCTAAATTCCTTACCGAATTCTCCTATATACGAAAATTTGGTTACGACTCTAATGTGGGGAAAAGAAACTCTTGAATTTGAGGAAATCACAAGTGCTCTATTAGGCTTCCATCAGATAAAGAAAGCCAGTGATGAGAATTGATAAGTGAAAACTTGTGGTGAAGGGTAGCCGGGAATGTGGAAGAAACAAGTCTCAGAGTGAATCGAGTAACAACAAATCTCGGTCTAAATCCAGGAAGAGGAAGGACATCACATGTTTTAAGTGCAGGAAAAAGGGGCACATAGAACGGGATTGTCTAGAGAAAAAGAAAGGGAATGCAGAAAACAGAGAGGGTCCATCAAAGTCTGCGAATGTAGTAGAAGAAGATGACTCAGAGAGTGGTGACGGGGATATGTTTTCTGTCTCATCCAGTTTAGATCATCTCAGAGATTCTTGGATTCTGGATTCGGCATGCTC
Organism: Aristolochia californica; assembly: GCF_029961685.1. Lineage (NCBI taxonomy): Eukaryota > Viridiplantae > Streptophyta > Magnoliopsida > Piperales > Aristolochiaceae > Aristolochia > Aristolochia californica. The sequence continues at coordinate 10,819,315 of NW_027181992.1, read as the reverse complement.
TTATCACACGACGCCAAATAAAGATTGGTTTCACACCTACAAGTTAGTAAACTTTGGTTTTATTCTGATGGGTAATGACGTTTTATGCAAAGTTGTTGGAATAGGGAGTATACAAATTAAAATGTTTGATGGTGTGATTAGAACGTTGTGTGATGTTAGACACATACCTGATTTAAGAAAGAATCTGATTTCATTAGACACTGTAGACTGTAATGGATATAGTTACAAGTCTGCAAGTGGAATAATGAAAGTTAGTAAAGGTGTCTTAACAGTGACGAAGGGAAAACAAAATATTTGACAATATCTATACATTGCAAGGTACCACAGTTGTAGGTGTAGTTGCAGTTGTAGAATCTGAGTCAGACTGTATAGTCTTGTAACATATGTGGTAAGGTCATATGGGAGTGCATGGGATGATGGAACTTCATAAGAGAAATCTATTAAAGGGTATCAAAACATGCAAGTTTGATTTCTGCAAGTTTTGTGTCCTTGGGAAATAGAATAAAGTGCAATATAAGGTAGCCACACACAAGACAAAGGAAATTCTAGACTATGTTCACTCAGATGTTTGGGGCCTAGTAAGAGTAGCATCCCGAGGAGAACACGTATTTTGTGACCTTTATTGATGACTACTCATGAAAAGTTTGGGTGTTCTTCATATAGCACAAGTCAGAAACGTTTGCCAAGATTAAGTTGTGGAAAGCTGAAGTAGAGAACTAGACAGGGAGGAAGATTAAATGCCTCCGATCAGACAATGGTACTGAGTACACAGACTCAAAGTTCAAGGAGTTGTGTGAGCAACATGGAATTAAGAGACACTTCACAGTACGCAAGACACTACAACAGAACGGTGTGGTGGAAAGGATGAATAGAACTATAGATGAAAAAGCTCGATGTCTAGGTTGAATGTTGGGCTTGCAAATAATTTTTGGCCATAAGCAGTGAATATGACATGTTTCTTGATTAACATATCACCTAGAGCAACACTAGATGGGAAAGTATCAGAGGAGGTGGGGAAAGGCAGTGAGGTAGATTACTCTGGCTTGAGAGTGTTTGGTTGTCCAGTCTATGTACATGTTTCTAGTGAGAAGAGGTCGAAGCTTGATGCGAAGTCTAGACAATGTATCTTTTTAGGCTATCAGAAAGGGGTGAAAGGCTTCAAGCTCAGGGATCCGAAGGCAAACAAGACGATGATTAGTAGAGCTGTGGTTTTTGATGAAAAAACCATGTTATATCATACTCAGGAAAAAGAGAAACAAATGCCATAAAATTGCAGCACCAATGAGCATGTGGTGCAAGTGGAGCTAGAGAGCCATGGTAGAGAAAAGGATGCTCAACATGCAGAAAGTTCTAGCTCAGGTGATCAGCAGCATCACCGTATAGCCACAGACAGACCTAAACGCACTATCAAGCCACCTACCAGGTATGGTTTTGAAGATTTGGTTTCTTATGTGCTTATTACTAGTAGCGGGATCCTACTATTTTTCAAGAGGTAGTACAAAGCCAAGAGAAAAGTAGATGGATGGGTGCTATGGTGGAGGAGATGGATTCTCTGTATAAAAACCAGACATGGGAGTTAGTGGATCTTCCCAAAGGGAAGAGAGTGATAGGGTGCAACTAGGTCTATAAGAAGAAAGAAGCAGTATAAGAAAAAGAGGGGGCAAAATTCAAGGCTCGTCTGGTAGCAAAGGGTTACTCACAGAAGAAAAAAGGTTGACTATGATGAGGTCTTCTCCCCTGTGGTCAGACACACCTCCATCAGGGCAATGTTAGCGTTAGTAGCACATTCAGACATGCAGTTGGAGCAGATGGATGTAAAGACAGTTTTCCTTCATGGTGACTTGGAGGAACAAATTTACATGGTACAACCAGAAGGGTTTAGTCACCCTGACCAGGAACATTTGGTCTGTAATTTGAAGAAATCACTTTATGGGTTGAACCAGTCTCCGAGGCAGTAGTACAAACGATTTGATTCTTACATGATTCAGATTGGCTACAAAAGATGTGAGTATGATTGTTGTGTTTATGTAAAAGGCCTTAATGATGATTCTTTTATTTTTCTGCTACTTTATGTGGACGATATGTTGATTGCTGCAAAAAATATTAGTGTGGTCAACAAGTTAAAGACTTTACTGAATAGAGAATTTGACATGAAAGATTTGGGTACGGCCAAGAAGATTTTTGGGATGAAAAGTCGTAGGGATAAAACTCCCAGGGGATTATGGTTATCTCAGTATAGTTATGTTGAGAAGGTGTTGGACAGGTTCAACATGGATAATGCAAAACTAGTAAAAGTACATATTTGGCAAATCATTTTAGATTGTCTACCGCTCAATGCCCAAAGACAGATAATGAAGTTCATGACATATCTAAGGTCCCATATGCCAATGCAGTGGAGTGTTTGATATATGATATGGTTTGTCCAACTTATTTTGTAATTTTTGAATCTAACCATAAATTTACTATGGCCTCCTTAGTACCCCTAGTTGAAAATTTATATTATAAGAAAAACTAAAAAATTTTCCTATGATACATATTTCCAAAAGAACTTTTGAATAAAATCCTATTACTATTAGTGACTTATTAGAAAATTACAAGAAAGCTAGACAATCGAGGGAACCAATGGCGCCGACAAAAAACTTTCATCAAGGATAATGGTTGCGATAGAAATGGCGGTAACGAAAACAAAGGCAAACGAGAGAAGAAAAATCGAGCGGCGGCCACAGAATCAACATCGACGAAAAGGCATAAGGCTGCTAACAAGGCATCTATCAACAACAATAAAAGCGGCCACAACAGCAGCCGGAGGGGCTCGACAGTGACCTGGGGAAGAAGAATTTTTCCCCGTTCCTTTCGCTCCCGCTCCGCTCCGCTCGCCGGCTCGGTTCGAAGCCACCCCTAGTTACTTGTAGTAACTGAATGAAAAATAGAACAAAAAACCTACATACCATAAACACTTCTCCTAAGGCTATATTTAGAACACAAAAATAGAAAGAAAAGAAAAGGAAGAGAAAAAAAGAAAAAAAGAAAGTGAATTATTTTCTCTTATTTAGATGCTCATGAAAAATGAAAGAAAAAAAAGCCAAGAAAAATGAGAAAAAAAAAGAAAACTATAATTTTTCTTGTTTGGATACATGTAAAAAAATGAAAAAAAATAACATTTTAGAATTTTAATGATTAATTTTTTTTAAAGTTTCTATTTCTTTCTCGGATCCCAGACATGACGCAAGGAGAACAAAAACACTGGACCCCGTCAGGTCTTACTGACTCCAGCCGCAATAATATTTGCGGACAACACGGGCACAAAATTAAAACGAATGGTAGTGTTCTTCATGGCCACAAATAACTTCCATCAATCCAAATCAAGAAATTCCATTCTTTTCCTCATAGAGCCTTTCAAGTCGGTGGCATCCCTTTCTGCTTTCTGTGCCTGAAAGGGTAGATAGCAGAGAAATGTGATCGACACTACCAAAAGAAACTGCAAAAACTTTTGAACATATGTAGGTTTTGATATTTACCCTTTTTATCTCCGGTGCAGAAACACGGGTCATGTGTGCAGGAAGCTCATCTCTCTCCAGATCCTGCCAATGTTGCATTATCTTTTTTTTTTAGCAGAAAGTAGTATCTCAATCAACTCAGAAGAATAGATAACAGACATACCAGCTCACCAATCAGAACAACATTCTCCCCTCTTATTACATACAATCCTAGCGGAATATCACAATAGAGATCTCCAATAATTACGCGTTCACAGGCACCCTCAAGAACGGCATTTGCTGTTTAAAGGCAGCATTAAAAAACTTTCATACAGAGATAAATTAAAACCTGCAAATAAACGTCTACAATGCCTAAGAGAATGAATGTGAGGGTACCAAATTGATCAAAGGAACGTAGGATTCCCAAAAGCTTTCTCCCATCTCTTAGCAAAACAAGAAGCTTCTCTGCAAAAATGAACCCAGTATTGTTTAGAAAATTCCAATGATGTCTTAAAAAAAAACAAAAAAAGATGGATGTACCATGTAGAACAAATAATCTAGAGCACAATCTGCACATGCTGCCAGACGATTACCCTCAGAAAACATATGTTCTTTCATTCCTTTTGCCTAATTTAAACTCAATATGATGTCACAATGCTCAGCAGTACCACTTAACTAACCGTGCTTCTTACAGCTCCATTTATAAAAGTCTCAAACCTAGAAGCTTGTCCCAACCATTTAATATCAGCTTAATGAATCCTCCTCCATCCTGCTCTATCATTTGACAATTCTATTTCTAGTTGGTATCTTTTGACTCTCCTCACCATTTTTATCCATGTCAATTTTGTCTTTTCAGTTCTCCTTAATCACTCAATGAACATTAGTAAAAAACTTCTAAAAGGGGCAGAATTAGTCTCTTTAACCATCCCAAACAATATCTCCATCTACCGAAGCCTATCCATAACCTATTTCTCTGAACCAACTTCAAATTCGTTACTTCAGAACTTCTTTACACCAAGTATCATAATCCATTATGTAACTTTTTTAATGACCTATCCATTAAAAAAGCAACAATTGCTCAGAACAGCCCACTGTAGTCCCAAATGTTCTGACAATTATTATATAGCCTATCTTGAACTTTTGCTGGTCATCAGACTTAACTTTTTTAATGTTCAGACAACTATTAAAGCAGCAAATGCTCAGAACAACCACTACAGTCCCCAACGTGGACACATTAATTTGCTGGTCTTACTGAGAGATATTAGTTGAATGGACAGTTGTAACAAACTCTGAGAAAAGGAATTTTTATTTTCAATGAGCATCACTACTGCACCGCTAAATCCAGAGGTGCCTCATTACCGGAGGGCTTCAGCTTTCAGTGCCTCTTCGGACATCTGCTGTTAGGGCTTTTTAGAATGAAGAAAGGAACATAAACCAGATTGTGACTAACCTGATGCAGAAGTGAACATTCTCATCACAAATACACCCTCGTGAGAGGGTAATTACATTTATTATACATGTATTGATATTTAATTTTATGCATAGATGGCCGGACAGGAGAAATGTCATACTTATGGATAAGTTCTGCAGAGTCGCTGAAGTTTGAAATTTAGGAATAAACAGCATATCCAGTGAAATTAAAGTGCAATAAGAACATACACAATCAGGTTTTGTTAATATATGCGACACTGAACATGAAACATATAGAGGATGAAGATTTATTCATCCTCCTAACTTTGGCTAGTCATTTGGGAAAGGACCTAGACTTCGCTTTGACAAAGTATCAAGTAGGATGTTTGTTATATTGGACCTAATTCGTGCCCCATCTGGTTTATCTGTATTTTTTGCTGTCCACGTCTCAAAACCATTGTTTTTTTCTTCTTTCTTTCTTTCTTTCTTTCTTTTTTTTCAAAGAGGGGCAAATTTCATTCAACAACGAAGCAGGAGCCATTCTCTCAGGCCCTCTGTTTGTTTGTGTAGACCTGGATGCTTAGACTTAACTTTAACATGGTATTAGAGCGTAAGCACACAAGGGCTTCCCACCCAAAACATATAAGAACCATAAAAGCACCTACATGAATGGGGGAGTAATAGCATAGTCCCACATAGATCAGGATTACATGAATTGTGTTTATTACATTAGAAGGGGCCTATAACTTCAGCTTGTCCATTTACGAAGAACATGGACCCAACTTTAACACATTAAGTTTTCAACATGGACATAATGAGCCACATTTAAGCTTTTCTTTAAATATAGATTAGAGAAGCACAAATGAAGATATCCCAAACACACCAAGAGACTTGAATCCGTGAACTCAAATAAAGAAACCCTCAAGTTTCACGACTCCTTAATAACAATTAAAGACCTTTTTTTTTATGAAGGATGTAAAAACTTTATATAATTAAATTAAAATTAAAGTAAAGACCTCTATACACCTAGTTTCTCTGAATTATAACATAGTTTGCAATAGATTCTATACTTTTTAAAAAAAAATGCAAAAGATTCCATACTTTGAGAGGTATTATCTCTCTTTGAGGAGCGATGATTATTAAATGTCAACAGAAAATGCCATTTATGAAGTATTTAAGAAGGGGTAACAATGTTTCATTTCCTTTTCATTTTCTATTTTCTCTTTGAAGTAATTTATTAGCATACATTCAAGATAGCCAAACACCCCAAAGCTTGAATCCAAGACTTCAAATTACACAACTCCAATGTGTTGTGACAAGCTAGAACTAGATAAGGGCCTTTCTCAATCTCTATGCCTTACATTATAACATAATTTTCAAAAGATTCTAAACCTCGAAAAAGCATTATAGTTCAAGAATCCACAAAGGTCTAGATTCGGCATTATATCTCAATAAATGGTTTCAGACACCAAAGAGACTTCAGAATTGTTTTTTTGTAGCAGCAGCATACATGGAAGGAAAAGAAGAAGAAAAAAAGTCAGAATAGGAAAAAGTGAAAACAGAAAGAAAAAGCAAAAAGTAAAAAACAGGGTCTCAGACGGAAAAGGGTGTGAGAGACTTTAATAGCAAATGTGCTTGCCAAGTCAGGAGCTTCCTTACAATCTCTTGTTGTTAGGGAATTACTCCCCGTCCCTCTGTAATTCTTTGTTTTTTGTTAATATATACATCCTTTTTCAAAAAAAAAAAAGAATTTAATAGCAAATCATAAATATTTGTTAATTATATAACCACTGAGACAAAAGCTAGAATAAATATATGACAGAAAAAAACACGAATGCTAAGCTGGATTCAATTCTTTATTATTACAAATTTCCCCACGCAATCCTTCGGATCAGGCACTGAAAACCAAAAGACAGAATCCTCTAACTTTCAAAGAAACACTACGAACCTGCAATCTCAACCTTTGATTTGAACCCATTCAATCGCATTTACAAGTCACTGCACTAGAAATAGATTGTGCAGCTAATGAGGAAGGATATGCTTTCACTTCCATATGGACTGTAACTCTGAAAGGCTCAGAAAAAAAACATATAGGAAGAAACTACCATGAAAGGTGTAAAATAACAAAGAAAAGAGGTATAGAGAGAAGAGAGGTAAGATAGAAGGAGGAAGTTTTGAGAAGAGAGCGAGAGCTGCTCTCGATGGGAAAATCATGAGCCCCATCTCTCTTTCATTCACTTAAGTGGATAGAGAGAAAAAAGACCTCTCTACCCCTCATACATGCATCTCCTTATATCTCCATAATTACAGGTCCAACCACTATGAAACTTGGACCATAGACTAATAATATAAACATACTGAATCTAATGACACTCTCACTGAAACATACAGACTCTGTGAAATGACCAAAATGTCCTTACATTATATTTAACAAAAGGATTTCAACAAGACTTGCAACCATGTTTACTTAATCAGATAAAACTAACAAGAACCTTGCTGCAGGTGTAACTAGCTAAGAGATTGCAGCTTTAGTCATTTCAGTATATATCACATCCAATCAACTACAAGGAATGCATCTAAAACACACCAAAACTAAGTTTCAGATAAGGCCATATATTTACTTGTCAAGAGGAACAAGCCTGGTCATATTCATCGTGTACAGTTTTGAAGGACACCCTGATATAATTTTCAAAATATATTATCTTAGATACAGAAGTTTTCTAGTCACTAAACAAAGTCCTAGAAGACTAAAAGAGGGCAAAAAATAAAACAACAATGGGACTGTAAGCAAAATCATTACCTAGTTTGACAACTTACGATTATATCCTAGACAAGAAGTAGCACATACTTTTGGAGCTACATAGAGTATCCAACAAATAAAATACGCAATATACCAAATTTGCACCAGATGCCAATTCCTTCTTGATATTTTTAAAACTTCCAATCAATGAAGATTTTGAACTACTACCATCTGGTGCCAGCCAAAGTTCTCTGCATGATCATTGTCATTGGCGTGCAGCCAGTTGTAGATAGGGGAAACATTGAATTACACAAGAAACAACACAAACAGAAGTGGAGGTGTCACAGGGTATTGAGATAGAAACAAAATATCAGAAAAGTATGTGGCGGATACATGGCTCAACAGGCAAAATCTTTAAGAAAAAACTAGCATCAGAGAAAGTGAACTTGAAAGCCTTTACCAGGTTGAAGAACAACAGCAAAAAAACACAGTTTGCAAAGGTGAGTAACTGCATAACACGACTAGAGGGTAGAAGTATACATCAAAACCAAATTATCTTTCTAATTAAAGAACAAATATGAGTAGACCAGATTGGCACTTTATGGAGGTTAAGTTCCTTGGTCATAGGTTTATGGAGACTAGGTTTTCTAATTAATAAAAAAATACACCCACCAATCCTTTAATTATTGATCTGTCATAGGTTTCTGGTTCTCAACCAATTGTGATAAACATGGATTTGATTTTGCAGACAAAAAAATGTTGATGGTACCCTTTCCATTTGAAAGATAATAATACAATTTATTTAGAGAGTGAATGAGAGACAGAGCTCATTATACATTTGAGAAACTGAACACATTCATGGTTTTTTTGTTTTTTTTCCCCCTCTTGAAAACAGTACACAGTTAAAATCAATCAATCGGATAATTTTTTTGAACTAGAAAATATTCTTCCACGTTGAACAAATAACTAGACATACGTCAAGTGAGCAACGTTTACTAAGATGTATTAGAAACAATTCTATCTAAATTCAGAAAAGCACAGAATGTTGACTAAATGGAAGCAGATGCAGTTGACTGAACGTTGTTGTGGATACTTTCCAACTTAAAAAAATAGATAAAGAAATAATCTTTCAGCAGTGTACAGATCATCTGAGCATGTCATACCTCTGAGGCGTACGTTTTCAGTTAATTCATCCCAAATATATACACGGATAAGAGCGGTCAAACATGTACACCAAATACAATCGAAAGAACTCAATAGATAAAGTTCTGTCCACGTGTCTGTATAAAGGAGGAAAGAGAGCTTACTGTCAAGGTAGCTCGCAAGCGAGGTGGAAAGAAATATATCTTCAGGCCCTGCCCAAGACATCGAACTCAAACTTTTTCGGTTCTTCAGAAATTGCCAGCAATTCTTCCAAAACCGTTTCAAATGGCATTGGCAACTCGATTCTCGAGCGAACGGAAATATCCACCCAATTCAAGCCGAATTTCAACAACTATCATTGCAAAAAAAGCCACAAGTTCTAACGAAACTTTCCAGGCAGATCCAACACCATTAAATCCTTATGCCGCCAAAGAACTTCAGAAGAAAAACTCCAGTACCAGATCGGGGCCCTAATTCAGAGACCCAGAACAAAACAAGAAACTTTTCTTTGAATAAAGATGAAACAACCGGAATCCAATATGTTTTCAAGGTTTCATGCTAGGGTTTGAAGGTACCTTCCCATCGGCTAGCGCATGTCGTCAACACCTCCCGCTCATCTTTTCAGTTCTCTTGCACGGGTGTCAAATGTCTTCCACGTACGGTATGGGCACGGGTGGGGCTAGGGGTCGGGTTTCCAAATACTCAAACTCCGACCAGACCTAATTACCGTCCTTACAACCCCGTTCCAGTAAAACCGTCCCGCTCTTATCCATCGGTTGGGTTCAAGTCAGGTTTGGGAAAACTTGTTCCTGCCCCTTCCCCGACCCGTGGGGTGAAACTAAAAACCTGAACCCAGAGTTTTTGGGTCGGGCTGGGTCAGGTTCCCTGTAAAACCCGATCACCACCCCTACTTTCACCTAAAGGATTTAAAAAAGGAAAATTAATCGATCATGGATGTTAAATTCATAGATTAGAGATACTAAATTCACAATTTTTAGACTAAGGCGAAAATACCTTTGATTTTGGTTTGACATATTATTAAAATTTTATAAATACTATATTTAATGATATTAATCCAAATTCATATGTTAATTATATTATATTTACATTTTTATTCGTATTTTTTGAGGCTAAAATACTCCTATTTTCAATTTATAACTATGTTATAATAAAAAATATTATGACTATGTATAACATAATATTCCGCCACAAAAACACATCAGTGTTAGTGTACACAATGAAAAATATAGTGAAAACAAGAGAATACATTTATTCATAAAATACTCTGATAATTTAACTTTATTAGGATAGTTTTATTTATTTTTTAATTAACAAATTAAAATTAAATATTAATTTAATTTAATATAAAAAATAATATACCGAAACAAACATGATTATTTTTATAATGTCTTAATTATCACTCTTAAATTAACAATTTAATATAATATTAAAGTTATTAATATAATAAATAATTAAATAAGGTATTTTATTAATAAAATAAGATAGATTTTAGTTTAACTAAATTAATACAATAATTACAAATTAAAATAAAGAATCGAAAGAAAGAAAAAATTATGATTATAATCTAATCACAGAGATTAGAACTCCAACAAATGAAGAAAAATGGAGCTTAAATGCCCTACATTTCCAGATTAAAAGTAATTGAAGCTAACATGTGTGCAGTCATGCACAGACAAATTACCTGCTGCCCCGAGTCCTAACCAGTGATGGCCAGGGGTTTAATTCTCTTCCCATGAACCAATCATTCCTAATAGCAATAATGGAAAACAGAGACCAACCTGAGGAATTTGCCAAAGTAATGAACAGAGGCTGTTCATCACTAACGATTTTGAATAAGTGAAAGTAAATTCGAATTGACTTTCAGTTTCCTTCAGCATGCACTAACAAGCCCTAACAAACCAGGTGTTTGATGAAATACTAACCCTTAATAACATTTAATGACTAAAATACCCTTCAGTTACACAGAGATAACCCACACGCAACAGAATATATTGTTTCCTCTCTTGGCCTCTTACTTCTCATTTTTGGAATTGCCTGGCTCTACAGTCACCACTTAGGGACACAGCATCTTCAAACACTGCCTTCTCTTTGCTGAATAAATCTGGTGACTCGAATATTAGACTCCATAATATTTAATAAGCCAAGACATAACATAAGTTGGAAGTTCTGTTTCAGAGGTGTTATCTACTAATAATAAAATGTCATTTTCTTAAAATTAAACTAAGAAATATATTTTACTAAAAACCAATATATAAACATTAAAAACTCCAATTCTAAATTTCTTCTCAATAGGGCAAGCTCTATCCAGCCCACTTAGGGATAAATAGTTTTTCTTAATGCAATTCAAATCTGTTATGCTCACATGAGAATAGGTGCTTAACCTTGTACACTAATTACAAATGCAAGCACCATCGATTGCAAGCAATTCTGTCCAACTTCCTGACTAACATCGTCAAGACAAAACAGTAAGGATGTCCTTCCGCTTTGTAAGCATCCTTGGACCCCTTTCCCAATAATTTTTCCTTGAGTGTGGTCAACTGACCAGTTCTGAGCTCCATCGTAAGGACTCCCATTCTGGAGTAAGTTACCCAGTACAGCTACAAAGTGCTTCGCTCTCTTGAATGGCTTCATATTTGCCAAAGATCCAACCGGAGTTCCCTCAGTTCAAGAAGAAACGCTTTACTTCATTTGTGGATTTTCTTAATAAATATCATCACACTATGCTGATTGCAAGGTAATCTCTCCGGCTGCTTCTTTCCCGTACTCAGGACAGGCCTCCGGTGTGTCTTCTTCACTAGGTGGCACTAATTGCCAAAACAGAGCAAGATATTTATCCCACTCTTGCAAAATCGCAGACCCTTTGCTGCTCCCAGTTCTCTCCTACAAAAAAGAAAAATATAATTCTTTTGTGTTTCAACAGTCCAATATTTTTGCTATAGTTTATCAGAAGTCCGTACCACATGTGCTTCTATGAGGCTCTTCAGCCCACAGATGCAACCACTCTCTGAATCTTGACAATCTCCTTATTTACCTAAGACATTAACAAGGACAGTGGAAATTAGACCTACAATGATCATGACTCAAAAGTAACAGTTGATAAAGCCAAAAAACAGAAGGCAATAGACGAGTATAGCACCACATTTAAAACATAAGGTTGAAGTGAATTTATTCTACTCTTGTTTGATCCTATGTTTATGTGATTTCTTTTTTAATTGGTGATAAATTCTATTCATGTGAATGTGACAAATTTTGTCATTTGAATGACATGCCTTATCATATACTACTGGTAATATGCCATAGACCACTCTAAAAGTACCTTGAAGAGCTTACCATTTTAATAAATATAGAAAAATATTCTAAGAATAGTTGATAGTAAAATATAATAGGGTAATTTTCAAATATAGTCCTGATTAATATTTCCAAATTTAGCCAACTTGATATTGTAATTCCGAATACAGCCTTGTAGTTCCTATCAAATAAACCATTAAGGTAACACCATTAGCAGAGCTTAATAAAAGCATATTATTAAATTACCCTTTAAATAGATTTTATTAGAAAAACACTTGAGACAAAAGGGAGAAGCCAAGGGGCTCACCTAGCTCAACTAACAAAAGGATTCGCTTTAGTTTGACACCAGGAATTGACAGGTCTTGGTCTGATTGTTGTTTGAAAAGAAAGTTTCAAACTCGTATCCTTTCAGTGAAAAGGAGGTTTTTGTAGATGATTCATCACTTCGAACTGGGGAGGTATCCATGATTTGGCCGAGTATTATGAGGGGGGAGGTGATTTGTGGTTTCGGGTGTATGCTGAATTTTACGTCTTTTTCAGGTGTAGGTGTGTGAAAAAGCTCAAGTGTTGTTTGGGAGTGGAGGGAAAGTAAGGGCTGAGTTTTTGTTGCTAGATGGAGGGTTTTACACTAATCCATTCCAGAAGTGGGGAATGGGTGGTCACATGAAGTTGCTTTGATGGCTTTGGGACGGTCGCATGAAACTGCCACGTTGACCAAATTTGGAAGGGGCATTGTTGGGCTATTATGGCAATGAGGGGTTTCTGCGGTGGCTTCTTGGCTTGGTTGGTTACTTGTCGGTTTTGAGGGGAAGGTCAAAGGGGTTAGGTGAAGATAGGTTTGGCTTTTTCTGAAGAGTTTGTCGGTTTGGCTCGAGAATTGGGTAATGACTGTTAGACAGGCCAGGCTATAAAGTGACTGGTACTACATCAATTGACTCTACAACTATGACAAATAGGTAGCTTGGGACAGTGTGTTCTAAGAACAGGTCAGTGGTTATCTCCATGGATAAGGAAATGGATGCCTTGATTTCTTGCAGAACATGGACTTAATGTGATTCACCTGAAGGGGCTAGTGTAATTGGGTGTCAATGGTGTACACAGTTAACATAATCTAGACAGGATGGTGGAAAGATACAAAGTGTGACTTGTAGTGTAGGGGTACATCCTGTCCAAGTTAGACCATTTTTTTGCCACTAGCGACTGGTTGAGGCTGCATGAGAACGTGTGTAGGTCGGTTTTGAGCAGGACGAGCTCTGATCACTGGCCCATTCAGATTGACACTAAAATTGGCAAATGGGGCACTGCTCCTTTTCGGTTTGATAACTCTTGGCTGCTTGACAAGCAATTTGCCAGCCGGATTGACTCTTGGTGGACCAATCTCGGGAGCACCAACTTTGATGGATGGAGCTTTCCTCGCAAGTTGAAGTATCTCAAAGACAATTTTTAAGTGCAATGAAAGCAGCGGGCCCGTTTTAAGTGGCTGACGGAGGGCGACGCCAACACAATTTTTTTTCATGCTACAGCCTCGGCCCATCGGAGGACTAACCGAGTCACTTCTTTGTCTATAGACAATGAAATTACCTCAGATAAAGTCTTTATTATTGATGCTCTTCTCAGTTTTTTCATAGATCTATACAGGGAAGATTGCCACCACCACCCCCGGCTACCTCACCTTCACGTCACCTTGATCTCTCCTTCCTTGGCGGCCTTTATTGAGCTTCCCTTCTCGAACCTTGAGGTTGAGGATGTTGTCATGGGCCTACCCCATGATAGGTCCCCGGGCCCCGATGGCTATAATTGCAAATTCTACAGACTTTATTGGCCTACCTTGAGGACGGGCATTCTCTCCATGGTTTGCAACTTCTATGATCGGGGCATCACTTTTAAAAGTGCCGGTGCCTCCCTTATTGCACTTGTGCCTAAGAAAGCCAATGTCAAGCATCCGCATGATTTTAGGCCGATTAGTCTTGTCTCTATCCCATACAAGATCATTGCTCGCATAATAGCTCATCATCTCAAGGTTGTTCTCTCCACCATCATCCACAGAGGCCAAAAGTGCTTTTATCCGCGGCAGAGACATCCTCGACTCCACCATGGTTGCCCACAAGATTAATGATCACCTCGTCAAACTTGGTCTCCCACATTTCGTCCTCAAGTTCGACCTCGAAAAAGCCTTTGACTGCGTGAATTGGTCCCTCTTTGATGATGTCTTACAATGCATGGGTTTTGGTGACCAACAGAGGTTTTGAATTCGTAGCTGCATCTCAACGGCCTCGTACTCTCTGCTTCTCAACGACACTAATTGTCACTTCTTTCATGGCTCTCGTGGCATCAGGCAATTATTATCACCGAGTACCTCACTGCTCTTTAATTATTATCACCGAGTACCTATCCTCCATGTTCTACTTTGCCCGTAATCTTGGGTGGCTTGATGCTATCTCGGATTAGCGATCAAAGCAATCTTGGGTGGCTTGATGCTATCTCGGATTAGCGATCGGAGCAATCCTGGGTGGCTTGAGCGGCGGCTGTCTACTTAGAAGGGTAGGCTTGCCGATGCATTGACATGATCAAGAGGCGATTCATGTGGCATGGTACAAGTAATGAGTTCCATTATCACCTCATCAGCTGAGAAAATATTTGCATGCCAAAGTCCTTGGGTGGTTTGGAGATCAGACACACTAAGGAGATGGGATCTGCTCTTCTTTCATGGCTCCCGTGGCATCAGGCAAGGGGACCCCCTCTCTTCTGCTCTTTAATTATTATCGCCGAGTACCTATCCTCCATGTTCTACTTTGCCCGTAATCTTGGGTGGCTTGATGCTATCTCAGATTAGAGCAATTTCGATCAGAGCAATCTTGGGTGGCTTGAGTTGTGGTTGTCTACTTAGAAGGGTAGGCTTGCCGATGCTTTGACATGATCAACAGGCGATTCATGTGGCATGGTACAAGTAATGAGTTCCATTATCACCTCATCGGCTGAGAAGATATTTGCATGCCACAGTCCTTGGGTAGTTTGGGGATCAAACGCACTAAGGAGATGGGACCTGGAAACTGATGGTGACCTCCAAGCTCCATCTTCTCGGGGCTAGATGGATTACTGATGGCAGTAGGTATCATCTCTCCCCCATTTGGAAAGCGATGTTCCACTTATTCCCGGTCTTCCGCTCCGCTATCCGTTACTTTGTTGGCGATGGTTCCAACCTTAACTGTTGGACTGGCTGGTGGTCAGGTGTTGGCCCTCTCATTTCCTCTTTCCCCCTGCTTCTCCAACTCACCACTTGTCGTGATCTCTTTGTCATCGATGCCTGAGGGAATGGCTCATGGGATCTTCGTTTGAGGCGTGACCTCTCTAATAAGGAAGCCATTACTATTTGTGACTAGATTGATGGTCTAAGTGAGGTTAAGCTTCACACTCATGTAGCTGACCGGATGATATGGCTTCCCGATGATAGTGATCATTTCTCAGTTTCCTCGCCTACAGGCTCATTATGGGCTGGACCCGGGCTCCCGTCACTCACCTGGCCGCCATTGCTTGGTGTCTCATGGCCCCCCAGGTAAGATTCTTCCTATGGAGTGTTTGTCGCAATAGAGTCTGTTGGAAGACATCTCAAAATGGCATTAAGGTAAATACCTTCCCCACATCAAGGAGGTGGCAAAAGATGTAATTTAATGGTCTTTTCATAAGGATGGCACAAGGGTGTAATTAAAGAAGATGATGGATGTCTATTTATGTTTTTTTCCCTTTGAGAGCTTGCAGCCCTAAGGGCATTGTAGTCATTGTAAACTTCCGTCCTCAAGTATAAATAGAGACTCAAGGCATGGGGTAGATCAATAAGTCTCCCCTCTTCTTTCTTGAATTCGTCCTTAGACTTTTCTCTCAAACCCTCTATCTCTTTCTTCATCTCCTTAGCCGTCCCTCTCTCTCCTTTCTCCTCTCTTCCTTCTTCCTCTCCTTTTCTTCTCCTCTTCTTCTTTCTCTCCTCTCTCACCCTCTTGGTCTAGGACCTTATCATGGGATCCTAAATCCAACAGAGTCCTCACTACTGACAATCTCCTTCGGCGCGACAACTCCTCCTTGGACCCCATTTGCCCCTTTTGTGGATTAGAGGAAGAAACTACTTTTCACATCCTGCTGCATTGCTCCTTTGTCTAGCAGGTTTGGACATCTTTCCTCAATAGTACGGGCCTCCAGCTTTGCCTCCCTCATGACTTGAGCACTATGTTCACCCCTCTGGGGCCGCCTACCCAGTCTAGGTAAGCTCCTCTTATCATCCTATGTTGCCTACATCCCTTGGTGCCTCTGGAAGGAGAGGAACTTTCGAAAATTTGACTGTGTCTTCCGCATGGTTGTTGAAGTCACTTGCATTGCCACGGGCCTCATCTCTGCCTGGATCTGCACCAGAAAGGAGTTCAAGTCTCTCATGCACCCCTCTCCACACCAACTGGAAGGCAATTGCTAAGATGTCTGCTCTCTCTCCACCCCCGCCCCAGCCATTTCAAACTCAACTTTGATGGCAGCACACTCGAGAATCCTGGGATGGCTGGTTTTAGCGGGGTGATCTTTGACCCCAGCAGCACTGCTCTTATCTCCTACCCCGGGCCCCTCGGCATTGCAAACCAGACCATGAGAGAACTTTCAACTCTTCTCCATGGCCTTCATATCTTCCAAGATCATTTTAGTGGCCTGCTCATTGTAGAGGGCAACTCCCAGGTGGTCATCGGATGGTGCTCCTCCTCCTCACTCCCTCCATGGCATCATTGGCACCTGTCTCCTCTATCCCTTATGTCTAGTCTCATGTTCTTAGATCAGCCAATTCAACTGCAGACTCTTGTGCTAAATTGGGTCTCTCCCTTCAATCTCTTGTTGTAAGGGGAGGTATCCCTTCATGTAATTTTTTCTTCTTGAAATAAAATCATCAACATTTAAAAAATAAAAACTCCAATTGCATTTTTTCTTTGGATTTTGTGAAATAAGAGGAATTCAAGAACTTCTATGAGAAGCCAACATTTGGTTAGATGTTCAATTGAGAAGATGATTCACCACCCTTTCATGGACTTTAATTTTTTGCCTTTTTCTTCAGTTCTTAAATCAGTCATCTCAAGTAATTGGGTTTTTGCGATACTTCCAAGGCCACCTAGATTATATGGGAAACCCCTCCGACTAGTCACTACAAATTAAATTTTGATGGAAGTTCTACTAGTAATCCTGCACCAATAGGGATTAGGAGGTCATTAAGGATCATAATGGCATGGTTAAATGGTTAGGTTTCTTTTTCTAAGGTCCTAGAGGAAGACATGTGGCAATTAAAGCTGCGATTAGTGCTCTTCTACAGGGTTTTGGGTTCTACATTCAGCAATTTACAGCTCCATTAACAGTTGAGCGAAATTCATATGCCCTTCTATCTTGGTTTTCAAGATTTCCAATCCCTGCTTGGTGTCATAAACATTGTTATGATGAAATTATTCAAGTTAATTATTGAAGGAGACTCAAAGACAGTCATCAGTAGCTCCCCCCTTGGCGCCACTGACCTATCATTGATTGTATTGCTACCATTGTATCATCTATTCATTGTAATTGGAATCTCATTCCTAGATCAGCCAACTCTTTGGCTGATAAATTGGCAAAATTTGAAACTTCCTAGCAATCTCTCGTTGTTTGGGAAAGCTTCCCCCCCTTTATAATTTCCTTTCTTGAGCTTTTGTCTTAATAAAATTCAGCATCATTTAAAAAAAAAAAAAAAAAAATTATTCATTTATGCAAGGTATTGAAGTTACATGGAATCATATTCTCCACTCAGCTAATCATCTAATTGATGCTTTAGAAAAATTAGGTGTATTAAAGCCTTTTATTGTTGTTAATTCCTTAAGGTGTAGCTTGTAGTGAGAAGAAAGGAGAAGAGAGCGAGAGAAGAAGAAGAGAGGATGTAGGTCTAATGAGTTTGAGAGAAAGAAGAAGGGAAGAAGTGAAGAGTGTGAGAACTCGTGGAGGACCTCCCCTTTGGTTCAGAATTAGGGCGAGCTCCTTTCTCTTAGAATTTATATTAAGAGTTAAACAAAAAATTACATATATGCCTCTGAGACTACTCTTAAGTAAAAAGATCATAAACAAAGATTCACTCAGCTTGTTACATCATATTATTCAACATTGGAGACTCAATTTTTGGGGCTTGAGCCACTTGTATTTTACACATGTCAATGAAACTTCACCAGTTTCAAAAAAAAAAAAAACAATTTCAAAATAAATAAAGATCTTGGTCAACTAAAATATTCTTAGAATTGAGAGAGCAAGGCTGGTGTGGTACTTTTCTACAAATATATCTCAAACCTACTATAATAGTATAGGTTGTTGGTAGCAAAACCAGTTGAAACCCCCATTGGAAGGGACTCCTAATCTCTATGATGATCAAAGCCCATGGTGAAAGATAAAACTAAGTACAAAAGATTCGTCGAAAAGCTTATTTATGCAATTGTTACAAGACCAAACATTTCCTTTGCAGTAGGGGTAGCAAGCCACTTCTTGGAGAACCCAAAGAGAGTACACTTTGAGGCAGAGAATCTTGAAGTACCTAAGGGGACTCTTAAGTAAAGGAGTTCTATTTAAACCAAATGGGCACCAAGAGAGGAAGCCTTCTTTTAATGTAAATTATGCAACGATGAAAGGTAGATACAATGTCAGCTACGGGCAACTTTGTTAGTTAGAAAAGCAAGAAGCAAACTATGGTTGTTCGCTCAATACAATAGCAGTAGGGCAATGGCCCATACTGCAAGAGAACTTATGTGGATACAGTTTGTACTATTTGAATTTGGCTTTGGTTCATACTAGTTGAATTTGGCTTTGTTCCATACTAGTTGAATTTGGCTTGCTCCACACTAGTTGAATTTGGCTTTGAGATGCAGGATCCAATGGTCACGGGATGCGACAATCGGACAGCGATCTACAATGCAAGCAATCTTGTCTTTCATAAAAGAACGAAACACATTGAAGTGGATTGCTACTTATATGAGAAGTAGTCATGAGTGCGAGAATAGCACACATGTGAAGTCCACTAACCAACTTTGGAGACATCTCCACCAAGGTACTTGGAAGACATGAATTTATTGTATTTTGTAACAAACCGGGGCTCTATGGCTTCTATGCTCCAACTTGAGAGGGAGTATTAGAAGATACATTGGTCTTTTAGTAATTTTATCTGTATTGTGGTCCCCTCTAATTTTTTTATTATGTCTATGTACAAAAGAGAGGCATTTTAGATATTCTTGTAATTACGATTTAAACCCTGAATAGAAAGAAGCTTACAGAACTCATAGCCTCTATAACAATCTACCATTCTTTTGGCAGTTCCTCCTTTCTCAAAGCTCATGAGCTCAAGGCTCTCATTCTCCTTTCTTCCCCTCTCTTTCACTCTTTTCTCTTCTACATCATATCAAGTTGGATCAACATAACCAGAGCCTTGAACAATGAGTACTAAAAGAATTTCCCCCACTAGTTTGTGAAATCATTTATTGGATGCTCCGCAAAGTTAATTGAACTTCGAACATTTTGCAAAGTTCCTGGATAAGGAATCATGAAGTAGAGATAAGCTCAATTCATTGAAATCTCTTTTAGTAAAAAAACTACACAACTAGGACTTGCTCAACACTTCACTTATTTAGCAGTCCCACAAAACTAATAAGGCAGATCATACAGTAAAATTGGAGGTGGGTGGTAAGAAGTCACACCTCTGCTGCACTATCAAGATTTGCAGAATCCGATGCCTTTAGATTCCCATAGGGGCGAATTTCATTTTCACGGCCACGCCAAACAGGAGACTTGAGGGATGTCTCTCGTGATTGCATCCAGTTCAAATTTCCCCTAAATAACCATCACAGTATAACTTCTTAAAAAGCAGGACAGTAAAAGAGAACCAAAAGGGCCTTAAAAAGAAACAAATAAAGATACTGAACCTGTATTGTATTGATTTCACCATTGTGACCCAAAAACCTCATCGGTTGTGCAAGAGGCCATCTTGGACTGGTATTTGTACTGTACCTTCGATGATAAATGGCAAAAGGCGATTTGTAAAGATCACTCTCGAGATCCAGATAAAACTACCCCAGAACTTCTGACCGAAGCATACCCTTGTACACAACAGTCCGATTAGATAAAGAACAAAAATATAGCTCATGCCCCCATTTTTCCTGTTTTACTGCTTTCTCAATTAGCTTCCGGCAAATGTACAATCCTCGTTCAATATCATCAATATTGTTCTCTTTCAAAACTTTAACAAACACTTGCTGGATGCTAGGCATTGTTTCTTTGGCATAATAACCAACTACGGACATATTTACTGGAAATGGTCTCCACCCAATAACTTCCAGACCCTCTTGTTTAAAAATATTTATAATAACTGCAAAAGTGGAAAGTGCAAATCTCATAGAAGTGATCAGACAGGTAAATGGACATTTAAATTTTAACACACTGGTTTCTTACATGAAAATTTGATTTGAGCCATTGAAATGACAAGATATGCTGATATAGACTATACAGGGTTCACCCAGATAAGGCAATACAAAGATTTATAAAAGGATCACCTGTTTTGGATTCTTTGATATAATTTTCATCAGTTGGAAGGAAAAGCATTCCAACACCAGTGTGCACTTTGTCCAAAGAAGCAAGTCCTTGTTTAATAGCCCAATTGTTATATAAATCCCATGGAATAGAAGTCATCACTCCAGACCCATCACCAGAGTCATTATCTGCACCACAACCACCACGGTGCTCCATACAGCCAAGAGCTGTAAGAGAATCCTTCACAATACCATGTGATGCTTCATTATCCAGATTTGCAATGAAACCAACACCACAAGCTCCTCTTTCAGCTATAATATCCTTGAAGTTCACAACCTAGATATCAGCCCCTCATAGGAATTAATGGATCATCATAAAGCACAAACAAATAGGTATTGTCACCATGAAACTTAGAGAACCGAAGAACTAACACGAAAGAATTTGAGTAATATAAGTGAGTACACTTTGCATAACATAAGTAATGATAACCACAAGCAAGCGAGTGAGGTTTTCCATAAAGGAAGGATAAATGAAAAAACATAGAGAACACTCAGGCATCCATTAGTGAACTACTGCAAAAATGTGGAAGGTGACTTGCTCAATTATTACGTAGAGGAACTAAAAGTGGAATATTGTACTGTTCACTCATGTTTCACTAAAGCCTGATATCATTCCATTATTACTCACTGTGCTTGATGACCATTAGAAATAGAGTAGCATTAAACATCAATCGTTCATGTATGCCTCTCAAGATTTCACTAAAGATTTATCAATGTACCCTAACTACTATCATTATCTAATCATTTTGTCCAGTGAAAGCACATGAGAATGTTGGTCATCACAAATTTGCTCCCAATATGCATTTCTCAACACTTTGCCACTATCCTACTCCAGTTTTACCATGTCTCTCTCTGCAAAACCATCCTGGAAACTTTCATTCCTCTGTGCCTTAATAAAACTACATTAGTCCTGTGATAACTTTTCAAGTAACATTATTGTGCCCAATTTCATACCAATAACAATTTTTGCTGCCTATTCAACAAAATGTCTTCAAGAGTAGAAAGGAATCACCACCAAAAAGACCATCTAATTCTTATTTCTATTCATCTTTTAGATTTATCCTTTCTTACCACTGCAAGACTTAAGCATATATCTCTCTCAAATGCAAAGAACTCTTCAAGTTTTGGGATGTAGGTTTCCCATGGATAGATAATCAAATCATCACCATCGTCATCATTCATCATCCAAGTCCAGGTAAATTTAGACATAATGTTACTTCATGCAATGTTATGGCAGACTTTTCAACCTCCAACATAGATTACCGTCCAAAACAGTATCCCATAAGCCTCCAGTCTAACTAATATTTTCATATGACTGAGCTTACTCAGATATTTATTGCACCGGCATGAAACATAATGCATCACTTTCACCCAAGAGTCACAATAAACATCTTTTGTTCAAATACATGTAAAGGGGAATTTTGATCATTTCCCATAGTTGTTATGTCTCTCTTAAGATGGTAGTAAGTTAGTCATCATGTTAGGGCTCTATGTTTCAATTTTAAGTTTATTCTGATTTGTATTTCGGAAATCATAAGGATTTGTGTATAGAGGTGTATTATAGTAAATTGATACTATTTTCACTTAAATGAGTTTATAAGATAGAGCAGACTCGAATTTAGCGCTCAACGGGTGCTCTCTCTCTTAGGCACCTTTCTCATCTTCTTTGTGTACTTCTTCTTCTCCCTTCATTCTTTGTTCTCTCTTTATTATAAATTTTCATGGTATTAGAACAATAAAGTTCGAGCTTGGGAAGTTATCCGCAGTTCTTGCTCTCCTTTTTTCAAGCCTGCAACTTTTATCAGAGGGATTTTTATAAATCTGCACTTCTAAGTGAATAAAGGTTGAATCTTTCTTTTCTTTCTTGTGCCATAACCATTTGGTTGATAGTTTGTACTTTGAGTAGTTTCTATGAGTTATTTTGCCCCTAGAGGGTTTTTCCCTATCTGATCCGAGAACTAGAGCAGATTTGGACCTACACAAATTTGTCCAAGTTTGTGTAATGCTTGCGCAAAGTGACAAGTTGGAAAAATTGGACTGATTTGGATCTAATGATGATTCTTATTATAGATGAAGTTGTGAAGTTTTTTTCTACGGTTTGATTGATACCCTATGGTTGAATTCTATGGGTGTGGCCCACTTACATCTACACAAGTTTTGTGTTGCATATCGAGTATAATTTTGGACTCATCTTTGCTGCGATAATTTATCGGCTGTCACTGTATTTGATTGTGGTAGAAATAATTGATGTTAGGGAAATCATTACTCCAATTAATTCCTCTAGAAGTTCTGAGAGTAAAGATGCTCATTCTATCCAGACTACCATAGTGAATTAAAATGTGAGGAATTATTTGAATTGGTCTAGATCGATCATTATGTTTATTGAAAGCAAAGAGGAAGGCAAAGTATCTTAAAGAGGATCCTCCCATCCTATATCAGAGTACTGGGAGGCAAAAGATCATGTCCAATTTATAGCAAAAAAAGATTGTTACACCATTTGTGAAGTCATCTGAACAACTTGGCTATGTATTTACCAAACCGTTTGGAAGAAGTGAGCATTCAATGTTTTGTTACAAACGTGGACTATTTGATATATATGCTACAATGTGAAGGGGAGTGTTAAAATACATGTATAGGGGTATTTTGACCATTTTATATACTTTTATGTCCCTCTTAAGATGGTAGTAAGTTAGTCCTCATGTTAGAGTTCCATGTTTCAATTTTTAGTTTATTCTTTTTGTATTTAGAAAGTGTTGCAAAACAAGAACAGGGACATTTTGGTCATTTTACCTTGTCGTTATTTATATTTCTTGATGTATCTTGTTCTACATGTCAAACAATCTCTATGGACCAAATTTCATGTAAAGATGACACGTAAAATAGGAGATATAGAGAATTAGGGTTTTCACTTAAAGTAAGAGCAATATTATAAATTGTACTCAACCTTGATTATAAATAGAGGTTGGGGGACGCGTAGATCCCCCAACGCAGTCACTTTCTCAGTTTTCTCTTCTCCACTTTCTCTCCCTCTCATTCTCTCTCTTCAACCTTCTTTCTTCTCAATCTTTTCAGAAAGTTACAAGGGTTTTATGTATAGAGGGGCATTATTGCAAATTGTTACTAGTTTCACTTTAAGTGAGTTTATAAGATAGAGAGGGCTCAAATTTAGCCCTCAACAAGTGCTCCCTCTCTTAGGCACTCTTCTCATCTTCTTCGTGTACTTCCATCTTCCCCCTTCATTCCTTTTTCTCTCTTAATTATCACTTTTTTTAACTTTTGCTACAGCAACTAAAGAATTTCCCATACACTAACAGCCACTTATACACAGTCTCCCAATGATTGATTTCATTAAACAGCATCGAGTTAAGAAGATGGCATCTAATCAAACAGTTATTGATTCATTCAGCTTCAAAAGGATGTCAAACTGGACCCAAATTGTAAAAGTAATCTGGATCCCAAGAGGAAGGACAGCCATTTGTAATCATTCAGAGGAAACTACCGATATTTTCTCATCCTCCTCTGGATGTTGTGATTCTAATATACTGCAATTCATGCCTAGTAGTGTGGGTTAAGAATTTACATGTAGTGGTTCCTTGTCCCCCTTATAGTGGAAGGTGATTCTGAGGTGGTTCTATCATGGATCACATCAAGGAAGACCACCACCACCGACAAAGGCCTTTTTTATCATTGTATGATAAGATTTGTACTCTTAGCCATTCTCTCTAGGTTGTTTCACATCATATGCCTGGCAAAGCTAATTGTATGGAAAATTCTTTGACTTAGGAGGGTGATTGGCTGCAACCGATTGTAGAGGGAACTTCTTTTCCCCTTAATTTTTTTAGCTCTTGAGTTTTTGCGCCGTTTGTCTTAAGGCCCTTATTTCATCAAAAGTTGCAATTTCCTGTGATACTGCAATCAGATCATAATCAATCTCTAGAGAGGAACTGTTTTGAAGCAAAGCATTCTCCCTGCCTTTCAACTGATCGTGGTAGTGATACTGGTACTTACTAATCAAAGATATGTTCATACACTTCATCTTTTTTAGTAGATCCGTAAATAGATACCAAATTAAGTATCATTTTTCTCAACTATTGATAAACTGAGCTCCTTTCTCTTAATAAACATCTGGACTGATTTGATCACCAAATCTGATCCAGAATTTTGGGACTCAGCTCAACTCCTTCCACTTTGTTCACATTGGTGATCATCAAAAATCTCTACGCCAAAATCCAATGACGTGATATAGGGTCAATTTCGATCAACAAATTCAAACGGAAAGCAACCCTTAACAAGAAACGAGCAACAACAGCTAGTCTCTTTCCATTGGGTAAAACTCGTGGTTTTCTTTCTCCCATACTCAAGTATGGGGATGCATTCATCTTCCACATAGTGCTACCTCTCACCCAACTAGAGAAAATAAATGAAAAAAGATAAATGTTGATAAGTTCATCACAGTCGTAATAGATATCAAACATCAACTGGAGCAAATTCCTGTTCGACGAAAACACGTCACTTGAGTTCCTTAACTGAATTTCAGTAACTATGATAGAATGCGCATGTTTAATAGAAACAACATACAATAGCAGATGACAGCGCAAGTAATGTACAGTTCGCTACATAAATAAATAAATGAATAAACAGAAAAAAAAAAATACGTTACTTCACAAAACGAAGGCCAAAGTAATGGAGGCACCTTCCTTTCTTCGAGTCCCGAAGTAATATCCGACTCCTTCGAAGTCCTATGGATGGTATCCAATTCAAGAACAGATTTCACTCCAGACCAACGTTTAGGAAGTTCACGAGCTCTTCGAGCTAAGGTGTTCCGATGCCTCCGCCGCTTGGATATAGAGCAGAAACCCATGAGATCGTCAAAAAACAGAGTATGGTTTGACGCGAAAACGGAATTGGTCGTTCGAGATGAAGTGCTGGGGTATAGGAGTTGCGGCTGCGGGAGCCATGACGGTACCGCTGTCATTATTACTTGCAGATTGAAGAAGGAGAGAGATACTGTGTTAACAATTTGTGTGGAGAAAGCCAAGGCAGAAGAAACAGAGAGACGCGAAATCCACCTGTTCCCCGTCGCCTGTCCAGCCAAACGAGGGAGTGGAGGGGAGAGTGGTAAAACTAAACCACGTGCCACAAAGCAAGAGGAGGTCCAAGCTTACCGATTGTGGCCGGTTCATCCAGATACGCAATTGCCACCTGGCAGTGGCTGTCTCTTGTTTAATCTTTTGGGAGTATCCTGGACCTGAGAAATCTGACCGGAAGAAATGTGGCCGAGGAGGATTTCCAAGCAAAGCGAAGCAGAATCGTAACAGGACTTTTCGAGCATCGCAGGGACACTCGACTCGAAAGAAGAGGCTGTTTTTTTGGAGATACAAAGAAAAGGTTTTTGGCCTTTTCGTTCCTGACGTTTTGTCAGGCCCTGGCCTTTCCCATACAGAAGGGATGGAGCATCTCCCTTGCCACTAAATCTTCGTTTGCCTCCTGCTCCAGTTCCCCCATGCCCCTCACCCTTCGCCTATGCGTGTGCAACCTGACTAACCAGCTGGGTCATGCCTCTCGCCTAAGCAATTATTTTTCAAGTGTTTGTTATAGTAAAAATTAGATTAATGAAGATGGTTAGAACAACATTCTCCTTATTTTTAATGATGAAAAATACTCTTAAGATAAAAAGAATATAAATACTCACAAATGCCAAACGAATTGTCAACCATCCATTTCGCAACCAACATAGTATTACATGAAAGAACCAAGCATATTGAGATAGATTACCATTTCATTTGAGAAAAATTTCAAGTTGGGATAATATCTATAAAATATGTACCTTTAAAGAGTCAATTAGCAGGCATCTTCACAGAGGCCATTACTACAAGGTTACTCACAGATACATGCTCCAAGCTGGGAATATTTGTTGTTTTTTTCCTTAACTTGAGGGAGAGTGTTGAAGTAATTAAGTGATATTTTATGTAATTGTGAGGGTGAGTCGCATAAGCTATAATTAATTGAAAGCTTGAGTGTTTTTTTCTTTCACATGTATTCAGGCATTCAGACCACATTGATATAAATAAGAAAGAGAGGGGGAGGAGGCTCACGTGCTCACTCCAAACCATAATATTTGCTCTCTTAAACTCATGCTCTAGACTTCTCTCTTCTCATCTCTTCTTCACCCTTCTTGTTCTTCCTTCTTGTTCTCCTTTAAACTAAACTCCTATGGATTAAACCTTAGAATCTAATAGTTTTATAATCTTTTTTTATGTGTCAAGACTACTCACTTTTATTAATCTATTGATTTGAGGAACACCTCCCCTTTTTTTTGGAAGTATGTGTATTGCATTCTCGCCTCCTTCCCTTTGAATTATGAGTGTTACTATCTTTGTGTTCAGGTAGTAATTTCTATTTTTATCTTTTATTTTTTAAAGAGCTAATTCTAGGGTCCTACTTATGTAATTTTTCTTTATCTACTTCCTTTTTTTTTCTCTCAGCCCATTTTAAGGGCATTATTGTAACTTTTACATACAAATTAATGAAATAAAGTGGAGGAGAGGTTAGGGTTGAGCTTATGTTGTAACACTATCACTGTTATCCCCTTCCATCACCTTGTACATCTTCTTCACCTTCTTCTTCTTCCTTCTTGATTCCTGCTCACTTCACACTCAAAACTATGTTTAAATCACTTAATCATGAATCCCTAGAATCTAAAGTGGTATTAGAGCATGGATTCTAGGGTCTTCTTGTTACTGTTCAATGGTATAACTTGGTGTTGCTAGAATTACTTCAAGATTGGCTTTTTATGACTACTATACAAATTTAGATAAGTTATTTTTTTTTCTCCTTCATCATTTGAGTTTTATTTTACCTTAATTGAGTCCATATCTTGGCTTCTCAAATCATTTTCTATATCTAAGTTGAAAATTGTGAAAGTATATCGATTTATTGGGATCATTTATATACAAATTTTTTTATCTTTTGTTGTGGCTTAATATGTGAAAAAAAAACATGTTTTTTTATACTACCTAATGAATTTTTGAACCCCCTAGTCTATTCTAAATTATCCTTGCTCACCTTACTCCTGGAGTTGAAAAATCAATGCTTGCTTCTATTGTTGCGACTATGAATGATCGATCAATTAGGGTAATATTGACCAATTAGGAATTTTAAATCTTGGTTGCTATATGTTGGTTAATCAATCAACCTTGGTCATCTTGATTGATCATACGTTCTAAGTCTTCTCAACTACGTTCTATGTGACCAATCAATCCGTACAACACTAATTGATAATATGGTTTAAAAACCATGTTCTACTCTCTATGTGATTGATCATACTCTGGTCAAATTGATCGATCAACCTTGTGAATTGAAGTTTTTTTTCTAGCAGTACATCTTGATTACTCCTACTGTTTGCTTGAGCCATGGCAGAAGAAATTACAACCATTATGTTCGAAAAAAAAGTGACTTTTTGAAGATTACTAATGTTCCTCTTAAAGGTTTATCCAATTATTTGGCCTAGTCCCAATTTGTGAAAATGTTCTTGATTACTTGGGATCTTTTTAAGCACCTAACCCAACATGCACCTACTATGGACACAGAAGATGCTACTTACAAAAATTGGCTCAAGGAAGATACTTTGGTCATCACTTGGTTGATCAATAGCATGTCGCTAATAACATTGTTTACTTAGAAATTGCAAAAACTATTTGGGACATGTGTGCCAAGTTATACTCCAACTCTGACAACCTAGAAAAGTTGTATGATATTTTCAAATGATGTGTAATAACAAAAAGGGGAACAATCTCCATGAATATTTTGCTCGCTTAAGAGGATATATCCACAAATGGAAGCTAGTCCAACCCTACTCCATAGATAGTGTGTTTAAAAAAAATAGCGGGAAATGTTGGTTGTTGCCTTACTTCTTTGCAATTTGAGTCGCAACTTGAAGTGGATAAGGCATTGATACTTAGCTCCACTACTCTACCTTCATTTGATGACATTTGTGCCACTATGCTTTGTATACCGACTAAAGATTCTTGAGATTGCAACAACACCCACAAATAGGTTTACAATGCACACACAAGGAAGAAAAGGAGGAAACACCAACAGAGGTATATGAAGAAACTATCAAGGTAAAAGCAGAGGAGGAAGGACCAACACCAATTTCCTTTATAAAGCAACTGGTCAAACTCAAACGTGTGCATATTGTGGAGGTATCAATCATCATGCAGAGACTTGTTGAAAGCTACATAGAAAACCTAACTAGGTTGTGGCTAATCAAGCCACAACTAAAAATACATCCAAGGCCGAGGAGGCATTTGAATCTCCTAGAAGTAAAAAAGTGCTAAAAGTGTAGATTTTGAAGTCCTTCAGAAGCTGAAACATATGTTGGTGTAGCTTCACTTGCTACTGGTGCAACTTCCACTACTAGTACGTTCTCTTCTCACTCTTTAGGTAGTTCTATACCTTGGTTAATTGATTCAAGGGATCTTAGCATTTGATTGGGAATATTGATGTGTTTTCATATTTGTTTCCATGCTGCCTAAACCCTAAACTTTAATAGGTTTGTATATATAGTTGATGGGTCCTAGACAAACGTACAAAAAATTGGCTCTTCTACTCTTACATCTTCTTTTCCCCTATATAATATCTTGTTTGTGCCCAAATTTCTACTCAGTTTTATGTTTGTAAGAAATTAATAAAACTTTAATTGTAATGTCATCTTCTATCCTACACAATGTGTTTTTCATGATTTGCAGACCAAGTAGGTGATTGGTGGAGTCCATGAGTAGGGAAGTCTCTATTTCTTGAATAACACAACAACAATTGCAACAACAATAACGCAATAACAAACACTTAAATGGCACAATAGATTAGAGCATCCATCTTTGTCTTCAGTGCAAACTCTTCATTGAAACAGGTGTTAAATTTACCTTGTGAAGTTTGTCATCTAAGTAAACACCACATAAATTATTTTCCACTATTGAAAGCATTAGTAAAATTCCATTTTCTTTAGTGTACTTTGATGTTTGGGGGTCAATCATGTGCCCAATATTACACATTTGAAATATTTTATTATATTTTTGGATGACTACTCTCGAGTCACATGGTTATTTTAATGAAAGAGTGATCTAAAGTATACCTTATATTTTAATCCTTTTGTTCCATAGTTTCCACTCAGTTTAATTGCAAGGTTAAAGTGATCTGACTAGATAATTCCAAGGAAAATGTGTCTTCTGAATTTTGATCCTTCTGCATAGAAAGTAATATTATTCATCAAACCTTGTGTACTTACACTCCGTAGCAAAATGGAGTTGTTAAAAAAAAATAGACACTTGCATTATTACATTGTATTAATGTACCTCAATTCTATTGCCCTCATGCAATTCTTACTGCTTGTTATGTAATTAAACGTATGTCTTCTATAGTGCTTCACAATGTGTTCATGATATGCATCCACACAAAAATAAACTTGCTCATTGGCCTTTCAGGTGTATTTTTTTGGGATACTCTCATGCTTAAAAAGGTAATGTTTGATATAGTCCATCATTCTAAAGCTACTTTTTTCAACCAATGTTACATTCATTAAGGATCAACCATTTTATTCCTCCAACAATTGTCCTCCCGATTTCTTCTACTATAGGTGCGACCGAAGCAGTTGTGCCACTAGAGGATCCTCTGCTAGAAGCCACAAGTATGCAGTCACCAACTATTCTAGCGACTCCTCCTTTGGTTGACCACCCACCTATGTCATCTACTAATTCACATAAGGTTAGTACTCCTATTGCTCTAGTTCATGTGGTTCTATATTTGACACTCAACCCAATGCAATTTTTAAAGACCCTAGATCTTGCATTCAAAAACAATCCACGTCTCACCCATTGCCCAATTATATGTCTTCTCATTGCTTATCTCCTAGTTATTTTTCATTCCTTGTAGCTCTTTTGTTTGTCTCTATTCAATCAATGCAGGATGTTCTTCAATATCTAGAGTGGAAAGCAGCCATTGAAGAGGAAATGTCAGCTTTATATGAAAATCAAACATGAGATTTGGTGAGCATTCCCATCCAAAAAAAAAAAAAAAAACCATGGGATGTAAATGGGTGTTTACTATCAAACACAATGTCAATGGTAGTATTACAAGATTAAAGGGAAGATTAATGGCTAAAGGTTGTATTCAGTACTATAATGTTGACTATGAAGAAATAATTTACCTAGTGGCCAAACTAATTTCGGTATGTATTCTTATATCCCTTCCTATAAATTTCAAGTGGATTCTTCACCAACATAATGTTAAGATGCATTCCTCAATAGGGACCTCCAAGAAGAAGTTTATATGGACCAACCACATGGGTTTATGGTTGAGGAGGAGTTGGTATATGTATACAAGGAAATCTCCTCTCATAGAATGTTCAAGTTGTTAATGATATGAATGAACATAGACTCCATCTCAACTATTGATTTCTTGCTTCATTTTGAATTCATCATATGGGGCTATCAATAAACTAACTCTAGAATCTTTGACTCTAGTGCTCCCTTCATGGGTGACTTCAAGCTTATCCATATTTATTTTACGGTTTTGCATGTCGAGACCCGATTGAACTTATTCAGACCTAAGGCACATAACAATAAGTTAATTGCCTTAGAGTTTGTTTTGAGTGGATTTTTATCTTCCCTAGTTAGCTCATTAAATTCCTTAGTAACAAGATGATTGTCTTCTAATTTTTATAGCTCAAATAGGTCATTCTTACTTGATAAATCTTATATGGGCTACATCTCTTACTTGATAAATCTTATCTGAATCAATATAATAAGATAATGAATTATGATTAGGATCTTTGGTGGGGTCAGCCAAGTTTTTTACTCATATATTGTAGCTTCACAAATTTCTGTAAAAGAGGTACTCATGATATATGTGGGCTCACCTTTCAAGAAGAGAACCTCCTAGCCACTCATATTCTTTTGCATATTTAATTGGATATTTTTTTAATTTTTTATTTTGATTATTTAACCATCATTATTACTTCAACTATATTTCAAAATTTTCATTCTTCATATTGTGTTCAATATTACTGTTATTAATTGATACTTTGATTAATTTATATTTGTACGTATGTACAATAAGCCATTACTCTTCTAGCTTCTAGGTATGAACATTCTACATGTGTCGTCACTTTTAAAATATCTTGAATACTTTTAAAATATGTGTCGTCACAAAATAATAAAAAGCTAGAGGATACCAAAATAGGTTCAACTTGACTCCATGTCAAGGTATCTTGAACAAGTACATGCAGGTCATTAAATAGTTACCAGTTCTTCCCTTCCCCTCTGAACATTATCTATTTAAAGCGACAATAGTTATCGATTGTCGTCCTCGAGTTGCTTAAGATGAGCCGGATAACCAAATGCATTTTCTATAGATTGGAACTATTAAAAAAATATTAAATTGAACAAATAACCCGGGTGTCAAATAAAGAAATTATGACTTGTAAATGAATTTGAGGGCATTAGATTACATAAATATATAGAGATCTGCAATGACCAGAACATTTCTAGAAGTTTCCACCACATACTAATTATGGTTTCCATGTCAATGAAGTGAACTATAAGCAAGTCAATCATAAACTTATGAAAATAAGCTTGATATTCTTTCTATACAAGAAAATTTTCTCTTCTAGAAAGTTCAATTCGTTTATGTTATGAATGAACCTAGAGTTTATCTCAACTATTGATTCATCCATTTTTATTTGAATTCATTATATTGGGCTATCAATAAACTAATTCTAGAATCTTGGACTCTAGTGGTCACTTCATGGCTCACTTCAAGTTTATCCCATATTTTGTTTTCTGGTTTTGCAAGTGGAGACCCAATCGAACTCATTGAGACCTAAGGCACATAACAATAAGTTAATTGCCTTAGAGTTTGTTTTGAGTTACTCCTTATTTTCCCTAGTGGTGACAAGATGACTATCTTCTAATTTTTGTAGCTCAAATGGGTTATTCTTGGTCACGAATCAAATGTCCCAATCTATGGATTGGAAGAAGAATTTTATTCTTACCTTCTAATATCTATAATTCACACCATTGAACAATGAAGATGCTTGACCGATTATCCTTCAAGAAGGAATAATTTATCTTGAGATGTCATAAAATCAAATGTTTAAAATCAAGTAGGAAATTCATTTAAAATGCACAAAGACTCTCTTTGATACCAATTGTTGGCCTAGGTAGCTTCTCAAGAGGGGGGTGAATTGAGTTTTTGAAAATTTAAAACAAGTATTCTAAATTAAAAATTAAAGCAAGAGAAAAATAAACCTTGCACACACCACGATTAACACAAGATGTTTCCTTATTCATGTTCCTCAAGTGTTATTCATCACCCAATAACCCTTGTTTGGGAAGTTCCAATAATTTAGCTCTATAAGGTGGAATTTGCATAAAAGAGATTATGACTCTCTTTTAAGCAACGTGTATGCTCAAATACAGGATTACAAGCAATTTCCCCAAAGATTTTGCTAGATTATAGCTCTAGCAAACTCTTCTATCTAGAATTCAAGGTCTTCCAACTTTGATGCACCATTTGAAATGTATTAGGAGGTTGTATGAATGATGCAAGGAATGACTTTGAAAGGAATTGAAGAATTTACAAAAGTAATACACTTTTCTCTATTAAGAGAGACTTTGAAGGGATTTTCAAGTATGGAAAGCTTTGTTTAATGTAGGGTTGCCAATAAATGCTCTTTAACTTCTCAAATACAAGTTTGATGGAGTATTTATAAGTTTTCCAAGTCCAACTAGGCTTTATTTGGTTGTTTGAAAAAAAAGTTGACAGCATAATGATCTATCAATATAAAGGTATGATCGATCAATCATGTGTAACAACTGTATTTTTGTCAGTCATTTGGTTGATCAAAATTTGACTATTGGATTTGACAAGTTAAGTTGATCAATTAGTGCACCTTGATTGATCGATCATGCATTAATATTATTGGTTGTTCAATATATATATGATAAATCAATGGTAAGGGTATGATTGATCATATATTGTGTCCCTCATTGGCGTACTTCTGTAGGATCAATCAATCCAATAGGTATGATCAATCATGCTTCATAATTTTAAAGTGCCTAGACAAGAGTGATTAATCAGTCCAAAATGAATGATTGATCATGCCATAACCAAATTTCTAATTTATGCTTCAAAGAATAATGATTTGTTTTCTAAGTGATTCTAATATGTTCGAAAGATAGGTACGCATTGGTAAAACTTGTTATGAATTCAAACTATCCTATAGCTCCAAAAATTTCAATTGTATCTTGAGATTGAAGAATTGGGGCCACTCTTTACATAAATAGAGTTCTTGAGATTCGCTAAACTACTTAGACTCTAATCTTCAATTCTTCGTTTCTTCTCTTGTGGGTGTTTTTTCAAGATAACTTGACACATGTGTGGAGTTGATTTTCAAAACTCCATGGATTTAATTCGTGGAGAAAAAGAGAAAATGACTCATTGAGAGAAACCCTTCCCCTGAAGTTTAATTTATAGATTAATCAAACTACAGTATTACAATTATTTCCCTGAAACTTAACCTAATTATATCAATCATGATTATCCAAATCTACATAAATCAATGGAAGCCATTAGTTGATACTTTGATTAATTTATATTGGTATGTATGTACATGAAGCCATTAATCTTCTAGCTTCTACCTATGAAGTTACAATAACTTATATGATAATCTAATATAACTTATATTATTTCCACATATGTACATAACAATTTGTTAACATTAATATAACTTTTATTTTAGGTATAGATATATTAATTGCTCTAGTATAAATTAGGTTATAACTTAAGTCCTAATCTTTATCTTAATTTAGGCATATTGTGCAATTAAATACACAGGTCAAATAATTACTATCTCATACACACAACAGCA
The DNA here is from genome assembly GCF_029961685.1 of Aristolochia californica. Lineage (NCBI taxonomy): Eukaryota > Viridiplantae > Streptophyta > Magnoliopsida > Piperales > Aristolochiaceae > Aristolochia > Aristolochia californica. The sequence continues at coordinate 10,784,704 of NW_027181992.1, read as the reverse complement.
TGTGATCATTTTTATAATTTTTCATGTCATCCATTATTTAATATAATTTTAATTGAGTTTGTAAAGTGTGAAACCGATGGGATGGGGATGGTTTTTCAACAAGGTCAGATTTAGTAGTTGGGGTTTAAGGTCAAAGTTGAGCGTTTTTTTTTAAAATAAATTATCTTTCAAAGTTAAGATTTAGAGGTCAGAGTTTGGTGGTTGGATTTTGAAAATATGACCACGACGGAATGAGGCAAGAAGTCAAAGGAATAAAAAAATAGGGCAGATCAGAAAGGACCACCAAGTTCTGGAGGCGCACGGATGCAGGAAATGGGTCGCGTCTTCTGGATGATTTGAATTCCGCTTACAACGATGGTGTGATTACTGATTGTTCAGGCTTCAGAGCATCCAGGCATTCAAGTTATGGGAATCATTTTGTGTTGAAATATTCACTTAGTTTGTTTTTCTTTAGAGTTGCTGTAAATATCGTTCTCAGTAGATGATAACATCTGTTGTAATGGAAGATATAGCTTCAGAGAAAAGCTACAAGCACTGTAACAGGGCAAAAATACACAAGCAGTAAGTGATTCGCTCTTGTTGAAATATTACACAGGAGAGCAATCCTTTTGCCCTGAAGAATCATCATCATCATCACTGGTCCAAGCATCTTATCCAAAGAAAACTCGCTCAATTCAATAGAAGTAGATTCGGCGCCAGGCAGTAGGACTCTGTTCTTCTTGTCTGCTTGACATTCTGGGTCTGTTAAGAACCCACTGAAAAGAAAAGAAATAGGAGAAGAAATTTTCCTTCTCTCTCATTTTCTATAGGCATCCAAACAAGCGAAAAAAAACACCTCTTTTGTTTTTTCTCTCCACTTTCTGTGTTCCAAACACTGCCTCCAACATTCGGGATTTCATGAATTCTTTTACTTTACATGGCCGTTTTCACAACCCAATGCATTGTTATCGACTAACAGAAACCAAGAAATTTCTAAGTCTAAAACAAACAAAACATCCCTTCCCATGAGAATTACAATTGTGGATAAGCATCTCAGTACTTGTGATTGCAGCCTTGAGGAGAAAACTCACCTCACATCCACCGGCAAAGTAAAAAAAAGGATGTAAAACTAGTGCTCCAACAGCCACTAAGTCAGACAAAAGTTAACTTTTTGATGCTCCTTCAGTACAGGCCATTCTACATTTCTGAGTTGTTAAGAATTCAACAGGTCATTTGTATCTTGAGCTTGGCAAATAAAACAAAAAGGAAAGCTTCAACCTATGAGATACAGGTTAGGCTCAGATGGTGGCTTAATCCTGCAAATTTAGATAGGAGATCAACCACTGAATCTCTCTGAACTGCCTTTTGATTTACATGTATGGAAGAGAAACATCGAAGCTGAATTGCAATTCCTATTTCTTATAAGAAAAACGAGTCACTGTATAACAGTGGAGGGTACCTGGACTCAAATTTATTAAAAAAAATGAATTTCTAAGTCACAATTTGTCTCTAAACTCACAAAACAGAGTATTTTCAGAGATAAAAAAGAAAAGCAGCTCTCCTTCATCATGACTCATTTCATCAGAAACATTGCTAGTCAATGTGAAGGAGAACCCAAAACAGAGAAATTCGGCTTAAAACAAATATATAATACAGAAAAATGAAAAAAAAAATTGAAATCGATTATGTATAGTGAATTACTGGAGAGGCTCAACTCACACAGACACAGACAGTTTCAGGAAGGTGAGGAGGCAGGGTATGTACCAAATCGCCTCTCTCTCTCCCCAATAAGATTGAGCAAATCATTCGCCCTAGTTTTAGCCTTGGCACTCCCTGTTTCAGCCACCTCCAAAATCCCGTCCCACGCGAACCCCATCTCCCTGACATCTTCCCCTGCATCAACCCCTCCACATTGTAAAAGATTTAGGAGCGCCGATACAGCATTCTCCTTCACTCTGATTGTGGACCCCGTCGATACATCCAGTAAATCCACAAGCACCTTCACCCCTGCAACCTGCCTAAAGGCCTCCACACTCTCGTAGCACCCGGCAACCTGCGCGATCACAGCTGTGGAATCCTCGACGATCCCAATCCGGCTGTCTTTGACAACAAGGTTAAAGAGCGGTGGGACGACGCCGAGCTCGACTAATCTCGAGCGGTTGAGAGGGTAGAGGGAGACGCCGAAGAGGGCCTTCAGACCGTCTTTAATGGAGCGGGTCGGAGAATCAGAGTACTGAATGAGATGAATTAGCGGCGTCAGAAGATGGGGCTTGGAACCGATGATGGGGCGGTAGGCGTCGACTACGAGAAGGCTGTGGAGAGTAGCGGCGGCGGTCTGGGCAGCGGAGGGGGACTTGGGATGACGGAGGACGTGCCCTAGCGCATCGACAAGGACCGGCATGGACATAAGAGGTTCTCGGTGGGAGATGGAGATGTTAAACAAGGTGGCGACGGCGTTTTCCTGAGCATTGGCTTCCACGGAGTAGAGGGACTGGACAAGAAGGGGAACTGCACCGGCTTCGGCGATGAAAAGGCGACTATCAGGATCGTGCTTGGAAAGAAGGCGGAGCTCGCAGGTCGCATCGGTCCGAATTCGCTCCGACTCCGAAGATAGACGCTGCACGAGAGACCGAGCTGCCTGTCGTTTTACCTCCATCGACAAAAGAATTTTCCCAAAATCTCCGTTTCTTTCCCGTACAAAACAGGAAGAAGATTAGAAGCAGATGCAGGTAGAAGGAAGGTTTGGTTGAAGACCGAAGGTAGAAGGAAATTCCTCGACACCAAACACGATTTGACTGAGAAAGCTCCGATTCGTCCAGAGACCCGGTCCGGTAAACCGCACGAGAAGCCGAAGAGTCATCGGGGTTTACCTCGTTAGGTCAGAATCTGACTTGGAAATCCTTTCTAAGAACTTGTAGACTTCCAAACTTCCCTGTTAAATGCAAAATTGGGTTAATAAAAAAATATAAAAACCTATAGGATTTCATAAAAACTTCATGAACGCAGTAAATCCCTCATTCCAACAAAAATTCCAGTACCTGAAATTTCTCCTGTTGGATAGAGCGACTGCAGTTATAGATTGAATTGAAGGGAAATTATCGAAATTTCTACTTTCCGTACACTCAACCCAGAGGGAAACCAAGAGGTGATCCTAATAAAAGCGAATGAACTCAAAACAAAGGATATTTCTTTAAAAGAGACGGCAGTTTCTTTGTTCAGATTGCCGAATTGATCTGGTTGTGAGAGAATAGTTTCTCTACCGCCTCCGTCAATGTCAAGGTTGAATTTCAGGTCAAGAAGGAAGAGAGGAATTGGAGTCCGACATCTACACCGCCGCAGCCGAGCAGCAACTGTAGTGCCTGCCGACGCCTTCCACTTAGCAGTGGTTGAAAGTAGGAAGCCAACCACCATCGTTGACAAATGATTAATAGGCTGGGAGACTGTCAATGAAGTAATTAATTGTTGATCCAACGTCATTGGCTACTCGTATTCAGAAGAGGTTCCTCTTGGAGAAAAAGAAGAACAAATAATAATAAAAATTGAAAATAAAGAAATTTTAAAAAATTATTAACTCTTTAGTGAATAATAGGAAAATAAAATAAAGATAAAGATAAATAAATAAATAACTCGAGCTCGGCTTGTTGAACAGTAGATCATGCTCGTTTAAGTAATCGAGCCGAACTCGAGTTAGTTGCGGTTCGGTCCATGAGGTCGCAAGCCGGTTCAGTTACTAATAAATAAAAACCCTCGCCTTTCAGGACTCGGCAACGATGGGAGGGAATCTTTCGAAATCGAAACAAAAAGGCTCAGAAACTCTCTTTCGAAACCGCTGCCTGGAAAAAGTTCAGCATCGCCAAGAAGGCTAACATACGATCCATGAGGTTTTTATTTGTTCATCTCACTTCTGCTTGATTTTTGTTCGTAATTTATTCAATTTTGATGTTGAGTTGTTGTTATATCTCCTGTTCGATATATCATTTTCGATTTTATTTTTCCCCCTTGTTTTGTCAAAGTATGGGGGTATGTTGGTTTAATGATTTTTCAGTTCCTTCCCTGCTTTTAAGGATTTTAGAACAAATTGAGCGATTTACCTGATTTTTCCTGTGTAGGCCGGGAATTGTGATTCTAATTAGTGGATTTAAGGTGCTTTGAGGAGAGATTTGCTTAGAACAAAAGGGGTAAGTCTGATCCCGACCTGGCTGAGTCGTAGGATCAAATTTTTTAACAAGGAAGAACACTGATATCTGCAAATTGACGAGATAACAGCAAAGGGAGGTAGCTAAAACCTCTATATTCAGCCAATTTCAAGCAGTTCATATGATACTTTTTGCTGCAAAGTTTGCAACAGAGCATTCTCCTTGTTCTCTCACTTCCTTCATTTTCACCAAAAAAACATATGTGACACATGGGTAGGAGCAGATAAACCTTGCTCTTCTTTGGCAAAGTCTTGAGCAACTTCTCCAGAAACTTCCTGAGATAACAAAAATAAATGTCGTTCAAGCAAAGTTATAACAGAAAACAAGAAAAAAGGTTGAAAAAGTGGAAATTGAATATTTTGTTTTACCCTTGATTAGTCTTATTTATTAAAGCAATGTAACCATTTGTTGGTTATGAATATATTTGCAATTTCTGAATTTGTATTACAATACCTGCTAACGTGAGTATACTTTTATGATGATGGTAAAGTCTCCATGTGGTGGCTATTATGTATGGTGTAGTCTCTAATGCTTGAATCTATGTAATAGTGAGATATTGTTCTACTTTGACCTATGAGGGGAGCCAATCTGTAAAATTTTCAGTTACCCTTTTACATCATTAATATGGTTGTGTGAATTATTTTTGGAACAAAATCATGCTTGGAATTGTGACCTACTCTATTACTACGATTGTATGATTTTCATTTAAAACTTAAAATCTCTTAGAGCCTGCACTTTCGGATACATATTGCGTGGGTATGGTCATTTGGATCTTTTGTTAACTTTTATTAATGTGGATTTTGTTTCGAGATTGGATAGTTGGTTAGTTGTGTGTTGTATCACGTGGTTGTTGGTTGCTATTGGATATATTGAATTTGTAGTTTTTATTTGGGTGATTGTAAATTTTGTATTAATATTTTATTTAAATTTATGTGTTTGATTATTGATTAAAGTTTATGCATAATATTATGCAGTGTTTATGAACAATTTTATGAAGGGTTTATGGACAGAGGTCATGCCCAATTTTATGTAGAGCTTGTGCCCAAATTTAAATAGAGGTCGTGCCCAATTTTAGGTAAAACTTATGCATTATTTTATATTCAGTTTATTTGACTTGTATTTTATGCAAAGTTTTAAATGTAAGTTAGAGCTCGAACACGATTAAAATTATAGGGCTCGAGTTCGATTCCAATTTTAGGCTCATGGGTTGGCTCGAGCTCGATTCCAATTTGAGGCTCAAGAGTGGGCTTGGCTCGAGCTCGAGTTCGAAATGTTATCATATTTTGCAATCTATATTAATGTTAGTTATTTAGATATTTACATCTATATAGGTTAATAGGTAATATGGGTTAGATTGTAATTAATTGTAATTAAACCCTTAGGTTGTCTTGTATAACCTAAACCTCATCTAATGTTTAAATAGAAAAGAAAAAGAAAAGAAAAAGAAAAGAAAAAGAAAAGAGGGGGACGTTTTCCTATTTTTAAGACTCTCGTTATTGGTTGTTTTGTCAGCCATCGTTGGTGATCTTTGCGGCTCTTTCCAACAACTCGTTTGACATGGTATCAGAGCCAGCGTGTTGTTCTTCCAGAGTCTTTCTTCCTCTGCTGTGAGGGTGAGGTTTTTTTTTTTTTTTCCCGTCGAGAGTTCTGCTGTGGACGACTTTTTTCGCCGAGAGTTCTTTGTCGCCGTGGAGAAGAGGATGACGACATCCAAAGTTGTTTAGCATAGTTTCTTGGGAAGGAGACATTTTTTGAGCCGTTTGGCGCCATTGCCGGAAAAGAATGAGACTTTGTCGGGGAAGAGACTTGGCTGTCTTTTGAGTCGTTCGGCTTGAAGAGGATGACGGATTCCGAGGTTTTTAGGCGTCGTTGCCGAAGAAGGAGACATTTTTCGATTTCTTTGACGCTATTTTCAGGGAAGAATGAGCTTTGTCGGGGAAGAAGGAGCTTCCGCTGCCGGGGACGAAGGAGTTTCGACACTGTAGAAAGATTAGATTTTCCTAAGTTAGGAAAATCTAATCAAGCACCGGCCCGGCCATGCCTGTTCAACCAGGACCGGTCCTCCCGCACCTGTTCAAAGCGGACCGGCTAGCCCAACCCAGACTGGCCAGCACCGGTATAAAAAAAAAAAAAAACTCAGGGTTGGAGTTCTGAGTTTAGACTCTGAGTTGGCGTTTTCAGCAAAGGGGGTTTCAATTTCTTTTCAGAAAGTTTGGTGCCTCAAAGCTTGCATTTCAGCAAGGTTTGCCCTCGGATTGATGTGTCTCTGCGTGGCTTGTTGTATTTCATCATGTCATTTGACAAGTTAGATGTTTTACTTATTCGTTTCACAGGTAAGAACTACTCTACATGGGCATTTCAATTTCTTTTATTTGTTATGGAAAAAGAGTTATGGGGTCATATAGATGGAAGTCATTCGACCCCTCGAGAGGCCGCAACTTTGTCAAAGTGGATAACCATGGATGCTCGGGTAATGATCTGGATAATTGGCTCTATTGAGCCACATTTTGTTCTTAATTTGCTGGCCTCTAGAAATGCAGCTGATATGTGGAATTACCTCCTCAAGATTTACAACCAAAATAGCACAATTCGACGGTTTCAATTGGAGTATGAAATGGCTAATTTCACACAAGGCAGCCTATCTATTGAAGAATATTATTCTAGGTTTCTAAACCTTTGGGCTGATTATGTCGAGATCGATAATGAGAATGTACCAGTTGCTGCTCTCTCTGATATTCAAGCCGTGCATGCGACAAGCAAGAGAGATCAATTCTTGATGAATCTCCGTTCAGAGTTTGACGTTGCCCGTTCCAATCTAATGAATAGTCATCCTACACCGTCTTTGGATACTTGTTTGAGTGAGGTTCTAAGGGAGGAACAACCTCTTGCCACACAAGCCGGCATGGAACATCGGACTAATATTGATGCCCCTATTCATGTGGCATATGTCGCAAAAGGGAGAAATCAAGGTAGGGACATGAAATTTGTCCAATGCTTCAACTGTAAAGAATTTGGTCATTTTACACGTGATTGCACTAAGAAGTTTTGTCGGTGCTGCAAGCAAACGGGTCATCTCCTTGCCGCTTGTCCTATTCGCCCAGCAAGGAAGAATGACACTGCTTATCATGCCTCCACAGGTGCTTCTAGTTCTACTGTATTGCCTCCTGCCATGCCAGTTACTCCAAATACAATTTCTATAGTCTCCACAAGTTCGAGTACACTCACTCCTGAAGTGGTACAACAGATGATCATTTATGTCCTTTCTACTTTTGGCCTCTGACGTAAGAATAAAGGGTCTACTCGGCCATGTTATGTTGACTCTAGAGCTTCTAACCATATGACCAACACTGCTATTTCTCTTTGCAATGTCAGAAAGTATGATGGAAATCTAAAAATTAATACTATTGATGGCAGCTCTCTGCCTATCAGTGTTGTTGGTGATCTTTCTCTTACCTTAACTAATGTTTTTGTGTCCCCTGATCTCTCCACAAATCTTATTTTTGTTAGTCAGTTGGTTCATGATAATTGTAATGTTCTGTTCTCTCGATTTGGTTATGTTGTGCAGGATCAAACGTCAGGGAAGATAATCATGAAGGGCCTAAAGTGGGACGACTCTTTCCCATTCAAGTTTTTCTCTCTACTAGTATTCTTCATGCTCCTTTACTTTCCTTTGCATGTAATGTTGTTAGTTCTAGAACTAAGATGTGGCATAGACGTCGAGGCCATCTAAAATTTGATGTACTTAGTACTTTGTTTAAATCTAGTTTATTAACAAGTATAACATGTTCTTCTCTTGATCTTTCATTTGATTGTTCATCGTGTAAACTTGGCAAAAATAAAATTGTCCATTTTCCTCATCATGGATCTCATGCCACACAATGTTTTAATATTATTCACAGTGATGTTTGGGGCATTGCTCTTGTTGTTTCTCATGCACATTATAAATACTTTGTTAGTTTTATCGATGACTTTAACCGTTTTACTTGGGTCTACTTCCGACAAGTTGTCTGAAGTTTTTGTCATATTTAAATGCTTTCTTGTTCTTCTTGAGACTCAATTCTCTGCTAGCATCAAAGTATAACACTCTGATTCTGGAGGTGAATACATGTCTAATGAGTTTTAGGATTTTCTTCAAAGCAAAGGTATCATCTCTCAACGTCCGTGTAATTCGACACCACAACAAAATAGAGTTGCAGAGAGAAAAAATTGTCATCTTCCTGATGTGGTACAAACTCTTTTACTTGATTCATATGTTCCTCCTTGTTTTTGGTGTGAAGCGTTGTCTACTTCAGTTCATTAAATCAACTGCTTGCCTTCACCTACGTTGCATCATGTTTCTCCATTTTTTAAGCTATTTGGTCATTCTCCTACATATGCGAATCTTTTGGACATTCACTTGTGTTTGTTTTGTGTATCTACCTACTCATGAACGACATAAACTTACAACCCAATCCGTTAAGTGTGTTTTTCTTGGTTATGCTATATCACAAAAAGGCTATATTTGCAATGATCCCCATGTTCATCGTATACGTGTTTCTCGGAATGTGGTTTTATTTGAAAATCAATATTTTTTCCCTCTAATGTGTCGCTACCATCTGCATCTTTATCTATTCTGCCTAGCTTTTATGAGCCCAGTCCCACTTCATCTGTGCCCACTCATGATCCTGACCTGGCTCCTACTCCTGATCCTCTTCTCGCCCCCTGTTTCCATCACTCTTTGCCGATCTACTCGCACTTCTCGCCCCCCTGATAGGTATGATTTCTCCTCCACTGTCTCTCATGTGGCTACTTTATCATCTATTTCAATTCCCTCTTGCTACAAATATGCAATGGCATACGAGTGTTGGCAAAAGGCAATGCAAATAGAACTTCAAGCTTTTGAGAAGAATCACACTTGGCATGTTGTTACTTGACCCCTACTATTAAGCCTGTAGGGAGTAAATGGATTTTCTCTGTAAAACTTCGATCGGATGGTTCTTTGGATCGTTATAAAGCTCACCTCGTAGCTCTGGGAAACACGCAGGAATATGAGATTGATTATGAGGATACATTTGCTCCAGTTGCCAAGATGACCACGGTTCGAACTATTTTTGCTATTGCTGCTTGACAGTCTTGGCATCTACATCAGATGGATGTGAAGCATGGCATGTCTGCATGGTGATTTACAAGAAGATATCTACATGACGCTTCCCTCTAGTATGACTACTTCTTCTCCTCAGGATGTCTGCAACTTACACCATCCTCTGTATGGGCTTAAGTGTTACGGTCCCGGGTCATGGATCGAGTAACACGGCGTGGGATTTGTGAATCCAACACTCAGAATTTACTCACTTCACGTCAAGGGTCTGTGTATGAGTATTTCTCCTTAACCCGTGCTTAGCTAGGAGGAAAGATCCTCTTTCGAGGGTCCTACCGAGTTGTTGTGCTAGGTAGAAGACCCCACAACAATGCTGACCTTGCTAGAGCAAGGTGCTCTCTTTTTTTGGTCACGAAAAAGAGGGTTTGGCCCTCTTTGTTGCTGCTCTAGCTAAGAATGCAATCCTTCTTTCTTAAATAACTTGAAACACGAGTTTGGGATAGATTAATACCTCTTCTTTGATGCTATGATCAACTCCCACGTTGCACCAGGATTTGCTCAAGATTTGAGGATGAAAATCCTCAATTTGCTGCTTGGTAAGGGAGGAATTCGGCCTCTCTTGCTGCTGCTGCCAAGAGGGAGGATAGACCTTCTCTTTGGGCTTGGAAAAGGGGCAGGAAGCTCTTTTTCTTAGTAGGGATGATGGTGGATGAATTTGGGTGAAGATGGATGGCAATGGAGGGTGAAGGATAGGTTGGATTTTTGGAGTAAACCCTAAACTCGAGATCAAGAGGTGATCTCAACCTATTTAGACTAGGTTATTCTAAAATCTCAAAGCTTACCTATTTCATTCATACCTATCCCTTAAATAGGGAGTTTTAGGGTTAGGGTTACAATAATTCCCCATAATGCCCTTACATATAAAGTAATTAGAAATAACTCCTACTTAAAACAATATAAGAAATAAATCCTACTTAAAACAGTATAAGAAATAAATCCTACTCAAAGAAATATAAGAATTAAATCCTATTGAGTGAGTTGTTGTTGTCTTCTTCGTTGTGTGACTCGGTGTGCTACTGAGTCCACAACATCTGCCTCCCCATGGAGAAAGAGCTTGTCCTCAAGCTCAAAAGTTGGGTAGACTTGTTTGAAGATGTCCACACGTTCCCATGTTACAGCTTCGGGGTCAGTGTCCATCCACTGAACGAGAATCTCCCAATGATCATTGGTCAGCCGTGCACGTAACACCGCAGCTGGGTTAAGAATAACCTCGCCATGATCAACCGGTGGTAGGAATGGAGTGGATGTAGGCTGTGCTCCGGAATGCGGCTTCAAAAGAGAGACATGAAACACATCGTGACTTCTGGCTGTGTCCGGTAATTTGAGTTGATAGGCCACTGGTCCCACGCGTCGAAGAATGGGAAACGACCCAAAAAATCTGGGTGAGAGCTTATGACGTGGAGGTCCCGCTAGAGACTACTGACAGTAGAGCTGGAGCCGTAGCCACACATACTTTCCAACCTCAAAAGAGACCTCACGGTGGCCTCTGTCGTATACATCCTTCATCCGAGCTTGGGCACATCGTAGCCGTTCTGTGATATTCTATAGCAGTAGATCCCTGTCTGTGAGTGCCTGATCAATCGTGTCCACGTGTGTGGACCCTGGGTTGTACGAGAGGAGGCGAGGTGGATCCCGGCTATATATAACCCGAAAAGGAGTGGATTGCAATGCAGAGTGGAACGAAGTGTTGTAACAGTATTCGGCCCACGGAAGCCATTGAACCCATTGCCGCAGACGATCCCCCGCCAAGCACCGTAGATACATCTCGATGGTGCGGTTCACCACCTCAGTCTGCCCGTCTGTCTGTGGATGATAGGCGGAGGAGAACTTCAATTTCGTCCCACTCAAGCGAAACAATTCCCGCCAAAAGGTGCTCGTGAAACTGCATCTCTGTCACTCACAATGGATTCTGGAATGCCATGTAAGCGGACTATCTGCTCCAGGAAAGTCTGAGCAACCCGTGTTGCTGTATACGGATGAGCCATCAGTATAAAATGCCCGTACTTGGAGAATCGATCAACCACTACGAAAAGTACGGATTTGCCGGCTGACAAGGGTAGGCCTTCCACAAAATCCATTGAAATGTCGGCCCAAACCTGCGTAGGAAGGGCCAGAGGCTGGAGAAGACCGGCTGGACTCAAGTGCTCGGCTTTGTTGCGCTGGCATACCTGACAGTCGCCCACATAAGTCGCAATAGAGGGTTTCATGGCTTGCCAGTAAAAATCAGCTCGAATTCTGTGCAAGGTTTTCTGGATCCCCTCGTGTGTACTGTCGTGGTAGGCCAAGAGAATAGCTGGAATCAACTCGGACTCAGGTGGAAGGAAAATCCGATGCTTGTAATAAATAAGTGAATCCTGGATGGACCACTTCACATTCATTGTACCTTCCGAGATCTGCTGATGTAGTTCCTACAGTGCAGAGTTAGTAGCATGTGCTTCTCGCATCAAGTCCATAATGAGAAATCTCGTCTGGCTGATAGAATAGACCGACTGTTGATCTTCAAAACACCGTGACAAGGCATCTGCCACCTTATTTAATCTCCCCGCACGATACTCCACCGAGAAGTCAAACCCCAACAACTTACTGATCCAGTGCTGCTGTGGCGACGTCGTCAAACGTTGTTCTAGTAAGAATTTAAGGCTGTAGTGATCCGTGCGTATGAGAAAAGCCCGGCCCCAAAGATAAGGCCTCCAATGTTGGACCGCTTTGGCCAACCCAATCAATTCGCGCTCATAGGCTGCCAGTTTGTGATGGCGGACTGCCAACTGTCTGCTAAAATAATGGCCCAGCTGCTGTAAAACGGCCCCCATGCCCACGCTCGAAGCGTCGCACTCTACCACGAACAATTCGTCGAAGTTGGGAAGTTGTAATACTGGCGCGGATGCGAGGGCAGCTTTGAGTGCCACAAATGACGTGGTGGCCCCCTCATTCCAAATAAAGGAATTTTTCTTGAGTAAACTCGTCAATGGTGCTGCCACTGGCCCATAGTTCTGAATAAATTTGCGGTAGTAGCCCGCAAGACCCAAAAAACCTCGTAATGCAAAACACGACTGTGGTTGCGGCCACTCGTGAATAGCTCGGATCTTCTCGGGATCACCCGTAACCCCCTCATGTGAGATAATGTGTCCCAGATTTCCCACATGTGAAGCCGCAAAAGAATACTTGGAGTGTTTCAAATAGAGCTGATGTGCTCTTAACAAGTCGAAAACAATCCTCAAGTGTGCCAAGTGCTCCTCAACCGACTTGCTATATATCAAAATATCATCGAAAAATACAAGAACAAATTTTCGAAGATAGGGGCTAAATACCTCGTTCATCAAAGCTTGAAAAGTGGAGGGTGCATTGGATAACCCGAACGGCATGACGACGAACTCAAAGTGGCCATGGTGCGTGCGGAACGCCGTCTTCTCGATATCAGAGGCGTGCATCCGGACCTGATGGTATCCCGAACGGAGGTCGAGTTTAGTGAATAACCACGACCCATGTAACTCATCTAGAAGCTCATCCACTACCGGAATCGGGAACTTGTCTTTTACTGTCTGCACGTTCAACTCCCGATAATCCACGCAGAACCTCCATGTTCCATCATGTTTCTTCACAAGTAAGACGGGTGAAGAGAACGGGGAGCGGCTGGGACGAATAAGACCCTGTTTCAACATCTCATGGCACTGACGCTCTATCTCGTCCTTCTGAAGGTGTGGGTAACGGTATGGTCGCACGACCACTACCTCAGAACCTGGTTTCAAACAGATCCTGTGGTCACAGTGCCTCATGGGAGGCAACCCCGAAGGCGCCTGGAAGAGGTCATAGAACTCCTCAACCAGACCATCACTAGTACTGGCAGGCTGATCCTGTGTCTGCAAAGTGTGTATGCGGTGGGTCCTGTCCACCTGACAGCCCTGTAAGAGCAACCGACTTCCGGCCAAATCAAAGCTCTTGGTTAAAGCCGAAAAGTCCCACAGAATGGGCCCCAATGTTTGTAACCATTTAATGCCTAAAACCATATCAAATCCCGCTAGGGGAATAACAAAAAATTCCGCATTAAATGAAGTAAATCCAATGGAAAAAGTTACCGCTTTACTAATCCCATAGCTAAGGACCTTCTCGCCATTGGCCACTGAGACGATGGCAGTCGGATGAGTGTGTATCTGGAGTTGGAGATGCTGTGCGGCTGTCAAACTCAGAAAATTGTGTGTACTCCCCGAGTCGACTAGTCCCACCAGTTCTCGGTCGCTGACAGGAGCTCGGACTTGCATTGTAGTAGGTAGGCGATTTCTGCCCAGTAATAGCATGCAAGGATATCTCTGGTGGTTCCTCCTCGATAATATCCTCTGGTTCCTCTGGATCCTCCATCTCGAGCCAAAATAATCGTTTACATTGGTGTCCGACCCGATACTGCTCATCGCAGTTATAACAGAGATTTTTGGACCGCCTTTCTGCCATCTCCGCACTCGTCAATTTTTTTATAAAGCTCGGTAGGGAATTACCAGGGCGGGGATCGGCTACCCAAGTCGTAGTCGGAGTGTGTCTGGATGGTGCTGTTGTAGATGCTCCCTGAGATGAATTATAGCGGCGCCCTTGCCACGTGGAGGAAGTGTTCCTCTCACTCGACCAACCCGACTTACGTTGTTGCAACTGTTGTCGTTGTTCCATTGCTCGGGCCATATTCATGGCATGAGCTAGATCCGTGGGCATAAGGAGTTCTACCTCTAGCCGTAAATACTCATTGAGACCTGCTGTGAATAAGGAGACCTGCTGGTCAACCAATACCCTCTCTCCAGCTCGAGCCAACTTTTCCTGAAAGAGTTTTTGATAGTGTTCCACTGAACCCGTTTGTCTCAATAGGACTAACTCTCCCAAGGGGTTGCTGTTGGCGGGAGGCCCAAATCTAACTGTGCATAGATTTTTAAATTCGCCCCAAGTCATTCCCGATCTCTCTTTCTCTACTTGAGTCACCCATAACATGGCTTCATCTGTTATATGGAAAGAAGCTAGTTGCACCTTATCCCATTCAGTAGTCCCTTGGTTCAAAAAAAAAATTTCACATCTATGCAACCAAATTATGGGATCCACAGAACCATTGAAAGAGGGAAACTCTAACTTGGTGTACCTTGAGATTGTGCCTCCATGCTGAGGTGCTTGGACAGCAATGCGCCCAAGCCACTGCTCCCCTCTTCTGTGATATGGTTGAGCAACCTTTCGCACCTCTGGACTCTAATGTCTCTCTGTCCTCAACTCCTGTAGCATGCTAATGATTCGGCTCATCTCTTTTTCCAAACCACAAACTTTCCCAACATTGGTTGTGCTGTTTCAAGGCTATCTTCTATCTTTTGTATCCTGATTTGGATTTCTTCATTGCTGATATGATCCCCCATGTTACCCTGCTCTGATACCAAGTTGTTACGGTCCCGGGTCATGGATCGAGTAACACAGGCGTGGGATTTGTGAATCCAGCACTCAAGCAACAAAGAGGGCCAAACCCTCTTTGCCGTGACCAAAAAAAGAGAGCACCTTGCTCTAGCAAGGTCAGCATTGCTATGGGGTCTTCTACCTAGCACAACAACTCGGTAGGACCCTCGAAAGAGGATCTTTCCTCCTGGCCAAGCACTGGTTAAGGAGAAATACTCATACACAGACCCTTGATGTGAAGTAAGTAAATTCTGAGTGTTGGATTCACAAATCCTACGTCGTGTTACTCGATCCATAACCCGGGACCGTAACAACTTGGTATCAGAGCGGGAACATAATAGGTTATTCTATATCCCAAGAAAGATGGATTGCTATGGGTAAGGAATTGGAGGAAATACGAGCACGGTTAGATGCTTCCATTGAACATTATGGAAGGGAGAAACTTGTTGTTACAGCAAAACAGGTCATACGACCTCAAATCTCTATCTCAGACGGGCAGAACGGACCATGGCTAGAAAATTCAAAAATTTCGTCTCGAGAGGCGGACGCAGAAAAACAATAGAAATCAGTCCTCCCCTGCTCACGGCAACCCAAGCACGCAGCCATAGTCCTTTACGCACGGAAGGGGAAAAATTTCCGTTCCGCACGGGAGGGGAAAAATTTCCCAGCCATTCCGACCGGGAAATATTTCCTAGAGTCTGTCTCGAAAAAATTTCAATCGGCGAAGCCTCCAAGGGCTGCTAGTCACCGCAGAAGCAGCACGAGACTTCGTCGGTGACAATTCCGCCCTGTTCGGCGACATTCCAACAGCATCTACCATCGACATTCTAGCAGAAGATCGTCGGCGACATTTCCGCAGAAGACCGTCGGCGACAATTCCGCAAAAGACTCGTCGGCGACATTCCAGCAGAATCGTTGGCGATATTCCGAGAGCCCTCTGTCTCGGCAACTCTCCCATCGGAGAAGCGAAGCCCCAACGGGCTGCTTTTCATCGCCGAAAAATCAGGCGATTCTGTCGGTGCCGGGAGAGAGGAAGGAGACGTCCGTCGCCGGACTTCGACGGTGCTGTGAGGAAAGGATCCGTCGGCCGCAGAGTTTGGGAGTGCCGAAGGAAGAAGACGACTCCCGATTAAATTTTCCTAACTTAGGAAAATTTAATCGGCCTGGTCCGCTAAGTCGCACGCCGGACCGGGTTCTTGAACCGAGTCAACCCAGGTTAACTCGAACCGGCCCAAAAAAAAAAAAAAAAATTATTGTCCTGAAGAGGGGTCATAGCTATCGCGGATGCTACTTCGGCACCGGTGGAGACATCGGCATACCAACACTACTTCCGAGCTTGAGGACAAGCTCGTCTTCCAAGGGGGGTATAATGTTATGCACGCAATAATATTATTATTTTAGTTGTTTTATTTAATTTACTTTATTTTATTTCAGTTTTAGGCATAGGGGTATTTTTGGAATTATTTATTAATAAGGATATTTTTGGAATATTTTATTCATAGGGATATTTCTGTAATATTTTATTAAACCCTAACAGGGTGAACCCCATTTAAGGGGTAAGAGTAATAAGAAAAGGAAGCATTGAAGTATTAAGAATTAGGTTAAATTTAGCGTAAGAGGCTTAGAGTTCTCTTCAACGAGCTCTAGGGTATCAAGCTTCCCTTTGGCTTGTTCGTTTTCGTCTTCCCCATTTCTTCCTACTACCCCTATGGTAATGCTTGGAAGACCCGTAACCCATGGCAAATTGCAGATCCTCCCAAAGAATCCACGTGTCAGATCCGAGACCGTATCATTAAGCAAGTTCCCCAGGTGTGGTTTGAGAAGTTTCGCGATACACTTCTTCTCCACCGCTTTACACAAAGCCAGTATGACTTCTCTATTCTTTCACAAGTCGGCATTGGGCATAGTCCTTCTCTTGGTCTATGTGGATGATATTATCCTTACTGGCACTGACTCTGGCTTGATTACTAAGCTTCAGCGGCTTCTACATTCGACCTTCCATATGAAAGATCTAGGACAACTCACATACTTCTTAGGATTAGAAGTACATCATTGGGACAAAGGTATTTTCCTAAATCAACACAAGTATACCCAAGATATTATTACCTTAGCTGGTTTGGTGGACACTTCTGTTGTTACTCCTATGGAGGTAAATGTGAAATACCAGAAAGATGAAGGGGACCTTCTTGATGATCCTGCTCTCTATCAGTGTTTAGTTGGGAGTCTCATCTACTTAACCACGACTCGTCTGAATATCTCTTATGCCCTTCATCAGATCAGTCAATTTATGTCTTCTCCTTGGCATCTTCATCTTGCTACAGTCCGACACATTATTCGTTATCTTCGAGGTTCTCCTACTCGTGGCTTATTCTTTCCTACAGGCTCGTTTATTCAACTTGTTGCCTACAATGATGCTGATTGGGCTGGGTGCCCTGATACCCATCGCTCTACTACAGGGTGGTGTATGTTTTTGGGGGATGCCTTAATTTCTTGGAAATGTAAGAAACAAGATCGTGTGTCCAAGTCATCGATCGAGCCATGTCTACTGCGTGTTATGAAATTATACGGCTTTGCGGTCTCCTTGAAGAACTTGAGTTCCCTCAGACCACCTAGACACCTGTTCATGCAGATAACACTAGTGTTATTCTGATTGCTACCAATCCTGTTTTCCATGAACGCACCAAATACATTGAGGTTGAATGTAATTCTATTCGTGATACCTTGGAGCGTCAAGTGATCTCTTCCTCACATCTCTTCGGATCTCCAAGTGGTTGATGTCTTTACCAAAGCCATGACTCAACACAACATAATTTTTTAGTTGGCAAATTGTTGCTGGTTGACTTATACGCATCAATTTGAGGGGGGATGTTACCATATTTTGGAATCTATGTTAATGTTAGTTTTTTAGATATTTACATGTATATAGGCTAATAAGTTATATGGGTTAGATTGTAATTAATTGTAATTAAGCCCATGGGCTCTCTTGTGCAACCTAAACCTAATCTTATGTTTAAAAAGAAAAAAGAAAGAAAAGATGGGGACATTATCCTGCTTTAAGACTCGCTATTTTGATTCGAAATGTTTAAATTAAGCCCAGTTCGAACATATGCAGGTTCAAGCTCCGCTTGACTCGATGCCACCCCTATTTTTAGTATTATATTTATTTATTGTGGTATTTGTGCAAATGATCCATCTACCTTCTGGAGTAGATCAAGTAGATGGGTTAGATTGTAATTAATTGTAATTAAGCCCATGGGCTCTCTTGTGCAACCTCAAGCTAATCGTATGTTTAAATAGAAAACAGAAAGAAAAGAGGGGGACGTTCTCCTGCTATAAGACTCGTTATTTTGATTCGAAATATTTAAATCAAGCCCAGTTCAAACATATGCAGGTTCAAGCTCTGCCCAACTTGATGCCACCCCTATTTTTAGTATTATATTTATTTATTGTGGTATTTGTGCAAGTGATCCATCTTCCTTCTCAAGTAGATTATCAAGTTTTGTTGCATGGGCGGTGTATATATGTAAACAATATATTACAAATAATATATAATTATTTTTAAATAAATATTATGAATATCATGATGTTAAAATTATGAAAAATAGTGAGTAATAAATACTTATGGTTGGTTGTTGTTACTAGAACTATTTCCTTTTTATTTTGCGTAAGCTTTAGAATAGTAATTAAATCTATAATGTGTAAAAACTTATTTAAGATAATATTGTTAACCTAAAAATAGTTTATCGTGAAGAATGAAGTTGAGGAAATGATATTACAAAATAAAATTTAAAGAAAGTGGATTAAAATAATAAAAATAAACAAGAAAATATGAAATAAATAGCTAAAATTGTCGTATACATTTAAATAAAAAACATCAAATTATAAATTAACATGTAAATATAAAAAAATTATGTAAAAAAATTAAATATAAAATTTTTAAAATAATAAAATAAAAATCAAACAAATTTAGCTAATAATTAACATAGGAATTAAACATATATTATGTGAAATACAAATTAGAAGTGTGTACCTTTTCGATATCTTTGTCCATATTAACAATGATAATAGTACCTTCCACTTTTCAATGGTTGAGAGTTGAAGGCAAAGTATCAATTTAAAGGTTATAATATCTAACAGATTTATAAATAAATAAATCTATTTTCTAATTTTAATATTTAAACAAAGAATAGAGATATCTTAAATGATAATTATAGATATTAAAATAAACGACCATGAGCATAATAGTTTGAAGTGCAGGACCACTATCAACCGCTTAGATGGTATATTGTGAAAAGAAGATCAACCTATTAGAGCCCCAATTTGTTTCAATTGGATCACAAATATGTCACTCTTATATGAATGACACCATTCATGAAATGTCTTTCAAGAAGAAGTAACTGCAATAATCGAAAACTAAATAAAAAAAGAAAAAAGAAAAATAAGGATCACTCAATCTTCTCACTCATTGATCAAAACAAAAGGGGTTCTTTTTATAAAAAAAAACTCTATGATTAGTCAAGTTATCGGAAAATTAAAGTGTAATCGATTATTATACTTCGCCTAAGAGAGTCGAAATCTCTTTGTATTTTTCTAGTAATACTAGAATAATGGATTTTTTTTCCTAGCAAGATTTTTTTGGAGGTGACTATTAGTAGGGAACATCGTAAATAAAAAATATACGTGTTTTTTCATGGTTGTGTGCTTATTTTGAACTTGTTCATATAATTTATTCTCATTCTTACAAAAAAAAAAATATTAAACCTGCATTTGAACTCTATTCAGCCATTAAATCACTAGTCAAACAAGGAGATCAAGTTAAATTATCAATTAGACTATTAAATCGACAAGAATTGTTCATAGAGGTTGAATTAGATGATCAATCCGGAGATTGAACTTTCCTTCCTCGATTTTCTTATTAATCCTAATTTGTTTGTACTTATAATTGTGTAAACTAAGTAACTTTTATAGCAACATTTTTCGCACACTAAGTGGATCGTCCTTGCCCATCATATTTTCTCCAAAATTACATAAAAATAAAATAGTTTTCACATCATGGCATCTTAAATATTTGGTTAATAGAAAAATAACTAACCAAATAATGAAGAAATAAACTTAATAATTAACCAATTAATTTAATAATAGTTAAAAAATAAATATATTAAAAATCCACATAGTAATACACAATAAAATTAATTAAACATGAATTAACCAATTAATTAACTAAATAATAACTAATTTTCCAATTAGTTAACAAATTAATCGATTGACTAACTAACTAACCTATTAAATAAAAAATAACCAATTATGGAACCAAATAACTTAACAATTAACCTCATAATAAAAAAAATTAATTAATCAATCAACTAAAAATAATTGATCGACCAATTAATTAACTAAATAATTAGCCAATTAGTTAACTAATTGAGAAATTGAATAATTCCTTAATTAACTAACCAATGATTAAATAATTAATTTTCCAATTAAACAACTAATTAACTAATAAATCATTTCTTTAAATGTTTACCTGAGTAGAATTAATTTCCTTAAAGTTTTACCAAGAGGTCTCTACTAATACCAAAAAAGTAAATAATGTACTGTAATAATATGAGCACAATGTACTCTAATAATGAGATTCACATGATAATTATCATTAAAATTAAAAACTATATTAAGTAATAAAAAATAGCATGACAACTATTCACACTAATTCAACACATAATCAAGAATTATACAAAAAGTCAACTTTAATATCAGCATAATGTGCTACAATAATTGCATTAACAACATAATTATTTAAAAAAAAAAACTTGACAACCAATTAAACATAAAAGAAAAGTCTTGACCAAGCATCATTGTAAGCAATTAATAAACTAGGAAGTTTACAAAGGCATTGTAGGATTACAAGTCATAGGGCAAGTCAACCTCAATACAGTCTCACTAAGTTGAGATTTGTAATGGGTCATGGTGAAGTAGTAACGGTATAATTGATTTCATATGTATTATAAAGTTATCATCTAGAATCATATTATTTAGATGGAATGTAGCTGATCAAAAGTTTGCAAAGTATATTTTCATGTCAAACATTCTTTGGGTTATGTAGGCCCACATAGAATAACCAAGTAAGAACTATTGAATATATTGGTATAAGCTTTTGATTGTCTTATAAGATAGTTGGGGATTTGTAATGTTGTTTAATGTTGTTGATGTTATGATTTAAGACAATTGTCTATAGATTTTAGTTGCATATTCCTGAAAATCGAATTTGTTATGGTATATTGTTTGTTGACCTAGTATGCACCATGTTTTGGTAGCAAAGTTTAGTGCATACAAGTGAACAAACTGTACCAATATAGTATCAGGGGCGTAGGGATATGTTGGCAAAATTTTAACAATTGTTTTAAAGTATAACAATGTAATGTTAAACTACGCCAAGTCTCGAATGGGTGAGGTGGAGCTACGGATTTAAGTGAACAATAAGTTGAATATAGGTTAAAGTTTATTGTATATCTCGAATTTGTCCTCTATATAGACATTGGTGTTGATTTTTATGTTTTGATGAATTTATAGGTGTCAAACTAACATGGACAAGCACGGGATGTACGATGGGGTCTGTAGATTTGGTGACTAGTATAAGGGAGGGGTAGATGCCTTTATTCAAGTGGAATAATTTATGCCCATGTAAGAAATATGTTAATAAGTATTATCAGCCTGTATTTGAAGTAAAGTGTTAAAAGAGTTAAAGAGTAGAAGAGAAGAAAAAAAGGAAAGAATAAGCTAAGAGGAGGAGAGCACAAGTGTGAGAAGGGGGAGAGAGATAGGGTTTTACAAAGAGGTGCTTTGTGTCAATGAGCATGCCCTCCCAACATTTCTTATTTATAATGATGAGTAGAAACCCTAATACATGATAATGAGCAAAAAAAAACATAAACAACTTAGTAATAATAAAAAATGCCACTTAATCACTTAATTATAAGATATGTCATGAGTACTTCAACACTCTCCTCAGGTTGGTGTAAAAACATCAAATATTCCATGCTTTGACCAAGTAGTAACAAATGGATAAACTACAATGGGCTTCTTGAAAATATTTGCTAACTGATTTTTTAAGGGAAAATAGAGCATAAATATGACATCAGCTTCTAACTTATCTCTAACAAAATGACAATCAATTTCAATAAGTTTTATTCTTTTATGAAAAACAGGGATGGTTGCAGAATGATTAGCAGCTTGGTTGTAACAATGTAGTTTCATGTGCTTGGTTATTGGAAACCAATTTCTGCCATAAGAGATCTGAGCCACAATAATTCAATTACTGCATGTGCTAGGGCCCTATATTATGCCTCAACATTCAATCTATCCACTACACTTTGTTTTTTTCTATGGCCCAATATGCAAACTGAAAATGGAACCTTCAATATCAGTCCAAATACACTAAAAGATTACATAAGAAGAGATTCAACATTGAAAATCTTAAGTCAATTAGCACACCCATGAATCTGTCCTTGAAATTTGACTTGGACAACTCAGGAAGGGTCATAAATCAAAAGCTTTATAGACGTTCGATTGGTTTCCTACTATATTCATCAACTAGTAGACTAGAGATCATGTTTTTTATTTGCCTATGTGCAAGATTTCAATCAAATCCTAGGGAATTTCACTTAGTAGAAGTGAAAAGAATTTTCCAATACCAACTTGGAACACCAAACTTAGGACCTTGATACTCTAATTCCTCTACCATAGATCTGGTAGGTTACTCCGATGTCTATTTTACAGGTTGCAAAATTGACAGAAAAAAAATACATGTGGTAGGTGTCAATTACTTGGAAATATGCTTGTCTATTGGTTTTTCACAAAACAACATTTATTTGCCCTATCTACCACCAACATTGAATACATAGCGGTTGGAAATTGTTGATCACAACTTTATTGGATAGAACAATAAATAGAGGATTATGGTTTAGTGTTGTTGGAAGATAGACCCAAGCCCACACGACCAAGGAAGGCCCACAAGATGGGCCCAAGCACATAAGAAGTAGGACCCACCATGATTACCACAAGCTGACATCCTTATCACATAAGTTGGAAAATCAAGGACTCACAAAGGCATCTTTATCTTATGGTCACATCCTATAAGACTTCTAGTTTGACTTATGTTTGTCTTTTATCTATATTGAGTTATTTAATTATTCTAGGACTTATCTTTAAGTGTTAGAGTTTGGGTGTAATTGGGACAAAGGTAGTTTTATTGTAATTGGACTCTACTACTTTCCTCTATTATAAATAAAGGTTCATGTACTCTGATTATAATAAGTTAAAAAAGTCAATGAAGTATATTTCTTTTCCATATTTTCAACATAGTATCAGAGCAAGTTCAGTGAGTTGACTTGGTCAACCACAGAGATAAAGAGATCCTTTTCTCTAAACCTTAAACCCTAAGCCTAGGTTCGTAGTTTTTTTTTTTCAGTCTCTACACCCATAGTTTGCTTTGCGTTTTTCACCTCTATACTAAAATTTTCATATTGTAAATTATATATTTACAGAAATATAGTTAAATCTACTTTCCAAGGACAAATGATTTTTTCCAATCGGAGTTATCTACAAAGAGAAACGGATATTTGAATTAGCGAAGGTCAGACTACAAAAGAGGTTCGAGCAACAACAAAAAGCTTCAAATTTCGAGGTATTTTATGATATCAAGAACGAGACTTTATATGAAGATATATATATATCAAAAGAAAAATATGCAAGTTAATTCTCTTACATAAACAACCAATTTTCAATCAAATTTATCTACAAAGAGAAATCGATATTTGAAACAGCAAAGGTCAGATTGAAAAAAAAGGTTTGAGCAGCAATAGAAAGATTCAACTTTCGAGGTATTTTATGTTATCAATGACAAGACTTTATATGAATAATTATATATAAGAAGCAATATCTGTAAGTCTATTTTCTTATCTATTCAACCAATTCTCAATCTGAGTTTTTTATAAGGTGATATTGATCTTGGAAGAGTCAATGATCACCAGATGATAGAGACCGAAATCTATCAGATTATTTATCTTCTGATAATTATATTTTATGAAGAGAAGTTATACTTTGATGAAATTTAGTTAAGTCTAGTTTTAGAAGGAAAACATTTCATGCCAATCTGATCTATAATTTAAGATATATTTGCATTGGAAGAATCAAAGGTCATGCTGGTATTCTATTGCATAGAACATTCCAAATTTAAGCCCATTGTTTTGCATCACTTTTTGTGTTGATATATCAGAAAAATATCTCACTTATCCCTAGTTTGAGGGCTTATTTATACATCTTTGTTATTTGGCTTATTGGTACATCTATGATATTTGGTTCAAGCTGGGATCACTGCCATTACCTCCCAGCTTGAGGGGGAGAAATAGAAGAAGTACAAGAAAGAGGTATTTTATTCCATATGTTGTGGTTAAGTTTATGTGACCAAACTATTCAAGAAAGGGGGAGCACAAAATATGAAGCTTATGCATCTAAGAAAAAATATTTATATCAGATTATGATTATTTCATGGGTCCTTCTACAAGGTTTATTATTTTGGTTTGTGTTATATGTGTAGGAAGATGGTCGTGTTACATTACCACTGCTGCTATTATGTCTCTTTGGATGAGACATTATTATTGAAGAAGAGGTGGCCTCAATACCTTTTCTCATACTGTAATTTATTTGACTCTAAAAAATATTACGGTTGGGACACCATGAGAGTCGGTGCCCGGAATGGGACATCATGATAAATTTAACTCTAAAAAATATCATGGTTGGGATACCATGAGAGTCAGTATCTAGATTGGGACACCATGATAAATAAATCCACTAACCCCCTATAATGGCTTTTATTAGTCTTACCACTTGAGAGACATTGTCCTGTGGAGGGACATGGTGGTGGACACTTCAGAGCAATGCCGATAGGCACACTACCTACAGAAGATGGAGTGTGCCCTACATCCAACATTAGGATTGGAGTATGGAGCAATGTCTTACCGGCTAGGAGTGATTTTTACTCTCACTTATATTATGCCAGCATGACCTCATGGAAAGACACAACAGCGGGAGGGGAGTGTTGGAAGATGTGCCATTTTATACAAAAAAAGATTCTATACATCATTTGCAGCAAGTTGGGAGTTCATGTTATTCTCTCACCCCCAGCTTGAGGGGGAGTGTTGGAAGATAGGCCCAAACCCACACGACCAAGGAAGGCCCACATATCTAAGAGTATTATAACATGGGTACACACGACCAAGGAAGGCCGACAAAATGGGCCCAAACACATAAGAAGTAGGACCTACCATGATTACCAGAAGTTGGCATTCTTATCACATAAGTTGAAAGATCAAGAAGGACTCACAAAGACAACTTTATCTTATGGTCACGTCTTATAAGAGTTCTAGTTTGAGTTATGTTTGTCTTTTATCTATATAGAGTTATTTAATTATGCTATGGTTTAAGTATTAGAGTTTGGGTATAATTAGGACAAAAGTAGTTTTATTGTAATTGGACTCTACTACCTTCCTCTATTATAAATAGAGGTTCATGTACTCTGATTATAATAAGTTAATGAAATTAATGAAGTATTTCTCTTTTCCATAAATTTAATAAGAGTAAAACAAAATTCTAGTCCATTACAACAACACAAGTGCAATCAGTAGGGCTGGCATCGAACCAAGCCGGTTCGAGAAATATTTAAGCTCAGCTCATCCCCTACTCTGTTTGGCTAGATGTGTCTTGATCTCAAATCGAATTTGAGATAAGAGTCATGCTCTTTTAGTTAAGCAAGCTGAACTCGATCAAGCCTCGGTTTGGTTCGCGAGCTCGCAAGCCGGCTCAATAACTTAAATGTCAGCGCTTCGGGGAGTTTTCAGGCTTTGCCAAACCGATAGAGTTCAAAACTTTGAGATGGGAAAATTGGAAGGCAACAAACGCAGCCTCCCTCTCGGCCTCTCCTCCTCTCCATGCCCTACTTCTCCCATCTTCCCTAACTAATCAGAAGGAGAGAGTCAGAATCCAATCACTGCCATAAATCAAAGCTTGAACTGTATTTAAGCAAGCTGAACTCGATCAAGCTTTGGTTTGGTTCGCGAGCTCGCAAGCCGGCTCGTTAACTTAAATGTCAGCGCTTCGGGGAGTTTTCAGGCTTTGTGAAACAGATAGAGTTCAAAACTTTGAGATGGGAAAATTGGCAGGCAACAAACGCAGCCTCGCTCTCAGCCTCTCCTCCTCTCCATGCCCTACTTCTCCCATCTTCCCTAACTAATCAGAAGGAGAGAGTCAGAATCCAATCACTACCATAAATAAAACCTTGAACTATATTTGGTGCTGCTAGAGTTTTTCTTTTCATTTTAGTTTCTTAGGAATGGGTTTATGTTCTTAAAACTAGTTAAATTTTGTGAGTGTGAACAAAAAATTACAAAATCCAAGTTTAATATTTGTTTCTTAATTTTTGTTTGACTAATCCAAATGTATAATTGATTTATTGTTTTTGTTTGGGTGATCATAAATTTGATATCGCTATTTCATTTAAAATTTTATTTGATTATTAATTGACTTTATGCACAATCTTATGTAGTGTTTATAAAAAAAATTATGCAAAGTTTATGAACAATTTTATGTAGAGATCAAGCACAATTTCTTGCAAAATTCATGTATAACTTATTTGACATGTAGTTTATGCAAAGTTTTAAATGTAAGTTGGAACTCGAACCTGATTTGAGCTTGAGATTGAGTCCAATTCTAAACTCGACCCAGAGCTCGAGTCCGTTCAAGTCAAGCCAAGCTCGAAGTTATGCCAGTTCTAAGCTTGACTCGACTTGATGCCACCGCTAGCTATAAGTCTAAGTAAGAACCCAATTCACCACTATCAATCCATACACATTGAAATTAGACACAACTTCATCTAATATTTGGTTCAAAATCAAAGTAATTAGAATATAATTTGTTCCTACCAAAAATCAATTGACAGATATTTTCACAAAGCCATTAGGATTTGATCGGTTCTCTAAGCTTTGAGGAGAACTAGGCATGTGCAACCTAGCTTTGTCTAAATAAGCTGATAAATTTTAGCTAAAATGAAACATCTCATAAAATTCATGTTATGAGATTGATATGAAAGCCAAAAGATCACTTTTGACTTACTCTTTATTAGGTATGATCGATTATTATAACTTGAAGAACATGATTGATCAATGCACTAGATTAATCGATCAACTTAAGCTTTTGATCGATCAATCGAATTAGGATTGATCAATCACTCACAATGAAAAATTAGAATATGAAGAATATTAAGTGACTTTTCCCTAATTTCTTCTTATTCAAAGTCTTTTAAAAGCTTCGGCCTAATCGTCTTTGTTCCCAAAACCCCTTTCCTATGATTTTCTTTGATTCCCATGGTCCTAAACCCTCAAAATCACAAAAAGGATTTGTTCACACCTCCTAGAGGCAGTCCCATTTCATTTTTTTTACTCAAAAATCGAAATCTTAATCATAGTTAGGACAAAATGCATTGCAAAAGAAGGAACATCATCCAGTAAGGGAAACTGATGAATGCGAGGAAATCCTAACCAGAAGGAGCATTTTCGCACAAAAGCTCAAAAGGTTAAGTACTACAAGAACTTTATTTCAAAGATCATAATAAAGCCAAGCAAAGTTGACCTCGGAAAGAGAAATTATTGGCTTTGAGGAGGCCTTCCGATCATATATGGGTCTATTGCAATGCAATGAAGATATATATCGATTACTCATGAAGATGTTTTACGCAAATTCAGAAGTGGAAGAAGAGTCACCGGGGAATCCTGAGATCACTTCTTACATAAAAAAGACGTCAATTTCCCTCCACTCAAGCATTCTCAACGAGATACTTCGCACCTCCTTCATGGGTCACAAGCGATATATGAAGGAGAGTTGGCCACACCACTTTTAGGAAGATTGGCTGCAAAACATCCAGGACGCCTTTCTTTTGGTCTTTAGGCAGATAGCTAGGAGATCGTACGAGATCAAAATCAAGTACCTAAGCATGAAGCTCAAAACGCTTATGAAAATTGTGACCCATGTCCTCAACCCCTAGAAGGGCTCATTTTCTAAGTTGACAACCACCAACTATGAACTACCCTTAGGTACTCAACACTTATTGAGGAGGAACATGATTTTATACGAAAACTTAAATCATTCATGGATGATCCTATCATGGACTTCAGAGCCTCTGAACACCTTACTGATAAAGTTGTAAACTTATCCTCCTTGTCTCGTACTATGGACCAATTTGTCTCATACAAAGATTTAGGATACCGGTACTTCTACTATATGTTCATCTCTCTCACTTTCAAATATTTTAATTGTTACTCAATTCCCATTGAGGCTTATGTCCATGAGCTAACTAACAGAAAAATTAAATTGTTTTGTCACTTAATTATCCTTCTCATTGTGTTTTTCATGACATCAAGACGAAATAGATGATTGGTGGCCACCATTAGAGAGGAGATTTTTATTTCTTAGATCATTAAATCCTAGCAAAAACAACACCCACAAATAAATAGGCACTCCAGTGGCATAACCGACTGGGTGACCCTTCATTGTAGCCCTTCATTGTAGTCAGACCTTGTCATTAGACCACTATCTATGCATGTATTTTTTGCTTTTACTATCAAATCGTTTGCTTCTAGTGTAGTGGCATACTTTGGCTTTCTTGCAACTACAAGGCGATTGGTCTTGCCCTGCTTCCCCCTCTATTAACTCTATTAATAAGGGTTCTAATATGGTGATAGTAGGCTTAGTCCCAATTTCCTTAGCTTATTTCACTATTGAAAGGCGTAGGAATGACTTCTTTGGTGAATTTTGGTAGCCGATCACCAAAGTGGGATCTCATGGTAAGTGGATATGCACCATGGATTAATTGGTCCATGAACCCACACAAGCCCAATGTGAGTATGCCAACGACTAGAAAACCGCCAAGCAAGAAAAGCAGTCTATGCTATAAAATAGCACGAAAAGCAATCCAAGCAGGTAAGCTATCGTTCAGCAAAAATCTTTATCTTATAATAATGCCCCTTCCTCACATGGTAAATCTAGTGAATCCATTTCTCTATGTGTAAATGCATAGATGAATCTACTTCCTTGTGAGGGTAGCCTTTTCTACAGAATACAAAATTCAAGTACCAGGCAGGGAAGCGGAGGCTGCAACTGTGGATACGGCAAGTAAACTAGCTCTAGTGCTTACTTGCAGCTTTAGCGCTCGTTTAGCTTCTTTTTCTCCTTACTATCGACCTGCTTCTTCAAGTTTAAAAACATTAGTTCCTTTAGTTAAATCTATTTCTACATAGCTTGTGAGCTTTGTGAGTTTGAGAAACATCACCGAGCTAATTTTCAACTCAAACAAATCAATGTGTCATATAGTTTGTTTTCTTTAGTTCATTCTTGTTGGACGATATGAATAAGTTGGAGTGTCATTGATGTAATTAGTTTATAATTTTTGTCTCTTATTCGCTCTTTTTAGGGTAAAGGGTATACTTGCCATATTAGTACTTTTGAAATCTATAAATAAAACTTAAAGAGAGAGTTTGGAAAAGTCCACAACCCTTTTCTCTCCTCGACGTGTTATTCTCTTATATCTCTCCCTCTTGGATGTGACCTCCCATCTTCACTTTTTTCCTCTCTCTTTTCCTCCTTCCTTCTCTCCTTCTTCACCTCAACGTTGAAGACATTAATATTATGGAGTCTTGAAGTCAACATGGTATGAGAGCAGCCTCTTCGAGACTCCATTATCAAGTGCTTGGATTAAGGCTTTTCTCCCTTCGATTTGATGTTGGAATGATCCAAGACAACAGATAAGCAAGCTTTATGTCTCTCTTTTTCTTTCCTCTCTACCTGAATGTGTGGATGTATGAGAGATGTTTTTGCTTATTTTTCTTTTAAGAGATTTATGAAGAAAAACTTGAAGAGATTCTAATCTATGCTTGTATAACTCGGTTCATGAGAATACCAACTGTTTGTTTGGTTTAAAAGAGACCGATATTTGTATTTCTGGAATTTCATGGCTGGATTCAAAGTGTTGTATTTGGTAAATCAGTAGTTTAATTTGCTATTTTAAGAGGTTGAAATGTGGATGACGAGTGACAGGGTGAAGTCACTCTTTCTAGTTGCTCTTGAATGTCCTTCAGTGGAAAAAGGGGAGAGTGTTGAGTTCTAAAAAT
Source organism: Aristolochia californica (assembly GCF_029961685.1). Classification (NCBI taxonomy): domain Eukaryota; kingdom Viridiplantae; phylum Streptophyta; class Magnoliopsida; order Piperales; family Aristolochiaceae; genus Aristolochia; species Aristolochia californica. The sequence goes on along the minus strand of NW_027181992.1, from coordinate 10,754,771 downwards.
CAGAACCAAAGTGGTTTCTTCTTGCTCACTTCTTGGCTCCAACAGGTGGACTCTACAGGTTTGATCTCAGAGCTTTATTTTCAGATACTTGCTATTATTGGTTCACACAATTCAGAAACTTGCTTATGTTCTATCCAAGGAAAGTTGTACATTTCTTGCTTAAACAATATCTGGAAAGAATATTAAGAAGATCACTTATTTTTAGAAACATTCCTTGATTAATTTGTCAATGAGAAGAAGCTTTCCTACTCTAAATTAAGGCAACTTCCTAAACAATTAGTTACTTGATTTAATGCTGCTAATTACAAAAAGTATCTATGGAATCTGGTCTAGGATCAGACTCCCAACGTGGGTGTCTTTTTTTTATTTTTAAGTAATCCTTGCAGCTTTTTAACATTTCAACACGTTAAAAAGTTTTTCTGATTTCTGTTTTCTGTCAAGAGCACGTTGGAGCAGCACTTGGTATAATTATCTTCTCATGGATAAACTAGCACTCGCTCAGCCTATACTAGTCTAGTCATAAGCTTTACCTTTAGATTTTCATCTTGCTTTTCAGAACTAGTGCCAGTTCTGTAATTACACATTGAAGACTTTATACAGCAAAGACCATGCAGTGATTTAGCCCTCTAACAACAATTCTGCAGTAGCATTACTGTTTCACCTCTACATTACACGTCGATTAACAACAGTAGAAGGAAGAAGACGAGTTTGTTTGAATACTTACTCTTCTCTATTTTGAGAATAGTTACAACAATGCTTCCGTGACTCTTCTAGCAGTAGCTTATACTAATCAGATCACGTATCTTCTCTAAGTTCTCTGCTATGATGTTAGCTTAGCTTCAGAGTTTGCTTTCTTCTCTGGTTTCTTTTGAGAGGTGTTAATTTTCAGGACTCCATGAATTTAGCTCATGGAGAAAAAGATAAAGGGACTCATTGAGAGAAAACCAAAGGAAGAAGACGTTATGGACTTGATATCCTAACCCTCCCCCTGGATCTCTATTTATATATTAATAAAATTAATGTATTACAATAATAACCATAAACTTAGGGTTTAAGGTTTAGGGTTTTAACCCTGGAACTTTAACTTAATTATATCAATGTCATATCTATGAGATGACTCTTTATTTACCATCCCGCCATCGTTGTATGTGAGCCAATGGGCCTTCTCCTCGATCTGTGGGCCTTGAACCCGTCTTCTATATCTCTTGGATATATGGGTCTTCCTTGGTCTTATGGGCTTGGGCCCATCTTCAAACACACTTGGATACGTAGGTCTTCCTTAGTCGTGTGGACTTAAGCCCTATCTTCCAACAGGAAAATTGCAACAACAGAGATCAAGAGATTATCTTTCAATAGTTGGCTTCTTCTCACTATCCTCTCTATTTTGTAGTAGCCATTGGGGACCATCAAAATAAGAGACTTTTTTTTATTTTAACCTCTTGATTCTACCAGTTGTAGAGGTTAATATTCAAGTACAATGAGCTATTGAGAAACCTTCTTAATTCCAGATTCCGATCATTGATAAATTCTGGAGTTTTACATATGTTATCTCAACAATCTCTCCGTGTCAAGACAGATATTGCATCCGTCACCTGTTTTGATATGAGAAGTAGTTGTTGCCTGCTCCTTTCTTTTGAATTCCAACATGAGGATAACTCCAACATGTTGTTGTTCTTGATTGTTTTATCTTGCTGGTGAATCAGCAATTGATCGCGTTGCAACTTTTCCAGAAAGGTTGATTATCTAAAGCTTTGAAAAAGTTATTTAAATTGGATTCTAGGAAACTCTCCTTTACTGTTACATTGAGACCAAGCTCACGTTATTACTAGTTTGGTATTACTGCTGATATTATACTATTGATATATGCGATTTTTTGTTGCTAATAATTTGAACAACCAACTTCTTTACATTTGCATCCTCCTCCGTGTTGCAATTGAATGAGTTAAATTCTACCTGGAGGGCCTGCCTTGATATGGAAAGCAGTTGCTATTGGTAATTCAGTTACAATAGCACATGTGCAATCCTGTTGATTGATTTGATATTGTCAAATTGTTGCTATTATATTTGCTGCTATTTACTGTTGTCATGAAGATAAGTTATGTGTTGAATTCTCTGCCTTGAAGAAGCTTGCACTTGTTGTTGTCTCATGCTTCCTTCCAACCAGCTACAGACTGTAGCTCCATGATGTTGTTCTTATGCTTCAAGATGTAGAGTACTTATCCTTGCTACACCTGATTAGTGAAAATTCTAGCACATGCCTTTAAAATTTTGGGTGATTTATTGATGATTCTAGCACCTGTTTTGGACTATGGAATTTACTCCTTGGAAGTATTTAGTTGCACTTCCAATTGTCTTACTCCCATGGCTAAGGTGATCCATGGTAAATTTGACATGATTAAGGGATTAATGACAATAGTTCACTCCCTCATTTCCACACAAAAGACCGTTGATGGTCCTTCAAATACCAACTAATTACTTGGTACACAACTTCCTTGTTCAAATATGGACTCACTGTAGATTATCTCATGTGTCCTTATTACTTTTAAGGACTTTCACTATTTACCGATTATTTGTTGCTATATAACAACATATTTGGTATTTGTTCTTTAGGCATTGGTTCACTACTGCATATGCTATTGTCTCTTTTATTGAGGCATTATTATTAAAGAAGAAATCCTCGGTTGTTTGCCTTGGTTTCATTATTTGCATACTATTATCGACATTAGTTCATATGATGAAGAATTTGAATTACTTAGGAAAATAAAGCACATGATCACCCGGACTTTGCATACCCCCCTTTGGCCAACCCTTTCGGTGAGATTTTTTAGTTGGTCCTTTATATACATGGGTGAAGTCCAATGTGAATTTTTATTGGTACCCTTGGGTTTTTATTGTCATCATGTGAATGATAAGAATTACCCATTTTCGTGATTATTATCATTATTTTTGTTGAAATCCTTTAAGGTTGGTTTTGACTTTTATTTTATCACCCATTTTTATCTTTTGAGACTATATGTTTTATTTCATTCTTATCCTTGAGTCACCGTGATGGAGAAACTTATTACTACATCTATTTTATTTGTTTCAAACTACAATCACTACTATTACTTCCCAGCTTGAAGGGGAGTGTTGGAATATATGAATAAGTTGGAGTGTCATTGATGTAATTAGTTTGTGTTTTTTGTCTCTTATTCACTCTTTCTAGGTGAAGGGTATAGTTGCAATATTGGTACCTTTAGAATCTATAAATAGAGATTAAGGGAAAGGGTTTTGACAAGTCCACAACCCTAATCTTCCTCCCTTTTCTCTCATCAACGTGCTCTTCTCTTGTTTCTCTCCCTCTTGGACGAGATCTCTCATCTTCGCTTCTTCTCCTCTTCTCCTTCCTCTTTCTTCCTTCTCTCCTTCCTCAACTCAACATCGAAGACATTAATATTATGGAGTCTTGAAGTCAACAATTCTGATGTTTGGGGACCTTTTCATGTCCCAAATATTTCACATTCTAAGTATTTTTTTATATTTTTGGTTAATTGTGTAGAGTTACATGGTTATAATTGATGAAAGATTGATCTAAAATGTTTGCTATTTTTAATTACTTCTATGTTATGGTTCAAGCACAATTTCAAAAGAAGATTCACTTTTTTAGGTTTGATAATCCTAAAGAATATTTTTCACCTTAGTTTCAGATTTTTTGTCAATAGAAGGGCACTATTCATCAATCTTCTTGTGCCCACATACCTCAATAGAATGATGTTTCCAAAAAGATGAATAAACATCTCATTAAAGTGGCTAGGACTCTCATGAAATCTATAAATGTCCAACAATATTATTGGCCATATATTGTAGTTACAACTTGTTTTCTAATTAGCCATATGGCATCAAGTTTGTTACATGATCATACACCGTGTTAAATTTTTGGAAAATAAAAAAACTTAATTGACTTGATTTGATTACATGAGCCTCTATTTGTAATAGAGGAAACAAGTAGAACCCAATTACAATTAAACTACTCTTGTCCCAGTTACACCCAAAGTTAAACACTAAAAGATTAATCCTAGAACAATTGAACAACATAACATAAATAGAAGACTAATATAACTAAAACACTTTTAATTGTGAATCTTCTATGAGATCTTCTTCTTTGAGACTCTTCTTAGACTCCATCATATTAATTCTAACTCTATGAGATTTCATACTGTGAGAGTCATGTAGGACTTTTCCATACCTAATCTTGAACATACCCTTATCAAAACTGTTTAGTAATGCATCCCCCTTTTCCATTGGCTCGGGTGTGTTTCATTTGTGCATACTTTGGTTGCTAAGTAAGTTTAGTCCCAAAGCAGTCAAGTGTATCTTTTCAGGTTATTAAAAAAACCAAAAGGGTTATATCTGTTACTCTTCTAACTTGAGGAAAACCTTTATTTTTGCTAAGGTTATATTATTTGAAGATCAACTATATTTTTCGGATAGTTCCCCTTTTGATTTTCCATCTTCTTCAGAGATGTCCTTACTGATTATCTCATTGGATCACAATGTTTTAGAAGAAAGAAGTACCATCAACACCTTAGACTCCTCTCTCTTCGACTGTAGATCACTAACTAGTGGACTCTCCAAATGTTCAAAAGGTACATTCTCCTCCTCCTTCTCCTATTGTGTATAGACCTTCTGATGACACTAAAACTTTGCCCTTCGTAAAGAACCTCAATCATGCATATATAACCCTGTTGCACATTTTGTATTTACTCAACCATTGTCTTCGAGTTATGCTTCCTTTTTAACTAGGGTATCATCATCTAGCATACCTTCAACTTTCTAAGGTGGCTAGTAAATTTGGGATGGGCCTCTGGGTTAACTCAGCCAGGTCAACTCAGTCTGGTCAATCTGACTCGGCCCATTTGCTTATTGCCTTTGGTATACGGATCCGGGTGCCAAGTTTTATACCTATTTCTTCTACAACTCGACCATATTGGTTTGATCCCTGACTCAACTCAACTTAATCCTTTTCTCCGATTGGATTATTATCTAGGATTATTACTCGGTTACAACATATTATGTAGTGCAACTTCCTTATTTAGTGATGGACTATCTTTGGATTATTTTACAGGTCATTTTTAAGTATTTTTCTTATTTGGTACAAGTTATTTGGGCCCAAGCCCATTTCAGTTGTTGCTATTGTGTTTCTCAAATTGAGACATTATTATTGAAGGACTTCTCTATTGCTGTTTGTGGTTAGCATTGGTTATTCTGATGAAGAAGAAAGCACATGGTGGCCCCGAAATGTTATTTTCCAGTGATTACCTTTTACCCCCTCTTATTTGTCATTTTTACTCCTACCATTTGAGATTCGGTGCCCTGTGGAGGGATACCGTGATAGAGGAATTTATTACTACACTTCCAAGCAATGCCTATAGAACCACTACCTACAAAGGATAGGAGTGTGCCCAACATTTAGCGTGAGTCAAGTCTATTCACCCAAGAGGTGTTTTTTTAGCAACCCTGAGAAAGTGGGTAGACTTTGTGCCCCATAGTAGGGCTACTTTTCTGCCTGTGAAATTGAGCGAAAAGTATTTTTTGACTATAACCAAATGACTGGAGTATAGAGCGATGAGTGATTTTAATCCCTCTAATATTATGTCAGTAGGGTCTCTTGTACAAGAACAACGAGACCACCAACTTGAGGGGGAGTGTTGGAAGATACGGTGGACTGCCATTTTATACGGGAAGATCTTATACACCATTTGCTGCAAGCTAGGCGGTCATAATGTTCTCTCACCCTCAGCTTGAGGGGGAGTGATGGAAGATGAGCCCAAACCCACACGACCAAGGAAGGCCCACACTTCCAAGACATGTGGAAGATGAGCTCAAGGCCCACAAACCAAGGAGAAGGCTCACAGGGTCACACAATGATGACATGATGGTATATAAATAGTCATCTCATAAAGATGACATTGATATAATTAGTTTAATTTTTATGGGTATTATTATGATATTATAATCTTATTCATCTATAAATTGAGCCTCATGAGGAGGGTTAGGACAAAAGTCCATAACCTCTTTTTTCCTCTTGTTTTCTCCCAATGAGTCCTTCTCTCTTTTGCTCCATGAGCTAAATCCATAGAGTCCTGAAAATCAACATTTCTTTTGACATCTATTTCTCTATATAAAGTCTCATTCTTGATGGCATAAAATGCCTAAAAATCGAAGTTCTCTGTGCTACAAAAACCTCTGTTGTGATTGGACTTTTGGTACTTCAAATATCGATTTCTCTTTGCAGAAAACTCTGATTGCTAAATTATTTTTGAGTTGGAAAGTAAATTCGAAGATATTTATATCAATATATAATTTGTAATTTGAAAGGTTCAGTATGGATGTGTGAATGCCAAGAAAAAACAATGGGTACTGGGACAAGAAGGAAAGAAAAAAGATAGAATATGAACCTAAACTTCTAGAGATAATATATCAGAAAAATATTACATTATCTCTATGGGTTGATTGAGTCAACTCACCAAACCCGCTTTGATACCACGTTAAATTTTTGAAAAAGTGAAAAACTTCATTGACTTGATGTAATTTGAGTACAATGAGCCTCCATTTATAATAGACAAACAGGTAGAATCAAATTGCAGTTAAACTACAATTGTCCCAGTTACACCCAAAGTTAAACATAAAAGATAAGTCCTAAAACAATTGAAAAACTAAACATAAATAAAAGACTAATATAACTAAAACACTTTTAACTAAGTCTCTTCTGTGAGACCTCCTCCTTTGAGACTCCTATAAGACTCCACTATATTGATTATGGTTTTATGAGACTTTTTACTGTGAGAATCATGTAAGACTCTTCCATATCTACTCTTCAACATCCTTGTTGCATGAGAAACTCTCTCCCTAAGGCTCAAGTTCTTCTTCCCAGTCTCTCCTTCTTTCCTCTTATTCTCTACTTCTTTTTCTCTCTTACTGTAGCCTTTTTCAGACATGAAACCCTAGAATCTAACAAAGTAGTGATAGTCTTCCAAGACTTTATGATATTTGTCATGCCATGTACACTACAAAACAAGAAGGCAACCTCAACGAGTTTTTTTCAAAATTTTGAGGATACATGCAACTTCGGAAGTCGGCTCAACCATACTCCTCTGATTTGGCTACTCAAGAAAAAACAATGGGAAGAATTGGTTGGAGCAATTTGCCTAGTCTATATGAAGCCATATTTAGAAATGGCAAAAAATCAAATCCTCGGTTCTACAACTAAACCTTCCTTTGATTATATTGTGCCTCCATGTATCGAGTTCTAGTCATTGAAGAGTCAAGGATTGAAGACCAAAATCACTTATAAACCATATCCATGTTGTCTCAAGGAAAAGGATCTCCTAATAATTTCAACAATATATGAGGTATGTCTAATTCCTCATATTCCCACTCATGCACCTATGTGGCTTGTCTAATCATGAATGAGATAAGTGTTGGAAACTTCATGGTCGGCTGGTAAATATGAAGTTAGTGAACGAAAAGAGGAAGAGAATTATGAAGTCTTTCTTAGGTTGGAAAATATGCTCATTACCTCTCCTAGCACCTCTTCAGCCACCATGGTCACCACAAGTATGTCATCTACTCTTCTTTGCAGCTCTTATCCTTCTTGGATCATTAACTTAAGGGCTTCCAAACATGTTACTAGGAAGATTGGTAAGCTTTCTAAACTTTTCCCTTGTCCTACTCCACAATAGGTTTCCATTGTCAATGGATCTCCACAATAAGTTCCCTTGTCCTATGATTTTGTTTTATAGTATAGCTATTAAGTAGACAATGTTTTACTTTATCACTAGTTCAATTTCTATTCAATTTAGACATGTATTTTAGGAGTTATGTATTTTTTAGAATTGTTGACTATTTCTATCGTTTCAAAAAATTTCACTTAAAACCCTAATTATAAAAGAGGAGAAAATGTCTTTCTGGCACTATCTCCAATGCAGCAATGTTGTACCACCATCACCACAAAAGTGAATTTAGAAGAAATACCGGTTGACGAAGCCATTATTGACCCTGAAGAGGAGGTTGTCGATGGATGTCGCTGTTACCAACCACCAGAAATGCTTGAGTCTCACTAGCGGTTAGATGGATGTATAAAACCCCATCACTAGATCATTAATTGTTTGTGTCATCTCTTTCAAGCTTTCAAAGGGGCATAGTTTATTATAGATCTAAGTTCTACATAATTAACTGGTTCATGTTTGGATATTTGTGTGTATAAATACAAGATGTCAGGGGTCTGCTAAATAATGTTTGACCACCCTTCTCTTTCGCTCTTAAATTGGATAAGGATAGTTTAACTGTAATTAGATTATATTTATTTCGGCTCATATACTCAAATTACAACATGTTAGTGAAGTTTTGCTCTTTTTCATAAATTCAACATCTTTTACCTCTAACTTTTGATTAAAATTTATGAAATGTGATGTCTAGAGAACTAGAAAATTCTAGAATAAAAAGATAAAAATTTGGAAAAGAGAAACATCAATTATGCACATCCAAAGTAAAAGAATTTTGAAGGATTGATTGTGAAGTGAAAAAATTCTTACATGTGCTAGATTTACAGCCACTAAGTTAGCACAACACAAAATCTGATTCAAAATCTGAAGTGAACTCGATAAATCACGAATCTCGTCATAAGTACAAAGCTAGATTTTCAGCCATTGAGTTAGCACTATAAAAGAAATGATTCAAAATCCAAAATGACCTATAGATAAATCACTAATCATTTCGTAAGTAAGAAGATATCGAGGAGGAGCTTTTGCCTGATGAAAACTCTCTTTTTTTTCTTTGATTATAATGAGAAATTCATTCAGAAAAGAGAGGAAGACATGAACAAATGACATAAAGGTCAACCAAAGCAAAGGCTAGCCACTAAGAACACAAAACACATAAAGAAAAGCACCAAAATAAAAAATACAAAGAAGTACAAAAAATGAATTGAGGTGAAACAAACACCAGGGTAAAGAAGCCATGCACAAGCGAATTAAACAAGTCTGGTATCCAATGGGTACGATATACTCTCAAGAAGGTGTGGAAGTGAGGTACCCAAATGAGCCAAGAATTCTGCTAAACCATTTGCTCTATGCATATCATGAGACCAAGCCCAACGCCAATCCATCACAAGGTTAAAAAATGCTGACGGTAAACATTGATACCCAGAAGGAGTACACGGAATTCTTCCTCATTAGAGTTGCAATTTCCCTGTAACCAAGGTTTTCCGACCTGGACATAGGAACCAACTCGGGTACCTATAAACTCAAATCGAATTTTTCCTCTCAAATTTGAGTCAAGCCAACATGTTTGAAAAAGCCTGCTTTTACTTGTTCTATTTGGTCAATTGCTTTGTCAAAGTACTTTTTTATTACTTGGACATTATGCGCTGATTTATAAGTGAAAAAAAATATAAAATTGAAGAGTATATAGAGAGAAATTGAGAGGTAAGAGAAGGAGAGAGAAAGAGAGAGAGAGGAGAGAAGAGAGAGTTCAGGAATAACTCTCGTTGGGGTTCATGCTCAACCCCATGCTCTTTATAACTTAAGTCATGCATAAGTACATGTATGCTCTTATCTCTTTCCAATCACTTAAACCCTTATATCTTGTAATGTTTATACCTACTCAAATTACAACAAAATTGAACTAGAGACAAATCTAAATATACTAAAAAAATATAGTATTTACTCTAGAGACTATAGTTAAATGTAAAATGTCCCAACTACCCTTCAATTATTCTCCTGACACTCCCCCTCAAGTTAGAGCATACATGTCCATGCGGGCCAGCTTGCTAAAGAAAAACCCAAATTTGTGTTTACCCAAAACCTTTATCAACACATCTCCAATTTCTTCACTAGATCGGACAGATGGACTGAAAATTTCCTTTTTGATCACAACATCATGGATGAAAAGACAATCCACCTCAATATGCTTACTCCTCTCATGGAATATTGGAATCATTGCAATGAATATAATTGTTTGATTATCACATCACATAGTTATCATCTCTTTGTATATTCAATTTTTTAACGATAAATAACCACATCAAGTCGTTGATTGTATAAGCTATGGCTCTATACTCAACTTCAACACTAGACCAGGCCATAACATTTTGGTTTTTGCTCTTCTAGCTAACTAAATTACCTCCCAAAAACAAATAATAGCCAGTGGTGAATTTCCTGTCAAGTTTAGAGCCAAACTAATTTGCATTAGAGAAAGCCTATATTTTCAAATGACCACGAAGTTTGAATATAATCCCTTCCCATGTGACCTCTTTAGATATCTCAATATTCTCTATGCAGCTTCTAAGTGAACCTTACTAGGGCAATCCATTATTATGGCTAGGAGTGATTTTTTCTCTCACCATTATTATGCCAACTAGGTTTCTTGAGGGGCAATGTTAGAAGATATGATGGAGTGTCATTTAATACTGAAAGATCCTATACACTATTTACAGCAAGTTGGGCGTTTATGATGTTCTTTCACCCTCATCTTATGGGGAAGTGTTGGAAAATGGGCATAAGCCTACACGACCTAGGAAGGCCCACACGTCCAAGTTTGTTAGAAGATGGACTCAATCCCACACAACCAAGAAAGGCCCACGTGTCCAATTTTGTTAGAATATGGACTCAAGCCCACACAACCAAGGAAGGCTCACACATGCAAGAGAGGTGGACAATGAGCTCAAGCCCACAAACCAAGGAAGACCCACACAATGGTAGCATGATAGTAAATAAAGAGTCATATCATAAATATGACGTTGATGTAATTAGTTTAAGTTTCAAGGGCATAATTATAATATTATAATTTTATTAATCTATACATAGAGCTTTAGAGGGAGGGTTAAGACATAAATCCATAACATCTTTCTTCCTCTTGTTTTCTCTCCAACATTCCGCCTCCCTTTTTCTCCTTGAGCTAATCTATGGAGTTTTGAAAATCAACAAATATGATAAAAGTGTTGTTCACAAAGGAAGGAGCAATTCTCAAACCTTTTGGAAAGATGGATTAAAGATAGTGTTACAACCTCTTGTCTCCAACATATAACTTGTTCAAGTGGATTGGCATATAATGTATAAAAAGAAAGGGACTTTGAATGAGAAATGGATGATATTGAGTTTTACTTTTTTTTATGAAGGAAATTTAAACTTCGAAGCATGAAATTTCAAATGAAGTTAGGGAACTACTAGAAGAGTTCAAAAATACCAATTCTAATGAATTACCTACACGTTTAGCACCACATAGAGATATACAAGGTTGACTTTTGTCCCAAAGGTTGCTTTACCAAGCAAGTCACACTATCACACTAGTCAAAATAGTTGAGCTATTGATAAGATCATTATTGATGACATGTTGGATCAACTTTGTGGGATACAAATCCTTTCTAAAATTTATCTCAAAAGAGGATACCATCAGATAATGATCAAACTAGGGGATGAATGGAAGACGATATTCAAAATAAGGGAAAGTTTTTATGAATCTCCTTCAATCTTCACCTTCAACTTACATGCGAGCTATGACACAACTCCCGTAACTATTTTTGCTCACAAAGAAGCCCAGAGCTTATTTCAATAAGAAGCTTTGTGGACCTCAGGTGAATTACAACACCTATGATATAGAGTTGCTTGCTGAAGTGAAGTCCTTGAAGCAACACCACTATTTGGTATACAAAGAGTTTGCCATTTATTATTATCATTAGGTATTCAAACACCTAAGCTCCATAGAAAAAACCTAAGTGCAAGATATGCTAAACAGGTTAATTATTTGTAATAGTTTAATTTTACACTTAAAACACAAGACGGAGGAACAAAATAAAGTATCGGATGCTCTTGAGGTTGCAAAATGAAGGTTTTTAGATTTGAACACTATAGGAACACATATGTGGATGATTCATATTTTTCTTCTACTTATATTGTTGCCTAATTGTTCTTGGAGATGATTAACCCTACAAGAGTTGCATGAGAAGACATTAGGTTTTGATGGTTAACCAATACTATTGGCCAAAGCACAAGAGAAATGTGGAAATAAAGTGGGAAACCTTGTTTGGATGGTCCGGTCCCCTAACCAGTTTTCAGTTGATGGTCCTAGAAAGCTATTGACTAGAAAGTTTGGACAACGTGAGATTCTTGAAAAAATTAATGAAAACACATATCGAGATTGCCCCTTGAATTGATGACTTCAACTATCTTTAATGTTTGGGGAGTAGACTAGAGAAGGCGACTAGAGACAACGTCGAACCACCCGCAAGGCATGAATGCCAGCAGGACAACCTCGATAGGATCAACCGAAATGACGACAATGGAATGACTGTGGGCCCTGGTTACCTCTGCTTGGAAGACAGTGGACATGGCGGCTCGATTGAGAAGGGGATGAAGACTTGGCATAGTGACGTTCTGAGGACCGAAGAAGAAGATATCTACGGCGACTGGAACCCTGTGAAAGGAAGGAGGCACCCACCAGCCGAAAACGGCTTACAGTTTGAATAAGAAAATACTACCCTCACCATGGCCACTCTGGAACGACATCACCATAAAAAAGAGACAAGCGCCCCTTCATCTCTATTCCCATTGCGGCGGTTCTAGCTTTTGGCAACCAATTCGAGCTTCTGACTTCCAACTCAGAACCATGAAGGCGATCAAAGGAGCTCTGCACGGGTTGCTTCGTTTTCTACTTCTCTACAATGAACTATGGTGGCAAGAGAGAATGCAAAATCATCCAATGTCACAGAAACACTATCATAGCCCGTCTCTACATACCAGAACATACTGCCTCTTGCCTCAACCGCCTGCGACAGCTCTGATTGCTCGCACCACTTCAGACGACCAACCGATCCCCAACCTCACCAAACACCCAACTTCCTCCCCTTCCCACCCACTATTCCGACACTCTTAACTATTTCCACCTTCATCACCCCCCACGCCTTCATTGCCTCCACCACCTGCCCTCTCACAGACTATCGCCCCACCAACAGAAACTTCACCACATTATGCCAATATTCTCCACTCTGGACGACCCGAACATTTTCTATCGTTGAATGTAACTGCCAACCTCCAGTGCGATGGGACTGAGATAACCTATCCCCGGAACAAACTAACCTCAAACCCCTCCCCCCCCAGCCCCCCCCTCCCCTTCCAATCTTATCCAAACTGGCTAAACTTTATGAGAAAACCACTAGTGGGGTGCTTGAGGACCGCACCACCTTAGACCATTGACCAATTCCTCTGGACACCCACTTTGGGCGATGGGGCCCTTCACCTTTCAGATTCGAAAATTTGTGGCTAAATGATAAGAGCTGATGGGTGGAGCAATCATGTTATGCGGGGCCCAAGTGGCTAGTCTCTCTCGTTGAAACTAAAGATGTTAAAATACCATTCGATTCTGTCTCATGCCTCTACCGATTTGTGATTGATATAACCAACACCTTGAAGGCTTGAAAGCTACTGATCGAGTTAATTCTATTAATTCTAATATAAAAACTTGGAATTGGAAGAAGTTAAGAAAATCACAAGGTTAGGCAAACTCTAAAAGAGCAACCGAGACAACAAGATAGGAATTCTAAAAAAGCATACCTACGAGTTTTAAAAATCAATGCTCTGATACCATGTTGATTTTCAGGACTCCATGGATTTAGCTCGCGGAGAAAAAAGGTCATAGCATGTTGGGAGAAAACAGGAGGAAGAAAGAGGTTATGGACTTATGTCTTAACCCTCCCCTAAGGCTCAATTTATAGATGAATAAGATTGTAATGTAATAATAATACCCCTAAAATTTAAACTAATTGTATTGATGTCATCTTTATGAGATTACTCTTTATTTACTGTCATACCATCACGTTTGGGCTTGTGGGCCTTCTCTTTGGTCTATGGGTTTGAGCCTATCTTCTACCACACTTGGACGTGTGGGTGTGGGCCCATCTTCCAACATATCTTTTTTATATATAATCTCACTTGCCTTTTTAATATTCACTGCCATAAATAATAAAGGAAAGAAGAGAAGTCAAAAATGGTGATTATTTTGGTACAAGTGGTGTTTTATCCAAAGAGGAAAGTTTCCATTATTTGAAAGAAGCTGATTTTAAGCCTGATTTGATTTCCTTTCTTAATTAAGAAAGATACAAGATTTTTTTGAATTATGTGGGCCCACACATTGAGTAATAAACTCTTTGAATTAGTGCATGGTTGAAGTTTCCTAGCTTCAATTATTAGGTCTTGGTTCTTCCATGAGTGGTAAAAATGAACTTCTCAAGATTACCACATACCATTGAGAGGGTTGTCTAACTATCGAGTTGGTCCCAATCGGTTCGGAGGTTTCTCATCACTCGAGACCTCTTAAGACATTTAACCGAACCAGCTCCACCAGTTGATGAGGAGGGTTGTTAATGTATTAAATGGCTCAAGAATGACACTTTGGACATCAGTTAGCTAATAAAAAACATGGAGAAGCATGTGGCTAATAATATCATTCATCTCAAGACTACAAAGTAGATATGGGATACCTATTCCAAGTTGTATTCCAGTATCGAGAATTTACTGAAGTTGTATGACGTGTTTCAAAACATGTTCAATAAAAAACAAGGGGAAATCTACATGACTACTTGGCTCAATTTAGAGGGTTGATTCACGAGTGGAAAATTGCACAACTCTACTCTACAGACATCTTGGTTCAAGAAAAGCAATGGGAGTTCTTAACAGCTACTATTTGTTTAAACACTTCTAGGTATTGTACGTTAGTTGAAGGTAACCTAGTTACATAGAAAAGTAAAAAGCAGAATATTGTTGTGAAATCCAGTGCAAAAGTGGAACACAGAGTTATGACCCATGCAATTAGTGAGCTTCTATGGATGAGATCCATTTTTACTGAATTGGGGTTCTAAAAAGAAGCATTTATGAAATTATATTGTGACAACCAGGCAGCCATTCATATTGCTTCAAATCTGGTTGTCACAATAGAATAAAACATATTAAGGTAGATTGTAATTTTATACGAAAAAAAATAAGTCAGTATTTTATCTCTCAGACATGTTTCATCTCAAGGACAAGTGGCAGACATACTTACGAAACCAATCACATCCAAGTTTCAAACAACTATATGTGGCAAGTTGGGTATGTACGATGTTTTCTCTCCACCAACTTGAAGGGAAGTGTTGGAAGTTAAGCTCGAAGTATAGTGGCATGATGTAATTTATCTTTGATTTTTGTCCCTTTCTCTCCCATTTTAGGGTAAAAGGTGATGATGTAATTATTCTCTCTCATTAATATAAATACATTGAGGGGGAAGTTTAGGACATCAATTAACCTAGTCATCCTTCCCTCCTCTCTCAATCCCTTTTAACCGATCACTCTCGCTTCCTTTTCTCCATCTTCTTCTTCCACTTGTTCTTCTCTCGTTCCTTCTTTCTCCCGTTACCTTCTTCTCTCTTAACTTTGTTCGATTACTATGAGCACCATGGGATCCTAAATCTAACACTTGCCAAGAATGAGGCATCCCTCCAATTCTCATTGTTAAGGGAGGGCCCTCATAATCTTTTTTTTTTCTACTTTTAATAAAATTTCCCACCACTTCAAAAAAATATATCTTTAATGTTAAACATTTATCCCTGCCATGGGGAAAGTAATGTTACTTATATTCCAAACTGAGGATGAGTTTCCCTTAGACTAGGGAATTTGAAGCAGACCCAAATATTATTTTAGAGCAAGAGATGGGGCATGAAATGTGAAATGAAAATTAAGGTAGAAAATGAATAGGTTGATGAACTTGAAGAGGAATGTGAGAAGATGAGCTTTCAAAAAGCAAACCCAAGAAGATCTTGTCATATTACCGAAGAAGGCAACTTCTCAGACATGGAATATTGATATATTCTATCTTTACAATAGGCCAATAAGTGCAAGGATTTAGTTTTATGTACACAAGGGTGTTTATTTGTAGGGTTATTTATATCTTTTATTTTTGTTTTAAAATTCTCTACTAATAGGTCCATTAGTTATTAAGTTAAATGGAATATTTTTGTAAGTTTAAGGGAGGCAACTTAACTAATGGGCAAAGGTGACACTTTATAAAGCAAGGTTGTGGGTTTAATACCCTACCCTAAAACCTTTCCCCACAATTCCATTAAGATTTTTTGTCTTCTCTTCTCTAACCTCAATTCCCTTTGAGTTTTAGGTTGGATTAACAAACCCAATGGAATGGGAAGAAAAAAAAATTATTTTTTAATTTATTTATAAATTGAAAATTTTTAATGAATTTATATGGTTATTTTTTTCCTATCTTAGTATGCTAAAGGGAGATGGTATCTATGATGGTTGCATTTGGTAGCTATCCCTTACTAAGATAATTAAAATAAAATATTTAATTAATTTGAAAATATTCTCGTTCCATTTTTGAATATTTTAACCTACTTTACAACCAATGGTTAGATCAGCTTCCACATTGCCTAGTGCTATCATGAAGAGGCATTAAGTTAGTAGTTGATCATATTGGATTTTTTATATTTTAACCACTTGACATCCAATTGTTAGATCAGCTTCTTTAGAGAACAAATAAGGGGAAAAGAGTATATAAATTGGACTAATTTCAGTGTTCTTATTACACAAGCATCTTACATGTATCAACGTATGCCTCAACAGAAGTACCTTAGACCATCCCACATTCTCTGGTTGCACGGCAGGCTCAGCTAAGATCAAACTTTGGAGAGAATTGCTGTGACTTGTGAGGTTTGTGTACCACTATCGGTTGCAGGTCTTGATTATTCATTACTCTATACAGTGAGTCGGCCGACTCGTACCTGAGTTATCCACTTTGTATAATTTTCTGTCCTTCACCGTCCATCATTTTAGTTTTTGCTCACCTTGCTACGGCGGCTTATGTGCAGTGCTCCTCTCCGTCTGCGCCTTCACCCTCCCGCTCCCATACCTCGGCGTCGCCTCTACGCTACGCCTGGGTTTCATCGCCGGCATCGCCATCCTTGTCGTCGATCTTCTCGTTTTTACGTGGGTGCCCACAGCGAGGGCGACCACCACACTGTTTCCGACTAGAGAAGAAGATCATCGTTATCATCAATCAGAGGATATATTTTAGAAGAAGCGTCCTGCCAACCCCAGCTACATGTGTTTTTGGCTAGGTAGTCACGGTAAAACTGTCATTGTTTCTTAATGGTATTGTCCCTACTTTGTCGTTGTATTTGTCTCAAGAACATATCTGACCACCGGACTGAAAGGAAGAGAAATGATTCGAGATAAAAAAAAAAAAAAACAGGCATGCATCGCTCGCTTCAGCATGAAAGAGAAGACATCAACTGCAATAAAATCACTGTTTCGAAAAGAAAAAATGAAGGGACTGTTTCTCGTAGCTTTTTTTCTGTTTGATCTGCAAAGAACATTGGGAAGAGAAGAGAATACCCAATACTTAGTTTGTCCCGCTAATGCTTGGTTTCTGCTCGAAAGCTCTCTCTTAGCAGATGCAAAAGGAGATGTCAAACCAAATCAAAGAAAGAGAGAAACATGTCCGTGTCGCAGACGGTCGGAGCTCGGGGAATTTGAAGCGGTCTCGGTGGCTATGAATCTCATACGGTAGAGACAACAACCTCAGAAGGGAGAAGAGCAAGCAGAAGAAGAAGTATCATGATGAAGATAGGAACAAGGAGAAGTATCAAGGGTGGTGGAGGGAGCGGTGGGAGCACCAGAGGCAAGATTACCAGAGACGCCGTTAAGGCCACCAGAATGAAGACTGAAACCGCACTGAAGTACTTAACCATCAACGTTTTAGTCGTCGTGGCCGTGTCCGTCGAGTGGGCAACACTCCCAAATCCTTTCCGTGGCCGCAGTTCTGTACCAGAAGAAATCATAAGCATCTTCCTCCCTACCGTCTAAATTACCTTCACCATTTAAAACTCTCGAGATCCCTCTCTTCTATCTTCCTCGGATGCTCCCATGAATGACTTCACTGTCGCCCAAATTTGGTTTTTGCGAAGAGGGAGCTATATATACGGAGTCGGAGAGAATTAAAAGCAATGAGACGGAGACGGAGAGGTTGAGTTAACCGGGGGTTAGAGCGGAAACTTCGTCGTGGGGAATGTCGAGAAGACAGCTTGTGTGGACACTATTTTGCCGTTAGCCGTCTTCATCTAATCATGACTTTCTTTCCGCCACCTTTCCCTCTCTGAAACTCTATTCGCGTACATCCATCGGTCATTTTTTCGGATAAATCTTGGGAGCGGGAGCCTTTCTTCCTGTTATTTCATTTCATTACGATGCTTATGATCCACAACACTGTTTAGACTTCCTTCACTTGTACTTGTTCTAATCCCTCATCCGTTGCTTCCACTCCTCGTCTCTCACCACCGACCGCGACCGTGACCGCCTTGACGTCGTCGCAATACTTTTAACTGTGCATAAATGACTTTTGTGGCATTCCGATAAACAGGAGAGCCTACCATTTTGGCTAATGTGAACCTCTCACGGACCAAAATGGATTCGACACTTGACCTCGGTCAACTTATTCATTTCGATTTTCGTCACCACCCATGCCGAATTGCCGATGGTCCACCCCACCGGAGATTCCAAAGCATTTTTTTTTTTTTTTCCGTTTCGAATTCCATTAAGTCCATAATTATCCAACAACCGGTGGGTGGGTTCGGAATTCAGAGTTCATCTCCGTTTTGCTTTCTTCGTCAGCGTTTATATCTAATTCACGTGACTCATGCACCTGTTTTGCCATTAAGAAATCAAGAATCGAAAACGGTAGTTAGAACTTAGATGGGAAATCAGAAAAAGATGTTTTTTTTTTCCCTTTTTAAATTTACCTCACAAATTAGAATGTCCGATACGAATCCCAGAAACTTTCCTCGGAAGGCGTTCTCTCCGGTGACAGCTCCGGGAGAGAAGCAGCGTCTTGTGGGAGAATATATCTAAACCAGGAGTGAACCAAAAACCAGATTAGTTCGGAAACAAGCGGCGGGAAGCATCCACGTCAAAATCGGGTGACGTGTCATGCATCCACAGTTTTCGGTTCTTTCAAAAATCACAAGTCAGATACAATGAATCCTCTCACAGAATAACCACTGTGGTCCCCACAAGGTCACACGTACGTACCCAGGGGGACTGCTTCTGTTCGCCTCCGGTCACCTTTCGCTTCCCGCACCCGACCTTTATTAATATTTTGGCGTCGCCATCGCCATCCTCATCGCCCCCATTTTCCTGGAGTCTACCCGCGCCACGTGGCTTTTATTCCCGCCTCCGCCCAATTCCTCCCCCTTCGTGCATCATCGATGAAACGGTCATAGAGGAATTATTTATGAGAATTTAATTTAATTTAATTTAATTGAAAAAAAAAAAAAAACTCGGAGAGAACGCACGTAGTAATATGGAGCGTCGTCAGCTTTGAGTGTTATTATTAGTTAATGTAAGTGGGACCCACCAAATGTAGTAGAAAGAAAAGACAATGTTGTGGAGAGACGGGTGGGCCCATGTGTTGTTGAGTTAGCTGATTGCAAATCATTTCGCGACGATCGGCCACAAATTCAAACGTGGAAGCAATCAATGAGACACGCATTTGGAGGCCCCACACCATTTCGTCTCCTTTTCTTGAGTTTTGGTGATCAGAATCCTAACCGGCCCCAGACGCTTTCCGTGCTCAAGTGGAAGACGGCGAGGGGCGGAGGCCGGAGAGTGCTAAAGGCCCCGGTCACCGTTCTGAAATCATTATAATGGACCGGTTCGGTTCATCTGGACTATGGGCTATGAACCCTAGGGTTCTACTTAAACCTAAGCAATTGTTCCAAATAGGTTTTGCACATCTGTCGCTGCATTGACTAGGGGAGGGTCTGGTCTTCCTTCTTCATTTCATTATGGCTCGCACTAAGCTTTTCTCGTAGGGGTGGGGTACCAAAACAAGATGGTAAATTATCAAAATAAGAATTACCCATGTTTAATATTGATAAAAAAATAGTTTTTTTTTTTCCTTTTTAAGGGTTCCAAACAGACCCGAAGGCGCATCGGAGTGGAATGCTTGAAGAAATTGGCTCATTTTTTTTTTTCTGATTTTCATGCACGGCGTAATTTTCTCGAAAATTGATTAATTATCTCGGAAAACAGTAGAGTCAACTATGGGTGATATTTTTGAGACGGTTTTGTCAAGAAAGTTAGAATTGCTGCATTGATTCTAGACAAAATCTTTAACCTGGAAAAGAAAAAGCAGCTCCGGTCTCAAACACAGCGTACTGCAATCAATCACAAAAAATCGCGACTACAAAACGTTCACCTCTAATTAATATGATGAGATCTATCTTTGTCTCTCTTTGTGTTTTTTCTCGTCACTTTCATGTCATCTAATCCTACCAAGTCCATCGCATTTGGCTGGAGAGAAAGTAATGGTTCAAAACAATCCCAACTGATGCCTCACTCTACAGCCTTTCCCTAATCCAATCCAACCATGATTTTTTGACTTTTTCTCTAAATATCTTCAAACTTTCTCAGTGTCAACTTTGACTCTTGGATCTAACGAATATTTTCCAGGAAAAAGCCTCTGTAATTTCCACATATGGCCTTGTTAAATACCCTATTCTCATATGTTGTCAAATACATTGCATAATGGACAACAATGGTCATTGGGTATAGAAACTAAATTTACTAAATTTACCCTTGTATGAAATTCTTCTTTAATGTGACTTGATCAATATCAGACTGAGGTTTGTTTCTTCTGTCTTGACCATATTTCCTCCACATGCCAAGTAGGTTTTCCAAATTTTATGCCTACTTTTACACTTAAATCAACACAAACAGCAATTGAAGCAATCCGCAAAAATTAAACCAGAATTTTTATAGTGGTTCACAATCCAACACTATCTCAGATTTCTAATCCACTCCCCAAGTTATTTTCACCTTAGAGTTAATTCCCCATGTTTATAGCCCAAACGACTTACGGTTAGAGCTACTATGTACAAACACCTAGACCATTGAATGCGGTTTTGAATAGTAGCTAGCAATCAGCTTAATCAAGTCTTAATAAGTTTATAACACAACAAAGAAAACTTATTTTTTAATTAATCACAAAGCTTATTAATTTAAGCAAATATTACAATAACAAAAGCTTAAAAGAATACACCCAACTGTAGGTGATTCCACCACAACGATTAGCAACTCAGCATAGTGAGATACAAAAACTTCTAAATTAGAGTTTGAAAAGTTGACTTGCCTCTAATCAAAGTCTAGTATGATAGACTGAACTTCTCAACAATGTAAAATGATTTCAAAATATGTTTAGACAAAGTTCAACATGAACAATGTCAACTATACAAAAGGAATTTTAAATTTATAGGTACAAAAACTTAGCTCTTTTTATGAGTACCTGGATTTTGGCTCTTTCGAAAACCTCATATTGTATTAAAATATTGGGAGAGTGTGAGAAAACTTCCTTCTACTATAGCAATCAATGGTAACAGTGTTGGGGTGTGCAAAGCTTTTCAACACACTAGATTAAATAGTCCAAAAACTAGGTATATGAGTGTCATTTCTCCTAGAAAATGCCACTATCATTTGGCAACAGTCGGATAAATTGAATATAATAAACTTCAAAAAATACTCAAAAACCATGATTTAAATTGCTAATAATACCGGTAGGTTACTTACAAATTTTGGTGACTAATGGTAGCCAAATCATATCTCTAAAATTTCTTTTATAGGATTTTTTGAATGACCCTCTTGGACGGTCTTTATAAAGTGCTTGTTCACTTCTATTTAGAATGGTAGGTTGGTGGGATGAACAATTATCTACAAACACTTTTCTCTTTCTTGTTCAGTCAAATGGTATGTCTCCAGTGGGACGACTTTTTTTGGTAGACTTTAATTCCTTTATTTTACTTGTCCCATTTATTTGGGCAAGCTGGTTGGATGCTCGTGTGAAGAGATTGAAGTGGTGTCGTTTCTTTTTCCTATTTAATCGAATGGACGATGGCCAACAAATCAACCCTTAGTAGTAATTTTTCTCTTCTTGTCTTCGTACTCCTAGCCACTTGGATAGCTGGGCAAATAGTCCTCAACAACACCATTTCTCTCTCCCAATCGATTGATTGGCTTGTAGGCGGTTGAATAGTCTTTGTTACTCTCTTAACAGTCCTTCTGACTTTTTACATGGGCTGGATAGATATTTATTGATTTCTAGGGATAACATATAAGCACAAAAGATCTCAAAGGAATGAGAGAAGAGATGAACTTTAGCTCTTGGGAGAGAGGAGAGAAGAAACCAAAGGAAAGAAAGAAGAGGAAAAGAGAGGAAGGTATAAGGACGAATTTGAGCCAAGAGGTAAATGTTTTACCCCATGCCTTGAGGTTGTATTTATAGATGTGTGAAAGTATTTAAAATGACTACAATGCCTTTAGGGCTACATGTTGTAAAAGGAAAAAGACATAAAAGGACATACACTAACTTGCATAATTACGCATAATTACAAGTCTATGCCATCTCTATGAAACTTTTCTTTATTTACTAGTCATGTCACCTCTACACACCTGGGAGTCTCTCAACACTCCCCCTCAAGCTAGTGTTTGTAACTTCATTTGTAAATAATCCTGGTCAAGAAACTTGTGTGCATGAAAAAGAAATTTTGATTGTCATGTTTTAACTCATATTGTTCTTATTCATATCTTCCTGGTAATCTTTATCTAGTTCTCCCCCATGGATATTCTAGTCACATAATTTTTTATCTCCCTCAAGTTGTGGATCTCTTTGTTATTTACCAAGAGACCTAACTTGCACAACATAATGGTGAGAGAAGAAAAATCACTCCTAGTTGTACGACAAAGCTCCATTCACTAGTCAAATAGTCATATTCTGAAACACACTCCACTCAATTTTAATGATGGAAAAACAACCTAAGACTAGGGCACAACTAAGACACTATTCACTTTTAAGGGTAGCTCAAACACAAATTACCTCTTGGGTGAAGAATTAAAAGAGTTGACGCAAACTTCAAACGGAAAGAGGCACACAATGCATCTCTTCATACTTTCAATTATGAATGAGGCGTTTTTAGACCAATAGATGATACATAGTGACCAAGTTTGACTCAAGAGGGAGATAAAAAAAAATAATTCCTCTACAAACATGATGATTAAGGAAACTTAAAAAAAAAAATTATATATATAAGTTTTAAAATGGAACATAATAATGGAAACTTTCTAAAAATAGACTTTTCAAATAAGGCAATTACTTTTTAACACAACTTGCACAACATAAAAGGGGAAAGAAGAAAAAGGAAAGAAAAATAAAAAAAAGAGGAATTTTTCATGTTTCGTTTATTCTTTTTCCCAATTCCTTTTTTTCATAGGATGTTTCACTCTCTTACCGTATTTTTCGTATAAAAAATTATATACCATTGGAAATATCCTTGAGTATGGTTTCCAACTCTAAAATAAATGTTGAAATCAGATTTTTCTAGAAAGAGAATCAACATCAGAAGCAGAAAAGTTTCGAGTAGGAGCAAAAAATCTTAACTTTCTGAATGGTTTAAACCAACATGACTGGGAATTTATATTGAGAATTATATCTCAAAAGAAATCTATATGACTCTACTTCTTATCCCAATAAACATTTTTCTCAATCTGATCTTTCTAGAGAGAGATATCCACATTGGAATAATAAAAGGTCATGATGGTATCATGTTGGATGTGAAAATTCAAATTTAAGCCGAATTTTTTGCTTCAATTTTTGAGTTTCTAATGTTGGTTAAGTTTCCTATTTGTTTTCAAAATCTAGTCAAGATTTTACCAACTTGAGTATCTTTCTTACATTAAAATTTCCCATTTTTTATCTCACATTACATTATTTTCCTTAAGAGAATTTTTTTCCATTATGAGTTTAGTTTTCTTTTTAAGTGAAGTCATGATTTTTTTTTATTTAGAAAGTCTTGTTTCCTCATTCTAAATTACAAATATTAGTGTCCTAAACCTCCCTTATTCCATAATTTATCTCTTCAGTATTTTCTTTCCAAATTGATCTAGTTGTGTTAATAAGTAGTTATCTTATATGAGAAGTCTATATTTAGAAAGTTTCCATTATTATGTTCCATCGCAAAACTTTTATATTGGAGATTTTTTTAAAGTTTCCTCAATCATTATGTTCATAGAGGAATCTTTTTAACTCCCTCTTAGGTCATAATTGGTCTATTTTTTTTAAGTTTTTTAGTACCATCATTACAGTCTCCTTCTTATTATGGTGGTTGCTATTTTCTTCCTTCAATCCCCCCATTACCCCTTTTAGTTGGTTACCTTTCTCCTACCATCTGTTTTTTACTCTTATTTACCCTCTTAGGCCAACCCCTTGGTGTGATGCTTTGGTTGGTCCTTTTTTTATATGTGGGTATTATAAACATTTTAATTTTTTTATTCTCACCATTTGGATTGTTATTGTCATCTTTTGACTGACAGGCATTACCCTTTTTAGTGATTATTATCACTATTTTGTTCTAAATCCTTTTAGGTAGGTTTTGACTCTTGCTTTATCACCCATATTTTTTACTTTTTGAGAGTCTGTGTTTGATTGAGTACTTATCATTGGGACGCCTTGATGGAGGAGATAATTACTACAACTCCTTTTTTATTTTTCAAGTTGGGATCATTGCCATTACCTCCCAAATTGAGGGGAATAGTAAAAGGAGAAGGATGAAGGATGGGATTGGTGACAAAATCTACTATGAAGGATTCCACAAGTTGAATCAAGTCAGGTCACATTCATTACTCTAATAATTTGAGGTATGTCCTCTTCGTATTTTCTTTACTTGTAAGAGTTCAAATTGGAAGTATAGTGTTACAGTGGTAGCCCCTCCTTCTGAATCTACGTTTATGAAGAATACGAAGTACAATCTACAATGAAGAATTTTATGTTTTATGGTAATCAAATTTTATGTGACTAGGTTATCCAAGTAAGTGGGAGAACAAGATGAAAAAAAGATGAAGATAACTTGCAGGATGTGAACAAGAACAAAATGAATCAAAGCAAGGAAATCAAAATTTCTTTTTCAAGCACACAAGTTTCTTGACAAAGATTATTTGAAAAGTGAAGTTGCAAACACCACCTTGAGGGGGAGTGTTAAAAGACACCCATGTGTATAGGGGTAGCATGGCTAGTAAAAAAGGAAAACTTCCATAGAGTTGACATAGAGTTGTAATTGTACAAGCTGGCGTATGACCTTTTATGTTTTCCTTTTGAAGCATGTAACCCTAAAGGCATTGTAATCATTGTAAACACTTTCTCACGACTATAAATATAGCCTCAATGAATGGGGTAGAACATTCGAGCATGTTTCTCTTGGCTCAAATTTGTCCTTACACCTCTCTCTTTTCCTCTTTTTTCTCTTCCTTAGTTTCCTCTCTCCTCTCCTCCAAGAGCTAGAGTTCCTCTCATCTTTCTTTCCCTTGAGATGTGTGTTTATGTGTTGGGCCTAGAAATCAACATAAGATACAATTATTTGAAACTAGTCTGCCACATATTAAAAAATAACTAGCTAAGTACAATATCAAGATATAAAAAGAGGAGCATAAGTACTTAGCTTGTTTTGAGAAATCGAAAAGAACTTCCTTTCTTAAATTCGAAAGGAATGTAAATTGTAGTCTTATTAGTGCACTTTGTAAGTGAGAAGGATTTCACTTTACCTAGTGAAAGTGCACAAAAAACCGTTAGTGCGCTCTGTAAGTTAGGAGGGAAAGTGAATTACATAATTCACTTTCCCTTGTTTTACGCATAACCCGAGTGACAGTGAATTCACTTTCTCTCCTTGAATTACATCGTCAGGGCATCGAAAGCTCGGGAGAAAAAATTTCCACCCACTGCAACCTACGCCTCCCCCTCTGCACTACACCCTCCGTTGGAACCTCTCCCCGTCTCTTTCTCTCATTGATCCTCTCTGTCATAGTTGGCAACATTTCAGCAGGTCTATTTATGGCCTTGCCAGATAAGCGATCAAAGTTGGGTTGACCATCATTGTCTTGTTGCTCTAGTCAACCCAACATAGTGCTTTGATTTTCTGCTTGTATTCCAACTTACCACCAGTGATCAATTACCACTGCTGCTTAAATGAATTTGTATAGTCACATATGTCTAAAATCAAGTCAAATTTGGGAAACCCACCAGTGTCTAGATCTTTTTCAAAATTATTTTTAATTGGTGAGATTTGGACTTGGAACCCTTTCAGACAATAGGGAGCATATTCAATTTTATTTTATTTTTAAGTTTCCTTTTTCCACGAATTGAGTCACTTAAATTTTGGCAAGAGGTAGGTTTATTGCCAGACCTTTTTTGAGATTCATTTTTTTCTTGGTTATCCAAATTGATCTAGTGCTATAGTTTCTGGTTTTGAGATTCATTATTTGAAGTTTTGAGATGTAGTGCTATAGGTTTTGGTTTAAACATCAATTTTGGACATGCTAACAGAGGTATAGGTTTTTCCTTCATATGAGAAAAACTAAAGATTGAGGAAAGAAGTGTGACTACTTACAAAATGTACCATAAATAATTGAAATGGCTATACTACCATCCTTCATGCTATCCACCATCCTTCATGTTATCCATGTATTGTTGGTTTTAGTCCCATCTCTTAGATGTTTCTTGCCATTTGACACATATTATCATTGTTGTGTATTCCTTTGTCATCCTCAAAATTTGAAGGTGTTTTTTGTCTCTACAAAGAAGGCATCAAAGTGGATATTGGATATGCCAATTTTTATAAAGAAAAACTTTCTTTTAAAATTTTCTTCAATTTTTTTTATTGGCAATATCTTGTGTTTTTTGGGTGTTTTTGTTTCCTTACTTTCTTGAATACTGGATATGCTAGTTTTTATTTCGACATACATTCTACAACAGTAGCATAAAGAGGCAATTTTTTTCATTACTATCTTTTTATTACATATATTTCATTCTAGACTCCTATAGAACTCCTTCCATCAGCTGTGTAATTTCAATCAAATTGTGAATTAAAGTTTTACTTTTTTATGTAGAAAAAGTTTCTTATAAAAGTTCATGGCTGAAATGTTTAATTGTGAATTAGGTTTTTTGCTCCTACTGTTCAACCTCCTCTTTTTTCTTCTCCCCCTCCCCTCTCCTTTCCATTTTTTCCTCAAAAACAAATTATTCTTGATTCATTGTCTACTTTTTATGAGTTTTAGATTGCTGGAAGGAGAAAAGGTAAAGGCATTATGGATGAAACTTCAAAGAGAACGTGTGACTCATGGATGTGTGAGGAAGACAATAAAATGTTTGATTTGTTCATTTAGCAAGTCAAATTGGGTAACAAATTATCCAATGGAGTCTGGAAAGATGAAGTTTTCAACAACTGTGTGAGTATGTTTAATTTGGACAAAATGAACCAAAAGACGAATGAATAATTGAAAAACCGCATGCATACTTGGAAAAAAAACTATCAGATCATGACAATGTGTCTCAACACTAGCGGCTTTGGGTGGGATCCAACAACGAAGAAAGTCACCGGAAGTAAGACAATGTGGCAAGATTACATAAAGGTTTGTAAATGTAACATAGAATATTATGTTTCTTGCATTATTAATCAGGATTTTAAGTTTTTTAAGCGATAACTTTTCATGTAGGAGCACAAAGAAGCCAATAAGTATAGGTGGGAAGGTTGTCCACTATATGAAAAATTGGTTAGTTGTTGGAAATTCTATTGCCATGGGGATAACAAGTCAAACAAGCATTGAGTCAGAAGAAAACCTTCCAACTACTGTAGTGATTGAGGACAAATGACGATGATGCAATTAGGGAGATCCCAATACCTAATGGTATAAAGTCTCCAAGTGAGGCTGCAAAGCACCAAGAAATGTTGGGGATAGAATTTCTGCTACTCAGCGTAGGAAGAGATCCGAACCATTTGTTGACAATGCTAAAATGGTCGTTGATGCCATTAAAAATATGTCAGCAACCCTTTCGAGGATCTTTAGTCTCATACATGTCGATGCACAACTTCCATGGTTCGAAGCTGTCGAGGCAATACCTAACTTGCCCGGAGAAGTCAAATTTCGTGTCCCACAATTATTCGACACCAAAGATAAGAAGGATATGTTTGTCAAGATGACACAAGAAAATCAGTATGACTAGCTGATGTGTAACTTCGATGCAATGTAATAGACTTACACATAGAAGTTGACAGTTTTAACCTATATTTACAAGACACATTTTATTTTGTATGAATAACATTGATTAATGAGTATTTGTGGTAAACAGTGAATGTGTATGTGGTTAATATGTGGAATGGTTAACCGTTGACATGAATGTGGGTAGAAATTGAATGTGTTTTTGTATGACAAAATGGTAGAAAATTATTTATTGATATGATTAAATAGTTGTGTTCAATACGTAGATGTTGAAACTTCTTTAATGGTGCAGGTTGTGATAACACATTTAGACATAGATAATTGAATGTGATTGAACCATGTCGCCCTTCATCAGTTGAAGACGTTAGTGGAGTGCAGATGACTTTTCATCTGGATGTTGGGGATGAAGCGGTCCTTCATCTCCACATTTTAAAATCCTTCATCTCGTTGAAGACCATTTTTTATCTTCTTCGAGATGAAGGACGCGCGCAGTTTGGTTTTTTTTTTTCCCTCTCTTGCACATCCACATTTCCCTTTTTTCCTCCTTCTCTCCTGCACCCCCTCTCTCGTCTCCATGCGTCCCCGACGTCGCTGGTCCCTCTCTTCTCTCAGACTCTCTTCTCCAACCTCCGTCTCTGATCCCACTCGTCTCCGGCCTCCATCTCTCGGTCTTCTCTCGAACTCGCCCTCTCTCTTGCATCCCTTCTCTCGTCTCCGTGCCTCCCTCTCTTCTCTCGGACTCGCTCTTCGTTTTTCTCTCTCTTCTCTCTCTCTCTTATCCCTCTCGACCTCCCTTTCTTCTCTCTCTTCTCCTTCTCTTCTCCCTTTCAGCCTCCCACTCCCTTCTCTCTCTGGCTATTCTCCTTTCCCCTAAAATACCTTATGATTTCATTCGATTTCCCCATTTTGATTTCGAAGATGAAGATGAAGATGAACTTGTCCACACTAACACCCTATTTCGAAGATTTCGAACATGAACTTGTCCACACTAACACCCATTTCGAAGATGAAGATCATGTAGATACATGAGATGAAGATAAAGATGAAGATCAAGATCAAATTTCCAGTTTGTTGACTAACCCCCCTTACAAAGAGAGAGGTTGAGGAATCAAAAAAACAAACTAAAAATTTTTGTTAAATAGTTTGGGGGAAAATGCCTTAAATGGAGGGAGTTCTCTAGTCATTGAACCCAGGAAACAAATTTTTCCTCTAGAAAAATCTTGTTATTACATAGCTCAAAAATTATTAAAAAAATACTTAAAATGTTCGTTTTGAGGTATTGATCACGTAAATTACTTACAAGTTTTGGAGACTTGGGGGGGGTTAGTCAACAAAACGGATTTTTGAAGTTCATGTTCATCTCCAACATGAAGATCATGTCAGTCATCTACATGATCTTCATATTCGCACTTGGTGTTAGTGTTGACGACTTCATGTGCACTGGAAAACAGTTTCCAATGTTAGTGCCCCAACATGAGTAAAACATAAAAAACAAGAGAATGCTTAAACCCTTACAGTACACTTAATTACAACATAATCCTTAAGACTCCAAATTAGGTAAAACAAACATTATTACTATATGAATAAGTTATTTATTGTATAATTAAATATATTAATATATTTATTAATTGAATTAGATAATTTATTGTGCATTAATATGGTAATTACGTGAGCCAATGAAATACGCACATGATTAATTACAAGTAATAAATAAATAACGTTATAAATTATTTTTTAATAAAATAAGATATGTTTTAATATTAAAGACCACTAATTGATACAATAATAAAAAATTAATATAATAAATAAATTTATATATTTATCAATAATATAATATATTTTATGTATTACTAATTAATAATATATTGTCACAAAATTTAAAACCATTGGTTTAATAATTATAGCGATGGGATAATTAAACCAAAATAATTTATCAATATTTATTTAATAATATTTTAATTATGACTATTAAATCACTATTTTAATATAGTAATTATATAATAAATATATTAAATAAATAAAAATAATTATTTTATAAATAAAAATTATAAATTAGTGATTTTTATGACGATAGTTTAATTTTTCCTAACTTAGGAAACATTAAACCATCGTCTTGCGCGTCGTCTTCCTTAGCGGCGAGCCAGCGGGCAACAGCGATAGAGGCGGCGCTCCGACGGTACGCCGAGACGGAGAAGAGAGGAAGGCTGAGAGAGAAGAGAAGTCGAGAAGCCGACGGGGGGGGAAGAGTTGCCGTTGCTGAGGGAGGAAGGCCTCCCTGTCCTGTCCCTCTCGACCTCCCGTACTCTGCGACGGAGGTCAAGAGGGAGAGGTCGTAGAGAGGGAGACCTGAGAGAAGGAGACCAGAGAGAAGGGGACCGGAGTGAGATGCCGAAGTCTAGAGAGGGAGGAGAGAGATGGATGCTGAAGCCGAGAGAGGAGGTGCAAGAACGAAATGAGAGGGGCGTGCTCATTTCATGTACATGAATGCCAAAATTGGGCGAAAAGCACTTTCCGTCGTTTACATTTTGGACATTATCTCTTGAGTCATGTTAATCATGTACATGACTTAAAGTCCGGCTCTCCACTAATGACTAAGTAATGCGACTGAAGTTCATGTCCTGAGTCAAGTTGACTAACCCCGCCCTTATAGAAGCCAAATGAAGGTCCACAAGTTGAAGATTCGAATTTCTATCTAACGAAATGTCGAACTTGTATTCAGAGTTTGCTGCTTGCTTCTGTCTTTTGTTTGTCTTGGGTTTACGGATGTCGAGTGGGTATTCAGTTGTTGATGACTTTTCTACAATGTGAGCAATCAACTACTAGACCAAAATTTGACTATCGAAATGACTCCATATGGAAGCAGGTTGATGAGCATTTAGATGTCAAATTGTTTTCTTCATTTTGGTATTTGGGGGTTGATGCCATATTCCATCCTTCAAATTTTCTCTCTATTTCCCTAGCATTCTAATGCCATTTGATAGGGATTCGAATGTTGACCCTGATTCTTTTGTTCGGAAATTTGAATGCATCGGATATTTTTTAGACTTATTTTTTCTTCGACGTTCAAATGTCGTTGATTGGGCATTCTGCCATTATCATCTGACAGTTCATTCTAGGAGTAATTTTCTGAACTTCGACATTCTAAAGCTGCCAAGGTATTTGCTGCTTTGAGCCATAAAAGTTTTTAGAAAAATCTACAAAATTTCAACTCAAGTGCCAAGGTGAGATTCATTTGTTTGTTATACCATCATTGAGGATCTTGAGACAAAATCTATCCAACAATAGCCGATTAAGGTATGTTGCCGATAAGTGTATCATCAACATTACAAGGAAGTTGCAGGAAGGTGTTTTTTTTATATGAGTGATAAGGATCACAGGAAGATTGTTCACGTTGATGTCTATGGGAAAGATGGGTGACAGTTTGGCCAATTACTTTTACAATTACAATAGAGCCTTATCGTCTTATCATGAGTATTGGCTATATGTGCTAGACAAGTTGAAGAGATTGGTCTACCCCGTGATATGCGATGGACTTAATTGCTCCTTTTTGTCAGCTTGCTGGAAGATATGCTTAGTCTTGGAACAGTGCTTCACTTTACTACAATTTTTTTTTAGGGCTCAAATCAAAGACACGGTTTTGGAGTACATAGATCAGTGGTAATGGACTATTGTAGCCTACGTGTTGGTGATCTAGGGTGCTCCAACGAACTTTAAGTCAACTTTGAGTGTTGTGAGATCATCGAGAGACACATTGAAGTTAAAAGAGAAGTATGCGGAATTTTATTTGAAGACCTTTTCTTCTATGAAGTGTGAGAGGTACTCCGATCGCTCCAACGTAGAAGTGTATAGGTGTTTCCTTTGACGGGCCTCAGATATATCCAGAGTGACATAGTTATCTTTGCCATTTTTCCAAGATTTGAAACTAGTCAAACTTGGAGGCTTAACTCAATTCCTCAGCAAAAGGTTTTTGACTAGTGGAAAACATGCTTTTTATTGAACTGGTAAACTTTGCATCGATTTTGACTACTTGGCAGAAGAGTTCATTTCTTTATACGAAAAGAGGTGGCAAGGATATACTATGTTCAACTATAGAAACTTCATATGTACAATCAAGCTTAGAAGATTTTACATGCTCAAAGTCCTCAAGGGGAAAAGGGCAAGGATTAATCTAGCCTTGAATCCTATATGACTTATGAATCACTTTTGAAAAAGAACATTTTTTTCATACGCAAGTCATTAATCTTGAACATGCTCATCAACACCAAGTTGCCACGTACAGCCCGTGACAATGTCGTAAAACTATTCTATGTTGCAGGGGAAAAAAATGAAAAGAATTTTATTACTAGCTTGACAATTAACTCTTGGAAAAAGCAAGACAACTCCTAGCAGACTTGAAAGTATCAAAAACACATGAACAGAACTACAGATGATACATGCAGTCCCTCGAAGGATATACACTTGGATTAAAACCCAAAATAAATACGTCTCATCTTGGGCCCGCTGCCCATGGTGGAGAAGCTTTGTACAAGAAGCTCTGTGATGATGAAGTTCCATAACTAGGATCCAGACTGTGGAGCTGCTCGATGAGCTGGGACCGTCGGTCCTTGAAGAAGTCTAACCGTGTCGTTAATTCCACCAAGGCAGAAGATGCAACAGGTGGGTGTCTCTGTTAACACGGCAGCCACCAATTTCAGACGTTTAAGTGTACATTTCAGTTGTGTTTAACAAAGCCGGGTCCATTTCAAACGATATAGGAAAAGATGACAAGTGCCGGAACGTCTGCTTACCTCTGTTATCCGGGATATATTGGAAGGTGCTGAGTTAACAGGTGAAAGCTCATCAATAGAAATGCTCGTGGAAACTTCAGAGCTTTTTGAATCACTCAAAGTAGTCAACTCACTCCCTTGCTTTCTCGAAGGTTGTTGCCTGCTGCTTGTAGAAGATAATACTTGTGTCTTCACATTCCTCCAATCTGTTCCGGACGAACTTTCCTGTATGATTTAAGAGTAACATTAGTGTCAAAAAGTAGCTGAGAGTAGCAAAACCAAAGTGATAACAAGAGACGCAGCATCTCTATGCTTGCTCTCAGTGTATACTTCTTTTCTCAACGAGTGAAATGCACCAAAAACCAAAAGATACCTCGCTTCTTTGTTTCCTCTCATGATTGCAAAACGCAAGAGTCGTATCAAAATCCTGTTGAAGTATCTTCCTGCACCACCCATAATTTTTGTTATAAGAGGATAGACTAGATCTTTCACCATCTATCTTTTAATCAAACATTGCAAAATTGAAGTGAAGACAACCAGATGCTAAAGGTCTTACTGTTGTGTATGAAGACCCTGAACATGCTGAAACCGGTCACAAGCATCAGATGGAGGTCCATAGTGATGCTGACGTTGCTGATTAAGTTGATGGTGAAGCTCAGCTACCTTCTGTTTCAACCTAGCTACATCAGCTTCAGCAAGGGCTATCTCCTCGAGCTCAGCTCGTGTCTTCAATGAAAGCAAGACCAAGAAAAAGAGCAGGATAAGAATGGGCACATCCTAATCAGCCAATAAATAACTCCACATGGCCATGTACATACTTTTGAATCCATACCACGCGAACTCGAAATCTGCCCAGAAGACATGCTCAGACCAACTTCCAATGCAGCTCTGAGTTCTCTTTCTGCTAGTAATTGTTCTTGTAGCCTTGAAACCTTTATCAGTTGACGTCAACCATAATGAACATACTTAAGATGATGGACTCTAAAGATCTTAAATCATCACAAGACTATACAACACTTAGAAAGAATAAACAAATCCCAACAAATTAAGAAATTCTTATATAAAGCAAAGGGTAAATCATGCAGTACATCTTGCTCAAGGGCCAAACGACGCTCATGTAAAGCTTGCTTTCTTCTTTCGAGACTGGCTTGCAAAATGGCATTCCCCTTGGCCTGTTAGGCAAGACTTAAAACCCATTAGCAGCAAAAATCTCATTTAAAAGGAACCAATCAAAAGAAAGACAATCTGACCTCCTTTGCAATCCTATTGCGTAAATCATTCTTTGTAATCTCAAGCCTTTGAATGGCAAACCTACACAGAGTCGTTGATCAATTTAGTAAATACAAACGCGCAGAAAAGTAACAAGGAAAACATATTAGTAGGTCAAGTTTTGGTGTAAAATAAAACGATGGACAAATGCTGATCATTTGCAGTAAATTAAGAGAAGAACGAAAGAACAACAGAGTTCAACTGCATACTTTTTTATTCTGACAATGGTGGGTTTAAACAATTTACGTGACAGCCCAAAAAGAGAATTTGATTATGACAGGCCAAAAAGAAACTCACTATGATAAAGCGTCTTCAAAACACCTCATAGCAATGCAGAGGTGGAGCCATACAAGAACCCTATACGTATCAACTTTACACATTATGTAACACCCCTAAGGCCTTACTGTAACATCCATAACCCTATATGTTAAGCATTTTGTGACACTGATAATCTCTCCCAAAATCTGAAACATATCGGATGCTACATGTAACATAACCGGTACACACCATTGCAGCTATGAACAAAGATGACAAAGTTGATCATAAAGAGGCCAGATGTGGAAAAACTAACACTGCAAGAGTTGAAAACTTACTCTTCCTCGCCAGAAGAATCAATTGATTCCATAGACAGATTCTTTCTTGCCTAGAAAAGAACAAAAATAGATCACACAAATCATTACAAATACAGAAGAAAAAGGAACAAAATTTAATTATTACCAACAAATAGCCCACTCACTTCCGCAAAGGGTAAAAATCAAGAGAAGCTTAAAAGTTAATAATAAACAATATATGAAGGCAAAGCCTAGAATTTCTTCCATTCAGAACTGATAGGTGAAGAGGAAGTCAAGCATTAAAGAAAAAAGCTAATTGAATCAGTACTAAAATACCAAACAAGTTTCAAGTGCAAGCAAGCACACCAATCCCGTGAATTACCACAAGACAAAAACTAACACTTACACTGTTGCGTCCCCAGAAAGCAGAACGTTTCACACTGGCATTCGAAACACTTGGTTTAGCCACTGGCTTCTCTTCACATAAACCAGCTCCACATACTGGCAAAGAAAGTGCAGGATCTATTGAAGATAGAATATCACTCATTGACTGATGACACACACTGGCAGGCAAAATACTAGGAGCACCTTTTTCCGTTATTGGAATCTCACTGTTATTTTTTGAGAATCCCTGATCACTGGATTGCCTGGCGAACTTCTGCGGTGGTTTCGGATTTGCAGCTGAATTCTGATTCTCCCTAGGGGAATCGGCATCTGAATCATCCACATCAAAAACCTAAACATTAACACAAGACAGATCAGCTAACACTAGAAAGACACTTAAGAAAAGGAAAGATGCATTAAATCAATTAAAACAGTTGAATCACAAATAATTAGTGGAATAAGTGAGAAATTGAAGAAGAATTAGAGGAAGAAAGAAAAAACAGAGAGAAGAGAGGAGAAGGGTATTTGAAACTGCACTTGTTGGAGGCTAAAAATCGTGTCACCTTTCTCTTTTACTTCTCTTTAGTGTTTACATATGTAAGATGACAATAGGACCCCTTACAACCTCAACTTACATAACTTCATGAATACAACTCATAATTTATCTAAACTTGAACCATAGGTTCCTAACATGACATATAGCCTACATCTAACTCCAAAAGTATACACCAGCAATGGAAAATTACCAAAATACCCTTAAAAAATATTTTAACACTGCCCCTCAAGCTGGAACGTATATATCAAGAAGCTCCTACTTGTTACAAAAAATTCCAAACTCTTTCTTGCCCAAAGCTTTAGTGAAAATATCACTAGTTTGATCAGTTGACCTAAGATACAGTGTGACGATGCTCCACTCATCACTGCTTCACAGATGAAATCAAAATCAACCTCAACAAGTTTTCTACATTATTGGAACACAAGGTTGCTAGCTATAAAGATTGCATGGTTATCATAGTAGATAATCATGGTCTTTGAAGTAATAAAACTCATCTCTTGTAACACTAATCTAACCCACATAAGTTCTCGTGTATCCATTGTTAGGTATTCAACGTCTGCAATTGAATGAGCTACCACATTTTGTTTCTTACTCTTCCAACTAACCAAGTTTCCACTAACAAAAACATAGTAACCAATCGTAGATCTTCTATCCAATTTTGACTCTGCATGATTCACATGTGAGTATCCCTCAATCTTTAAGTGACCAAGGGTTGCATAAAACAAACCTTTTTTCCCAATGCTCCCTTTGAATATCGTAAAATCCTCTTAAGTTGCCTCCATATGAACCTTACAGAGACATTCCATGAATTGGCTGACCATATTGACAGCAAACGATATATCAAGACGTGTGACAGTAGCATAAATAAACTCACCTACCAGCCTCCAATACATAGTCTAGTCCCTAAGTTTTGCACTACCATCTTCATGGAGGTTATGATCAACTTCCCTAGGAGTTTTTGCATGCTTTACCCTTAGTAACCCATACTCTTGAAGCATATCTGCCACATATTACCTAGTAACCTATACTTTTGAAACATATTTAAAAGTTAATACAATTTCCTACTTTACTTCTTCATCGACCAGAAAATACTTTAGAGGCCTTAAGTCTTTAGCATAAAAATGTTTAGCAACATGTGTTTACAATTCCTTGCTTATCGCTTTTAGATAATATTATATCATCCACATAAACCACAATTCCAGTACGTCGTCTCAGAATAAATAAGGAATGCTCAAAATGACTTTTGGAAAAACCCAATGCTATGACTACCTTGCTCAGCTTGTAACCACGCCCTGGGACTCTGTTTAAAACCATAAATGGTCTCATTCAATTTACATACTTTCGCAGTCTCCCCTTAAGCAACATGCCCAGGAGGTTTTTCCATATACATTTCCACATCCATGTCACCATATAAGAATGCATTTTCAATGTCCAATTGAAGTAATGGCCAATTCCGCCGCACTGCCACTGAAACAAGAATCCAAACAGATGATAACATGGCTATAAGGGAGAAAATTTCAAGCACATCCACACTGTAAGTTTGATTATATCCTTTAGCCACAAAACATACCTTGTAACTTTCAATAGACCCATGAGCATTGTATTTCACTTTATATATCCAACAACAACCCACAACCGAAGCACCAAAAGGCAACTCACAGTGTCCAAGTCCCACTATTCAATAGAGCATCCACCTCACGTTTATAGCCTATTTCCACAAAGGAAAAGGCAAACTTCCAACACTGAAGAAGAAATAGTACAAGAAGATAATGATAGAGCAAACATTTTAAAGGACTCCAACTGAGAATGAAAAGAAACAAACTAAGCAAAAGGATGTCGTGTACTTGTATGGACACTTTTACTAACAGCAACAGGAAGATGGAGATCAGTTGCCTCAAGTGCCTCAAATGAAGAAGGTGTTGACTTAGGTTGTAGAGAGAGTCTTTTGTAGTGTTGACCCATGATTTTTGCATTGATACACCTGGCTTGGATACTGGAACTTATGGCAATAGAGTAGATATATCCTCCATATGACTAGGAGCAACAAGACCAGGATGAAGGGCAACACCAAATAAAGAACACGACAAATGGGAAATATGGAGTGTCTTCAAAAAATGTAACATCTGAGGACTCAGGTTATTCTTGTAGATGGACAATTACAATTTATAACCCCTTTTGTGTTCGAAAATACCCCAAAAAAACACATTTCTCAGTTTTAGGAGAAAGTTTATTCGTTGTTAGTTCAAATACATGCACAAAGCAGACACAACCAAAGACTCGAGGATATAATGGAATTAACTCAGCAATTAGACTTGAGAATATGAAATGGAATTTTTCCACCAAGCACTAAAGAAGGCATCCTATTAATAAGAAAACATGCAGTGAGAATTGCATCACCCCAAAAAAATTTAGGGAGATGCATATGAAACAACAATGTGCTCAAAACTTCAAGCAAATGATGATTTTTCCTTTTTGCAACACCATTTTGTTGTGAAGTACACACATGGGAAGATTGATAAGTGATGTCAATAGATTGACGTAAAGAATTAAATTTATAGTTCATAAATTCAAGCCCATTGTATATACACAAAACACAGAGTGAAACACCAAACCAAGTCTTTATTTTATTATAAATATTTTAAAATACATCAAAAACTTTAGATTTCTCCTGTAAGAGTTGCACCCACGTAGATCTACTAAAATCATCAATGAATGACATTACTTATAACCACAGGTATTGACCATACATCAGAATGAACCACCTCAAAAAGACTCCGACTAGAATACTGATTTGGAGGAAACAATGCTCGCCAATGTTTTTCAAGGATACAAGACTCTCGCTAAACTGAGATGGAGATGACAATGTAGGAAATAATTAGGGTAACTCCGTTGAAAATGGATGATCTAGGCAAAGATGCTACTAGAAGAGTGTACCATCGGCATAAATCGCAGAACATGCATGTGATAATGATCCCTCCAAGTGATACAATCCATCTCAATCATGGCCTGAACCAATCATCTTCCTCATCCTGAGGTTCTAAAACACACAATGAGTAGGATAAAGAGTTATTGAGCAATGCAAAGATTTTGTAATTTGGCTTACTAGATAAGATTGACAGAAGATTTAGGAACTAATAAAACAGAATCGAGACACAAAGAAGTAGGTTAAATAGATCCTACTCCACTAACCACCGAAGATGAGCCATTTGCAAGTGTAACTTGTTTACATGGCGAAGATTGACTAGTATTCAAAAAAGCGAACACAAACTTGACAGATTTCTAGTGAGTAACAATTGGCAGATTTTCTCTCCAAGCTAGACAGATTTCTAGTGAGTAGCAATTGGTTCCAGATCTATGAAGATGCTTCGGGCAGGGTTCTCAACCGGGTGGGATCTGATCACTAGCCAATTCTCCTTTCTACATCTTTTGGTAGTTGGGGTCCTGCCCCTTCCGCTTTGAGAACTCTTGGTTACTGGAGGTTGGATAGTTGGGATCTCCGATTACGTAGAGGATTGGATGACATGGATGTCATGCTTGCTTCTTGGCTCCTTAAGGTGATCTCTGAATCTAGGCCCCTTGACTCTTTGGAAGATTCGATGATTTGGTGGTCGGAGGCAAGTGGTACTTACTCGGTCTCTTCTGCCTACACCCTCATCAAGGGTTGGACTTCAGTTACCCCTAAGCATGAGGTTGAATTTATTTGGCGTCTCTCCACTCCGCCGAAGATCAAATTCTTCCTTTGGAGTGCTGGGCTCTACAGAATTTTCACTACTGTCAACCTTCATCACTATGGCAATCTCACTATTTGCACCTCTTGCCCCCTTTGTGGCTTGGAGTAGGAGACCTCTCAGCACCTGTTTGCTACCTGCCCATATTCTTGGTCTATTTGGATGAGCATCCTCAGTCGGTTCTATTTCCAGCTTTGCCTGCTAGAGGACATTCTTGCGATTGGGCGGCTGCTCCTTGGGATCCCCTTCCCTAAATTTGGGAGATTGATCATCTCTACATGCTTGTTTCCATCCCTTGGGGCATCTGGATTGAACGCAACAATAGGCGTTTTAACACCAAGCATCTCCCTCATGGCCAGGTTATCTTCTCGATTACAGACCACATCTCTGCTTGGCTCCACTCCAAGGAGTTCTTGGCACTCTCTGGGCTCTCGCTCAGGGAAAATTGGAGCGCCATTGCCCAGTTAGAAGTTCATCGAAGCCTCCAAAATTGTAGGAATGGCGTCCACCTAATCCGGGCTACATCAAGATGAATTTTGATGGCAGATCCCTCGACAACTCTGGTTTGGCTAGCTATGGTGGGGCTTTCCATGACTCAGTCGGTACCCAACTTTTGTCCTATTCCGGTCCTATGGGCATAGCGGACTCCACTGCTGCTGAGCTTCAGGTCCTCCTCAGAGGCCTCTTCATCTTTCGTGAGCATTTCTCTAGGCCGCTTCACATTGAGGGAGACTTCGTGATGATCATCGGATGGTTCTCCTCTCCCTCTCCCCCACCATGGCATCACAGGGATGTTTACCATTTCATTTTAGACATTCTCCCCTTTATTACCTATATTTGACCCCATGTTCCCTATTCTACAAATTCTGTTGCAAACGGTTATGCTAAGCAAGGGGTCTCCCTCCTTGCTCCTCTTGTAAGGAGAAGGCCTGTCCGAACTTGTTTTGTTTTTGTTTTAATGAAATCATCACTTTCTCAAAAAAATATATATATTGTTTTAACAATTAGCAAGACTCTAAACACCTCTTTATATTTCCTTAAAACCATAATATAAGAACAAAAAAATAAGAGGCAATGTTTGCAAACATATCTAGAACATGTTTGCAAAGAAAAGTCAAAAATCAGAGTCATCTTAACAATGAAAGTACCAAATGTGAACCTTTGACAGTTAGAAATCCTTGTTTTTCTTTTCTTTTTTTTTTGTTTAAGTATCTTTGTTTTTCATTAACATGTGAAAGTATTCAAAGCTCTGATTGCTCAAATTTCTCAATAAATTTATTGCATATGAGACGTCCCAGCAGTGTGAGACATAATTTTAGGATATCTGCAAATTATCTCCTTCGACAAATATCCAAAGAATGGCACCACCAAGTAATGACTCCAATTAGATAAATAAATCACAATTTTCATAGAGAAAAAGAATTAATTTAAAACAATACTCAAGCACATATCCTTCAATCAGGACCACTAAAAGCAAACATATCACAACAGCAAGCCCTCAACTAAGATAACCATAAGCTGCATGCATGGTAGGAATAGGAGAGACAAAGATCACAAGAAGCAATATTTTCTTTTAAAAGACGCAATGACCTTGAAGTCATAAAGGTCGCTTCCAGCATATCCACTGATTTCACTCGATTTTCCACTAAGAACACGTTCAGGATCTTCATCCACCTCAGCATCATCATCATTTTCAGCATCATGGTATCCGTTATTTTTTAAATCCAAATTATCATCATCAGAAGATTCCACACTTCCACTGTTTCCCATCTGAGAATCAGGTGATGTGGAGCATCTATGCAAATTCTTGTCCTGAAATAAGAAATCAAAACGCAATCCAGCTTTAGCACAGTAAAGCAAGAGTTTCTTGACATAAAAGAGTGAACACTGTATTAGCATTTTTGCTAACTTAAACAACTGATTAACGGTCCAGATCCATAAAAAAGGAAAAAGGCTAGCTGATCATCCAATAAACAAATAAAAAACCCTGCATAAATATCAGCTACCTGAACTTTTATTTGTGTCGACAATCTCCTGTTTGGTTGGATAAATGGCTTTCTTCGTGTGTACCTCATAGAATGAGGTTAAACTTTTCATTATTAATTGAAGTTTTTTTTTCTTGAAATGATGTTATAATTGAAGCTATTTGATCATCAGTACCACCAAACTCATCATTTACTAGTTTCTTTATTTGGACTCACCAGATGAAAGTCAACTAAGTAAAAGGTCCTTGAGTCAAAAAAAAAAAAAAAATCTCCTTTCTTTTTAAATGCAAAATCAGTAAAGTTTATAAACATACTAAATAAACAATTAAGAATTTGAAGCCTATTTGTAAATTGTTAAAATCAGGTCCTAGTCCATCCCAAAATGACCAGCCAAAAGGAGATCTCTTCCCTAGTAATAAACACCATGCTTTTCTTATTTTGGATCCCTGAGGGACTATTCTTAATACTCCCACTCACATGTGAGTCCCCCTTTATAACTTCTACACACAGAAAACTTTGGGTGGAGGCCCACTTATGAACATTTGAACCGATGCCATGGTAAAAGTGGATCCAAGTCTAACCTAAAAGGACTAACTGAAGTTCGAAAGTTTCATCCCAAGTAATAAGCACTAGAACTTTTTTATACTAAATCCTTTACAAAAAAAAGGCGAATTTTATTCAAAGCAAAGCCAAATAAAAACAACAAAGTAAACAAGAGGGGGTCCAGATACAACGAGGGAATAAAGGGAGACATGGGGAACAATGTGGAACTATTCTTAACACAAGCAAATAAAAGTAAATCATGGTCAACCAAAAAAGAGCAACTCAACTGAAACAAAACCAAATGCAAACACAAATCATACCAGCTAAATAAGTTAAGCACCTAAGCTTATAACCATTCACAAATGTAAGACCCTTCAGCCATAACACTTAAATTAAATATATTAAATGCACAAATAACCCACTTAGTAATAAATGAATATAAACTATTATTTCCTACATGGGTATAGAAAGAAGTTGCAGATAGAAAGAGTTAGATAAAAATCATACATCAAAGATGCTCTCATATTCCTCCACAAGTGTTGTTATAATGGCATGAGCATTATTTGCAGCATTTGCAGCAGCTAGAAGCTGGGCAGAATTATCCACATTCGTATCAAAATCATCCTCCAACTCACATTCCCCAGCTAAAAGTGGACGCAGTAACAAGGGGGCCATGCAAGCAGCAACTGCCGAGGATGTCATCCGATTCTCAGAAGAATAAGCAGCAACAGTGTGCATCATCTTCAGAATCCTGTGCCAAAAGACCCCATTAAAAGAGGGAACAGAAACACAGGTGAGTAACAGTCTTGTAAGTATCAAAACTTGGAAACTCATTAAGCATAAAGATGCCCCAAAAAGAAACAACCATTACTAGCAACAAGATGTTAGCAATAAGAGTAACTCGCACGGAAAAATGCTGAGCATATTTGAATAAGTGACTTACTAGTCAAATGCTACGCACTTTTCATACACAAATCTAATTACTCTCATAATATCGAGTACAGAAAACGAATACCCTAGGACAAACATCATTGAAAAGAGTTCTTTCTTTAATGCTAATTACACATGCAAGCTACAGAACTTTTCCCTGATGAGACTGGAACCAATTTTCATACAAGAAAACCCAAAAAGTAACAAGCAACAGTATCACTATCATTATGAAATTTAGTTCTTGGGGGCAAGTGACAAAGAAACAAAAAAATTACCTTTGTAATAATCTTCGATTTGGTTCTGGAAATGTATCAGATATTGCGGAGCGGATGGCACTAATCCGAGCATCCTTTAGCTCTATTCCTAGCCACATACATTAACATATAGTCCATTAAATATTTGGTGAGCTTCAGCAAGGTGTTGCACTTTTTTATAATTTACATGTCTATATTCAGAGCACTTTCACTTACTATATGCTTCAAGTAATGCAGTACAGCAGGATGCAGGAACAGGAGATGAAGGCAGCTCCCTAAGAACATGCTGCATATTCAGATAGTATAATATAAAGGTTTAGAAAGTGCAACATAAAAAAGTAAAAACGGAGAAAATTACCAACTACATAAATGAAATAATTGATGAATCATTACCTTAACACAGTCGCCAACAACATGGGGATCTTCATCAGATGCAAACTCTGTCTTACCTGAAAGCAAGTTAAACAAAGGTAAATATAATGCTTGCGCAAAGCATTAAGAAGAATGAAAAGCAACCATTAAGGAAAAC
The DNA here is from genome assembly GCF_029961685.1 of Aristolochia californica. Taxonomy (NCBI): domain Eukaryota; kingdom Viridiplantae; phylum Streptophyta; class Magnoliopsida; order Piperales; family Aristolochiaceae; genus Aristolochia; species Aristolochia californica. Next base: position 10,711,167 of record NW_027181992.1, on the reverse strand, counting down.
GTCAATGAGAATGATCAAACAAGAATTGGGTCATTTTTTGGATGTCAATGAGAAAAGATATTTCAATTAATGGAAGCTCCCTGGAGTAGACAGAGCACAAAGGATATAGTCATATCAAATAATAAGGTTTTGCTGGTCAGCCCCCAGCTCTAGTAATGCCACAAAAACTAAGTTGAAGAATAAGGTTGAAATATGAGTAATAATTATTAAATCAACTTAAGAAGAAACTAAGAAAAGAAGAAGAGTGAAAAAGGAAGAAATCTGAAGAGAAAGAAGAAAAGAAAAAAAGAAGAACAAAGAATAAAGAACAGAAAAAGAGAAGAAGAGAAGCCAACGAATTCCAAAGAAAACAAACCCAGAATCTCTTTAGGGTTCTACCTCTCTCAAGCTGTTTCTTATACTTAAATAAGATGGGTTACATAATTACAATAATACCCATAAGACTCTCAGTAAAGAACTATTATAAACCATATGCTCGATACAAGATTCTTGCCTCAATCTCACTTCTAACAATGAGTAACCACTACACCAGCTTGTCAACTCTAAAAAGTTCCTGGTTTTCGAATTTCAAGTTAAGAACTTGAATTTGCAGGTCTTGTTTTGTAACTTATAGTAGTTAGAACAAGAGAAAAGGTCACTAAGAAACTATTTTCAGCAAAAGAAAAGAGACAATTGTGTTCAAGTAACCAAAAAGAAAATTCAAATTAACGTTCAAAGCAATTCATGGTTACAAAAAATCTCCCAAAATACACTACATCACTAAAACAAAATTTTCCTAGGACGAAACTTCTCAATTACAATTCAGTTGTGACATAATAAATTGAAACCACTTGCTAGGAAAGAATTCCAAAAACTAACTTAGATACAAACTACCAACAACAAACTAACTTTAAGACTTTCTTAAGTTGACCAATAATAAAGAAACTTACTAACCAAACACTTTCTTAAAGAAAATTCTCCTAATTAGGACTGCGTGATAAACTAGGAAACTAGTAAAAGCAGAAATTTTTTTACTTTCCCTTGATAGAAGGTTCTAAAACAAAAAAAATTCCTTACACAGTAACTTTCCAAAAATGTAAACAGTTATATGTCAGTCTTCTTCTTTCCTTTTCTTCTTCCTTCTTTTACATGTTTTCAACTGTTTTGCAAGAGTTTCTTCTTCCACCATTAAGCCATGTGCTAGATCTAGCTAACAATCGGCAATCCCATTAGCACTCATAAGGCAGTGAGTGTAACAATCAGCATACAAGATGCATCTAAGGTAGTCTTTCCCCCAAAGATCCAACTAATAATGACTGCCAAGTCCCACTCAATAACAAGAGATGAGGTGAACTTGCCAGCGGCCAAGGAGACTGGGCCTTAGCCCCACTTTATGAGATCAAATTGACCAAAAGGAGCTGAGTAGTCCAGACGGACACCACCAGAAAATCCCGGATACCACTACTGCACTATCATCAATGTTACCAAACAGCTGGACAAACAATTGCATGTCTAATTGAATGAACTACCAGCTTCCAATTCTTCTGGATAACAGCAGTAGGAATTTGGAGGAATCTATAAAAACTTACTAGCATAGGAAAGGTAATAAGGGAACTGAATAGAGTACCCAAGATAATGAAACCATGGAATGGACAACATCAATGTCATAGTTTGCAGGTTTTGCAATTAAACATATCAAGACCATTTTTTTCAGAACACAGGATCATCGATTGACCACCCAAGATGCACACCCTTGCCTACAGTGGGACATTTAACCAGTTATTGACATTAATACAAGCCATATGAAGAGAAGTCAGTATCAAGACTGCGGACAGGAGAATAGCACCAATCAGTTGTATAAAATGTAAAGGTGCAGAAATCCTATGGCCAAATCTAGTCCTTAATGTTAGAGATAAACCTTGCTCATATTCTTGCACCCTCTGTTCAACCTCTTCAACATCTGCAGATTGTCGCAGAATACCTTCCACTTTAACGCCTGTTTAGGAAAACATTTAATTGATAATAAACATACAACTGTTTAATTACAGAAAAACAGAAAATATCACAGAGCTACACAATTCAAATGACAAAACAAAAAGAGTTCACTCTAGATGGCATCATTATAATTTTTTCACATACCTTATTAAACTTGAAATGTCTAAATAGGGAATGAATATTGTTCAACTATATAGCTTATGTTCTATGTTTAGTGCTGCAGTTGCTGATTTACTTTCTTGCCCTCGTGGTAAGTCATTTTATTGAGGATATTTTTGTACTCAGTAAAACAAACATTCGTATACATCGGACATTAGGGAAAGAGCTCATGCAACTGAGTTTGGATTCAGTCGGTGCTCTATAGATCATTTTGTCTTTGTCAAGAATACCTTAAAGGGAAAAGTATTACTAGCAATGATGCAAACAGCATAAAAGAAGTCAAAGAGAAAATATGCAAAGAATTAAAAACAAAGGATCTTTGGACTTCTAAAATATTTTCTAGGTATTAAGGTATTCCAGTCAAAGCATGGGATTGTATTATCTCAAAGAAAGTATATTTTAGATCTACTAGAGGACACAGCGATGATGGCAACACAAAGCTATGTGCAAGCTCTGAAGAAGATGTTGATATAAGTAAATATCAAAGGCTTATGAAAAAACTCATTTACCTCACACAGACCAGACCAGATATATTATATGCAGTAAGGGTGGTAGGTCAGTATATGCACAAACCACAACTTACCCATTGGCAAGCCTTGGATGAGGAAAAAATTTCTCTATAAGAATCATCGCCACTTCAACATAAAAGGTCTGTCATATGCATATTAGGCTGGATCACCTGATGACAAGAAGTTCACTTCAAGGTATTGTACCTTAGTTGGAGGTAACCCGGTTACATGGAGAAGCAAAAAGCAAAGTATTGTTAGAAAGTCTAGGGTAGAAGCAGAGTACAAAGCTATAGCCCACACAGTCAGTGAGCTTCTATGGATCAGATCCCTTCTTACTGAATTGGGATTCTATAAAGAAGCTTCTATGGAATTATATTGCGACAACTGGGTGGCTATTCAAATCACCTCAAATCTTATCTTCCACAAGAGGACAAAACACATTGAGGTAGATTGCCACTTTATACGGGAGAAATTTCAAGTTGGTATCTTATCTCTCAAACATGTTTCATTACAAAAGCAAGGGCAGACATTCTTACGAAACCAGTCACATTCAAGATTTTAACCACTATATCCTTGAGGGGGAGTGTCGGAAGACATCTCAAAGTGGCATCAATGTAATTACCTTCTCCACATCAAGGAAGTAGCAAAGAAGGTAATTTAAAGGTCTTCTCATAAGGATGGCACAAGGGTGTAATTATCTAAGAAAATGTATGTCTACTTATGTCTTTTCCTTTCTAAAGCTTGTAGCCCTAAGGGCATTATAGTCATTGTAAACTTCCTTCTACAACTATAAATAAAGGCTCAAGGCATGGGGTAAATTATTAAGTCTCCTCTCTCCTCTCTAAAATTTGTCCTTAGAATTGTCTCCTCTCCCAAGCTCTCTCTCCATCTCTCTAGCCAAGTTGTCTCTTCTTTCTCTCTTCTCCTTTCTTCTCTCCTTTTCTTCCTCTCCTTTTTTACTACCATGGTCGAGGACTTTGTCATGGGATCCTAAATTCAACACATCTCACCTTCTAAGCATCAATTTTGAACTAAAAATAACATATATGGTCTCTCACAATCTTCTTTCTCAAATCCTCCAAATACTAACACCCAAGCTTATGTAACAAATATGCCCAAAAAGCTTCATAATACCGACTTGTTCGCTGATTTTTTCAACAGCATCAATTTCGAAATGTATTGGGTAAACCAAGCAACACTTAAGCAATTATGATGACAATCCCCTTTTCTCAAAATATTGACCAACCAAATTTTCCGAGAAAACGAAGAGCTTCTTCAAGGAATGAAGGACCATCATCAATGTCTTCCAAGGCAAGTAGAATTGGTCTCCCAACAACCATTAACTTGACAGGGCGTTATTCTTACCCTCATGTTGAGCCATTGTACTGAAGGTACTTTTGTATTTCACACACAAACACTCGTATCTAATAGACATTAGGGAATGAGCTTGTCCAACTAAGTTTCTTCTTCCCCTTCTTTGGTTCATGCAATTCCTCTTCTCTCTCAACTCTCTTCACTTTCCCTCTTCCACTCTACTTTGTCTGCCCAAAGAACAGTTTAATGGAACCCAGAAACCTAACTAATGTCTTACTAAATTTCATAAGTGCAAAGTAACTAAGTAAATCTTACTAGAGTTCATAAGTGCAAAGTAACTAAGTCTCACAAGAAATGATGCATCACACCTTCTAAGCATCAATTTTGAACTAAAAATAACATATATAGTCTCTCACTATCTTCTTTCTCAAATTCTCCAAATATTAACACCCATGCTTATGTAAAAAATATGCCTAAAAAGCTTCATAATACCTACTTGGCTGATTGTTTTTCTACAGCACCAATTGAAATATGTAATGGGTAAAACAAGCAACATATAAGTGATCATGACGACAGTCCCATTCCTGAAAATCTTGACCTACCAAATTTTTCGAGAAAACGAAGAGCTTTTTCTAGGAATGAAGGACCACCATCAATGTCTTCTAAGGCAAGTAGAATTGGCCTCCCAACAACCATTGACTTGACAGGGCGTTTATCTCTCCCTGTGGAAAATATAACAAATACATCAGCAGAAAAATTACCATCAAAGGCAAATCTCAAACCACAACTGGTCCTCCTTTTTTCTTTTTAATGTTCAGAAATTTTATCAAAAATCAAGAAAAATCTGTATAAACTAAAAACCAAAAATTAGTTAAAAACAATAGAACAGTTATATACCAGTCATAAAGTGAGAAACATTCTGAAACCTACCCCAGATTTTGAGAATAGAGGACAGACACACATAGTAACCACAACATACTTTTTTTTTTAAAGAGGAAGTATAAACTATTAAAAAGAGAAAGAAGAAGTACAAAAAACCTAGCTACAAGGGTCTTCCTCCACAACAAGGTGTTGAAGCAAAATACTCAACTTAACCTGAATATCTGTCAAATAATTGGTAGAATGAGGAATGTGCTTCCAATTACAATTTAAAGAAGAAATTAAATTACAAATATCAAAATACATATCCCAATGTCGCCAGGGAGGTCGGATTGACTTTGCATGCCAATCAATGACAATTTTTGAGTCCCCTTCGATGCAAAAGGGGTCCGTGAGCCGGCTTGTGAAGATTTGAATCTCTTTAAGCAGTCCAGAGAGTTCTGCAGTGGTGGAGTCGGAAACTCCAAGTGGCCCAACGAAGTAGAAGAGGAGACAGCCATTTGTGTCTTGGATAACTCAATATCCCGCAGGACCCGGACAGCCAAGAGGCGCACCCATCAAAGTTTAGTTTGTAGTGGCATACTGGTGGAGGGGCCCAGATAGCCATAATCGGGGGGGTGAGGAGAAGGTCGAGTCAACCCAGCAACCAGCTACCATTTTCCTCTGAGATTAGAGGCGCTAAAACTTATGAACTCCTTTCGGGTCAATAACCAAGTTGTTACGTGGCCCGCAATGTTATCAATCAAAATTCCAGTAGGGATAGATTTAAAGTTGATTTTTTTGTTATTGCTTTCCTGCCATATAGCCCATTGGATATACCCAACGCAGCACGAGAGAAGCATATTTCCAAGCTTTGGGAATCTAGCATTGGTCATTGAGAGAATAGTGGATGACAGATTTTGTGAGGCGTAGTACTAAAACAAAATTTTATTTAAGAGGATAGTCCAGATAGTATGGGCATAGTGGCAAGATAAGAGTATATGATTAGCAGTTTCTGGAGCCTTTTGGTAGAAAGTGTAAAGTTGGGTCCAAGGCCTATCCCAAAAATGACTAGTCAACTTAGGAAACTTCTTTCCCAACTAATAAACTCAAGATCTTTGTACTCACTAATCCATGTGGGACTATTCCTTAACACTCCCCCTCACGTGTAAACCATCTTTTGTGACTCTACAAGTAGATAATTTAGGAGTAGGTAGTTTAGGTGTAGGCCCTCTTTTGTGGCTCTACAAGTGGATAATTTAGGCGTAGGCCCTCTTTTGTGGCTCTACAAGTAGATAGTTTAGGTGCAGGCCCACATATGAGTACCCGCTCTAATACCATGTGGGACTATTCCTTAACAGAAAGGATAAGAGAGATTCTAGACAGGGGTTCCACGCCGAATTAAAGAATCCAAGGTGAGGATTTTATTTCTACAAGCACTCCAGATAAAAAAATTTGCACGGTGGGGAAAGTAGGGTCCAAGCAATGGCCGCAAGGTGATTGGGATGGTTTGAATTGGGGTTACTAAGGAAGTTGTAAGTTGAGGCAGTTGAGAAGGTACCTTTTGGACAGGGGGTCCAGATCAGAGAATCAGGCAAAGTGCGGGGTTTAGCTGTACAGAGGCTAGAGAGGAGATTAGAAGCCAGAATGGCTTCAGAATCCAAGAGAGTTCTTCGGAGGTTCAAATTCAGTCCCCAATTTCAGACTACAAATCTGAGATAGAGGCATCAACATTTCTTGCCAGGACTGAAATAGACTCATAACTGTTTTTGAGGCTGCATCGTCCAATCCACCAATCGGACCAAAATTTTGTGAATGTCCCATTACCAACATAGAATTTAACTGCCTTCTTGAAATCAGGAAGTAGCATGGTTATTTTTTTCCAAACAGGGGATAGACGATAGTGTCTTCCACCCTCAGTCCACCAACCCAAATCTTTGTTGGCTTTGGCAGCAACTAAAGCTCTCCAAATCAGATCTGGGAAGAGATTGAATTTCCAAATCTATTTTAGGAGGAGAGCAGCATTTGTAGTGGTTGTATTGTGGATACCAAGTCCACCAACGTGTTTAGGTTTGCATACCTCTTCCCATTTCACCAAGTGATACCTCTTTTCACCATTTGGCCCTCCCCACAGAAATCTTCTTTTGATGAGTTCGATTTTGTGTCTAATTGAAGCAAGGAACCGGAACATAGATAGAAAGTAACCACAACATACTTAAGACACTCCAGCAGAGTACAGACAGTAGAGCAGTTAACAAATAGGTAAACTTCTTTCACAACCATACCCAACCAACAAAATTGCACGAGTGGTGCTGTTGATGTTTATCTTTGGAGTTAAAAACAATAGATACACAACATTCTCAAAAGCAGGACTTGTTAGCACAAGACATTCTGCTGCTTGTGAAACATTCACACACTCAGAAATGACTACATTACCCAGTTGTTGCCAAAAATAAGGATGCCAATGCATTTTGGATAACATATTATTAGTAGAGAGAGGTACCAACATTTTTGGAAAGATCCATCAATTGTTTCCGCTGTGTCATTACGAAAAATTCCATTATGCCCCATCACAAGTGCAGCACTTGGAGCCTGTGCCAGAGCCTGTTCCAAGGCTGTTTTCCACTCATACAGATCCTCTGACGACTCAGCCTGGAGAATTTGAGAAGCAAAAACAACAAGTACATCAAATGTCAACAAAATTAATAGAACAGCAAAGAACTTGAAACTTATTTCTTCATGGACAGGGAATAAATGAAGTACCTTAAGAGTAAAAGTTCGCCCATCACGCCCATCAGGAAACAACACTGTCAGCAGTTTTTTATCTTCTCTTACTACCACACTATAAAAATCACACTTTAATACAGTCAAGAGAACAAATGCAGCAAAAAAAAATAAAAATTAATTTGGAAATACCTGCCCGAATTATTCAAATCAATTCCACCTAGAGTCAGATTAACTTCACCCCCTCTCTGGGGAAGTGCGCTCTGAAAATCAACTCAACCAGCAATCAGAAATTGCTCAAATGACCCAAAATGAACTACTTCCATTTACTGTTAAATTTCCATGACAGCAGATCAAGATTTCCATGAACAGATGCCAACATAAACACATTTTTTTTCTGAATGAAACACAGACCATAAGATCAAATTTAGCAAAGCCTATGGCATGGCTAAGTCACATATATAAATAACTTTTTAATAACAACGAGACGCGAAAACATATTTAGAGAGAACTCTCAAAGAAGCAAAAGTACTATGAAGACATCGATACAGAAAATACATACAACTCAACTTCCAATCTATCTCAAAAAATAAAACAAAAGAGAAATAATAGTTAGACATATAAATAATAATTAAACAACAAGACAAAAGCAAAAGAAAAAAATTCAAAAAAGCTGGTCATGCATCAACTGAGCGAAATATATTTCCACCAAAACAAATAAAAAGAAGAGTCAGATATATGCCCAAACACAAACATGCATCTGACATGCCTAGGATACATGAGCACGAGTTACCCTAAAAAGGTGCAAGCTCAGATTCCCTTTAGATAGTCTCAATCTCCAGAGAAAGTTTTTCTACTCATATGTAATATGCAAGTTCAGGTTCCATATGTCATATCTTCTAAATTTCTGTTTTGCCTTGGGCTTTGGAATAAAGTTAACCTTTCAAAAGAAAAAAGTCATTTTTTCTTTTTCTCATACCAGAATGTTTTGCCACTTAGAAATGGAAAAGTAAAATTATTTTGGAATAAATGGATGATGTACAAGGTGATAAGCCAAAACACAGTGACAAAAAAAATTTTGAAAGCAAGTCAATACTAACAGGATCATTTTTGAAGAAAACCAAGGATGTACGAGTGAGGATGAACCAACGCTTCTTCCATGATTTCCACCCAATTCCTGCAAATTTAGTTCAGAAAGGAAAAAAAGGATTTTCACGACTTATCACTTAGTAAAGAAAAAAGAATAAATAAACAGTGTCCCTGCATAGCTCATATACCACTACATTGGCGCAAAGGAAAGGAAAAAAAGATTTTCATGAGTTATCACTTAGAAAAGAAAAAAGAATAAATAAACAGTGTCACCGCATAGCTCATATACCACTACATTGATGCAAAGGGAAACTTATACTACCCTAAGCAATGCAAAGACTTCCCCAGAAGTTCTAGTAAAGTAAACAATCCCAAAACAATATTGCTAATTTAAGTTAGGATCGCATCAATGATTCTACTTCCACTGATGAACAAAGGCTGATAATGATAGCAGATTAGTTGACACATCCAATGTGTCATTAATGGTTGAGCCACTGATGAACAGACCTTTCTGCCATTAGCTCATATGAGGTCATGGATCTAGGCAACATTGTAAACAAGTTCTTCTATTTGACTTGCACATCAAAAACAAGGGTTACGCTATCTCAGAGAGAAACAAAAATCTTTCATAAAATAAACGTATCCAGTGAATGGCAAGAGTTGATCAAAATTGTTGGTGCAACAGAAAAGCACAACTATGAAATTTTGAGCAGCACCATGTCGACTCCAGTTCAGAAAAACGAAAAATACCTCTTCTTCTTTTGAATGGTGTAGGAAAACTGCTTAACACTGACAGAAGAGTTAGTACTAAGAGTTCTTAGATTAGAAAAGAGAGCATCTAGCACTTAAAGTTACCCGGCGATGAGTGGTCTAAGCCAACATATGTTATGTTCTCATCTTCAACAAGTACAATGGAGAATATATTAAATGGTGAACAAACAGCAACTCACTTGTATCATCTATTAAAGTGGAGTTATAGCCGAGGCACATCAGAATTGGATAAGGCAAAAAAATACGTCCACAAGCATAAGCATTTGTGTATCACAATGCAGAGTCACGTTTCCATAGAATGAATAGCTTAGTTGACGGTGCAAATGAGCAGAAATTCTGGAAAGAAAAAAAATGTAGACTAACCTTTAGAGGAAATGAAAAGAGGGCCACTCTTGAAAACCTGTGTTGCAAGGCCAATGTTAGCTACACACATCGTCCAAGAACCATATTAGAAAACAGATGCAAATTCAGGAACAAATTGCGTTTTGGTCCAAAACTGCATCTCGTTAAAGGAAGAAATGGTCCAAAATAAGTGCACGATATTCACTAAGAACCAACATTAAGATATCCCGTAGAAAAATCAGAATAAACCAGAGCATTTCATACCCCACCAAGGTACATTCCCTTGAACGGCAACGATAATACATTAAAGTGAAAGACAAGTAGAGACAATGTCGTCAAACAATCATTTTAGACAACATTAAAAGGAAACACGCATTTCAGAACGGAAGATTATTTCCATAATGGGATCAGATTAAAAGGTACAGTACCAATGTTTATGAAGAAAAAGAAAGAAAAAAAAAAAGAAAAAATTCGAGCAACTGCTTGGGAATAAAGATCACACCCACACCCTACTTGCTCCTCACATAACCCCTATTCTCAGTCACAGTGATACTTTGCTTCTCAATTCCGACAATGAAAAACCAGAAAACCAGAAAAATAAAACGAAAAAAGAAAGACAGATACCGTGTTCATCACTCCAGCCCTCGGCCGCTCGAACTGCGCCAACGAAGCTGACATTTCCACAAAATGCCGCCAAAATTATGGAATCAAAATTTTCAGTAATGCCGAACATTTCAAATAAGACAATGCAATGGCTTCCATAACCTACAAACGAGAGCCGATTATCAACGTACTGAAGAAATAGTATTTTCTCGTCTGATTACATAGAAACGAAGGCAAAAAACTGAATTCTTAAGGAGAGGTGAGACGGATCTGAGGCAGAACGAAGTAATAACAGCGTGCTGCAAGAACAAGGGTCTCAAAATGAAGAAATAGGGGCGAAATTGAGGGAAAGGAAAATAGAAAGTCCTCGATCTGAGAAATGTGCCCTTTACAGGAACAGAAGCAGATGTAGCTTCTTCTGAAAGGATTAGGTAGTCCGAAGCAAAGCGGAATATAGTGGCAGCATCGTAATTAGCTGAGTTGTGTTTTGGAGTGTAGGTCCACTTTGGACTATTTTTACTGTTCTTTGACGCCACGCAGCAGCAGGGCCTCAGGTTACCTTGGTTAATATCATTCGCTTAGTCGTTTCTGGATGCGGGTCCGTCTTTCCTTTTCGCACGTTCCATTGTAGTTCCCATACAGTTTTGTGGTTGCTGCATAACTTTGTCGGGAAAACGGCGGTGCCAGCGGGCGGAATCGTCATGGCTAGGCAAGTATAAATCACACGCAGCATGTGACGCTGCGTGCTGCACGCTTGGCCGTGCTTTTTTGGTCGGAATTAGTAGTTTTAGAGTAACTAAGCGTACATATAAACGATCAAAGTGGTGAGCAATTTTAGGAAAGTAGGTTAAGTTGTGGAGTCTAATTAATATCTTACACTGAGTTAGTCGTGGATCCATGATATGATATATTGATTGTTGCTTCATTAAGGGCAGTTTAAAAATTTTACTAATTGTATCGTGGTTTCCCTAATTTTTTCTTTATAATTGAAGGGTGCCACAATTAGGGTTTTATTATTTTAATCTGATGAGTATCTGGAGTTGTAACCCAAAAGGTTAGAGAGAAATACCAGTAAATGTGCGATTTCTCTTGTAAACTATTTCATATTTATAGTGGATTATTGCAGCGGTAGAAGACAGGACGTGGTCTCACCTTGAGGCGAACCTATATAAATTTTGTTGTTTGTTTTCATACTTGTTTTTCTTTCTTCTGCGATTATTATTATTGTTCTCTCTAGTTTAGAATTAGGGTGTTTAATTCCTAACAAGTGGTATCAGAGCTTTGGTTCGTGATTGAGAACAATAGCTAGCAAAGAAGGATCGGCACTAAGGATCAACAAGTTTGATGGTATAGATTTTGCATTCTAGAGGATATAAATCAAAGATTATCTGTATAGTAAAAAATTGCACGCACCACTTCTGGATATAAAACCAGAAAGTATGAAAGATGATGAGTGAAATCTCCTCGATAGACAAGTGTTGGGAGTAGTCCAGTTAACAATGTCAAATAACGTTGCTCACAACATGGTATCGAAGAAAACCACAGTAGGGATGATGAAGATTTTGTCCCACATGTATAAATATGATGAGTGAAATCTCCTTGATAGACAAGTGTTGGGAGTAGTCCAGTTAACAATGTTAAAGAACGTTGCTCACAACGTGGTATCAAAGAAAATCACAGCGGGGATGATGAAGGTTTTGTCCCACATGTATAAGAAATCTTACACAACTCATAAGGTACATCTCATGAAAAAAACTCTTCAATTTAAATATGACAAAAAATACATCAATTACATCTCATTTGCATGAGTTTAGCACGATTGTCAATCAATTGACATCCGTTCAAAATAAATTTGATGATGAGGTTCATACTTTAATTCTTTTGGCGTCTCTGGCAAATTGTTGGGAGTCTATAAGGGCTACAGTCAACAACTCTGTAGGCAATGGGAAGTTGATCTTAATGATGTTCGGGATATCATTCTCGCAGAGGAAGTTCATAGAAAAGACTCTGGAGAATCATCAACATCTAATTTTGCCATAAGTGTGGATACTAGAGGTATGAACTTCGAGAGGCATTCCAAAAAAGGCAATGATAAAGGAAAGTCAATGAATGGTAAGTAAGTCCAAATTCAGAGTGAATGTAGAATGTTGAAATTGTGGCAAGTCTGGTCACGTAAAGAAGAACCGCAGAGCACCGAAGAAAGATAAAAAAAATGATGTTACAAATGCGGTGACTGAAGAGGTACAAGATGTTTTACTCTTGTCAGTTGACTATTGACTCTTGGGTGTTAGATTCAGGAGTTTTTTTCACACTACCGTACATCGTGAGATTATGGAGAATTATGATGTTGGAAATCACGGGAAAGTGTATCATGCTGATGGAGAACCTTTGGATATTGACGGTATTGGTAATATCAATTTGAGGATGTCAAACGGGTTAGTGTAAAAAATTCACAAGGTGAGACATGTACCAAAACTAATGCATAATTTGATCTCAGTAGCGCAGCGTGATGATGAAGGTCATAATGTGACTTTTAATAGTGCTACCTGGAAATTCACAAAAGGATCCATGGTTGTCGCATGGGGAGTTAAAATTATAACTTTTTACATCACTTCCAATTGCAGAGACACAATTTCAGTTGTTGATGTTGTTACTGATTATGACTTGTAGCATTATAGGCTCGGTCACATGAGTGAGAAGGGAATAAAAGTAGTTATATCCAAAGGGAAGTTACCACGATTGAAAATTGTAAACAACAGTTTGCGTGAAGGTTGTATTTTTTACAAGCAGAAAAGGGTTAGCTTTTCTAAGGCCCAAAAATAACAAAAAACAATAAAATTAGATTTGGCTCACACTAATGTGTAGGGACCTTTAGTTGTTACTTCATTTGCTCGTTCTAACTATTATGTGACATTTATTGATGATGCAAGCATAAAGATATGGGTTTTTTTCCTGAAAAGAAATTTTATGTATTTTATACCTTCAAGAGATAGAGAGCAATAGTTGAGAATGAGACAGATTTGAAGGTAAGTGCATATAGTCATATAATGGGGGAGAATATATAGATGATGATTTTAAGCGATACTGTGTTGATAATAGAATCAAGATAAAGAAGACCATTCCTGAAAAACCTCAACAGGAAGGTGTGGCTGAGAGGATAAACAAAATTTTGAACGAATGTGCTAGGAGCATGAGATTACATGCGGGATTGCCAAAGATGTTCTGGTCTGAGGCTATTAGCCTATTTGATCAACAAAGGTCCTTCAACACCATTGGATTGCAAAATACCAAAAGTAGTCTGGAGCGGCAAAGAGTTAAAACTTTTCTTTCTTGAAATTTTTTGTTGTGTTTCTTATATTCATATTGATTATGTTACTAGAAATAAACTTGATGCTAAATCTAAGATATGTTTCTTTATTGGCAATGGTGGTACCGACTTTGGTTACCGCTTTAGGGATTACCAAAGTCGTAAGGTTATTAAGAACAAGGACATGATCTTCAATGAAGGTGCCTTGTATAAAAACAAGTTGAGAACATAATCTAAGAGCACAAGTGATGAAGTCAAGAAGTCTAAAGTGATTCAATTGAGTGATCTTCCAGTTATTGAGGTGGAGAAAATTGCTTAGGAAGACCAAGAGAACATAGCCCCAGAAGTAAATCAGAACATTCCTATGATTGAACTCAGGAGATATGCCAGAACTAGCAGACCACCACAAAGGTATTCCTCTGCATTTAATTATATTTTATAGACTGATAAAGGTGAACCAGAGAGTTATGAGGAAGTTGTGCAAGTTGATGAATCAACCAAGTGGGAGTTGGCCATAAAGGATGACCTGGATTCATTGTTATCTAATCAGACATGACAGTTGACTAATTTACCAAAATGGAAGAAGGTCTTGCAAAATAAATGGGTTTACCAAATAAAAGATGAACATGATGGCAATAAGCGGTAAAAGGCTTTCAACAAAACAAGGTATTGACAACACTGAGATTTTCTCTCTAATAGTGAAATTTACTACTACTTAAACAATGCTTGAACTAGTAGCAAATGAAGACTTGCACTTGGAGCAATTGGATGTAAATATTGTCTTTCTTCATGATGATTTGAACGAAGAAATTTACATGATACAACCACAGGGTTTCAAAGCACAAGGAAAAGAGAAAATGGTGTGCAAAGTTCAAAAGAGCTTGTATGGTCTTAAAAAAACTCCACGACAATAGTATAAGAAGTTTGACACTGTTATGAGTAGTGATGGTTTCTTGAGGTGTTAGGTGGATCATTGTTGTTATGTGAAGAAGTTTGATGACTCCTACATTATTCTACTACTATATATTGATGACATGTTGATAGTAGGTGCTAGCAAACAAAAAATAGATAAGTTAAAAACGGAGTTGTTCAAGAAGTTTACAATGAAGGATCTGGGTGTTGCAAAACAAATCCCACCCAAATCCTTGGGATGAGGATTACTAGGGACATTGATGTCTTGAAATTGTAACAAGAAGAATATGTGAAAAAGTTATTGAGCAAGTTCAACATGAATGATGCAAAACCAGTGAGTACTCCTATAGCTAGTCACTTTAGGCTATCTAAGGAGCAGTCACCTTCTACAGAGTAGGAGCGAAGCAACATGGCCAATGTGCCTTATGTTTCTGCTATTGGCAGTCTCATGTATGCCATGGTATGTACTAGACTAGACATAGCTAATGTAGTGGGAGTTGTGAGCATATTTATGAGTAATATGGGTAAACAACATTGTGAAGCAGTGACGTGGATTCTCAGGTATTTGATAGGCATTGCAAACTCAACCTTATGTTACAGAAAGTCAGACTTGGGATTATAGGGTTATATAGATGCTGACATGGTTAGAGACATTGGTGGCAGGAAGAGTACTACTGGATATGTATACACATTGGGTGGTATAACAGTTAGTTGGGTTTCTAAGTTACACAAGATAGTTGCCCTTTCCACTGTTGAGGCAAAATATGTTATCGTGGCCGAAGCCAACAAAGAGATGGTATGGTTGCAGTATTTATGGGAAGAAAAACATGGGAAGAATGTGTTGTATTGTGACAGTCATAGTGTTATTCATTTAGTACAGAATCATGTTTATCATGCCAGAACAAAGCACATATAGGTGCGTTATTACTTTATTAGATCGACTATGGAGGATAAAGTCTTAGCACTTGAGAAGATTCAAGGGAGTCAGAATCCGACTAATATGTTGACAAAGATTGTTACGATCTAGAAACTAAAGTTGCACAACTTCAGTTTGACTTCTCTTTGAGGATTGAGAAGTTGTTGCCGCTATAGAGGGGATATTGCTGATAGATTAGTCTCCAAGTGGGATATTGTTAAGTTGTGGAGCCTAATCAATGTCTTACGCTGAGTTGGTCGTGGATCGGCCTTCACAGTAAGGTTGCCATGGGGGGGGGGGGGGGGGCAGCCTCTCTCTCGGGAGCGCGGGGGTAGAGCCCCCATCCGATCCACAATATATTGACTGTTGTTTCATTAAGGGTAGTTTGGGAATTTTACTCTTGTATCGCGGTTGTCCTAATTTTCTCTTTATAATTGAGGAACGCTGCTATTAAGGTTTTATCATCTTAATCTGAGGGGCATCTCGAGTTACAGCCCAAGAGGTTATAGAAAAAACACTTGTAAGTGTGGGAATTCTCTTGTAAACATTTTCATCTTTATAGTGGATTACTGCAATGGCAGAAGATAGGACGTAGTGTCACCTTGAGGCAAACCTATATAAATCTTGTTGTTTGTTTTTGTTAGGGGTGGCTTCTAAGATGGGCTAGATAATCGTATAGAATATTTTTTAATAAGTATTTGTCAGTTGATGTTGTAATACTTTTAGCACAAGGCAATTTTCATTGAAATTTTGAGTTTAACACTTTATATGATTAAAATTTTATCGATAAGAATAGTAATATATTAGATTGATTATTAATTATTATTTATTTCCCTAGAAGAGGCAATAAGAGGTCCATTTAACTTTCATAAGAAAATTTTAATTATTTCTTGTAATTTTCTAATAAATCACTAATAGTAATATGATTTTATTTAAAGGTTTTTTTAGAAATATGTATCATAGGAAAAACAACTCTAGTCTTTCCTAGAATATAAATTTTTAACCAGGGGCACTAAGGAGGCCATAATAAATTTATGGCCAGATTCAAAATTTACAAAAGAAGCTAGACAACATTTGGAGTAAAAAATATTAATATTGGTGTTTTTTAATCCATTATTGAAATTCAATCTTGAACCTCCCCTATCATTCTTTCTTTAAAATGTATGCATAATTTTATATATAATTTATTAGACATATATTTTATATATAGTATTAAATGTAGGTTAGCTCAAACTCAGGTAGAGCTCGAGTTCGAACTCGTTTAAAATTATTAGGCACAAGTTCGATTACAATTTTAGGTTCGAGGATAGGGTCGGCTCGAGCTCAAGTTCCAAATATTTAAATCAAGCTCAGTTTTAACAAGGTTCGGACTTAGCAGGATTCGATCCCACCCTTATGCCCAATTTTAAGTAGAGGTCATTCCCAATTTTATGTAAAATGTATGCTTAATTTTATATACAATTTATTTGACATGTATTTTTTTAAAAGTGTTAAATGTATGTTGGAGAACGAACTTGAGTAATGTATTTTTTGAAAAGTTTTAAATGAATGTTGAAGCTCGAGCTCGGCTTGAACTCGGTTAAAATTATTAAGCTCGAGCCAAACTCGAGTTTGAAATATTTAAATCGAGCTCAACTCGAACAAAGGTAGGTTCGGGCTTGGCTTGGCTCGATGTCACGCCTAATTTTCGTGCTTGTTTTTCCTTTCTTTCGCGATTATTATTATTGTTCTCGTTAGTTTGGAGTTAGGGCATTTAATTCCTAACAAAGGGTACAAAGATATATGAGCAGAATAAATTATTTTATGTATGTACCTTGTTTTGTATATTATTTACTTGTTTGGTTATTCCTTTGTTATAAAAACCTAGATTGAATTGGGCGGTTGAACCGAGTTCACCAAAGTTAGTCCTTTATCTATGTTACAGGTTTGTAAGACCTAAGGAAAGAAGAAACTAAACCAAGTCGGCTGGTTAAACCGACAAGTTGAGTAACCTTGTTGGGCAAGCGGGTTGTAATTGTGCATAGGAAATTTTTTCGTGTACAACAACGTTGGAGGAGACGAGGAGAAGAGGGAGAGGGTCGGAGTGGGAGGAGCATTGATCAACATTTATGGGAGAGGAGGCCTTGCCTTGATCACCATCATCTGGTTCCTTCCCTGTCATGGACACTAGAGGGGGTTGCCTCTCCTCTTCCAACCATGATGGTCGAGTTACTTGCCAACCGGATCAGTTCAACGCCACCTCTAATTGTAATCACTACAAACACCTTCCTAAAATTATAAATACAACCTCAAGGCTTGGGTTAGAGCATTAATGTCTCTTCCTTTTGGCTCAAATTCGTCCATACACCTTGACTTTTGTGTCTCTTCAAGGATTTACAACTAAAATTCTAGACATACCAATGTCATATCAATTAAGTATTCTTATCTTCAAAATCAATATGGGAGTCAACTATCGGTTAACATAAGCCAAATGAATTCAACCTAGACCAGAGCCAATGCTTCGATCTAGTTTGGTTTATAGAATTACACAACCCTTAACCCCTACCAATTCAACTTTATCCTGATTGTGTGGAAGGTATTTGGTGCAAATCTTATGGCTTTGTTAGATTGTCTATCAACGATCAGAGATAGTTGATACATAGCTTGGGAATAAAAGAGGTTTCAATGGCAGGGTCCCTTCAAAACTTTATTATTACTTACATGGACAACTATATAATGGAAAAGAATTAGCACATGCAAATATGTCTTCTCAACTTTGGTACCACTTCAATTTTTTGGGGCAAAAAGATGGGTTATATTTTAGCATCCTATTAGAGTCCCGTAGAGTGTTGGTCTATATAATGTTGTGCTCAAGTGGAGGAAGGGAGAGAGTTGACCTAAATTTTTGGAATTGAACTACATGTTTGGAAAGATAGGCACGAGGAGGAGGACTTTTCTAGCGTCGATATGGTATCGCATGTCCTCCTCCAATTCTTTCTCTTCTTATTACAATTAATTTATATTTTTATATAATGGCAAAATTGCCCCTCCTAAGTTGGACATGCGCCCTTTACTGTGTTTGAGTGATATCTACAAAGATGCCCCTTAACCCTCTTACACCTTATTAAAACAAAAAAAATGGTTATTAACATGAAGTTCATAAATTAAGAAGGGAACTATTCAAAGTAAACAACAAACTAGCAACTAAGGAAAAAGGTTCATAACACTTCCCGTGTTTGTCATAGTTGCATTGCACTTTGATAGTAGATCTATTTTTCAATCAAAATGCAAGAGATTAGAAACGAATTTGATCCACTAGAGAGGAATCAACATAGGGTCTTTATAATAGAAATGAGGTGGGAGACACCATAGTTAACGAAACATGGGAAAAACGTCTTTATACTAAGAACACAATTAGATCTCACTCAAACTTCACCTCTTGCATCACTACTTTTTTTTTTTTGTTGGTGGAATAACAATGCCAAAGCATTTGATGTTTCTCCATATTCCCATGTTATTCTTTCACAATTGGCAATAGATGTTGTTTAGACTACTTAAAAATGAGCCATTTTTCATTGATTGGAATTTCGAGGAGAAGACAAGGATAGGAAGGCTATGTCTCTCCTGAAACCACCTCGGCGCTGGTGGAGTATTTTGAAATTTTTCCTGACAAGGAGTTTATATGGATTCATGGGACCCAGACATAATCCTTATATAGCTTGGATATTTTAGACCTTGGCAGTGTTGGAGCTGGAGTCGAGGTCATTCAAAAGTTCCTATTTGGAGTTGGATTATAATGAAAATAAGTAAAATGTATTTATTGAGCAAGAAATTTGGTTCATCATGGTGCTAGAACTAAGGGTGGCATCGAACTGAGCCGGTTTGCGTACAGTTCGATTTGATTCACCTGGATCTCGAACTCTCAAACCGAGTTCGAGATCCGGATAAAGCTTGTTTAAGTTAACGAGTCGAATCTCGGCCGAACCATGGTTCAGAACTAAAGCTCGCGAGCTGGCTTGTTAACTTAACGAGTGGCCCGGGATTCAAAGGAATTGGGACTCGGGAGCAGGAGGTTGACTTCATTCTCTTTTCCATTTTGTCTATAGCACCGACACGCTTTCATTCTCTCAGTGGGAATGAGAAAATCAGAAAACGGCATTCGTCAGGCAACGATTAAGCAAAAACGGGAGGGGGGGTTTGGTCTTCTTATTTCTCATTCTTGTTAGGAATTAAACGCCTAATTCCAAACTAACGAGAACAATAATAATAAGTGCGAAAGAAGGAAAAAACAAGCACGAAAAAGCAAAAAAAGATTTATATAGGTTCGCGTCAATGTGAGACTAGGTCTTGTCTTCTCCCGTTGAAGTAATCCAATATGAAGATTAAATACTTTACAAGAAAAAATGCACATTTACAGGTGTTTCTCTCTAACCTCTTGGGCTGCAACTCCAGATGCTCCTCAGAATATGATGATAAAACCCTAATAGTGGTGCCCCTAAATTATCGTGGACCGCGAATAACTCAGCATAGGGCATTAATTAGGCAACCACGATACAAGAGTATAATTTCCAAACTGACCTTATTGACATAAGAATTAACATATCGTGGACCGCGGTCAACTCAGCGTAGAGTATTAATTAGGCTCCACAACTTAACAATTCTCCCTCTATGATTCCTCACTCTCTTTCTCAGTTGTGGTTTTTTTTCTCTTCAATATCTTCATCTGTGATTTCTTCCTCTCTGATCGTCTTCCTCTTCGATTTCTTCATATGAAGTTCTTCCTCGTCGACGAAAGTGACAGGAAGAGGTAAGTTGTTTTATCTTAATCTTTTGTTTTTTTTCGTCGTCGACCTAACATTTGATTTATTTTAATTTTTATCTTCTGTATTCCATTATTTATCTTCGATCAGATGAACACCTCCTGATGATGTTGTTTTAGGAGCTTCTTCCTACTCATTTCTCAAAGGTAATGGCTCTCGCCTCTCAGCCTCTCCCCTATTATTGATTTTTATGTTTTTAGCTACCGTTTTGTTGTGTTTTCCATTTTAAGTGTTTTGTATTAATGTTTTACCACCTCTCTCTCTCTCCTTAGAGTCGGCACTGTGCGTATTTTATTCAATCTTTTCCAACAAATTAAAATGTTCGGAGAGCTCATTTTTGAATCGTATTGTTTGAAGCTAAGATCCATCAATATTTCAATAAGAAACTCTCCCTTCTGTCCGAATTTTATTTTTATTCCTTGTGTTTGTTTTATTCCTTACTTCACTAAAAAACACTCCCTTTTATTTTCTGGATGTTGAGTCTTCTCATGGTAAGATTAAATATATCTTTTATTTGCTTCCATTCCATGTTTATATATTTCCTCTACCAATTTGAAGATAACTCTCTTGCCAATGCTAGAACTTGTTCCAACAGTTGTTAGTGGCAGATAGAAAAAAAAAGGATAATATAATTAGCAATGTTAGTTACCTGCAAGACTTCATTATGGAGAGTAAAACAAAGATATTTATTGTTCTGGAATTTCTCATTAGTGGAGAGCTCTTTTACAAAATTATAAGTCACAAATTTCCTCATCATTTCTCACACTTTTATTTTAAAGTAATACTTGCCATGCAGTTTGATAGATTGTCACATTGAGAAATCAAAAGTTGTCAAAGAAAAGGTGAAAAATCACTTGGCCTACAATTTTATAAAAGTAGCATGTATTTTAGCATTGCCTTAATGGCCTGCATTGAAGTATTACCTAAGAGTGGATTAGGTCTGCTAGTATTCCTTTTCTATAGACAATTTTATGCAAGTATTATGTCTACAAGATATGCCCAATTTTAAGTAGAGGTTGTGCCCAATTTTATGAAGGTATTATGTATATAGGTTATTCCCAAGTTTAAGTAGAGGTCATGCCATATTGTATGTAAAATATATACATAATTTTATATACAATTTATTTGAAATGTATTTTTTGAAAAAATTTAAATGTATGTTAGAGCTCGAACTCAAACTCGGTTAAAATTATTGGGCTCGAGTTAGATTACAATTTTAGGCTCGAGCTCGAGTTCGAAATATTTAAATCATACTCAACTCGAACATAGGTAGGTTAGGGCTCGGCTCGGCTTGATGCCGCCCCTAGATAGAACAACATTGAACTTGGTTGACATCAAAATATTGATAAAAAATAGAATCCTTTTCATTCATTTTCTCGTCTCAATTTACGAGAGAGCAGGATACAAAACTATATATAGCAAAACAAAGTAATATTTCAATGATGCTAGGTTGTTCTCCTTTTAAGGCTAATATTATGGATGATCAATGAAAGAAAGGATGATGAAAAAAATTGATCCTTAATTACTCCAATCAATTTTTATTGACAGTTCACGCCAACACTCTACCTCAAGTTGGTGCATAGATATCTTTCATACCTTATCAAGTGAGTTGTAGAAAATTTTGTTGGGAATAGCTTTTGTTAGTATATGTGGCAGTTGGTCTTTAGACTTAACAAATGGAATTAAATGATCATGGCTTCAATATTATGTTTAATGAAATATCAATCCACCTCAACATGTTTAGTTCGATCATGTTGGACTTGATTATGAGAAATATCAATGGTTGCTTAATTGTCACAAAACAAGTTCATTTTGGCACTAGCAGCAAGTCCAATCTTGGATAGCAATCTTTTAAGCAAAAGAAGTTCACAATGACCTTTGGCCATTCATCTAAACTTGCTTCAACACTGGATAATGACATTACCTTTTGCTTCTTTCTTCTCCATGTGACTAGATTGCTTCGTATGAAGGTGAAATCACCTGACGTGGACTTCTAGAAAGAAACACCCCCCCCCCCACCCAATTTTTATTTGTGTAACCGTCAAAATTTAAATGATAATTCTTGTACAACATAAGTCCTTTTCTAGGAGAGGACTTTAAATAGCAAGAATTTGATTTATTGCTCTCATCGAGGGCAATACATAACTTGAGTCACAATACTTACAACATAAGCAATATCCGGGCGAGTATGAGATAAATAGATTAGTTTGTCAACCATTTTGGCATTTGGTTGCCAAATGTTCCTAGATTCTAGAGATCTCTTCCATGTTATCCCATATGATAATTATGTCGTTTAAGAGATTATTAGAGTTGTTTCCTTTCTCAGTCAATGTTTAAAAAATAGAGTATGATTAGAGTTGTTTTGTTGGAAGCCATATTTTCTCAGAGTCAAACTAATCAACCAAACCACACATGGGGTGATTGTTTTAGCTCTTATAATGTGAGTTGCAATTTACACACTACCTTGATCTTTGAGGATGTAGTGTACCCTAGTAGAATATCCTTGTAGACATCCTCCTTGAGATTACAATGAATAAAGGTATTTTTCACGTCAAAATAATGCAACGCCCAATCTAAGATGTTGCAAGAGACAACAAGACTCTGATAGCATTTAGTTTTACCACTGGTGAGAAAATCTCTTGCTAATTTATGTAATGCATTTGTGCATATCCTTTTGCTACAAAACCTCACCTTGTATCTTTCAATGGATATGTCTTCCTTGTTTTTAACGGAAAAACCCATTTGCATCCAACTATTTTTTTTCCTTTTGGTAAGAAAACACCAGTCCATATTTTATTCTTCTTCAAAACCTCTTTTTCTTGTTTATAGCTTGAACCCACTATGGATATGTTAAGGCTTCTTGTATTATGTTGGGAACATGGCATGAGGACCTACTTTGGATGTGTTAAGGCTTCTTGTATGTATGCACACATGTTTTAAGAAGTTTTGACAATCTTTGAGTTGACACATAATTCACAATTGGGTATCTTGACCTTCTTTTCTTAAAATCTAGGGAGTATTGGCTTGGTGGCGTGCCATGATTGTGTCTGAAAGGTAAGTTATAACTAGCAGAAGTATCCAACCCATTAGTAGGAGATGTAGTGGGAGAGCTTACCTGAGGGAATTTCTGAAGAGATAGGTCTTTAGGCACTAATGAGTAAGGGGGGCTCATTTTCATATTCAGATCCCTGAATAATACCAATATCATGTCCTTCTCCTTGCTCGATGTCAATTCTTTCTTCCTCATCAATCACTGTCAAATTTTCTTGACTCATTAGATTATCTTCAAATCCTAGCCACTTATGCCAATCTGCTATTCATCTTGTATCCCCCTCACCCCCCTAAAGAGAAGAAGTGGATACCAATGAAGGGGAAATGACTCAAATTCCAAGAAAGTAACATACATAGCGACATAGGTGCACTTAGTGGTAGGATTATAACATTGATATCATTTTTTGTGTGTGCCATATCCCAAAAAAGTATGATGCACTGTGCATGGATCAAGCTTAGTGCACTAGTTTTTTTGAAGATGAATGAAGACTAGACATCCAAAGATTCGTGGAGGAATCACTAAAATACTAGGTAAAGAAACATGGTTAGAGAGTACCTATAATGAAGTCTTAAAATTCAATACTTTCTTAGGCACCATATTCAACAAATATATTACAATGATGGCAACATCATCTTAGTACCTACTCGACAATTGTGCTCCAATTAAGAGAGAATGGGTTGTTTCTAAGATATGCTTATTCTTCTGTTTGGCAATCCCATTTTGTTATGGTGTTTGAGTACAAGAAGTGTTATAGAGAAGGCCATTAATTTGGAAATGAGCTTAGAATTTCTGATTGACATACTCTCCACCATTGTTAGAACAACAAATCAGATTTTTATCCAAAATTGTGTCTGAATCATTGCATGGAAGGATAAAAACACCAAGCACATCATCTTTATGTCTCAACAAGTACAACTAAGTCATTCGAGTGCAATCATCTACAAATGTAACAAACCAACGAATGCTAAAAGAAGTGGTAATTGAAGAAGACCCTCAATCATTAGAGTGAACTAAGGCGAAAGGAATCTTACTTTTATTCAAGCTTACAGGATAAGGTAAACGATGACTTTTGGTTAAAAGGCAAGTATGACATATAAAGTCTGGATCATGTAATTGTGAAAATAAATATGGAAATAAGTACTTCAAATATCCCCAATGACGGATGCTCCCAAATGGCGATGCCATAGCCAGATATGTCTCTCATTGACATTAGTCACGAGTTGCATATAATTAGCTCTACCATAACTAAAATCAATCATGTAATACCACCTCTCCCCCCCTTAGTACCACGCCCAATGATCTCCTTGGTGAGAATATCTTGAAGAAAACAAAAGGTAGGATAAATTAATCCAAAACAATTTGGTTCCCCAGTAGCATGACTGTTTTACATCAATTTATTTGTGCAAGATGGAAGTAGTAAAGTATTTGGCAAAGAGAGTGAGGGTGATAAAGCAATAGCTCCAACTCCTGTAACTGGATATATAACTCCTTAGCATTAGCAATGCTAGTTTGCATTGGTTGAGTGATCTTGATAAATTCAATTGAATTGAATGTCTTGTAATCATTGCCCTTGAGTCAATTATCCAACCATTGAAATCACTATTTTTAGAACTCATTAACGCGTAACGACAATTACCTTGATCAATTAGAGAATTTAAACCATTTGAAGGTTCCACTTGTAAGATGAAAGATAGTTGAGGTTCTACATTCACTAGAGCAGTCTTACCTGAGCATCCATTTGCAACAACTTCATGTTGTTTTCGCATCTTGAATTTATTCCACCATTTTGAATACCCATGTAACTTAAAAAGTGTTTTATGAGTATGTTTCATTTTTCCACGATGAGTACATCCTCCTTTCAATTGTACTTTAGCCTTGGAGGTTGTATTCGATTTTTCAATTTCTATAGAAGGGAACACCTGGAGTGAAGATGACCGATGTTGCCCCATCTTGACTCTTTAGAAGCTAGACCAACACCAATTGTATTTTCTATTCATGTTATCATCTCCGCCGGCCTAAGGTCTTCTCTTCGAACGTAAGTATGTTGTAGCACATCACTTTGAATCTTATCTAGCCAATCATCCAATTCACCAAGAAAAGTATAGGCTCTATCTTCTTATATAATGAAATTATATTTTGGTATCAACAACATACTCCATCCGGTTAGGATGGAAAAATAAATTTCCTTCCATTGGCTTGTCTCGTTCTAGTCACCCAACTTTTTAGATCATACACTTGGAGGTGTCAGTCCCATTATAATAGATCGTAGTGATAGAATCCCATGCCATTTTTGTAGTTGGAAAGCGAATGAAATTGCTGATCAAGGGTGGATCCATAGAGCTAATCAGTCACCCCTTTAAAATTGCTTTTCAAGTTCTCCATTTCCAAAAATTTGGGTCTTTTAGTTCAGGTTGTGGAAAATCTCCATTGGGGCATATCATTTTTGCAGTTAGAAAGCGAATTTAATTGTTGAACAAGGGTGGATTTGGGACTATAAGACATAATTTGTTTTGTTCAACTTGATGCCCATCTTTGTAGCAAAGGAATCGATGTTTGGTGTGGGAGTCTGATTTTGGGTCAAGACTTATTTCATTCTTATTGTCAAATCTTCTAAGATAGATTAAGTGTTTTTGCTACTTTGCACCTCAGTCACCATATTTTTTTTATCATCTGACTTTGTTTTTTTTCTGAAAGAAGTTGAGTTCTAAATTTTGAGTTTGGTGCACAATAGGCTATTTGACACATCAGGTAGCCTGCATACAACTACCGATGATGCTCCATCATGTCTAGAGTCTAGAGACAGGAGAGTCACTCCATGTTTCCATCTTCCATACCTTGTGTGACTTCACCTCACTACAAACTAGGATTTGATTCACATAAACTTCTTGTTTGATATGGGAGTTCCCAGCCACAGGAAGTTGGACTTCAATTTTGTCCATGGTGGAGTATCTCGATTGTCAATAAGCAAGTGGCCCAGGAAGCCAAAATCCCCCTGGAGATGATCTACATTGGCAAGAGCAACCCCAATCGACGAGCTCAAAGAGTTGTCAACATGATTGCCTAAGAAAACTTGAGTAGCTACTAGCAAGACTCGACAATAATATGATTCTTCTGGGTCCACCTCAAGAAAATCTTGCACTTCAAGTTATGACTGAATTTACTCATAGGAATATACATATTGTTACAATGTGGGACCCACCGTGGTTGCATGAGCTGGTGGGTATACTGGTTAATCTGTCTAAATTTGATGGTTGAGTGGCATTGTTGATGAGGAGAGGGTGAAAACTAGGTTGGTTTTGCTCATTGAGCTATGCCAAAAATCCTCTAAAGTTTGATGCAAGCAATGGAAGTTGATATGGAAGCAGATAGGGAAAAGATTTTCTATGCCATTTGTCATCTCGAGCTGAAAAAAGATTTCTCTATTGCTTGTTGGTGAAAGAGATATATTGGTGGTGGTGTATGCCTCTTGCGTTCAGAATGGCTAGAAATCAAACAAGGCAACAATAAATCTAAGCAAGGTTTGAAGATAGGAGAAGTACGGTCTGAGATTGCAGAAAGTCTAATAGGCTGTAGAATTTTGTAGGATCTTCTATTGAGTCGATGAGGAAGGAGTTTTTAAATTGATTGATTGGACAATGACGGGAAGATCTCCGTAGAGGAGTTGAGTAAGGTTCTATTTGAGCTCTATTTTGGGGACTTTGGCTGAAAACAAATTTTCTCTCCGTTGGAGATAATCTTTTTTGAAGGAGCAAATTTGTTGAGAGCCTTGTTGTTGTGATACTAAGGAGAATACAATTTTTTTAAGGAACATTGGGAGACAAACATGTCTGAGGGATGAATGATAAAGCTAAAAAAATATAGTTGAGACACGTTTCAACAAATACAAAAAGGACTTAACATTTAAAAAAAGGAAAAAGAAAGTGAGACAATAAATTAAAGAATAGAAGAAAACATTGTTTATGTGGATTGATTAAGTTAATTCACATAAACGACTCTAATACCATGTTGAAATTTTAATAGCATGCTGAAATTTTAGGATAGAAGTCAAATTTATTGATTAATTGTAATTTGAGTAGGCTCATGAGATATTTATAATAAAAAATATTAAAATGAAAGCAAATCTAACAACTCATATCCCTGGTATACCCAAAATAAAACTTATAATACGAAACAAAGTAAACAAACTATTACAGAAAATTGATAGAATTGAAAACTCCTTATTTGATACTATTTTATGTAAAATACTACATATAAGATTTCACCATATTAATTCTTCTATTCTAAGACTACCTGCCATAAGAGTCACGTAAGACTTCTCTGTATTTGCCTCTTCAACAAATAGTTTTTATTGAATTTGTGATGATTTCTTAAAATTTAGCCATATATATTAATATCCCATTTTGATAGGAAACCCATGTTTAAAAGTACCTAAAAAGTTATTTACTGATCTTCTTTTTACAATATTTATCCTAGGCTAAAGCATTGGCCAATGGAAGAGAGAAAGGAAAATGAATATGAAATGAGTCCACAATCCCCTAAAAAAAGCGAGAGGGTGCTCTTTTTTTTTTTTTTTTTTTTTTCTGTAAGGACTAAGGGTCTGGTAGTGCGCCTCTCAGTCAAGTGAAAGTGAATTAGATTACACTATCACTTGACGTAGATGCATTAGTGCACACACTGGGCGCTGGTTCTATTGCACACGAAGATTTTAAACAATCTAATGTTTTATCCATACTTTAGGTAATATCACTTACCTTATGATGAATAATTTTAGGTTCATATACAAATGTGTGTTTATATTAATTGAAACGGTATTATTAGGATTGTATTGGGGCAATTGATGTTTTATAATGAACATAAATAATAATGAGCGAGAGGGAGAATGCCGAGAGGAGAGCGAGATCCACTTTCGCAACTTCAAGAGGATGAAACAGGATTTCAGTGGGAATCCTGATTCACCCACTTTACTCATGGGCGAGTTCAAGTAGACCCGTTCTTCCACTTGAACCGGGGCCCGGTGCGTTCACTAATGCATCCGGGTGAAGTGACAATGTAATCTAATTCACTTTCACTTGCCCCAAAGGCTCATTAACAAGCCCTAAGGGGGTTTTAGTGCAGTTTGGGTTCTAGTGAAAGTGTAATTGATTACAATGTTCATTAAATTGAACCCCGTTGGTGTCGCACCCGGAGTTGAGTTCAAGGGGATGAACCAATTCATTCATTTGATCCCGCTTTTGAGTGAAATGGGTGAATCAGGATTCCCATTGAAATCCTGGTTCATCTCATTACACTCGTGCGTGCTCGAGTGAAGCTACGCCCTCCTGTGCTTTCCTCACTTCCCTCTCTTCCTTTCTGCGTCTCTCGGCCTCTGTTATTCTCTATGTCTCTTGGCCCTCTCTCCCGTCTCAAGGTTCCCTCTCGCCTCCGGTAGTCTCTTAAGGGGGGGGGGGGGGTAGTCAACCAACTTCAAATTTGAACATCAACTTCAAATTTAAATTCATTTGAATAATTAACATGAACTTCAACTTCAAATTTGGTGTTAGTGTGGACGAGTTCATGTGCACCAGAAAATAGTTTGCAGTGTTAGTGCCCCAAAATGAGAAAAATATCGAAACAAGATAATGAGCAACGTGTAATAATACACTTAATTAAAACATAATACCTAAGCCCCAAATTAGGTAAAAACATGATTACTACACGAATAGGAAATTTAATGTATAATTAAAATATATTAATATACTAATTAATTAAAATTAAATATTATATTATTTAATGATTGCAGTTTATTGTACATTAATACAATAACTACGTGAACCAATTAACTGTGCACATGATTAATTATGAAAAATAAATAAATAACGTTAAAAATAACTGAAACAAATATAATAAATTAAGTTATTAATTTATTAATAACATCTGATATACTTTAACATAAAAAAGGAATGATTAAACAAAAATAGTTTATCAAATACTAACTTTAACACACTATATATTTTTACGTATTATTAGTTAATAATATATTTTTATTAAATTTAAAACCATTGATTTTATTACTTATACAAATAGGTTAATTAAACCAAAATAATTGATCAAATGCTTGATTTAACAATATTTTAATTACCACTATTAAATCACTAATATAATACAATAATTAAAAAAGTGTAATTAATAAATAAATAATTATTTTATTAATAGCACTAGATGGGTTTTTTTATGTAGTATTAATTAAAAATATATTTCCACAAAATTAAAATGATTAATTGATGAAATGCATACTTTAACTATATTTTAATAACTAGACTTAAATATCTAGTTTAATATAGTAAAATTAAAACAATAAATAAATAAATATACTACTTTATTAATAACATAAGAAAGATTATTCAACAAAGAGTTCGTGCCTTTAATATTAAAATCATCAAGTTACAAGTTTAGTACATATGACTAACACAAGTTCAAAAGCAATAAGATACAACCATAATTTATCATTCCATATGCAAGTCGCTATGGCATCTCGAAATTGTGTGGCTCTTGTGGATTCTAATGCATGCTGCCTTCAGATGTTTGTTGATTGGCTATCCTCATCCACATGACCATCGCTATCATCGTTGTCTGCATCATCATTTGCACTTACTAATTGGATCTCATCACCTCCTCCTCCGAGCTTGTCACCCGAATCATTGTCTTTCGCTTCAAATGTTTCATTGTAATTCTCTCCACATATATAATTATACAATTACAATTTTTGTCTGAATCTTATAAGAAGACGGAGGTGCACCTTTTAACATTTGAAATCGAGCTTTTAAAGCACTAAAAGTTCGCTCAATAGTATTCTCCAAAGATGAGTGCCTTATGATGAATAATTTTTTATCATTTCTAGGAATATTATCTCTAAATTCTTGCATATGATAACGAGTTCCTCGACATGGAGCCAAAAATTCTGGAAGATTTGCATTATTAGCATCGACTAGATAATATTTACCTACAAAAAAAATTATATTCTACATAAAATAATTGAAGATATATTAGATAAAAAGTTACTGTATTAAAATATATTATTTACCTTCAGGTACAAAGGGTCTTTCTCGACGAGTCAATGCGTCCTACAGTACACCGAAATAACAGTTGATCCCTCCCATCCAGCAAGTACACAAGTGAATTGCATGTCAAATGTACATGTTGCCATCACATTTTGTGAGAGATAGCCCTTTATATTCCATAACCATTGTTGTTATTCAAGTGGGATGTTCTCTTTGATATGAGTTTCATCAATAGCCCGAATACAATCCTAATTATACCATTTAAATTAAAGTTGACTAACTTTGCATATTAATCTAAAATTGTTTACCTTCAAGTACCTTAAAGTACTTTAAAGTACGGATAAATCATTGGACTGTTTAAAATCTTCAAGTGAGTGCGTTCCAAAGGCCGTTTGATATAATAAGAGTGTAGTTTGAGAATAACATCCAACACCTTATTGAAATACTTACTTATGGTCCAGTTCGATCTATTAAACATCTCTGTTGTGACACTATAAGATTGTGGTTGACTAACAATTAGGTGACTTAGCCTTGTTTGAACTAGACTAAACCCCCTAAACCCTAAACTCTATCACCCCAAACTCTAAACCCTAACCCGTTTTTTTTTTAAAAAACCCTAAACCCTAAAAATACCACAAACCCTTAAACCTAAACCATTAAATACCATGAACCATGCCGTGAACACACTAAACCCTAACTCTAAACCTGAAATTATACCATATAAAGACGAAATTGAACCCTAAATACCATAAATCCTAACCCTAAATCCCAAAATTATGCAACAATCAATACAAATTACGCATACAAAAATTAAAATTAAATCAAATACAATACTAAATGAATTGAAAAAAAACTAGGGTTTAGGCTTACCTTTTGAAATTTGGGAAAAATCGAAGCCCAATAGGGAAATTGAAGTCGAATGGGAAATCAAGGAAAATCGAAGTCGAATGGGAAATCAAGGGAAATTGAAGTAGAATCGAAGAAATAGACTCCAAAATGTCAAAAATTGAGGAAAATCGAAATCAAAGGAAACCGGGAAGTCTTTTAGGGGAAAAGAGAGCAGAGACAGGGAGAAGGGAGTGAGAGGCCAAGAGGGAGAAGAGAGAGGGAAAAGCGAGCGGGAGGCTGAGAGAGAGAGAGAGAGAGAGAGAGAGAGAGAGAGAGAGAGAGAGAGAGAGAGAGAGAGAGAGAGAGAGAGAGAGAGAGAGAGAGAGAGAGAGAGAGGCCTAGAGGATGTTCACAGCAAGAGGGAGAAGGGAGAAGGGAGATGGAGGCTAAGAGGGAGAAATAAAATTTTAGAGGAAGAAGAGTGCGAGAGACAATTTTTTTTTTCAACAGTATGGTTTAGCTTGTCCCGCTCACTTCATCCAGATGATTTCCAAAATACTACGAAATCCGAAATTTGGAAATTAAACCGTGGGTATTATCTTCAGATTCATTAGTATGAATTGGTCGTTGGTGCACCACTAACGAAGTCAGGAGATGAATTAAGTGATATGGTTGAAGTTCATCTCTGAAATTGATTATCACCCCCCCCCACTTTGCGTCTTGGAACAATCTCTTGCCTCGCACCTCTCGCCCTCTGTTTTCCCTTATCTTGCCTCTCTCGTTTCAAATTTCTTCCGATTTCCCCATTTATGGTTCGATTGCCCTAACTTCTACCTATTTACCCCATTTCTGCTTTGATTTCTCACATTCTACTTCGATTTTCCTCATTTTCCTAAATTTTCCCTCTTGCTTTGATTTCCTCCAAATTTCAGAAGGGTTTAGGGTATAATTTTTAGGGTTTAGGGTTTAAGGTTTAATTTCGGGTTTTAGGGTAGGGTTTAGAGGATTTAGGGTTTATGGTATACTTTTGGGATTTAGGGTTATGGTTTAGGGTTTAGGGTTTAAAGTATAATTCGAGTTTTGGGGTTAGGGTTTAAGGTGTAATTTCTGGAATTAGGATTTAGGTTGTAATTTCTGGATTGGGGTTTATAAGTGCAGTGCACTACCGCCATAAGGTTGTTTGAAATCCACCCCCGTACGTGTGAGTAGTATCCGCTTTGGTCGTCTGTCTCGAAGAGTCTCCCCCGCCGCCGCTGCTCAGAGCTCATTGCCTCTCGTCGTATCTGTTAGGTCTCTGTCACTTGGCTTCCTTGTTTATCCTATGCGAGCAGGAACGTACTCCCCATCTCCTTCTGTCATAGTCTCATCTAAAAGAAAAGGAAATAGGTTACTCTTTTAAATTTAAGAAGCAAAAAATCTAAACTGTGCTGTTGGGGTTTAGGTTTTTAAGCTCGTCTGATACAAATAGTGAACACCTTGTGGATTCTTAATCATGAGAGAGCTCAAGCTTTCTCTAAATCAAACACAGAAAGTTCGACTCCAATCAGCGTTGCAGGAACTGCAGGATTTGTCTTCTAAAGTGAACTCCTCTGCTACTGTTACCGTTGCCGATACTATTCCGGTCAACCACGAAGATGGTGTCCTCAAGTGAGTTTGTATTTTCTTTAGTGTGATATGACCTTTTGGTGAATTTCAGTACTGGCCAAGATTCAAGCTTGTAGAAAGTGTTTTCTTTTGAAACTATATGAGAACCACTACCTTCTTATGTTATTGTTCTTTTGCATTTTTTATTTGGTTACAACTTTGGTTAAGGGGACACGGTACATCCGAGCTTAATAATGAAGTAGTGGCAACTTTATGCGGTGTGGTTGAGCGTGTGAACAAGTTGGTGTATGTCCGTGCCTTAAGAGCCAGGTACATGTGAAGTCCTAGTTATGATTTTCTCTGCATTCTAGTTATGATTGAGATTTTTTTGTTTTTACCATACTGTGGTGCTTATTGGAAATCAATGAAAGACATACTAGTTCTAAAATGCACTGAAGTCCTCTGACGCATTGCTCAAATAAGCTATGCATCAAAGTTAAGACCCAATTGTTTCATAGTTTATACACTGTCCAAGCATTTTATTCTCAGACACTTGGAATGACAATCTTGACTGCAGTAAGAAGAAACAGTGTGCTTTATCTGAGGACACGTGAATACAGGTATCTGGTCCAACAGAACAGAACGGAGGATTCAAACATAGTAGTGAACAATAAATGGAATTAAAATTATTGTGTGGAAGAGATATCTGTGTAAACAAATGCCAAACACTTTGCCTCAGCAATAATATCCATTGGTGTAATTTTGCAATGTAGGACCTTTTTTTTCCTTGTTATTTTCTTGAATAGCTTTTTTTTTTTTTTTACCATGTAATTTTGACCTCTCTAGTTTAAGAACCGTACAAGAGAGGTTCTAAATGAAGCAAGGTCATTTCTTGGTGATTGTTGTAGTGCTAAATGTTACTCACCTTTTGCACCCTCATTTTCAGCTGTCATGATGATTAGCTAGTTGACAACTTAAACGTTCCTCCTAATTTTGGGAAGGAACATACATAGAGCGACAACTTAACTTACAGTGGTACAAAGTAAAATTATGAGAAGGAATATACATAGGGTGACCTCAGTAGAAGTATGTTAGGCACTGCAGGTACCTTAGTGTGGGTTCATTAAGTTGTGGAAAAATTATGTTCATATTTGCAGGTACAAGCCTGAGATTGGAGATATCATTGTTGGTCGTGTCATTGAGGTACAAGCACAAAATTTTTGAGTTCAGACAGCACTTCTGCTTTGATATCATTTTGAATTTTTTTTTGTCTTCTGTTTGTGAAGATGTTTACTTGAAGTTCTCAACACCTGCATGCATAAGTTTATGTATATTTATAATCAGGAAAAGAGGTATTCACCAGAGTTCACCACTTCAGTTACACACTTTTTATCTCACAATGTTGTACAACAAAAGTCAATGCAATCTCTTTCACTTTTCTCCTGCTTCCTCCATTCCCTGCCCTCTCCTCTGAGCTTTCCTCTATTTCACTTTCTATGTTGACGTCAAATTGTTCTTTAAGAGGTATTATTTGTTTTCAAAATAAAAAAGAGTTACTATGGTATCATGTTTCTGTACTATATCCTTCTGTGGTTCTTGTTTAAATGGAAAAGTTCTAATGAGTGGACTAATCTTTTAGTGCTTCCATAATGATTTAGATGCTTCTTTTATGTTCATTATGCTGCGTTGGACTTTAAAAAAATTCTGTGTGTTCTCCAAAACCCTAAGGAATTAACATTTCTCACTATGAAAAAAGATTAAGGAATCTACCATTCAGATTGTCTGATGTTGATGTTTGTGACACAAGAAGATCAGAATAATACCTAGAAAACAAGTCACAAGAGATGAAGGTTTAAAGCTACATATTTGACATTCAAGGGGGGTTAGTGCATTTTCAAAGTGAAATGAACTAGTGAAAGTGAATGAACTAGTGAAATTGAAAGTGAATTATTTTTTTGTGTTGGTGGGCTCAATGGAAAGTGTAGTGTAAAGTCATTTTTTTGTGTTAGTGTGCACAATGCAAAATATAGTGGAAAGTGGAGAATGAGTTTGTTAAAAAATTACTCTAATAGATTTAACTTATTAAGATAGTTATATTAAAAATTTTAATTAATAAAATAAGATAAATAATTTAAATTTTAAAATAAAATATTAATTTAATTAAATATAAAAATAATATAATAAACTAACATAGTTACTTTTATAATGTCTAGATACTTAATCAAATTCTTACTTTTACATTATCTTAATTATCACTCTTAAATTAGTTATTTAATATAATATTAAAAGTCATGAATATATTAAATAAATAAATAGGGTATTTGATTAATAAAGTAAGATAAATTTTAGTTTAGTCCTTCTTCAAAGAAATAAAATAAAATAATTAAAAATTAAAATAAATTATTAATTTGATTAATTATAAAAATAAAAATAAAATACGTTTATAATGTCCAGATGGTTGATCAAATTCTTACTTTTACAATATCTTAATTATCACTCTTAAGCTATCAAAACAGAAATTGCACATTGCAGACAAAGAAAAGCTACAAATAACAAAAACTTTAAAAAAGCAACAAATATAAAAACAACTCAGAGCCTTCCCGTCCCCCCGTCATGACTATGCGGTCTCCGCCACTTCTGACCACTTCAAGATGAACTTTGATGGAAGTGCCTTTGGATGTCCGGGTCCTGCAGGGTTCGACGGGGTTATTCATGATGGAAGTAGTCGTCTCTTATACTCCTTTGTGGGCCCACTTGATATTTCCGATTCCACTACTACAAAACTTGTTGGGCTGCTTCAAGGCCTCTTGGTTTTCCAAGACCATCTCGTTGGGCCCCACATAATCAAAGGAGATTCCAAGGTCGTCATCGATTGGTTTGCCAAGAAAATTTGCCCTCCCTGGCAGCACTGGGATATTTATTCTGAAATTTGTAATATAACTTCTAATCTAAATTGTACATGGGTCCATACCCCCAGATTTGCCAATCACTTGGCGGATATTCAAGCAAAGCCGTTTTGTGGAAGAAGGCCCTGTGTGATAGGTTGTATTTCTCTCTCTTTGAATTAAATATTTACACATTTTTCCTCAAATAATAATTACCTTACTTGGTCCAAATCTATTATAATGTACTTGAAGGGCAGGAAAAAGCTGAAATTTATTAGGGATGACCCCCCTATCCTCAGGATGATGATTTGAAGAGTGCGTATATTAATAAAAGAGGAAAAGAGAAGAAAATACAAACCTAGGTCCGGGGGCCTGTCTCTACAACAAAGTGTTGGAAAGAAATGCCCGCCTTGGCTTGGGTGTCTAGCAAGTGATTAGCAGAGTGAGGAATGTCATTCCAATTACAGCTTAAATGAGAAGATAAATTATATATTTCCTTAAAACATATCCCAGTGACGCCATGGAGGCCTGACAGAGTTTGCACACCAATTGATTGTTACCATATGTTGGAATGTGTATAAGATAGGTTTTATGTTAACAATTGTTGTATAAATAATGACATGTACATAGGTTAATTAGAAAGGGTTTAGTTGGGCTGGGTTGCGTTGTATTTAGCCCATTGGCTGTATTGTAATTGACATAACCCTAAGTTGAAATAGAAAAGAATGAGAGGGGAGCAGCACTCCCATTTTTCTCTCTTCCCATTTTTCCAGCCTCTCTCGTGTCATCTTGTTCATGGTGAACTCAGAGCTTGCAGCTCTTGTCCTTGGCTGTTCCGTCTGCCTCTTGTGGTGGTGTTTCTATCCACCGAACTCAGAGCTTGGAGCTCTTGTTCTTGGGTGTTCCGTCAGCTTTCAGTGGTGGACGTTGGCTGTTCTCATCAGGCTTTATTCACCTAGAAATCTTTGTCATGGTATCAGAGCTTGGAGCTGCTGTCAAAATATTTTCTGGGCGTGGTGGTTCAGCTCCTTTGTGCTGAACATGAGCTTGAAGCTCAAAGTTTCTGTTCAAGGAGTCAGGGGTTTTGTTCAAAATATTTTCTGGGCGTGGTGGTTCAGCTACTCTGTGCTGCACGTGAGCTTGAAGCTCCAGGTTTATGTTCGAGGAGTCAAGGCTCTGTTCGAGCTCAGGGTTGCTGTTCAAGGAGTCAAGGCTTTGTTTGAAATTGTTTTGGCGTGGCTCATCTGTTCTGGGCTGAATGTGCTCTGTTACTCTGCTGTTCAGCAGCTCGGTGACCTTGGGTCTGGTCACTTTAGTGGTGGTAGCTTTGAAATTTTCAGGAATGGTTTTACCATTTTTGTTGCCTTCGGAAAACATCTTTGTGGGGCTTGCATTTCAGCAACTCTTGCTCTCGGTTTGCTGTCTTCATCATGTCAACGGACAAGTAAGATTTTTCTCCTCTTCGGTTCACGGGTAAGAACTACTGTGTCAGAGCATTTCAGTTCTATTTATTTGTCATGGGAAAAGAATTATAGGGTCATATAGATGGGTGTGATCCAGCACCTCGCGAGGCCGAAGCTTTGTCAAAATGGATCAACATGGATGCTAGGGTCATGACATGGATACTTGGCTTTGTTGAGCCTCACCTAGTTCTTAATCTGAGGCCCTATAAAACGGTAGCGGATATGTGGAATTATCTCCATAAGGTTTATCATCAAAACAACACGACTCAACTTTTTCAAGTGCAGTATGAGATGGCTAACTTCACACAAGGAAGCCTTTCCATTGAAGAATACTTTTTGGGTTTTCAAAATCTTTGGGCTGACTATACCGATATCGTTTATGAGAACGTTCCAGTTTCTGCTCTCTGTTGTTCAAGCCGTGCATGAGACCAGCAAGAGATATCAATTCTTGATGAAGTTCCGTTCCGAGTTTGAGATTGCCCATTCTCATCTGATGAATCGTCATCCTGTGCCGTCTCTAGATGCCTGTTTGAGTGCACTTCTTAGGGAGGAGCAGCGCATTGCTACTCAGGCTGGCATGAAACATTGGGCCCATGTTGATGCCTCTGCTACTATGGCCTATGCAACACAAGGGAAAAATAAGGGTCGGGATTCTGTCAAGTGCTTTCACTGCAAAGATTATGGTAATTTTGCTCGGGAATGCCCAAAGAAGTCCTATAACTACTGCACGAAACCGAGTCATCTCATCACAACTTGTCCTACTCGCCTTGAAAAGAAGAAAGGTACTGCTTATCATGCATCCACTGGTACTTCTAGTTCTGCAACATTGTCGACTGCCGTCCTGGTTACTCAGACTCCTGTTCCTAGAACACCCACAAATTTGAATACACTCACCCTTGAAATGGTATAACAGATGATCATCTCTGCTTTTTCTACTTTTGATCTCTCAGGTAAGCATAAAGTCTCTGCATAGCCATGTTATTTTGACTCCGGAGCTTCTAACCATATGACCAACAATGCCGTGTCTCTTTCTAATGTTCGAAAGTATGATGGAAATCTGAAAATCAACATTGCTATAGCAGCTCTTTGCCTATCAGTGCTGTTGGTGATCTTTCTCCTACCTTAGTTGAAGTTTTTGTGTCCTCTGACCTCTCTACAAATCTTCTTTTTGGTGGTCAATTGGTTGATAAAAATTGTAATGTTCAGTTCTCTTGCTCTGGTTGTGTTGTGAATGATCAAGTGTCAGGGAAGGTGATCGCGAAGGGGCCTAAAGTGGGACAACTATTTCCACTTAAAGTCTTTCTCTCTAC
The DNA here is from genome assembly GCF_029961685.1 of Aristolochia californica. Lineage (NCBI taxonomy): Eukaryota > Viridiplantae > Streptophyta > Magnoliopsida > Piperales > Aristolochiaceae > Aristolochia > Aristolochia californica. The sequence continues at coordinate 10,672,731 of NW_027181992.1, read as the reverse complement.
CATTATTCCTCGTGCTCCTTTACTTTCCTTTGCATGTAATGTTGTTGGTTATGGCACTAAAATGTGGCATACACGTCTAGGCCACCCAAACTCTGATGTTCTTCGTGCAATGTTTAATTTTGGTTTATTAGGAAGTACAACATGCTCCTCTTGATCTTTCTTTTGATTGTTCATCATGCAAACTTGGGCAAAAGTAAGATTCTACCTTTTCCTCATCATGCATCTCATGCCTCCCACTGTTTTGATATTATTCATAGTGATGATTGGGGAATTGCTCCCGTTGTCTCTGATGCCCATTATAAGGATTTTGTTACCTTTATTGATGACTTCAGTCGTTTTACTTGGGTCTACTTCCTACGGGCTAAGTTTGAAGTTTTCGTAGTATTTAAGCGCTTTCTTGCGCTTCTTGAGAGTCTTTCTCTCTACCATTAAAGTACTGCGCTCTGATTCTGAAGGTGAGTACATGTCTAATGAGTTCTAGGATTTTCTTTAGAGCAAAGGCATCATCTCTCAGCGTTCTTGTCCCTCGACTCTGCAACAAAAATGAAGTTGCTGAGCGGAAAAATTGTCATCTTCTTGATATGGTCCGAACCCTTTTACTTGAATCATTTGTTCTTCCTCGTTTTTTGTGTGAAGCGCTTTCTACTTCGGTTCATTTAATCAACCGCCTGCCCTCTCCTACGTTGCATCATGTTTCTCCATTCTTTAAGTTACTTGGTTATTCTCCATCATATACTGATCTTCGAACATTCGGTTGTGTTTGTTTTGTGCATCTACTGGATCATGAACAACATAAACTTACAACCCAATCAGTTGTGTGCTTTTCTTGGTTATGCTATTTCTCAAAAAGGCTATGTCTGCTATGATTCGCATGCTCGTTGTATCCGTGTTTCTAGGAATATCGTTTTATTTGAAAATCAATATTTCTTTCCATCTCATGTTCCGCTGCCATCTGCATCTTTATCTATTCTACCTGGCTTTGATAGTCCCATTCCATTTCATCTGTGCCCCCTCATGATCCTGACCTGCCATCTGCATCTTTATCTATTCCTCACCGAGAAACCAGAGCGTGAAGCTCTCTGTTTGGGCTGTGCCGTCGGCTTCTGGAGGTTGTGGTGGTTCTGTCCACAACTATCAGAGCTTAGTGCTCTCTGTTGGGCTGTGCCGTCAGCCTCGTGACGGGGTAGTTCCGTCCACGAAAATCCAGTGCGTGAGCTTTGGTCTTGGCTGCTCCGTCAGCCTCGGTTCACCGTCGTCCACCTCAGTTTGTCACTCGTGACAAGGAAGATGATTGGTTCTGCTCGTGAGAAAGGGGGACTATACTATTTGGACAACCACAACCCATACAATATTTTGCATGCACTACACACATCTGATTCACCTCTTTAGTGGCTTTTCAGACTTAGTCATCCATCTCTTGCAAAACTGATTTAATTAGTTTCAGATTTAGCTTGTAGTATTACTTTTCAATGCTAGTCATGTCAACTGGCCAAGCATCATCGGAGCTCATTTCCTGTTTCATCTCATAGGATAAATATATGTTTTAAACTTGTCCACTCAGATGCCCGTGGTTCTTATCCTGTGATTAGTCAGTTTGGTCATAGGTGTTTTATTTCATTTATTGATGATTTTAGTAGATGTACTTGGATTTTATCTCATGCGAGAAAAATCTGAAGCCTTTGATGTATTTCAATTATTTTTTAATGAAATAAAGAATCAATATGCAACTTCTATCCATATCTTCCGTGTTGACAATGGTCTTGAGCTTATGAACCGTAAATTTGACTCTTTCTGTCAGTCACAAGGAATCATTCATCAGACTTCTTGTGTGTTCACTCCATAACAAAATGGAGTTGTTGAACATAAGAACCATCACTTACTTGAGGTAGCTCGCACTATGTTAATTCATATGAATGTACCTAAGCCATATTGGGGTGATGCTGTTCTTACTGAATGCTTTCTGATAAATAGAATGCCATCTTTTGTTCTTGATGGCAAAATTCCTATTCAGATTGTTTTCCTATTGCACCTCTGTTTCCTATATCTCCTCATGTGTTTGTCTTTGATCCTTCCAAGGATAAATTGTCTTCACGTTCTATTAAATGTATATTTCTGGGATATTCTAGGACGCCAAAAGGGTACAAATGTTATTGTCCGTCAATGAAAAAAACATTTGTGTCTGCATATGTTACTTTCTTTGAGGATGTTTTATTTTTTTATGCTTCCAAATCTGAGTCAGTTCAACCTGAACATTTTGTCCTTGGGTTTGATTACTCCTATTCTAGTTGATGAATGTATTTCAACCTATTGTGATGCTCCTATTGGGAAACCACATCAAGTATATCAGTGTTGACAACAACCATCTCATTCTGATCTAGACCCCCTTATCACACCAAACCATGATTCTTCATTGTCTCCTAATTCTGAGGTGAATGATTTGCACTTTCCTATCACCCTTTGGAAAGGTGTTCGCCAATATACTCGTCACCCTCTTATCTCATTTTGTTTCCTTTGATTCCTTGTCTGATAATTATCGTAAGTTTGCTTTGTCCATCTCCACTTACACTATACTTTCTTTAGTGCAGGATGCTTTGTTGACTCCTCATTGGAAGAAAGTCATGGATATTGAGATGAAAACACTAATTGATAGGGGGACTTGGGGATTTTTGTGATTTATCTTCAGGTGTTGCTGTGGTTGGCTGTCAGTGAGTCTATACCGTTAAATATAACTCTGATGGATTTGTTGAATGATACAAGGCTTGTCTTGTTGCCAAAGGGTATAGTTTTTGAGACTTTTTTTAAGTTGCCTGCTTGTCTTCTGTTCAGATACTTATTTCTATTACAGTTTATCAAAGCTGGTCTTTGTTTTAATTGGATATTAAAAATGCCTTTTTATATGGTTTTTTTGATGAAGATGTATTTTATTAAAAGAAAGGACAAAGAAAATTACAACAGCGGAGGGAGCAAATCCCTCACAACGAGAGATTGCAAGAAAGCTCCCTCTTTGGCAAGCACATTTGCTTCCGAATTTGCAGATCTCGGAATGTGAAACCAAATACAAGAAAAAGAAGATACAATATCCAAAATCTCCTGGAATATGTCCCAGTGCCTCCATGGGGGTGAGGAATTGCGTTGGCACCAACCAATCACCACCTTTGAGTCCCCTTCAATGTGAATAGGCCCACTACATTTGTCTTTAAACACCCGCAATCCATTAAGAAGGCCATGTAACTCAGCCGACGTTGAGTCGGAGATGCCTAAATGACCAGCATAAGAAAAACATTGATTCCTAGATGAGTTTGAAATGACGCCCCCAAATTCCGTGATCCCGGGATTGCCAAGAGAAGATCCATCAAAATTCAGTTTTAGGTAGCCAGTTTCTGGAGGGGTCCATTCCTGCATAACTGGGATTTTGGCTCCAATGTTCATCCTCGCCAAATTGCTCCAGTTGTCTCGAATGTCAGTGCCTTTAAAAGAGGAGAGGTTTTTTTTTGTCAATATCCAGGTTGATATTTGCCCTGTCACTCTGTCAACAACTCTAGCCTCAGATTCACTTTTAACATCAAACCGCCTTCTATTCCGTTCGTTCCAAAGCCCCCATGGACCGAAACTAGCACAAGCTGAGATAATCAATTTGCTGAGGCCAGGAAGGGGATGTCCCAAGATCGATTTACAAAAGCTTATCAAGTCGACAACAATACAAAATTGAATCTCCAATTTGCTTAAAACAGAGGTCCACACAGTCCATGAGAACTGGCACTGAAGAAGAGTATGACTGGTGGATTCATCTTCATTGTGGCAGAAAGGGCATAGTGGATCTATAGATGGGTGACCTCTTCTTCTGAGCACATCGGCCATGAGAATTTTACTTTGACAAGCATTCCACATGAAATTTTTTACCTTAGGGGGGGCACATAGTTTCCAGATGAAGTTGATGTCATGCTCCCTCTAGGGTATGTTGCTCAAGGGAGACACATGAGGTATATTGACTCAAGAAAGCTCTTTATGGCTTAAAGTAGAGTCCGCGAGCATGGTTTGAAAAATTTAGTCAAGTGGTTTATCCAAGGGGTTTCGTAGAAGCCACTGTGATCACTCATTATTTATTATGAAACGACCGTATGGAATTCTTATCTTATTGGTATATATAGGTGATATCATCCTGTTTGGTCGTGACAAATAAGGCATTGAAAAAGTTAAATCCCATTTGGCGAATCACTTTTAGACTACTGATCTGGTTCAATCGAAATATTTTTTGGGTATTGAGGTTGCAAGAAGCAAAGAGGGAACACCTCTGACTCAGAGGAAATATATCATTGATATACTTCAAGAGTATGGACTTCAGGGGGGCTAAACCTCCGGATACACCTATGGAAGTAGGACTTAATCTTCATGATGATCAAAGTTCAAAAGTGAAAGATAAAACAATGTATTGAAGGCTAGTAGGCAAACTCATTTATGTTACGGTTACTAGACCAAATATTTCGTTTACAGTGAGTGTAGTGAGTCAGTTCATGGAACATCCGAGTCAGATTCACCTAAAGGCTGCATAGAGAATCTTGAGATATCTTTTTTTTTGAAGTGTGAATGTATTACTGAAGAAAAAGGATTACAACCCTTAAAGCTATTTCCTCCACAACAAGGTGTTGGAGGGAAATGCCTTTTTTAGCTTTAGCATCGACTAAGTGATTAGCTGATCTTGGAACATGTTTCCAAGTGCAATGTAAAACAGAAATTAACTTACAGATTTCCTCAAATAACTCCCAATGACGCCAAGGAGGTTTGGATGGCTTTGTGTACCAGTTGATAATGACTTGAGAATCTCCTTCAACTAAGAGAGCACCTTCTTTTTTTTGCTTGAAAAGTTTCAGACCGTTGTACAACCCATGTAATTCTGCGCTAGTAGAGTCAGATACACCAATTGGACCCGCATATGTGAAGATAAGATTGGCTTGTTCATCGTGAATAACTCCGCCAAAACCAGTCGGTCCCGGACATCCAAGAGCACTTCCATCAAAATTTAGTTTAAAGTGCCTAGGAGGGGGTTTGGACCATTCAACCATTTCAGGGGCTCTTGTCGGATTAGGCATACCTGCAACATTTCGCCAATTTCCTCACATGTTTGTCCCTTTCAAGTTGTAGAATTCTTTGCGTTGGAGAACCCAAGAGGTTACTTGACCGATAATCTGATCACAAAGAATTTTCTTTGGGAAGCTTTCTGATTGAATTTTCGATTATTTCTTTCTCTCCATAAATTCCATGCAATGTGTCCAACACAGCAAGAGATTAAAATTTTTTCCAATTTTGGGAGACGAGAGCTAACCAAAGTTAGGATGGTGTTATGTAAATCTTGAGATGGGCAGTATGATATACCGATTTTATCCATCAATTCGGTCCAGATCTTATGAGCATATGCACAGTGCAGAAGCGTGTGATCTGCTGTTTTAGGAAATGAATTACAAAGCGGGCATTCTGGATTTGGAACATTAGTGCCACGTCTTGTAAAGCGTCAGAGGTTAAGATTTTCTTGCGCATATCGTCCAGATAAAGAACTTAACTCGAGGAGGAATAGATAGCACCCATGCAAAGGCAGTAGGATGTGTTGCTTGGGAAGTCGGATATGCAATCATATGGTGGTACGCAGAACCAGTGGAGAACATACCTTGTTTGTTTGGCGTCCAGATGAGTGTGTCAGTAGAGCTTCTGAATGTCACTTAAAAGAGCAATTTGACCAGGCTAATGGCTTCCATAGCTTCAGAATCATTCAATGCTCGCCTTAGATGTAGATTCCAGCCACTCGAAGGCTGCCAATGGTCAGAAACCATCGTGCTATGAGATCTTGATAATTGATAAAGACATTGATGACTATCCTTCAAACAACTTGAGCCTATCCACCAATCCGTCCAGAATAGAGTTTCTTTTCCGCACCCGATGTAGCATTTGACGGCAGACTTGAAAGTTGGTAAAAATTTGGTAATTTTCTTCCAAACAGGAGATAACTTATAAAACCTCCCCCCGTCCATCCACCAGCCATGAACTGTTCCAGACTTCATTTTAACCATTCTACGCCACAACAGATTGGGTTGCATGTTGTATTTCCAGATCCACTTCATGACCAGTGCCTTGTTTGTGGTAGCAATGTCCCGAATCCCGAGTCCCCCCATTATAATTGGCTTACAAACATCTTCCCATTTTACAAGATTAAACTTTTTTTCCCCATTCGGCCCATCCCTTAAGAATCTTCTTTTTAAAAACTCTATTCTATCCCGAATAGATGCAGGATAATGATACAAGGATAAAAAATAAGAAGGAATACCGTGTAGGCAAGATTTGATGAGAACCAACTTACCAACTTTGGATAAAAATTGCCCTTTCCATGAAGCGAGACGCTTCTCGAGAGCTCAACAACCAGGAACTAGGAGTTCTTTGTAGGCAATAGTGGAGTCAAAGGCAAGCCCAGATATGTGCTTGGAAAAGACGCATCCTTACAACCTAGATAATTCGCCATCGAATTGAGAATGGAGGATTCAATGTTAAATCCAAAAATTGAAGTTTTCTCCCAACTAATCTTTTGACCAATGGTCAATTCAAAGATGTTCAATACAACTTTCATGTGTTTAACTTGTCTCATGTACCCTTCTCCGAAAAGGATAGTATCATCAGCATATTGTAAAATGGGAACGTCATGGGTCGGATCAACAAAAATAGGATTTAGCCAACCCGAATGTTTTGCAAAACGGATCATAGAGGAAAGGTATTCTCCTACGAGAGCAAAAATGAATGGAGGTAGAGGGTCTCCTTGTCTTATCCCCCTAGAGGCTTTGAAAATCTTGAGATATCTAAAAGGGGTATTAGGAAAATGTCTCCGTCTTAAACCTAAATGATCACTTGAGGATTGAGGCTTTCTCTGATGCTGACTATGCAAGTTCCATGATTGATAAAAAACCAACCTTTGGATACTTTGTATTTCTTGGAGGAAATCTAGTGAGCTTGAAAAGTAAAAAATAGGATGTTGTTGCTTGGTCCAATGCAGAAATTGAATATAGAGCAATGACCCACACTGTCAGTGAGGTAATGTGGGTAAAATCTGTTATCCAGGAATTAGGCCTCAATTAGAAGGCTCCTATGACTATGTGTTGTGATAACTAGGCCACAATCTTCATTGCAAACAATTCATTTTTTCATAAAAGAGCAAAATAGATAGAGATAAATTGTCATTTCATCTGAGATGCAATAATGAGGAAAGAGCTAACTACTCCATATATTCGGTTTGATGATCAACTCAATGATATCTTAACTAAAGTGTTGGGAAAGAGTGAATTTTTGAACTTCTGCGGCAAGTTGGGACTATTCGACATATACTCTCCAACTTGAGGGGGAGTGTTGGAAAACAAGTACAAGGACATTTTGGTAATTTTAACTTAGTCTTTATTTATATGTCATGATGTAATCTGATTCTACATGTAAGACTATGTCTATGGACCAAATTTCATGTAAAGTTGACATAGAATAGGAGATATAGAGAATTATGGTTTTCACTTAAAGTAAGAGCATTCTTGTAAATTGTACTCAACCCTGATTATAAATAGAGGTTGGAAGACGAGCAGGCCCCTCGAACGCAGTGACTTTTTCTCCCTCTCATTCTCTCTCTTCAACCCTTTTTCTTCTTTATTTTTTCAGGTTCTATGATAAAGTATGCTGGGAGGTTTGCTAGACGAGATAACACAATTTGGAGGAAGATCATATAGGCGAAGCTTGGCATCGAAGATGACACTAAATGGCTGGATGGTTTCCCAAGCAAGAAGCTATCTCCTATTTGGAGGAAAATTGCTCCCTTCTCACATACTGTGAGAAGTCTTTCTAGAATCTCTACTAGTGTAGGCACCTCCACCAAATTCTGGACCAATCTATGTATTGGAAGCTAACCTCTATAAGAGGAATTTGCAAGGCTCTTTGTCATCTCAAGCAACCCCGACCAGCAAGTTGCTGATGCTGTTGAAGGACACCTATCAATCTCTGGTATGGCACAGACTTGGAACTTGCCATTTATAAGAAACCTCAAGGATGATGAAAAGGAAGACCTGTGTGCCTCACTCTCTAAGCTGGGCAGACATATTTTCCATCTGGTGATAAAAGATACTCTCATCTGGACTCCTGACCCATCTGGAAATATGGAGTTCGATGTGGTTACACTCATGCGTGAGTCAAGTCAGAAGCATGTTGCTGCCTTAGCCTGGTCCTTTGAGGCACCCCCAAAGGTGTAGTGTTTCATTTGGAGTACAATGAGTAAAGCATTCTCACATTTGATAACCTCTAGAAAAGAGGAGTCATGTTGCAATCAACCGTGTATGCTCTTAACTCCTTGGAGGAATCTGTGAACCACTTACTAATTCAATGCAATGCCACCTGGTGCGTCTAGAGTCACTTGATGAGCCTCTTCAATCTTCCAAGTGCCCATCCTAGATGCACTGATCCAGCAATTGGCTTTGCAACCCCTCCCTCTTTGGGGCAAAGTTCTATCAACAGCCTGTTTGGTGTACATTCCTTGGGCAATTTGGAGACAAAGGAACAAAAGGCACCTCAGTAGGAAAGCTTCCTCAATGCAGCAGTTAATTGTTGATGTCACACTGCAGAGTGTCTTGGGTATTCACTACACCAGCTTTTGAGGGCTTCTCTAGATATCTCATTCACAGCAATTGGCACCTTGTTTGGGCATGGCGGGATGGACTCAATCACGCGCTCATCATTGGTCTCCGCTGAGCTTTGGTAATGTCAAACTGAACTTTGAAAGGTGTTCAAGGGGTAATCCTGGTCCAGCAGATTGTGGTTGGGTATTTAGAAGGCCTAATGGTGTGGGTAATTTCATCCTACTCTGCATCCTTGGGGCACTTGGATTCCATTTTTGCTGAAATCAATGCAGTCATTTATGGACAATGACTCTATTGCAACTACTTCTCTGCTTCTCTTGAGATTGAAGGAGGCTCTTAAGTTGTGATCAGCTGGTGCCTGAAGACTGGGCACCTTACAATTTTCCTTGAGATATCTAATTTGGCTTCAAATGTTGTTTGTAAATGGTCCTATGTAAACAGATGTACAAATGGTTTAGTAGATAATCTTGCGAAAGAATGGGTAGATCAGCAATCTCTCACTGTTTCAAACCCCCAACATCCCTCCCTCCCCCTCCCAATGTAGGTTTGCTGCTTGGTCCCTTGGCCCTTAAATAATTCATCATTTTTTGAAAAAAGGATCAATAGAACATGTCTTTTTTTTTTTTTTTTTTTTGGAGGCAAAAGCTTAACAAAAATAACATGTTTAAATGACAATTATTTAATATGGTTTTATCATAGTTTTCTGCTCCCAGTGCAGTTACTTCTTGGGTGTTTTATGTTACCTATGTGGTTGTTCATGTTGATTTGTTAACTATCAGTGGTTTCTGCTAGATTGCTCCAAAACGCTGGAGGTTAGAGATAAATTTCAGTCAATATGCAGTATTAATGCTTTCATCAATGAACTTGCCAGATGGTATCCAGGTAAATTTATTAATTCTTCTCCAATTTGCTATAGCTGACCTTTTTGTTGGCTTTGCATGTTGTGTGCTAATTCTCCTTTCTTTTACTATCTATCACTTGTAGAGACGACGGACAGTGGTTGATGAACTCAACATGCGTAGTATTTTTGAGGAAAGTGATGTTGTTTGTGTAAGTTTTTGATTCTTTCCATCTTATTTAAATTTTCTTTGGTTACTTAGGTGTAGTGTAGGATAGGAAACTATGGCTTGAGCATCCTTAAAGGATTCTGCGATTATTTCCTCTTTCATGTGCAAATATAATTGTAGACATCAAAATTTCGTCATAAAATTTGGAGCCTTGATCAATGGTCCAAATTACAAGCACCAATCAACGATGGAGATCATGAAGTCCACCTAATGGTTGAAGTCAAGCGTATATACCTTGACAAATAGTCAAACCAATAGCAATCGACACTTTGACAAACAATCAACCTTGGATTAAACATCTTGACCTTGTATGACACAAGTTCAAAACCAAAATTATGGTCAACCCATAGTCAATCGGCAATCAAAGTTTCAAAGTTCCACCAACAATACAAGTCTAGGCTGACAACTGCAGAAGCCAACCCCTAGTCAACGTAGTCAACTAAAAGTTAACCTGAAAATCAAAGTTGTTGACTAATAGAGGTGGGACCACTATTGAAGCTAAATCAAACACATAGGTCATTTATTGAAGCCTTTTGATCAATGATTGGTAGTCCAATCATCTTGATGGATGGTGGCACAAAAATCAGACACAATAGGCAACATATAGCACCACGTGGCATAACATGTGGTCATATGAATGCCACGTGGGCACATGTTGTTCCATGTCATCTGACATGTGGCATAATTAAGAGAGATCCTTGGCCAGTTGTTGAAAAGGAGACTTGGCTTTCTCACATGTCGCTATTTCATGAAGAGAAGAGTTGGCTGCACCATATGTTGCAATATCATGAAGAGAAGACTTCGCTTTGCCATGTGGCGCAATCTCATGAAGAGAAGACTTGGCTTCATGACTTGGTGTGATCTCATGAGACTTGGCTTTACCACATGCAATGATCTCATGAGATGTGGACTTGGCAAAAAGAGATTAAAGGAGAGAAAAGGGAGGTGGTTGAATCACCTCTACCCCTTATAAATAGAGAGCCCCCTTAGGTGGGAGGACTTTTGGGAGGGCCTTTGGAAGAGATAACTGAGTTACTGGAAGCATTACCATTTTACTGAAATCTTGTAGGAGAAATGAGGTTCTGAAAATCTTCACAAGGAACCTTCTTCTTTCCGAAATTTGCCTTAAGAGTTGCAAAAAACATATTAGTCCTGTTATCACTCTAAAGGACTTCAAACCGCCACGCATAAGTACGAAATTCAAGGCCACTCATCCAAAAGTCAAGGCATTTAAATCAATTCATTCCTTCTTCTATAAAGGCATTTCGAGCTTGCTAGTGGAGATTGAATTAGAGGACTTACTAGAGATAGGACTCGTATAACTTGTAATTTTTTGTTCTTTTATTGATTATGCTAAGGTCATGCCTATTCACGGACTAAACACTTTATATGTTTCCACATTTTTGGCATACCTGGTGGGACATTCTCTACCTCGCATCTCTTTCTCCACAAACTAAAGGAAAATAAAATCAGTTCCAACTTCATGGTATCTCAAGGTACAAAGAAGAACCATGATTTCAAGGTGACAAGTTCAAATTTAAGCTTGTTAAGTCTAAAGAAAGCAGATTTGGTCATTGCCATCTACGTGCAAGGAGCTAATCAGACACACCATTCATCATGGAGCCGCCGAAACGAAACAAAGGGGTTCCTTCTAACACTACATGACTACTCATTCCCATCCTGTCACCTGATTAATAAGTAAGAATTTGTCAGTGCTACACCTATGCTTTGAAGCAGAAGAAAATAAAGAGTTCAAGACCTCCAAATTTGCAAAAAAAATTATGTACCATGTTGATCTTTGGGCAGCTACATCTGCAGCAGTTATAGATCAAGAACTTCATCTTTTCATCAAAAAGTCCATCTTGAACTTCAAGCCCCACAATGATGCCAACAATGATGCAAGGACTGCTACAACAGTTCTCCTTAAAAGATTTGAGGAAAAGCAATTCAACACAACCAACTTCTCCAAGAGTTAGTGTATCTATCATGATAGTGTAGGCAAAAACTTTACTTGGAAAGCTATAATAAGTAATGAAGGAAAGTGATGTGCCAATGCATGCAAAAAGATACTCAAATTGCACAACTAATGTCCAAAATTGAGGCAATGATGATAAATCTACCCATTCCGAAGATCCTCCTCAAATTTTCTCAACTTCAAACGATACATTTTCTGCTCCAACAAAGCCAACAAGTTCTTTGATTTGTAGAGGGAGACACTTCGTCATTCAACTAATGGATGATGCACAATGAATATCTCAAACTGACATTCAGTCTTACAGTAGGAGAATTCAAACTCTACGAATGCTGCTTAGGTACAAGCCACCAAAATTCCAACAGTTTGATAAGAAATGATAACTCAAAGCAACATGTTGCCTACTTTTTTTGGGACTTGCAATAATGGCAAAACAGATGGTAACTTGATAGTGAAACAATTCAGCCACTCGTCGAAAAGAAATGCCTTCAACTAGTCTGTCAAACTCTCCAATCCATTGACAATTGCAGTAACTCAAAAATGAGTTCCTAAGCCAATTTGTATAGCATTCATAACAACATCACTTTAGTAGAACTCACCAACACCAAACTATGAAAAATGAAAAAGTAATTGCCTACATTAACTTTTGGTGAAACTCTTTGGCTGATAAATTGGCAAAATTCGGAACTTTCCAGCAATCTCTCATTATATGGGAAGGATTCCCTCCTTTGTAATATGCTCTTTTGAGCTTTTGTCTTAATAAAAATCAGCATTATTTAAAAAAAAATTGCAAAAATTGCACAAACTCTTGATAGGGACCAAATTCCAAATGTGCACACAAGGGATGAAATGAAGTTTACTTTAGTTTCTTCATAGTAAGAAGCCAAAGGCTTCCAAGAGTTAATCATAAAAGCACACAATATGGAGATATTGAATACTTCAAGGAAATGGAAACTTGCCAATCTCTGAACCCCAAAAGTTGGAAAAGAGTCAAAACTTCATGTCCCGACTTCAGTTGATAAAGCTCATGCTTTTAGCATCTCAACTGCCCCAAAAGCTAAGTCCTCCCTTGTAAAGCAAGTTTCATGCTGCCAAAGCCTCATTCTTAAGGAAAAGATGGTATAGGAAGTATCCATTTCCAGATGAAGACATTCTAGAAGTGTTTTCTAATCTTCTTGAACAAACGATGACAAATCTTTCAAGTTTGAGCAACCAAAAGAAATTGGCTAGACAACTGATCTATTGTATTGCAAGTACCATCAAATGGTCGAATATCCGACAAAAAAATGTTTAACTTTGAAAGAAAAGATTATCAAACTAATTAAACAAGGTGTGATGATCCTTGATATGAACAAGCAACTGGTAAATTTTGTTATAGTCAAACCCTTAAAATGGTAATGGCGAAGGCACAACTTGGAAACCAAGAAGTTGCTCTTGTCCCAATGTAAACCACCAATAATCAAAGAATTCCTCTTCAACCAGTTCAAGCACTTCTTCCTACAAAATTGCCTTTGGGACATTTGAGCTAATAATAGTAAGTTTTTGACTTCATTTTAATGCAAGTTTATCCCAAATAGAAAGGAAAGCTTTGATGGAGGCAAGCTATAACAATTATTCACAGTCACACGTCATACTTAAAAAGTTTATGCCAAAACAATCTAAAACATACACTGCACTACATCAAAGGGAAGGTGACTCAAAATCACTTTAGGAATTTTCTTCCAATGCAAATTACTTAGGGAGTTCCTTTGGAATGCCAAGTATCAAGTACTTTGGACAAAAAATTGTCCTCGAAATCTCAAGCAATTTTGTTGGTATAAGTTTGTCCTCAAAACATGCAGTAAGGTTGGCATGGCTAGTAAATAAAGAGAACTTTCATAGAGATGACCTACAATTATAATTATATAAGCTGGTGTATGTTCTCTTTTGTATTTTTCTTTTTGAGGCATGTAGCCCTAAGGGCATTGTAGTAACTGCAAACACCTTTCCACAACTATAAATATTGCCTCAAGGCATGGGGTAGAGCATTCAAGCCTCTTCCTCTTGGCTCAAATTCGTCCTTACAATGCTCTCTCATTTTCACTTCTTTCCCTTGGTTTATTCTCTCCTCTCTTCTCTTCTATTAGGAATTAAACGCCCTAATTCCAACTAACGAGAACAATAATAATAATCCGTGACCAACTCAGCATAGGGCGTTAATTAGTCTCCACAACTTAACAATCTCCCACTTGGAGACTAATCCATCATCAATATCTCTGTAGCGGCAACAATTTCTCAATCCTTAGAGAGAAATCCAACTGAAGTTGTACACAACTTTAGTTTCTCGATCGTAACAGTCTTTGTCAACATATCAGCCAGATTCCGACTCCCTTATCTTCTCAAGTGTTAAAATTTCGTCCTTCACAACCGATCTGATGAAGTGATAATGCACTTGAATGTGCTTTGTTTTGGCATGATAAACAAGATTCTTTGCTAAATGAATGGCGCTCTGACAGTCACAATTCAACACATTCTTCCCCTTCTTGAGACCTAGTTCTTCCCATAAAGACTGCAACCATACCATCTTTTTGCTGGCTTCGGTCACCACAATATATTTTGCTCAGTGGTGGAAAGAGCAACTATCTTCTGCAACTTAGTGACACAGCTAACTGCTGTACTACCCAATGTGTATACATATCCAGTGGTACTCTTTCTGCCTTCAATGTCTCCAGCCATGTCAACATCTACATAACCCTGTAATCCCAAGTCTAACTTTGTGAAACATAAGGTTGAATCTGCAATGCCTCTCAAATACTTGAGAATCCACGTCATTGCTTCCCAATGTTGTTTACCCGGATTACTCATATATCTGCTCACAACTCCCACTGCATGAGCTATGTCTGGTCTTGTACACACCATGACTTACATGAGACTGCCAATAGCAGAAGCATAAGGCACATTGGCCATGTTGGCTCGCTCCATCTCTGTAGAAGGTGACTGCTCCTTAGATAGCCTAAAGTGACTAGCCAAAGGAGTACTCATTGGTTTTGCATCATTCATGTTGACTCTGCTCAGCAGCTTCACATATTCTTCTTGTGACAGTTTCAAGACATTAGTATCTCTAGTAATCCTCATCCCAAGGATTTGTTTTGCAGCACCCAAATCCTTCAATGCAAACTTCTTCGACAACTCCTTTTTTAAATTATCTATTTCTTGTTTGCAAATACCTGTTATCACATGTCATCAACATATAGCAGTAGAATGATGTAGGAGTCATCAAGCTTATTCACATAACAACAATGATCTGCCTAACACCTCAAGAAATCATTACTACTCATAAAGGTGTTGAACTTCTTATACCATTGAATTGGAGCTTATTTAAGACCATACATGCCCTTTTGAAGTTTGCACACTATTTTCTCCTTTCTTTGTGCTTTATACCCTGTGGTTGCATCATGTAATTTTCTTCCTCCAAATCACCATGAAGACAGGTTATCTTTACATCCAACTGCTCTAAGTGCAAGTTTTCATTTGCCACTTGTCCAAGCACCGTTCTAATAGTTGTAAATTTCACTACTGGAGAGAAAATCTCAGTGTAGTCAATGCCTTCTTTTAGTTGAAAGCCCTTTACCACAAGTCTTGCCTTGTACCGCTTACTGCCATCATGTTCCTCTTTTATTCGGTACACCCATTTATTTTGCAAGACCTTCCTTTTGGTAGCTTGGTCAACTGCCATGTCTGATTGGATAACAATGAATCCAACTCATCCTGCATGGCCAACTCCCACTTGGTTGATTCATCAACTTGCACAGCTTCCTCATAACTCTCTGGTTCACCTTTATCAGTCAACAAAATATAATGAAGTGTCGGAGAGTACCTCTGTGGTGGTTTGCTAGTTCTGACAAATCTCCTGAGTTCAATCACAGGAATGTTTTGATTTACTTCTAGGGGTATGTTCTCCTGGTCTTTATGAGCAATATTCTCCATCTCAATAGCTGGAAGATCTTAACTTGTCTTTATACAAGGCACCTTCATATAACTTCACGTCCTTGCTCCTGATAACCTTATGACTTTGGTCATCCCAGAAGCGATAACCAAACTCGGTACCACCATGGCCAATAAAGAAACATAATTTAGATTTGGCTTCAAGTTTACTAGCAGCAAAATCAATGTGAATATAAGAAACACAACCAAACACTTTCAAGAAAGAAAAGTATACCTCTTGGCCGCTCCAGACCTCTTCTGGCCTTGGTCGTGTGGGCTTGGGCTCATCTTCCAACATTTAGCAATCCCGCATGTAATCTCATGTTCCTAGCTCGCTCATTCAAAGTTCTGTTCATCCTCTTAGCCACACCATTCTGTTGAGGTTTTCTAGGAATGGTCTTTTTCATCTTGATTCCGTTATCGGCACAATACCTCTTGAAATTATCATCTACGTATTCTCTCCCATCATCTGACTGTGGACGTTTCACCTTCAAATCTGTCTCATTCTCAACCATTGCTCTCCATCTTTTGAAGGTATCAAAGACATCAAATTTCTTGTTTAGGAAATAAACCCATACCTTTCTGCTTACGTCATCAATAATTGTCACATAGTAGTTAGAACCACTGAGGGAAGTAACAGTTGAAGGCCTCCACGCATCAGTGTGAACCAACTCCAATTTTGCTGTCTTTTGTTCCTTTCCGGCCTTAGAAAAACTAACCCTTTTCTGCTTGCCAAAAATACAACCTTCACACAAACCGTTGTTCACAGTTTTCAACCCGGGTAGCTTCGCTTTGGATTGAAGCACTTTCATTCCCTGCTCACTCATGTGACTAAGCTTATAATGCCACAAGTTAGAATCAGTAACATCATCAGCAACTGCAACTGGAAGTGATGTAAAGAGTTCCAGTTTGAACTCCTTGTGCAACAACCATGGATCCCTTTATGTCTTTCTAGGCAGCACCATGAAAAGTCACAATATGACCTTCATCATCAAGTTATCCTGCTGATATCAGATTACACATCAGTTTTGGTACATGCCTCACCTTGTGAATTTTCCACACTATCCCGTTTGACATCCTCAAATTGACATTACCAATATCGACAATATCCAAAGGTTCTCCATCAGCAAGATACACCTTCCCGTGATCTCCAACAACATAATTCTCCATGATCTCATGATGTGCGGTGGTGTAAAAAGAAGTTCCTGAATCTAACACCCAAGATTCAATAAGGCTATCAATCGAGAAGAGTAAAACATCTTCAGTCACCGCATTTGCAGTATTGTTTTTCTTTTTATTCTTCTTCGACGCTCATCAGTTCTTCTTTATGTGACCATACTTTCCACAATTCCAGCATATACATTCCTTCCGAATTTGGACTTACTTCTACCATTCCTTGACTTCCTTCTACCATTGCCCTTGTTGGAACCTCTCGAAGTTCCTACTCCTAGTATCGAAACTTAGGGCAGAATTAGATGTCGACGATTCTTGGGAGTCCTTTCTACGAATTTCTTCCACGAATATAGTATCTTGATCATCATTAAAGATCAACTTCCCGTTGCATATAGAGTTGCTAACCCCAACCCTCATAGGCTCCCAACAATTTGGTAGAGACGCTAAAAGAATTAAAACACGAACCTCATCTCAAATTTAATTTGAATGGATGTCAATTGATTGACAATCATGCTAAACTCATTCAAATGCGATGGAACTGATGTATTTTCTGTCATCTTTAAATTGAAGTGTTTTTTCATGAGATGTACCTTATTATTTGTAGAAGGGTTCTGATACATGTTGGTCATAATCTTTATCATCCCTGTTGTGGTTTTCTCCGATGCTACGTTGTGAGCAATGTTCTTCGATAGTATTAATCGGACTACTCCAAACACTTGTCTATTGAGGAGATTCCACTCATCATCTTTCAAACCATTTGGTTTTATATCTAGAAGTGGTGCGTGCAACTTTTTACTGTACAGATAATCTTCGATTTGCATCCTCCAGAATGCAAAATCCATACCATCAAACTTGTTGATCCATAGTGCCAATCTTCTTCGTTAGTCATTGCTCTCAATCACGAACCAAAGCTTTGATACCAATTGTTAGGAATTAAACGCCCTAATTCCAAACTAATAGGAACAATAATAATAATCGCGAAAGAAAGAAAAAGATGATTAAACCCTAATAGCAGCACCCCCCAATTATAAAGAGAAAATTAGGGCAACCGCAATCCAAGTGTAAAGTTCCCAAACTGCCCTTAATGAAATAACGGTCAATATATTCTAGAAATATGATATGCGACCAACTCAGCATAGGGCGTTAATTATGCTCTACGACTTAACATCTCCTTCCCTTGAGATCTCTTGTGTTTGTATGTTGGCCCTAGAAATCAACATTTTATCAGAGTGGGTAAAGATCTGACATGGAAAAGGGGAAGAAAGGGAGGAAGAAGAAGAAGGAAAAGAAAAAGAAAAAAGTGGAGTTTCTCGTTTATCCCTTTAATCTCTTTCTCATGTCCTATTTTTATTGGTTTTCTAACCTCTCTTACTATACATTTTATATAGAAAATTATATACCATTGGAAAGATCTTTTAGTCTAGTTTCCAACTCAAAAAGAATCATTGAAATATGATTTTCTAGAAAGAGAAATTGACTTCTGAAGCAGTAAAAAACCTCAACTTTTTGAATGGTTTGTTCCAACATGACTAAGAATTTATATTGAAAATTTTATCTCAAAAGAGAGCAATGTGAGTCTACTTTCTATCCTAATAAAATGTTTCTCAATCTGATCTTTATAGAGAGAGACGTCCATATATTGAAGAATCAAACGTCATGTTGGTATCTGTTGGATGCGAAAATCCGAATTTAAGCCGAATTTTTTGCTTTACTTTTTGAGTTGCTAATGGTTAACTTTCCTATTTGTTTTCAAAGTATAGTCAAGATTTTACCAACTTGAGTTTCTTTCCTTCATTAAAAGTTTTCTTTCTTTTATCTCACAGTGTATTAATTTCCTTAAGAGAATTTTTGCCCATATGAGTTTAATTTCCTTTTTTGATGAAGTCTGAAAATTTTGAATTAGAAAGTCTTGTTTGCTCATTCTAAATTCAAAATATTAGTGTCTTAAATGTCCCTTATTCCAGAAATTATCTCTTGAATATTTTCTTTGCAAATTGGTCAAGTTGTGTTAAAAAGTAATTATGTTATACGAGAAGTCCATTTTTAGAAAGTTTCTATTATTTTTCATAATTATTATGTTCATAGAGGATTTTTTTTCTCTCTCTTGAGTCAAACTTGGTCAAATTTGTCAAGTTAATTCAGTTCTATAGTCTCCCTTAGTTTTTTTAAAAAAAGGTCACATTCTGGATTCATTTGGAAGTACGAGTATTGCATAGTTGCCTCTTTCCCGTTAAAAGTTGTTTCCCTCGAGTATTTTTTTAGTTTATCATCCTGTGTTTTCATCACTTCAAAGCAATGCCTGGACCCACTACTTAAAAAGTATAGGAGTGTGCCCAACATCCAACTTGAGTCAAGTTTTTTAATCTTCACCCAATAGGTGATTTGTGTTTGAAGCTACCCTTAAAAGTGAGTAACCTCTTTATTGTTTCCTAAAGCTGGATCATTTTCCGCCATTAAAATTGTGCGGAGTGTGTTTCAGACTATGACCGTTTTGTCTGATTTTTCTTTTGTCACTATTATGTCATGCAAGCTGAGTCTCTTGGTAGAGAACCAAGAGATCCTCAACTTGAGGGGGAGAACTAGAAGAAGTGAAGAATTTCACGTATTGTGGTGAAGATTGCAAACAAGATGTGAACAAGAACAAGATGAATGAAAACAAGGCAATCAAAATTTATTTTTCAAGCACACATGTTTCTTGACAAAGATTATTTGCAAAGTGAAGTTACAAACACTAGTTTGAGGGGGAGTGTTAAAAGACACCCATGTGTGTAGGGAGGGGGGGAGGGGGGGTATGGGGGTGGGTATGACTAGTAATTGAGGAAAACTTCCATAGAGATGACGTAGGATTGTAATTATACAAGCTGGTGTATGCCTTTTTATGTCTTTTTCCTTTTGAAGCGTGTAGCCCTAAATGCATTGTAGTTATTGTAAATACCTTCCCACAACTATAAATATGGCCTCAAGGTATGGGGTAGAGCATTCATGCCTCTTCCTCTTGGCTCAAATTCATCCCTACACCTCTCTCTTTTTCTCTTTTTTGTCTCTCTTGGTTTCTTCTCTCCTCTCTTCCAAGAGCTAGAGCTTCTCTCCTCTCCTTCCCTAGTGATCTCTTGTGTTTATGTGTTGGTCCTAAAAATCAACACCAAACTTTAAACAAATCTTGGGCATGAGTTGTCACTGGAATCCAAGCTCAAACAGATTTGGAGACGGTGAAACTCCTTGAAATTTCAAGCTTCAAGAAATTGATAGGCTGAATTCAACCTTGATCTAGCAAGTGAAGGGTAGAATGTTGTCCTTACAATCCAAGCTTCAAGAAAACTTAGGGACAAGTGTCCTCCCAAAATTTCCAGCTTTCAGCAAATTCGATGCAAAAGTCGTCTTCCTTTTTTTTAAGAGAAGCAAATATTTTATTAGGCAAATAAATAATTACAATCATTTAAAAAAAATAAAAACAATTACAAGGCCTGGTAGAGGAGCACTCCCTTTACAACAAGGGATTGGAGGGAGGCTCCCTACATGGTAAGTGAGTTAGCTAGAAAATTAGCTGAACGAGGTACATGAGTCTGTGTATAGTGGAAAAAAAGATACAATTTCAGAAGTGTATTGAAAGATGGCCCAACGTCTCTAAGGTGGGTCAATAATGGAAGAGCACCAACGATCACCACTTAAGAGTCACCCTCAATAATGAGGGGGCCACTGAGATGTTCAAGGAATATGATGAACCCTTGGAGGAGGGCGAAGAGCTCTGCTGAAGTAGGGTGTGGTACCATCTGCATCACAGATCGCCCCACCCCCTGCCCCCTTCGTATTCGGCAATGCCAAGATTACCGTAATCTCTACCATCAAAGTTGAGCTTGAACGTTCCAGTCAAGGTTGGCGGAAGGACAAGTGGGGGACACATTTGCTAATGCACACCAGTTAGTGTGGAGCAAGGTGCCCAACAGGTTGGCGTGAAGCCAAGAGGAGACCTATCCGATGATGATGCTAGACACGTCCTCAGTGTTGTTGAACTTGGAGTTGAACCTTCTGTTATTTCTCTCTTTCCACATGCCCCAAATAATATGGGCGAGGCAGGCTGATAGCAGAAGCTTCCCCAATTTAGGTATATATGTGCCCAGAATGAGTCTACTAATGCTGATAAGATGGCTAGGGAGGCAGAATTGAAGCCCAATTTGACTAAAAGTGAAAAAGGGCAGAGGCTACATGGAGAGGTATTACCACACGTGCTCAGATTATCAGCTGGCAAAATCTTGTTTAGGATTATGCACTAGAAGAAAATTTTGATTTTCACAGGTGCCAAGGGGTTCCAAGTAATAGTGGCATCATGAAAAACTGTGTTGTCGGTCCAACCATTGATGAATCTGTAGGTCGAAGTAACCAAGAAAATACTGTTGCTCTCCAACTTCCAAATAATTTTATCTTGGGTGTTATGCTGAATTTTGATTGGCTGGAGTTCCATAAGGAGTCTTGTTACGAGTTGGGCTCCATCATCAGCTAACCCATGCTGGAAATTGAGATTCCAGCAAGCAATTGAAATCCACGATTCAGCAACAGAGCCATCCTTCCTTGTACTGATCTGAAGTAATGAAGTGTAGGCTTTGGAAAGAGGACCAATGTCACTCGACCAATCAATCCAGGAACTTAAATACAAATCACATCCAGCATAGAATCTGATTTCACAGTCAAAAGTTTGGATGAGAGGGAGGAAAAATCTCCATAAGGGGGAGAGTCTACGTCACCTGCCACCAGAAGTCCAATTCAACTTGGCTGCTATCATCAGTCTCCATCTTGATTTGACGAAAAATTGAATTTCCAACACCTCTTGAGGAGGAAGACATGGTTCATGTCTTTTGTTTGCCGAATACCCAAACCACCTCGCTCCTTGGGTTGGCAAACCTTGGTCCAGCTGACTAAATGATATTTAAATGCATCATTTGGTCCTTTTCAAAGGAAACGATGCTTGAGAGCTTCGATTTGTGAGAAATAGTTGCTGGCAATGTAAGAAGGAGAGGTAATAGTTGGGGATTCCAGCAATGGAGGATTTCAAGAGAGTGAGTATTCCAGCTTTTGGTAGAAGATGTCCTCTCCAAGTGGCCAGACACCTCTCAAGCTTTTCAACTACTGGGTCCTAGAGCTGCTTGTGGGTCGGCAATCAAATAGTGGAAGATCCAGATGGGTAGTAGGCATTGTGCTGATCTCGCAACCCAAGGTAAGAGGCCATGTTTTCCAGCAACCCTTCCTCAATGTGGTATCCAATGATTGAAGTCTTTTTCCAGTTAGTTTTTTGACCGGACGTTAGTTCGAAGAGGCTAAGGAGAGCTTTGAGCTTCTCACCTCATCCAATGCGCCTTTACCAAAGAATATAGTGTCAACAAATTGGAGAAGAGGAATGTCAAATTCCTGTTGGGGGGAGATAGGTTGCAGCCAACCAAAGTCTTTTGCTGAATAAATCAGGGATCACGGATACTAAGTGACAATGTTGAATAAGAGGGGTGAGAGTGGGTCCCCCTGATGGATGCTGCGGGAGCAACTAAAGTACCTAATAACCGTGCCATTGAGCAAGAAAGAATAAGATGCGGATGAGATGCAGCTACGAATCCAAAAACGTCATGTGTCCCCAAATCCCATTCTGCGAAGGAGATCATCTAGGAGGGCCCAATTTACTCGGTCAAAGGCCTTCTCCAAATCCAGCTTGTGTGCAAAGCCGTCTTCCTTTCTTCTTGAAGTAGTCATGGGTGGCCATTGCAGAATCAAGGATGGTGCGACCCCTAATGAAAGCTATCTATCCGGAATGAACAATCATGGGTAAGGCTACCTTGAACCAATGAGCAAGAAGCTTGGTTATTGATTTTATATATGCTGGATACGAGGCTGATAGCTTGAAGCCCTTTGGATGCTCAGTCGTGTCCTTCATTGCAACTAGTGCAATGTAGGAGGCACTCATGCTTCTGAAGGTAATTCCACAGCGAAAGAATGATTGGACCATGCCAAAAATATTCCCCTTTAACAGGCCTGCAGTGATTGTAAAAAATCCACTATTCAAACCATCGGGCCTAGGAGCATGATCAGCTGCTATACCAAGAGTGGCTCTCTTGATCTCATTAGTTGAGAAAGGAAGTTCAGTCGAAGCAGCCATCGTGGTAGGAATTTGTGATAGCTGAATGTGCTGAAGCTTGGCTCGAGTTGAGCATTCCTCTTTATAGAGACTTGCTAAAATGCTGAGAAAAACATTAGAGATAGAGGACCCATTAGAAGTCACTCCACTATTAAGACATAGCGAAGTGATTAGGTTGGCCCCTGATGCAATTGCGTGGAAAATATTTTGTGCTGCCGTCACCATCTGAATGCCATTTGAACCTGGCTTGTTGCTTCCAATGAATTTGCTTTTTGTGATAGAAGGTTTGATATTGAGATTGGAGTGCGATTTGGTCTTCAAATCCAGCCGTGGAGAGGGGCCGTTGCTCTTCTACTTTATCCCGATAAGAGATTTTGGTGAGGAGGGAGTCTTTTTCAATGGTAGCAGTAGCATGATGATTTGAAGCCCAGGACATAAGGTGAGATTTTTCAGGAGGTTGAGTTTTTAGGGAAGACTCCATCCAACTGAACCTGTAGGGATAAGATCGGGCCATAGATCAGAGATAAGCTTGTCAAAATCAGTTTCATGTAGCCATGAATTCTTGAATCTAAAAGGCTTGGGGCCCCACTTCCCAATCTTGGTGTCGAGAAGGATGGGCCAATGATCCGAGCAAATGCGATTGAGGATCCTTCCAATGGCTTGTTGGTAGAGTTGTACCCATTCTGCATTTGCAAAAGGATCAAGCTTTGAGAGAATAGGCTATATCTACTGATCATTGGTCCATGCGAAGTTCTTCCCCGAGGGAGTAATTTCTTCCAACTTGGTCCATCCTCAGAGTTCTTCTAATTTTGGTTTTTCCTTTTCTTTGATATGTGGCTAGAATGGGAGGTGAAGCGTTTTCTAGGGGTTTATCGGATATTTGAAGGAGCTGTCTTTGTCGGCTTGTCCTTCTCACAACATAGTGTTAAAAACTGGACAAACGTATGTCTGCCTATAATAGGCTATCCACATGAATGGCATGACAAAGAAAATCCAATATTAAATAATATAATGGATTTAGTAGGTGACATCCATCACAACTTCTTTATGAAAAGTTGTTGTGAAAAATACCCTATAGAATACGTAGCTTTCCTTTGTCTAGGAATAGAAAGCGACGTAAATGAAAAGGTGAAAATACTCCGTAGAGGAATAAAAAACCACCTTGGAATATTAAAAGGAACATTTACCCAACCAACGGTAAATCTCCTCAATGATCTACAAATTTTTGTAGATAATGAATTTGAACATTCTCAAATATTAGAACCTATTTGAGAAATGAAAACCAAGGTAGTAAATACAAAACCTACCAAAAAAGAATTACAATCGGTTATTCTCAAAATAGCCGAAGTAAAATCTCACTGGAGTGTAGATAGGTCTCGTCTTATAACAGATATCTTCGCTCTAACTGATAAAGATGAACTAAGAGAACTTGTAGTACAACATACCTCTCCGTTTATAACAGTATACCAATCGGAACGATTACTCCAGGTATTGTTCCAAAAATTAGAAGAGCCAGTGTCTCAACTAAAATTCCTAAATGTCTGAACCCTAGAAATTGAATGTACTTCTCTCCAAAATAGTGTTCATATTCACCATGAAACACAAGGAGAATACGAAGAACTTCCTAACCTTATGCAAGATGGACAAAAGTGGACGATCAGTATCCCAACGATAACTGAAGTTTACAACAGAGATTGGATTGAGTTCCAAAAAAAATCCTTCGTCTTTAAGAAGAAATTGTCAGTAGAGATATAAGATACCGATTCCGGTACCTTCTGCTACAAACTATTAAGTGAATCAGACTTAGCTAAACTAAAAAGATTCAAATATGTCTATTATGGACTAGTTCGTATAGGATTAGATCCCCTTATACAAATCAACCTAAATTTACCTTTTATCGCCGCAATCGTCGATTATTCGGTAAGAAATAACTTTGAAAAAGCCCTACTCGGAGGAGTTAGAGCAAACCTAGGATTAGGTCCAATATCGTTTACAACTTGGCCCAACCTTCAAATAGATCTAGACGACAAGCATATCCAGGATACCTTGTCCCTAAAAATCTACACAGACAACTGGTTGAAAAATGGAATTCAACCAGGTAGAAGAGTGATGCGCATACTAGTATGCGTAGTAGCTAGAGGAATCAACACTGGAAAGGTTCCAATCAAAGATTCAAAGAAAATAATAGAATTATCCAAAAATATTGGATATTTTGAAAACTTGACCATAAAAGAACTCGACCCATGAGTGTTAACATGGCCAACAGAATGGGTAGTCCAACCTCTGGCACCCAGACACCTTCCTCTCTCCCGAAAAACAATTTAGGAGATAGAAGGAAAACTAGTTATAACAAACGCTAGATCCAGCTTTTCCCTCGAACAGGATAGGCCCTCTGCCAATAGAGCCTCAACCAGTTCTCGATTCGAAGGAATAGGAAACCCAAGGTCCAATTCCTATGTTCCACTTCATATCGATGATGGGTCATAGTCCTTGTAGAGCCTTAGGCCCAGCCCAAGGTAACAGTGACTTACAGAAAATAGTCACTTATTCCAACCAGACCTTAAGTCTTACGGTAAGACCCTTAATAGGTTAGAAAATGCTGTTGAAAATTTACAACATAAAGTTAACTATCTCTACAATGAACATAGACACAAAGAAATTACAACATGTCAAACCATCCTAGAAAGCATTCTAGAAAAGATTGACCAAGCAAATAGTCCTGTTTTCTTTAAGGAATTAACAGAACTAAAACAAAGTGTAGAAAATATAAACAGAGATAAAATGCAAGAAATCCTACATCTTTCCCGTCAAGGTATAAAACCCCTTTTACACCTTGGACACCGGAAAATGAATGAGTTTTGGCAGAACAAACAACATGCTGCCAAGGGATGACTACAGCAGAGCAAATATCAATAATTTCATCATAATGTGCTCCAATCTCCAGGGGTTTACTCTTCCACACATCCGTCTAATGAGTAAAACAGAGTCACTCCCATCTTCACAGAGGAGGAAAATCACAGACAATATAGCTTAGCCTCATGAAGCACAAGATGGATTAGGCGTCCGATCCCTGATTAGAGCACCCTCTGTAGCAGGACTGGAGCCCCCAAGGGAGCTTGTACCAAAGTTCGATTTCAGCCAACCAGCAAGCTGAGGGATGCCAAATTGGCAATAAATTGCCAATGTCTACTGACAATTGAGCTCAGGAGAAAGGAATTTTTTTTTGTGAGAGTCCACCCAAAGAAGCATCCAGTGAAAAATTTCTTCAATCAGAAACCCTATAGAGCTGGAAGAGATAGGACTGTGAACAGAAGCCATTGGAAATTTTCCATAGTTCTGCCAACTTTTGAAAAAAGGCTATAAATAACATACCCGAATTTCGAGAAGGAAGCAGGGAGAAATATGTTGATGATTTTGCTAAAATTCGTTCCCTACACTGAAAAGATAAATGGGCAGTGGAGGAGGGTTCTCGCTTCCACTGTACAACAGAACTCACATAGAGACCTGACCACATGGAAACCCGTGTTTCCTAACTCGTTGCAGTAAGCATTTTCTCATGGCCCAAGAGCTTCTGGGATAGCTCCACATCAGGAAAATCAGCACTATTGGAGCCACCCATGAGTATCTCATAGCAGCAGAAGATGACAAGCAAATTCAGGGTTCAGAGTTAGCTCGTTGTGACCTCTTTTATTGTCAAAAACAATAAGACCAATAAAAACAACTCTCAGAATGATTGGTAAGATGGTGATAAATAGAATGAGAACTATCATTAACTGAGAATCACACTGAGAAAATGAACAAAATGAAGATGAGTATACAGAAAAATTAGTGAATGACACAAAAACCAAGGATTTGAAGAAAAACAATAGCATTGTATATCAAGGTTTGAAGCTTCCTTTTGGAACCCAGAGTATTGTTCACCAGCCTGAACTACTGTAATTCCAGTGAGTCCTGCATCACCCCAGTTTCGAACTGTCTAGACTTCCAGGCTTCCTCTCCTCCCTCTCCCCCACACCTTACTCCCTTTTATTCCCAGTATGTAACTAACTGTTCTCTAGAGGAAAGCACTGCTGGTGCCAGGTGGAACTCCCTCAATGGGCTTCTGGGTGGTCCACCATTTCCTTCAACTTTGTTTCCTCTGCTTCCTCTTTTACCCTTCCTTCTGTAGACATGGGTTACCGAGGGTCTATCACTTTCCCTCTCTCTTCTATCTTCTTTATTGCATGAAAAGCTACTCAATTTTTAAGTCATGTTACTGATTATCGCATGCGCAAAACAAAGGACACCAATATTACCTCCATCAAACAAGCCCTTCAAAGCCCATAGGTCACCCATGATTGGTCCATCTCCTCCTAGTAAAAGCTGACATACAAATTAGTACAATTTGCAACCTATTACTAATTGCAAGCGCCCAGCATACACAATAACTTGAATCCCATCCACAGGATTCTCCCACTGAGAGCGACTTAATTGCACAAACACCTCCTCTGAAATTGATTATGCCTTAATATGGTTTTTAGGGTTTAGGGTTTTCCCATGTTGTCTTGTTGTTGATTTTTGGTGCCACAAAAAAGAATCTTATAAAAAAGTAGAAGCCATCAAGATGTATTTTGACCTCTTCTCAATACCTTTTACAGGCAGAAGTACGAGGTTTTCAGCATGATGGAAGTTTACACCTGCAGGCCAGGAGTCAGAAGTATGGAAAGGTCTGTCCTTATTACTTTTATTTTTCTATTATTTTCCATGTTAGGTAGCATTGTTTAAATTAGAACAGATTCCATAAAAGAAGTTGATAAAGAATGTAAACGCTGCAGGGCATCGAGCCAGTTGGAACTCTTGAACCTTACTAGAAATATTTGGCTTATAAACGGCTATTGGCTAGTTCCAATTGTCCTTAACAGTGTTTTGCAGGGTCATGTATTCTTAGGTATTATTTTACATTTTTCCATCTGTTTTGTTTGGAATTTGGCAGCTTGAGAGAGGTCAGTTGCTCACAGTGCCTCCATACTTGGTCAAACGGAGAAAGCAACATTTCCACCACCTTGAAAATTACAATGTTGATTTGATTCTAGGTTGCAATGGATTCATATGGGTTGGTGAACAGATAGAACCTAGAGAAAATGATATGATGGACATCCATGATGATAAATCTACTGAAAGTGGTAAAACCAACTCAAAACTAGTCACCCTAGAAGAGCAAGAAAGGGTGTTTACCCCATTGGAGACGAGGCAACACATATGTAGGATAGCTAATGCAGTTCGAGTCCT
Organism: Aristolochia californica; assembly: GCF_029961685.1. Lineage (NCBI taxonomy): Eukaryota > Viridiplantae > Streptophyta > Magnoliopsida > Piperales > Aristolochiaceae > Aristolochia > Aristolochia californica. The sequence goes on along the minus strand of NW_027181992.1, from coordinate 10,644,528 downwards.
ATCTCTGTTGGGTTTCACTCTGTCAGTTGAAGTGATTCTTAGTACTGTGGAGGCCTCTTTGAGCATCGACGTCAAAGACATGCTTGGAGCAGAGTTCTATGTTCAGACTGCTGAGAGAGAGGTGCAGAGAAGGAAGACATTGACCAAAAAGAAGGGCTAGTACTGTGTATCCTGCTTATGAAGTTATGGTTTCAACTTTAATTGTCTTTTTTCTTCTACTATTTAGCAGAGCCTGGGCATGTAATTCAGCAGCTAAGACATTCTTGGAGCAGAGTTCTATATTCAGACTGCTGAGAGAGAGGTTCAAAGAAGGAAGTCATTGACCAAAAAAGAATGGGTGGTAATGTATATCCTGCTTATGAAGTTGTGGTTTCAACTTCATTTGTGTTTTTTCCACTATTTAGCAGAACCTGGGCATGCAAATCATCATAGCTGCAGATACAGTTATGTTTTTCTTGTAGTAATGTAGAAGTTGAGTTCTGTTTAAACAAAGGAAAGCGTTAGAAGTTCCATTTAATCTTTTCTTCTTTTTGTTTGTGTTTTCTGTAACAAAAACTGTCAATGAAAGGTCAAATGGGTTATATTAAGAACACAAGTTAAATGCAATGCATACTAGCGAGAAACTGATTCACCTCTGTACATTCTGACCTGAAAACGCAAGATTAAATGCAATGGCAAACTAGTACGAACATTTTGGTAACAGTTTATATGTTCATTTACAATTTCTGTATGAGATCCACTGTTATTCAGTAAAAAAATCATATTAATACTCAGGCTTCATTTTTCATACTTGTACCCATGGATCTAATCGATGATTCAACACAGATCTAAGACGAGGCAAATGCACAATGAGTCTCACAATGATCATCGAGGTTAGAGCATTTGTTTAGTCTGAGTGAAATTGAAAGTGAATTATTTGTTGGTGTTAGTGGAGTAGATGTTGTATTGAAAAACATTTTTCTGTGTTAGTGAAATTATTAGTTTAATTAATTATAAAAAATAGAATAATTAAACAACAATACTTAATCAAATGCTTATTTTAATAATATTTTAATTATTTTAATATAGTAATAAAAATAATTAATATAGTAAATAATTAAATAAAATATTTTATTGATAACATAAGATAGATCTTTAGGGAATATCTTTACGTAGTATAAATTAATAATATATTTTTTAAAAAAATTTAAATTAATATTTTATTTAATTATAAAAATAAAATAATTAAACAAAAATACTTGATCATATGCTTACTTTTAACAATATTTTAATTATCTATCTTAAATCATTAATTGCATATATTAATAAAAATAAATAATAAAATAAATAAATAAATATAATATTTATTAATAATATAAGATAGATTTTTACGTAATATTAACGACGCAAAGGAGGCTAAGTGCGAGATGGCAGGAGGGAGTGTCACCGCAAAGAAAAGTGGATGAACCAGGATTTTGGTGGAAATCTGAAGAGCGAGTTCAAGCAAATGAATAGGTTTATCTACTTGAACTCACCTCCAGTGTGCTCAGTGCTAGAGACTCACATGACCCCTCACGCTCCCTTCGCTCAAAAGACTATATATGATTTCTTCATAGTTGCAGTACCAGAATTAAGGCAAAAACGCTCAAAATCTGTGTCATGAACTCCAGTTCTTGAAAACCAGCAGACCCATGTAATGCCCAGCAGTGCTCTTCGTTTCGTTTCTTTTGTAAAACAAAAAAGAACTGGATACCCACAGGCAGTATCTCCCCTTTTGGTGGCACCCAGTAACCATTTCATAGAAAAAGTAAAGACGAGAATGAAGTAACTACAGATTTATTTTGCCTTTTTTGAATATTTAAACTAGTTGTAGAGCTGAAGAAAGAATCATGATTGAAAACGAATAACGATCTCCACTCCCTAGTTCAACATCATCTACATCACAAGAACACTGGCTGATTCGATCTATTATTAAATGAGAATTTTACCAAAATACCGGTTTTAAATAACTTATTTATAAAAATAACAAAGACCATAAATTATTTACAAAACTACCGAACTTTGACCGGTCCACTGTATATGTGGACAGTCAAAGGTGCCACGTAAGCTTTGACTGCTTACGTGTCGCTCCATCATCAGAGCGATACTGTAGATGAACACATAGACTGCCACGTCATTATTATTGACACGTCATTTGCCACGTCATTACATGATAAAATTTTGAATAAATTTAAAAAAAATTAAAAAATCACATACACTTTTTATTACCTTATATCTAAAATAAAAAATTATTTAAAAAATTTAATAAACAATTAAAAAATTAACTCTTACTTATTTAACACCATTTAATATCAATTAAAATATTTATTAATTAAAAAAATTATCGTTACACTTTTTATTTCTTCATATTTTACAAAATAAAATAAAATAAGTAAATTAATTAGATTTAAAATATTTATAAATTAAAAAAAATACAAAAAAAATATTTTAGAGTTTAAAAATACAATTTATTTGTATATTTTTATCACCTTATTTACGAAATAATAATATTTACAAATTTTAAATATTTATAAATTTTAAAAATCTTACTCTTAAGTCTTACCCATATATTATCGATTTAAAATATTTAAAATTTTAAAAAAATATAAAAAAAACTATTTTAGAGTTTAAAAATATAATTTATTTGTATATATTTATCACCTTATTTATAAAATAATATTTAGAAATTTTAAATATTTATAAATAAAATAATCTAACTCTTACCCATTTACTATGGATTTAAAATATTTATAAATAATTTTTTTATTTTTAAGTCTTACCCATATATTATCTATTTTAAATATTTATAAATAGAAAAAAATTTACTCTTAAATCTTACCCATATATTATCCATTTAAAATATTTATAAATTTAAAAAAAATATACAAAAAAGTTGTTTTAGATTTTAAAAATATAATTTTTTTTGTATACTTTTTATCACCTTATTTAAAAAATAATAAATTATTAAAAAATATATTATTTAATTAAAAATCTTACAAAACTTTACAATAATTTTAATTTGGCAAAATTTTTATTAACATAAAATCAAAAATTAAACAATAAATCACATAAAAATCAATACAGTAATTAAACACCTAAATTCAAATTAACTTTATAATTAAATACAATAATTCTATTCAATTAACAAAAACCCTAAAAAATCACCCCAAGGTTTCAAGAGAAGGGCCGGCGAGACGACGAACAAAGGGGAACAGGGGGAAAGAACGTCGGCGGCGAGAGGATGAACAGAGGGGAACGGAGAAAAAGAACGAGAGATAAGGTTGAGACGAAGAGAGAGTGGTTGAGCGGAGGGCGTCGAGGGCGAGGCCGAGCAGCGGCAACAGGGGCGAGGTCGAGGCCGAGGCAGAGCAGCGGCCACAGGCGAGCGGCGACAACGGGGACGAGGCCGAGGCAGAGCAGCGGCCGCAGGCGAGCGACCGAGGCCGAGCAGCAACAGGGGAGGTGAGCGACAGAAGGCGAGCGACGAGAGGAGACAGCCGAGACGAGAGGCGAGGAGAAAATTGTGGAAGAGAGAATTAAAAACATATGTGAGGGCTGACGTGGCACATGGCCATTGATGACATGGCAAAAAGAAAATAATAAAAATGACATGATAAGTTACGTGACAGATGACGGGTCAATAATGATGATGTGGCAGACTCTGAGATTTTACTTTGATGACGGGGCAACACGTAAGCAGTCAAAGCTTACGTATCACCTTTGACTATCCACATATACAGTGGACCGGTCAAAATTCGGTAGTTTTATAAATAATTTGTGGTCTTCGTTATTTTCATAAATAAGTTGTTTAAAACTGGTATTTTGGTAAAATTCCCTTATTAAATTCCCGTTGGCTCGGAATCCGAGCAAAAACTCATCTATATTTGATCTCGGATCTCCTAATAAATCGAATTCCTCGGTTTCAACAGAGGGAGCGACATAAAGCCGAAAGATGAAAGTTTAGAAATCTTATATCTATAGGCAAAGCCATTATGCTGCGACTTTAGATGTCCTGCTTCGGTAGATTCCTTTTAAAATCAAACAACCAAGCCGCCCGCCTGCCCACCCCAATGTAATAAACTCAGTTCAAAGAAAGGAGCACAGAACGGGAACCAGGCCATTGTTACCGTTCTGATTGGAGCTGTTAGCTGAAATGCATCGAAAAGGGTGACTCCCGGACTCGCATTCACAGGGATCTAACTGATAGGCCGAGAAGATCTGAACGAATCCCTAAGAAGAATCTTTAGCTTTAGATAGACCAAGTCTAAACCAGCTTTTTATTTTATTTTTTGCTGTTGTTTTGTCTCATTCAAAGTTGTTTTAGGCTACTTAGTTTCCTAAGTTGAAGCTGATTTGTTAAGCTTCACTCTATTTATTGGAAGTTTAGCAATGAATAAAGCAAGTATAATTTTCTTATAAACAGTTATGGTTTATCTTTCACCCAAAGAAAGTGAGTATTCCTCGGAGTTATTTCTGCTGCTTGATCAGGACCTATCATTGGTATCAGAGTTTCGCTATAATGGCGTCCAACAAAGAGCAGAATGAAGTTTTGGAGGCTGGGCTTAGTGGAGTTCAAGATGGAATGCAACGATTAGAGGAATCTATCAACAAGCTATTGGAAGTTTTCCTGTCAACCAAAGAAGCCTCTAGCAACAACAATAATGAGCGAGAAGGATCTTTCCGTTTGCATCGAGAGGAGAACGACGACGGAAAATAGATTTTCTCTTCCAAGATGGCGAAGTTGGAATTTTCAAAATACTCTGGAGAAGATCCAACTAAATGGCTTAGCAAAATAGTTCAATTCTTTGAATTTCAAGACACAACGGGCAATCAGAAGGTAACTTCTGCATCTTTCCACCTTTAAGGAGAAGCAAATCAATGGTGGCAATGGTTGCGTCGAGCTTACCTTGGTGACCTGGGAGTTCTTTGAAGAGGAATTGTGGGCTCGTATTGAACCGACAAAGTGTGAAGATTTTGATGAAGCTCTATCCAGAGTTCGACAGGTCGGATCCCTTCGTGATTACCAAAAAGAGTTCACGAGGTTAGGTAATTGAGTTCACAGTTGGACACAGAAGGCTCTCATTGGCACTTTCATGGGAGGATTGAAACCCGAGATTGCCGATGGAATTCGAATGTTCAAGCCCAAAACATTGAAGGAAGCCATCAGTCTAGCAAGAATGAGGGATGAACAGATCACCAGAACGAAGAGGTTCACACGAGTTGCATTGCCGAACCATGCACCTACCACCATTACTCCAGTGAATCGTTCTACCCCAACAACGACACCCAAGAGATTAAGTTGGGATGAAATGCAAATAGAGAGCACGAGGGCTTTGTTTCAATTGCAACGACAAATTCACCCCAAGACGCAAGAGTCAAGAACCTCAACTACTCCTTGAGTGTCAAACCAGCAACCAAACCAAAGAATATGAGGTGGAGGACGAAGAGTTGCAGATGGAGGACACTCTGGGAGATCAAGCCAAACCAGAAATCTCAATACATGCACTAACAGGCTGGACATCTCCACAAGCCATGTGAGTAGCAGCTACCATCGGGTCTCAACACATGATGGTGTTGATTGACAGTGGATCCATTCACAATTTCCTCAATGAGAAATTAGCCAGATTGCTTTAACTTCCGGTGGTACCAACGAAATTGTTTGATGTCCACGTAGCAAATGGAGAACTACTAGTCTGCCAAGGTTGCTTTGAAACAATACAAGTGAATTTACAAGACATTACTGTTTCCTTCACCCTCTATTCTCTTTCCCTAGTCGGACTTGATATGGTGTTAGGCATCCAATGGCTGGAGATGCTAGGCTTCGTGGTCTGCAATTGGAAACAATTAACCATGGACTTCCATTGGGATAATCGAGCACAGAGATTACAAGGAATTAACCAAACCATTCGAGCAACATCATTGGCGTCAGTTGCGAAAGAGATGTGCCAAGGCCAAATGCTGTTTGCCATGTACCCACACGCTGTCGAGAAGTCCACCAGGGCAAACACCAATCCTAATATGCAACAGACATTGAAGGACTATGCAGATGTGTTCAAGGAACCAACCACACTACCACCCTTAAGAGATATTGAACATCACATTCCCCTCAAAGAAGGTACTCAACCCATCAATGTTCGGCCCTATAGATATGCATATTTTCAAAAAGCAGAGATCGAAAAAAAGGTCTAAGCGATGCTCAACATGGGAGTCATTCAACCTAGCACCAATCCATTCTCATCTCCTGATTTGTTGGTGAAGAAGAAAGATGGCACTTGGCGATCCTGCACAAACTATTGAGCACTAAACGCAACCACCATCAAAGACCGATTTCCCATCCCTACAGTAGATGATATGCTAGATGAATTGTATGAGGCAACATATTTCACCAAACTAGAGTTGCGAGTTGGATATCATCAGGTATGAGTACATGCTCCTGATATTCCAAAAAGCTGCCTTTAGAACCCATAATGGCCATTTTGAGTATCTAGTTATGCCTTTTGGTTTATGCAACGCCCCTTCCACCTTCTAAGCCATTATGAATTCAATATTTCACCCTCATCTTCGCAAGTTCATACTAGTATTTTCTTATGATATTCTTGTTTATAGTCCTACCTGACAATTATATATAAAACATGTTAGAACCACATTAGATATCCTGAGACAACATCAATTTTTCATCAAAGCAAGCAAGTGTGATTTTGGAAACAGGAACTGGAGTATTTAGGCTATATTGTGACGCATCAAGGGGTAAAGGTAGACAAAAAAAAAAATTGAGGCCATGGTAGCTTGGCCACAACTTGCTAATATTACCGACTTGCACAGATTTTTAAGTTTGACAGGTTATTACTAAAACTTTGTTTGGGACTATGGACTTTTGGCTTGCCTCCTTACCAATCTCCTAAAAAAAGGAAGCTTTCGGTGGACTAAAGAAGCAGCAGATGCATTCAAGCTACTCAAGCAACCCATGACAACTACCCCGACTTTAGCCATGCTAAATTTTAATGACTCTTTTATTGTAGAAATTGATGCTTCATGTGACGGAATCGGTGAAGTCCTTACTCAGCGGGGCCAGCCAATTGTGTTTATGAGTTGCGCTTTGGGAATTAGTAAACGAGCATGGTCCATCTATGCCAAGGAAATGCTCGCGATTGTGGATGCAATTCGGATCAGCGACCTTATATTTTGGGCAACAAATTCCTCATTTGAACCGATCACAAGAGTCTCAAATACTTTCTGGATCAACATGTGGCAACTCCCGAGCAACAAAAGTGGGTAGCAAAACTTTTGGGCTACAACTACGAAATTTTTTACCGGCCAGGACGTGAAAATTCAGCAGTTGTTGCACTCTCTCACTACCCTGACAACCCTCTCCCTAATCCTTTGTTTGTCTCACAGGTTACTCTTTGGGATGATATGAGAAGGGCAACACAAGATGATCTGTATATGCAGCAAGTGAGCCGCCAATCAACCACGGATCCCACCGGTCCATATTCAATACAAAATAATCTATGTTTCTATAAAAAGAGTATAGTTGTTCCACAAGCTATCCGCAACCAGCTGATAAAAGAATTTCATGACAACAAAATGGCAGGGCATTTTGAAGTATCAAGGACATTCAAAAGGCTAGCTCAACAATTTTATTGGCTATCCATGTACCGGTCTGTCCAAGACTATATTACGCAATGTGAAGTTTGTCAAAGAACCAAAACTGAAACTCTAGCCCCAATGAGATACTTCAATCACTTCCCATTCCCTGTCAAGTGTGGGATGATATCAGTTTGGATTTTATTGAACGACTTCCATCCTCCCACGACAAAGATAGTCTTTTGGTGGTCGTAGATAGACTCAGTAAGTATGCTCATTTTGTTGCTTTATCTCATCCGTTTTCTGCAAAGATTGTAGTTGAACAATTTGTAGAACACGTCCTCAAACTCCATGGCATGCCGAAATCAATCATTAGTGATCGTGACCCCATCTTTATCAACAAATTCTGGCAAAAGTTCTTCACTACGTCAGGAACCAAGTTGAAATTGAGCTCCGCCAACCACCCGCAGACCGATGAACAAACAGAAGTTGTGAACCGCTGTGTTGAACAATACCTCTATTGTTTCATCCATCAATGGCCACGAAAATGGTATAGTTATTTACCTTGGGCAGAATTCTAATATAACACCACCTACCACAGTTCAATGGGGATGACACCTTTCCAAACCTTGTATGGGTAGCTTCCTCCTTCCATTCCGCTTTATTTTGATGGGTTATCTCGGGTTAAAGAAGTTGATCAGAGCCTCTTACATCCATATCGCTAACAAACTGCCTTCAAACGAGTTCATCAGAAACTTTCCAGCAAGTTCTACAACCCTTATCTAATCGAGAAGAAGATTGGCAATGTTGCTTACAAACTACAATAATCAGCAAGCGCAAAGATTCACCCTGTTTTTCTTGTCTCTCTCTCTCTTGAAGAAATATGTTGGGGGTCCTTCACAAGTTACCTTAGAGATCCCACCTATTACTGATGAAGGTGTATCTTCCATAGAACCAAAAAAAATCCTAGATACACGTGAGATTAAACAAGGCAATAAATTTATTAAAGAAAGCTAAGTGAAGTGGAAACAATTACCTATTAAAGATGCTACATGGGAGGACTCACCATTGCTGCATAATCAGTTTCTTTATTTGGCCTTTGAGGTCAAGGATCCAATTGGCAAAGGTAGTATTGGAGAAGATTTGAATGAATCCCTAAGAATCCCAAGTTTTTAGCTTGAGATAGACCAAGTCTAAACCAGTTTTTTATTTTCTGCCATTGTTTTGTCTCATTCAAAATTGTTACAACTCATTTCCTTGAGTTTAGGCTTACTAGTTTCCTAAGTTGAAACTGATATGTTAAACTTTACTCCATTTATTGAAATGTTAGCAATGAATAAAACAAATATAATTTTCTTACAAATAATTGTGATTTATCTTTCACCTAAAGAAAATGAGTATTCCTCAGAGTTGTTTCTGCTGCTTGATCAGGACCTATCACTAACATGGATAGGGAAGGTCAGCAACTACAATAGTAGTGCTTGTCCATGTGACAGCTCCAGTGTGTTAATGGTATTCAATGCTTTGAAGTTTCACTTTTGACGGGTAATGGGGAAGCTCGTCATTGTCTTATTTAGAGCCCTTGAATATCTGTAGGAGTTCAACGCTATCTAACAGCAATTCTGTAAGGAAGAGTTTAAAGGTAAATCCAGGACGTTACCACCGGAACCGATTGGCATTAACTTCGAAAGTTGAAATCAGTAGAACAATTTGCTTCGCATGCGGCAGCAAGATCTCAACAGCAACTTCCAACAACTTTCAGGGAGAAAAGTGGCTGCAACTGGAGAAGACTGTTGCATTAAAAAAATTCATAACTCATCCTTAGAAACGTGGTAACATTCTTTATCCCAGTAGTAGGGGAACTTCAACTTTGCCGCAGTATGAGGCATTGACCAGTCATCGTATATGAATCTGTTCACATACAACATGTTTCAGATCAGTAACAGTACCACAGTCAGGCAAGCATTTGCATGAGTCTCAGTGCAACGCAACTAGGCAGACCATTAAACTGAGAGAAAGCTTGATGATATAGAATGTTCAATGTAAGTACATGAAAGTCTGTGTCTTTCGTATAAACTCAACTCAACATTGCGGTTACTGGTCAACAGACTTCTCAAAACGAAATAAGCACGAGGATGTTAGCACTGCTTAAAGTAACTTTATAGTTGAAATGAGCAAGCGCAGGGAAAAACAACTAAAATGGATACTAACACTTTGATAGGTGGACGAGATATTACAACAAGCATCTGTAAGTCCTCATTTATACCTGTATTCCAGATCTGCGTAACAAAATCAGACAGAAATTAATGAAATAGACAGGTGCACTAGTGAGAAGAAATAGATACAAAAAGGAACTTCAATCTATTTTTAAAAAATACAAATTGTAAAAAATTTATAAAATTAAAATATAAAAAACTTATAACATACGAAAAGATTATGAAGCAAATGTAACCAAATTGGGAAAAAGCAGTTCGAATTAAAAGAGTAACAAGTTCATATGATATTTAAAAGGTCAAAGGAAAAACAGTTAAAGGGATTAGAATCACATCACCAACAACAGGAGTTCTTGATAATAGTAACAAGATAAGTGTAAGGGATCTTTGAAATGTTAGGGGAAAAGCAGTTAGAGAGATCATTTATGGTTAATGGGCTAAAACAATTAAACATTAACTGCAGATTTTTGTCACTGTTTTTTCTAAGTTCATAACAAAGAGAGCTGAATATTTATATACCATGCCTAATAGCTCATGAAATTTTCCACTGCTCACTCCTACGAGTCTAGGACTTTCCGGCCACAACTCTCTATATTTTGTCAATAAACATTGAGTAACATAAGGCCCTATCCATCAACCAAGAGCTTTCCACATCAAAACAAAGAGAAAGTAAGCTGCAAGCTCCAACAAAAACTTCAGCTTAAAGGCCAGAAAATACCTGATGAGCATCATTGATTGGGATATGAAAAGTGCTATTTTGAGAAATAGCATATTCGTGCGGAGTTCCTGGATGTTTGAGACCTGGGCTTGAGGCCAAGTAAAGAGTACCACTTCCTTTTAGCACAATAAAGACCTCCTCACATGAGTGTCTATGAATTGGGGTTCGTGTACCAGGAGCAAATGTCTGAAGCCATACCTCAATCTGAAATTTTTAGTTGAAATTAGCCAAATATCATGCAAAGGACCCAAGAATATCAAATAAAAGCTCAGTCACACAGCTACACCCTGCCTTTGTTCATTGGCTTTAGAGCACAAAATGCGAAAAATAGTGGAGACATCTCTCCGAAGTGTTCATACAGACTTTTTGGTTTAAGGTTCCACATGCCATGGATGGTTCCTTTTTTTTTTTTTTTATTTAATAGCAACAAGGAACACCTAAGACCCAACTTTTGCCTGCACCATAAATCATCAAATAGGATACTGGAGAAATTTCAATATACAGAGCACAAAAAAAAACAAAAGACTAACCTCCTTCATTCCATGCAAAACTGCACCAGTGACAGTAATATGAGATAGACCTTCTCTGCCAAAGTTACTTTGTGGGAGATTATTAATGTTCCTCACCAGTGGCAGGCCTAGAACAACATGGACATCTCAGAAACCGAGAAATAGTTCACATCCAATATTTAAATTTACCAAGGTCTAAGTGAATAAAACCTTAAGTATTCACCACAAATATAGAGTCACGGAAACTAAGTAATCAAAGCCACGCACTAGATTATCAAAACCAAAACAAATCTGGCAAAAGCTTTTCCATATAAAAGAAAAATTATACCTGATAGTTTAAAAGTTTGGCCATTTTCATAGCTGGAAGAGCATGTAGAAAGTTTAAGACTATCCACAACGTGTAAATCTAAAATGTGAATTAAAACTAAATGACAACCGGGCTTTTAGAAATGGCTGCATATATGAGCTTAGTTGAAAAGCATGTATGAGAGAGTCTTACATGATTATCATAAAAGAAGTCTCATAGAACATGAATTATTATGGTAGAATCTAAGAGGAGTCTAATGGAAAGAGGTCTCACGAAAGAGTCTCAGTTAAAGGTGTTTTAGTTATGTTAGTCTTCTGTTTATGTTCAGTTGTTTAATTGTTCTAGGACTTATCTTTTAGTGTTTGACTTTGTGTGTAATTGGGACAAGGGTAGTTCAATTGTAATTGGATTCTACCGGTTTCCTCTATTATAATTAGAGATTAATTATACTCAAATTACAACAAATCAATGTAAGTATTTCACTTTTCCAGAAATTCAACATGGTATCAGAGCAGGTTTTGTGAGTTGACTCGGTCAACCCACAAAGACTATGTTTTTTCTTCCAATCTATATCTCCTTATTAGTTTAGTTTAATTAATGTTTTTTATTACGATGTCCTTTTGTATGTTTTTTATTGTTTCTTCTCTCAAAGTTCTTCGTCCTTGATATTGCCCTAGGCAAATCTTCTTCCATTGCTTCCTCTTGGCCATATTTTTCACTACTGTAGAGAGCAAAGGTCCTTTCATCTTCCAAACTACTATCAGTCTCTCCTCCAATAAGCCTTCACCATTAGAGAAGGAGACTCTATAACCTCTCTTTCTCGACTACCTGAAGAACCGATGTGAGATTGTAGTCTACCTATGCTTCGGATTCGGCTTTCTTCTACTCTTTGTTTGATGTTCGCAATATTTGTTGCATCCTTCCGTCCTGCAATTGTTGCAGCCCCCTATTCCCATTCCTTTCTCAATTACCTATAGTCGTTTGGACAAAAGCAACCAGATGTACATGACAAGCAATTTCAAGACATCAAAGACCCCAAAGACGAGAGGTTCAAAACGAGGTTCATGGATTTCATTCACGGCATGATGTTGGTTCTAGTCTTCGATGTCTAAGTTACTAGCCTCCATGCCATATCCGTGCCACTAGAGGGTCCATAAACAGAGGTGGATTGCAAGTTTTAGAAAGGATGCTGCAAATTTTGACAGAGGGAAATAGGAGGCTGCAAAGAGAGCTGTTAGAACTTCGGGCGCCAAAGAGGTCCCTGCATATCTACATGCAAGTTCCCACAACTACTTCGGTCGTCCCTCCAACTGCCTTTTGCAAAGAATCTTTCTTCAATTAGGGCGCAAAGGGAAGCTGATGAACAACATCTGATGATGCTTAGTTAAATTTTGTCTTCTGAAGCACGAGAAGTTCCCAGTCATTGTGTTCTAGGATTAGGAAGAATAACCTAGCTGGTGCAGCAGCAATGGAGTACAACAACAACAATTGAGACCAAAAGATTATATCCTTCTCCTTATCCTATTTGGATTACAATTTATTCGTCTCAGTTTTGGCATCGACTTGAATTCCAGGTCATCTGTTTCACCTGCCCTCGGACTTGCAATTTGAGTCCTCACTGCAAGGGAGCATTAACAGTGGTTGCTGTCTTCAGAAATAGCAGGCTAAGTGATCGTCCTTCTGCTTATGTTCCTAGTTCCTAGTTCCTCGTTCCTTCTGCCCACGCCATGTAAATTTGTGCAGCGAAGGTAGGCTAGAGGCATCATGGTGAAGTGTTTTTTATAAGAAGTTGGTGGAAAGCATGAGCTGCTGGAACACATGAGATGCAATTCCCGCAGCACGTGTGCCAGCAGTCACACCACATGAAGGGCTTCAACTATGTGAGATACACCTGTTATTCATTCTTTGAACTCTGCACCTATGTAGTCTTTATTGACAGCAGATACTGGAACTTGCCTTGCTAGAAGAACTCAACCTCATTCTGGAGTTGCTTGTTCTAGCTTGTTTGTGTCAACTTACAGCAGCATATGGAATCTGTCATTGCAAGATGATCAGAGTCCACAGCCATGCATCAATTAATATTGGTCCAGTATTGGCTGGAGTCCTTTACGAGCTCTTTGACATTGCTGTCAAGATTAAAAATTTGAGAGCAGTAAAAGCTTTTCGATGGCTCTTCAATTCAAGGTGTTAGGAAAACACGCAACCTTCAGAAATACAAAGAAGAAACTCTTCTCTTTGCTTTGGATGCTGAAGCTGGTGTTGCTGTTGTAGCTGAGATTTTACATGACTCTGATTGGGAGAACCTGAACAGCTGGTATCATTCATGGCAGACACGTCCTCCAGGTTCCTTAATCTTCTGGTATGATTCCAAGTTTTTTTTTTTTTTTTTTGGAGGCATCTCTGTTTTCCAGGACATCTCTTGGTGGGTTTCTAATTCTACTCTTTGGTCAAACAATTCCTGGTTTGCTTTTGAGTCTAGTGTTTGAATTCTAGTTTGCTTTTGTTGGTGCAGTTAGTAGACATGGGAATTTCTTTTCAAATTGAATTAGGATTACTGCTATTGCTTCAGCTAGTTCCAGGCCTTGAAATATGTTTCCTACTCAAAACTAGAATTGTGCATGAAGTTCGTAAACATTTAAGTCCTTAGTTTTTTTCTGCATTGATGAATCTGAAGTTTCCACAGTTCTCACTTGCATAATGTTGTCCCTCTGCTGGACAAACATGCCGGATAGGTTGTTTTGAAAACATAATCCATGAGTCATATCCCTGCATAGTATCTTCTTGTTGCCATCATGTGTTCTCATACCCATCTCTAATAAAATTACCATTTTTGGTTTGAGGGGAGATTGCACAAGACAATTTGGCTTAGGGTCTCTTCTCACGTGTTGGCTTGCACAACATCGGTTGTGTATTTGTTGCATCGTCAACTCCAAAAAATTGTGTTCACCCCCCAAAAACCCCCTTCAAGTGATACTTGGTCAAATTGGTTTGTTAAGTTATTTCTGTTCTACCGTTATAGTCTCCCTTACTTTTTATTTTTTTAAAAAGGTTACATTCTAGTTATGTTGGGAAGTATTTTTTTTTTTTTTTGATGAAGAGATATGTTTGGAAGTATGAGTGTTACATAGTTGTCTCTTTCTGGTTAAAGTTGTTTTCCTCTAGTACTTCTTCAATTTACCATCTTGTGATTTTTTCACTTCAAAGCAATGCCTAAACCTACTACCTAAAAAGTCTAGAAGTGTGCCCAACATCCAGCTTGGGTTAAGTTTTTTATTCTTCACTCAAGAGGTGATTTGTGTTTGAGCTACTCTTAAAAAAGTGAGTAGTTTCTTTATTGTGCCCTAAAGTTTAGTCGTTTTCCGCCTCTCAAATTGAGCGGACTATGTTTTAGACTATGACATTTTTGACTGGTGTATGGAGATTTGTCGTATGGCTAAGAGTGATTTTTTTTCTCCCATATTGTGTTTTGTCCAAGGTGGGTCTCTATGTCCCTTTTATCTTCAACTTGAGGGAGAGAAGTAGAAAAAGTACAAGAAAAAAATATTTTATTCCACATGTTGTGGTAATTTTTATGTGACCAAAATATTCAAGAAAAGGGGAGAAAAAAAATGAAGATTTTCCATATATGAAAAAATTATAGCCAATGAAGATCAAAGACCAAGATTGCTAACCAATTTTTTTTTTTTCATTGCAAACTAAATTTATAAACTCCAGCTTGAGGGGGAGTATTGAAGAGTATATATGGGAGAGTCTTACATGACTCTCACAGAAAGAAATCTCACAAAGCAAAAATTAGTATGGTAGAGTCTACAAGGAGTCTTCACATAAGAGTTTCAATTAAAGGTGTTTTAGTTATGCTACTCTTCTATTTATATTCATTTATTTAATTGTTCTAGGACTTATCGTTTAGTGTTTGACTTAGTATGTAACTAAGACAAGGGTAATTTAATTGTAATTGGATTCTACTTGTTTCCTCTATTATAAATAGAGACTCATTGTACTAAAATTACAACAAGTCGGTGAAGTATTTCTTTTCAACCATAAAATTAAATGAAAAAAAAATCCACCCACACAAGAGATGGATAAGTGGAAAAACGAAATTTTTCCTTCATTTCTCTTTTAAGGCCTTTGTCCTACCTAAAGTATCAGTCCTCCAGCCTCTCAAAACTCCTTTTTTTATTAACCAACAACACTAAAGCTTTGTTGGCACTAAATAAAAGGTTATTCAATCCACTAGTGCAACTGAAGGAATTACCTCTTCTGAACCAGAACTAGAAAGAGCTCATAACCACTTCAGTTGAGCAGCTCTCCTCAACTGAAGGCGCACCTACTGTCACTATCAGTCTAGTCTCCCTTAGGTCCAGTTTCGATCTCCAACCCTCTTTCCCATGCATTTCTTAGGGCTTTTAGGTATGCCATGTCGCATTCCAGATTATCTAGATGCTTACGCTGGATGGAATGCCCTTAGCAGTTCTGGCCCTTATACAAGTTGGAATTCGTCGTTTCTTCTTGATCGTAACAATCACTTCAAGCAGTGGAAACAACAAAAGATGTGCTCCAAGTCCTTGGGCAGTTGAACAGAATCCAACCACACCAGAATGGATGGTACAAAGTGCTCCAGCTTTTCATACTTTTGGAGAACTTCCAGCTATCAAGGAGACGAAAAGCTATGTGAAGATATTTCTAGCCCCATAGCACAAATCTCACATATTTGGAACTGTATGCTTCACAGTCCCAGTATAAAAGAAAAGTGAAGGACGAAGGACAGATTGGAAAAAACTAAAACAAACATCAAACAGAGGCACTCTCTTTATACAAACTAAAGGAAAAAGCAAATAAAAGCAAGACTGATAAGCGGCTCTGGAACATGTTATGTTGGGATGAAAGTTGGCATTGACCATTTATCATCTTGTTTATTAATAGCTTTTTCCGAAGGCAAAAGATACAAAATCTATACTAAAATAATTTGTTATCCTCTGAACCAAGTGTCCACAATGAGGCCATGACCTAATTAAGTATAAAACCATAAAGCATAACAAGTAGTTTCTTAAAACAATGCTCAACCTTAGAACAAGAGAAAAAATTAAAACGACAAAGAAGAGGGGATTCTTTTAGGAGGAGAAAAAGAACCGGCGAACAAACCTTTGGTGGAACAAAGGGAAGCGTCGGCAGTCATCCAGCAGAAAAGAGAAATGAGGAATAAAATCCAAGCCTTAGCCATTTTAGCTCATCTCATTTTGGCGCTCCCATTTGCTGCTCGAGTTATAATTTTCGTTCTGCTTTTACTCGAAACATCTAGGCCTTCGAGAGTGCGGAAGGAGGAGGACCATGGGCAAAGAGGTTTTGGGTTCGGATGCGGTATTGAAGATTGGTTTATTCGAACAGCGATACGATGCCGGCTCCGGATCCGGAGATTACCCATTTATAAGGTGGATCTGACTCCGTAGGCCGAGTCAATTTGAGTCACCGTTTAAACTCGGACCGAGCCTTACTGATTCTGAGTCGCGGGTTGAAGATTGTTTGGTTGGATTACTTTTCTTGGTGTAACATTCTCAATATCATTTTAATCAAATCCAACGAGTCTTTGGCAAGACACTCATTTTATACTAAAATTTGTTAGTATAACATAAATCAGTCCATATGAAAGTTAAAAGTGAATTATGGCTAGACATAATAATGATTCTCGCAAAAATTTTAAGTGTTATCGTCTTGGTTTTTCGAGTTTCAAGTTTCCTACTCCCATCCAAGTCTTGGTCCACACGCACACCCTCATTGACCCCTCATTTTGTCACCAATTTGTCCCTCTTAACCTCCTTTGCTACCTCTAAATTTTACCATAGTCCAACCCTTCGGATTGATGCTCCTCTCTTTTAAATCCTTCTAAAAATCGCCATTCCACGATAACTTAGGGCCAAATGTAGATTACTTTCTCAAGACAAACTCCTATAGAACCAACAAACTACAAACATGCTCCTCCTCTTCCCCATTGGCACCAAGCTATGCAAATTGAGTTCAGTGCTTCTACTAAAAATAACACATACCAACTAGTAACTTGATTGCTAGACATGCATATAATAAACTTTGAATGGTTCTCTAGGACCAAGTACCATGTTGTTGATAGAAGCCTTGACGAGTTCAAGGAAAGACTAGCAGCTTCCTGATATCGATAATGATCAAACTTTTGGTCATACAATTTGCTCTCAAACCTTCCAACTCATTCTCTCCCTTGCATTACATTATAATTGGTCTTTACATCAATTTGTCATCAATAATGTGTTCATTCATAGGCATTCAAAAGAACAAGTCTTTGTGTCAATCCCCCAAAGTTGAAGGTTTATCTATTGGATTTAAGATCCCATGATGAAGGATGTGAAGTAATAAGTCAAAGGTAATTGATAGACTGAAGAGAAGAAATAAGAGAAGGAAGATGAGAGGAAGAAGAAGGGAAAAAGAGTGAGTGAGAGAGAGAGAGAGATGGACAACTAGAGTGTTTGAGAAGGGGGTGGGGGGGGGGGGGGGGGCGGGGGGGGGGGGGGGAGGATTAGGGTTTGAGTCATGTCCCAAATCCTCCCCCTCACATGTATTTATAATAATTGATATATAAAGAATTACATCAACACCCTTTGCCTTAAGAAGGGAAGAAAATGAGACAAAGATAAAGGATGATTCACATGATTGTCACTACTTATAAATTCTATCTTCTAACACTCCACCTCAAGCTAGGGGAGAGAAAACATCATAGATACCCAGCTTCCCGTATATAGTGGTCTGGATCTTGGATGTGACTAGTTTTGTAAATATGTCTGCCATTTGTGCTTGAGATGAAACATGTTTGAGAAATTAAATACCCGCTTGAAATTTCTCTCGTTTAAAGTAGCAATCTACTTCAATATATTTTGTTCTCTCGTGGAAGACCAGATTTGAAGCAATATGAATGGATGTCTGGTTGTCACAATATAATTCCATATGGACTTCTTTGTAGAACACTAATTCAGTAAGAAGATATCTGATCCATAAAAGCTCACTAACTGCATATGTCATAGCCCTGTATTTTGGTTCTACAATGGATCTTGCAACAATATTCTGCTTTTTACTTCTCCATGTAACCAGGTTACCCCCAACTAAGGTATAATACCCAGAAGTGGACTTCCTGTCATCAGGTGATCCAACCTAATTTGCATCCGAAAAACCTTCAATGTTGAAGTGATCATGATTTTTATAGACAAGTCCCTTCCTCGGGGCTCCTTTTAAATTCCTCCATATCCTCTCCAGAGCTTGCCAATGAGTAAGTTGTGGTTTGTTCATATACTGACTAACTACACTTACTACATATGATATATCCGGTCCGGTCATTGTGAGGCAAATAAGTTTTCCCACAAATCTCTGATATTTACCTATAACAACATCTTCATCCGAGTTTGCACATAGATTTGTGTTAGCATCCATAGGAGTATTTGTTGGTAGACATCCCATCATCCATGTGTCTTCAAGTAGATCAAGAACATACTTTCACTGATATAAGATGATCCCATGCTTGGATTGGAAGAACTCAATACCCAATAAATATTTCAAAAGTCCAAGATCTTTTGTTTTGAATTCTTTAGATATCTTCTCTTTGACTTATTTTATACTATCTACATCACTTCCAGTTAAGACAATATCATCCACATAAAATGTTGTTAATACACTACCCTTTAAGGTATTCTTGACAAAGACAAAATGATCTACTAAGCATCAGTTTAATCCAAACCGCAACATTGTATGGCTAAATTTGTTAAACCAACCCTGAGGAGACTATTCTAGACCATATAAAGATTTCTATAATCTGCATATCAACTCCCCCTCAAACCACAAAGCCAAGTAATTGTTGCATATAGATTTCTCCCTTAATATCACCATTCAAAAATGCATTATTCACATCCAATTGATATACCTGCCAAGAGGAATTAGCAGTGAGTGATAATAAGATTCTTACCAAGTATAACTTAGCTACTAGGGAGAAAGTTTCCTCATAATCTACTTCATCACACTGAGTAAACCCCTTTGCAACTAGACATGCCTTGAGATAAACTACAGAACCATCTGGATTGTGCTTAATAATAAAAACCCATTTACAATCCACGAGTTTCTTTCCTGGAGGAAGTAAAACCTAGGCCGAAATCAGATTCTCATATAATGCATTTGTTTCCTCTTCCATTTATGTCTTCCATCTTGGATGCCTTAGAGCCTCCTAATACCATTGTGGGACAGAGATGGAAGAGATAGATGCAAAAAATTGATAACAAGAAGAAGACAAACGATAACAAGAAACAAAATTGGATATAAGATGAGAAGTAGAGGGCCTAATATAAGTCCTAGGCTCCTTCCTAAGAGCTATGGGCCTAGTATCAAATTGTGGACCAAATAAAATAGGGGAAGATGGACTTACCGTAGAGAGATCCATAAACTCCACAGGTGTTGTATTGACCAATGCTTCAGGGGGATGAATAGAGAGATCCGCATCAAGTGGCACAACAGGCTTTGGAGTTGCTTGAATAGATAAAAGACTTGGAGGAGCAACCTTTGAAGAATAAAAGGATGTGTCGTAAAAAATGTGACATCCCTGGAAACAATTAACTTTTGAAAAGAAATCATAGCAAACATATCATTTTTGGGTACGAGAGTAACCCAAAAAGACACATTTAAGAGCATTGGGGTCTGGTTTACTTTTTTGTGTGCATGTGATATGAACAAAACATGTGCAACCAAATACCTTTAAAAGAAGGGAGAAAAGGACATCGTGGAAATAACAAGGAATATGGGAACTTATGGCTAAGTACTAAATATGGTAGCCTATTAGTAAGGAAACAGGTTGTAAGAATTGCATGAGGTAAATGAAAATAGGGCAAATTCATGGAGTAGAGTAGGTCACGAGCTACCTCAAGGATATTTAGATTTTTTCTTTCGGCTACACCATTTAAATGAGGGATGGAGGAACAAGATGTCTGATAGATAATGTCATTATCCTTACAAAAGGATTGAAATTCTCCCGATAGATATTCTTTGGCATTATCATAACGAATGACTTTTATCTTTTTACCAAATTGAGTGGACACCATGGCATAGAATGATTTAAAAATAGAAAGAATTTCATACCTATCTTTGAATAAAAATAGCCATGTAACTCGAGTAAAGTCGTCAATAAATATAATGAAATACTTAACTTCAAAGATATTCAAGACACTCAAGGTCCCCATACATCCGAGTGAATCAATGAAAAGGGAACAACACCTTTAAGTTCCCCATACATCTCACGTTGGAAGGGATTCTGTCATTAAGATTTGCTCTTGATCTTCTTACCTAAAAGTTTAAAAAGAAAAAAAGGGAAAGAAAAGGTTGGAATTACATGATTAGTTGGCACATGACTTATAGAAGGAAAGCTCCTTCTTTAGAAGATCCAGAAGATTGATTGAGATTTTTGTTTTTATAATTTTACATACTTTGATCTTCTCATTGAAGTGTATCCTACGTGGGAAAAGATTATACCAAAAAATTTTAAGGAAAAGGCAACAAAGGCTAGATTTTTTGGTTAGTGGTTGACACCAACCAACTAGAAGGAAATGTTCCTTCTTTAAAGGATCTTCAAAATATCTGAGATTTTGTTTTGGTATAATTACTGTTTACCTCCCTTAATTATCCCCTTGCCTAAAATAAGAAAGGGGAGTGAAGGATTGAGATTGGTTTGTTGAAGTGACATCTAAGACACTAAAGGAAGGTTTTTTATCTTATTTTTAGAAAGTGGTTGATTGAAGGAAGATTTCCTTGATTTGATTTCTTTGTGAATATTCTTGATGAGGAGGACAACTCCTCTATTAAGTGGTTAAAGTATGGTCCACCTTGAGACAGCCATATAGATATGGGATACTTGTGTGAAAGTACTCTATCATAGAGAACCTCCATAAATTGTATGATGTTATTCAAAACTTATTTAATCCCAAACAAGGGGACAATCTACATGAGTTCTTGGTACGGTTTCAAGGGCTGAATCAGGAGTGGAAAATTGTTTAGCCCTACTCCATTGATATATCAGTTCAAGAAAAATAGTGGGAAGCCTTAATAGCTACTATCTTTTTATCAAATATCAAACCATAACTTGAGATGGCCAAGACTCAACTTCTCAACTCCTCGACACTTCCATCATTTCGTGACATAAGTGCTATATTACTTCGGATACCAGACTAATCTTCCACCACTCATACTAGGGAATCCTCTGCTATGTACTCAGGTAATAGGGTACACCCTCTACCACCAGAGGATGTAGTAGAAATTACAAAGGAGGCCAAGCAAGAGGTGGTAGGACTAGCTTTGGTCCTTCGAGGTCTGATAACAAGGTATGCACTCATTGTGGAGGACAAAATCATTTTGTGAAAACCTGTTGTAAGATGGGCCCAAGCCCATAAGAAGTAGGACCCACCATGATTACCACGAGCTGGCATACTTATCACATAAGTTGGAAGGTCAAGTGGGACTCACAAAAATAACCACAAGTTGGTTGGAAGATCAAGAAGGACTCACAAAGATAACCACATGCTAGTTAGAAGATCAAGTGGGAGCCATAAAGATAGCCATGAGCTGACATCTTTATCTTATGGTCACGTCCTCATAGAAGAGTTCTAGTTTGAGTTATGTTGTCTTTTATTTATTTGAGTTATTTAAATAGTGATAGGACTTATCTTTAAGTGTTAAAGTTTGGGTGTAATTGGGACAAAGGTAGTTTTATTGTAATTGGACTCTACTACATTCATCTATTATAAATAGAGGTTCATGTACTCTGATTATGTAAATCAAGGAAGTATTTATTGTCAAACGCCTAGCCAATACAACCCAAAAGACTAGTCTATTAAGTGCGAAAAGCCAAGTACCTAACCCATCAATGGTGGACGAAACCACCTAGCTCTGACACCCACCTTTCCCGTTCCCTACTGCTTCACCCGGGATTCGATCGCGGAATGTGGTACCCAGCTCTGATACCATGTCAAACTCCTAGCCAATACAACCCAAAAGACCGGTCTATTAAGTGCGGAAAGCCAAGTATTTAACCCATCAGTGGTGGACAAAACCACCTAGCTTTGACATTTCTCTTTTCCATAAATTCAACATGGTATCATAGCAGGTTCTGTGAATTGACTTGGTCAACCCACATAGATAATATGATCCTTTTCTGATCTATTATTTCAAGCAGTTTAGGTTTCATATTTATCTTTTTTCAGTCCCTACACCCGTTAGTTGTTTTATGTTTTTCACCTATATACTGAGATTTTAATATTGCAACTTATATATTGAGAGAAATTTATTGGAATCTACTTTCCAAGGAAAAACTATTTTTTTTCAATTGGAGTTATCTACAAAGAGAAATCGATATTTGAAGCAACAAAGATCAGATTGCAAAAAAGGTTCTAGCAGAACCAGAAGGCTTCAACTTCCGAGGTATTTTATACTATCAAGAACGAGACTATATATAGAGAATTATATATCAAACAAAATATCTATAAGTTTAATTTCTTACCTATTCAACCAATTCTCAATCTGAGTTATCTACAAAGAGAAATCTATATTTGAAGTAGAGAAGGTCAGATTGCAAATAAGGTTCTAGCAGCAGCAAAAAACTTCAAATTCCGAGGTAATTTATGCTACCAAGAATATAAAGAATTATATATAAAAAGAAAGAGAGGTGAGTCTATTTTCTTACCTATTCAACCAATTCTCTATCTGAGTTTTTTATAAGGAGATATTGATCTTGGAAGAGTCAATAGTCATACTGGCAAAAGGAGAAAAAAGTACATAGTTCAGCCAAATTACAATGACCGAAATATATCAAATTATTTATCTCAAAAGAAGTATAATTTATGAAGAGAAGTTATACTTTGATGAAATTTATTTAAGTCTATTTTTAGAAGGAGAAAATTTTATGTCCATCTGATCTATATTTAAAGATATATTCGCATTGGAAGAATCAAAGGTCATGATGGTATCCTGTTGCATCGAAAAATCCGAATTTAAACCGATTGTTTTGCAACACTTTTTAAGTTGCTTTATCAGGAAAATATCTCACTTCTCCCTGGTTTGAGGACTTATTACTACATCTATGATATTTGGTTTAAGCTGGGATCACTGGCATTACCTTCCACCTTGAGGGGGAGAAGTAGAAGAAGTACAAGTAAGAGGTATTTTATTTCATATGTTGTAGATAAGTTTTATGTCACCAAAATATTCAAGAAAGGGGGAGCACAAAAGATGAAACTTTTGAATCTAAGAAGAAATTTTTACATCGGATTATTTCATGGGTCCTTTTACGAGGTTTATTATTTTGGTTCGTGTTATATGGGCTCAAGCTCATTTCAGTTGTAGCTATTATGTCTCTTTGGATGAGACATTATTATTGAAGAAGTGGTAGCCCCAATATCCTTTCTCATACCATCCTTTATTTGACTCTCAAAAATATCTTTACGCCAACCCTTATTGTAACCTTATGAGTGTTGCTATGGTTGGGACACCGTGACAAAGAAGTTTATTACTACATTTATGTTACCCGTTAATTTCTACCTGTGAGAGTCGGTGCCCGGGTTGGGACACTGTGATGAACGAGCTTATTACTACATCTATGTTACATCACCATGGTGGAAGAACTTATTACTACATCTATGTTTTACCCACCTGAATTGGCATTTATTACTCCTACCACTTTAGAGTCATTGTCTTATGGAGGGACATGGTGATGGAGGCATTGCATATAGACCCACTACCAACAGAAGATAGGAGTGTGCTCCAACCTACTGGAGTATGGAGCAATGTCATGCGGCTTGAAGTGATTTTACTCTCACTTATCTTATGTCAGTTGGGCCTCATGGAAGAGCCACCAACGTGAGGGGGTGTTGGAAGATATAGAGGACTGCCATTTTATACAAAAAGATCTTATACATCATTTACAGCAAGCCGGGAGTTCATGATGTTCTCTCACCCCCAGCTTAAGGGGGAGTGTTGTAAGATGGGCCCAAGCCCACACGACCAAGGAAGTCCCACATATCTAAAAGTAGGGGTGGCTTCGAACCGAGCCGGTTCGAGAGCCGGCTCGGTATCGGCTCGGTTTGATTCGTCATTTATCGAGCTCGAGCACCGAAATCGGCTCGTTTACCTTAACGAGCCGAGCTCGACCGAAGCTAGGTTCGGTTCGTCGGCTCGCGAGCCAGCTCGAAATGAGTCGGATCGATGTGAATCGGTAAAGGGATCGCGAGCGAGCGGGGGAGCGGGAGCGGGAGCGAGAGCAAGGGGGGGAAAATTTTTTCCTCCCCCCTCGTCACCACCGACCCCTCCCATCGGTTGTTGTCGCCACCTCTACCGCCGTCGTAGCTGTTCGCCGGCGTCTATACCGCCATCGCAGCTGCTCGTCGGCGCCTCTGTGGTCGTCCGTTCAATTTCTTCCTCTCCTCGTCGTCGCCTCTATTTCCGTCGCCGCTGCTTCCGTCACCGCCGCTTCCGTCGCCGCCGACTCCGTTGTGGCCGTCATCCCCGACGATAGGTCCTCCCCGATGGTGTAACCCCCTTCCCTCTGCGTCGTCTCCGTGGAAAACCAGAACAAGGGAGAAATAATCTCCCCCTTCCTCGCGAGAAAATCGCACGTGCGAGATCATAAAATAAAAAAATAAAAAAAACTTTTCCTCTGAAAAAAATTTAAAATAAATTTTATAGAAATAATTTTCTATAAACTATTAGTGTCTCATTTTTTTAAAACATTTTTCTAATTGAAATTTTTTATTAAAAATCATATAATTTTCTAAGTAAGATTTTTCGTACCAAGATGGGGTAGAAAACTGTATAGAAAATTTTTGAATAAGTATTTAACAGTTGATGATGTAATACTTTTAGCATGAAGCAATTTTCATTGCAATTTTGTGTTTGATATTTTATTTAATTAAAAATTTATCGATAAGTATAATAATATATTAGATTGATTATTAATTTTTATTTATTTCCCTAGAAGAGACAATAAAAGGTCCATTTAACTTTCCTAAGAAAATTTTAAAATATTTCCTGTAATTTTCTAATAAGTCACTAATAGTAATAAGATTTTATTTAAAGGTTTTTTTGGAAATATGTATCATAGGAAAAATATTTTAAGTTTTTCCTAGAATATAAATTTTTATCTAGGGGCACTAAGGAGGCCATAATAAATTATGGCCAGATTCAAAAATTACAAAACAAGCTAGACAACAATTGGAGTAAAAATATTAATATTGGTGCATTTTAATCTCCATTATTGAAATTTAATCCTAAACCTCCCCTATCATTATATTTTTTAAAAATGTATGCATAATTTATATATAATTTATTCAAAGCCACCCCTACGTGCGAGATCATAAACAAAGAAAATCTCTTTGTCCCTTCCTCATGGCTCTTAAATAAATTGAAAAGATATTTTAGTAGAAATACGTTTCTAGAGACTATTAGTGGTTTTTTCAATAAATGTTGAAAAGACATTTTTAATAGAAATATAGGGACCATTAGTGCCTCATATTTTTTCAAAATATTTTTTTAATTATAAATTCTTTTTAAAAAATCATATAATTTTTCAAGTAAGATTTTCTTGCCAAGATGAGTTAAAAAACCATATAGAAAAATTTTGAATAAGTATTTGACAGTTGATGATATAATACTTTGAGCATGAGGCAATTTTCATAGCAATTTTGTGTTGACATTTGATGTGATTAAAAATTTATTGATAAGTATAATAATATATTAGATTAATTATTAATTTTTATTTATTTCCTTAGAAAAGGCAATAAGAGGTCCATTTAACTTTCCTAAGAAAAATTTAAAATATTTCTTGTAATTTTCTAGTAAGTCTATAATAGTAATAAGATTTTATTTAAAGGATTTATAATTTTTATTTGGGTGATTGTAAATTGATAGTGATATTTTATTTAATTTTGTTGTGTTTGATTATTGTATGGAGTTTATTTAGAATGTTATGCAGTGTATGGAGTGTTTAGATTATTTTATGGACTGTATAAACAATTTCATGAAGTGTTTATGGAATGTATAGACAATTTTATGGAGTGTTTATGCAGGTATTATGTATATTGATTATGCCCAATTTTAAGTACAGGTCATGCCGAATTTTATACAAGTATTATATATATAGATTATGCTCAATTTTAAGTAGAGGTTATGCCCAATCTTATACACATATTATATATATAAGTTATGCCCAATTTTATTTAGAGGTCATGCCCAATTTTATGTAAAATGTATGCATAATTTTATATACATTTTATTCGATATATATTTTTTGAAAAGTTTTAAATGTATGTTGAGGCTCGAGCTCGGCTTGAACTCGGCTTGAACTCGTTGGGCTCGAGCTCGATAACAATTTTAGGCTCGAGACGAGGCTCGTCTCAAAGCTTGGCTCGAAGCTCGGCTCAAAATATTTAAATCAAGCTCGACTCGAACATAAGCAGGTTCGGGCTCGGCTCGGCTCGATGCCACCCCTATCTAAAAGTATTGTAAGATGGGCCACACGACCAATGAAGGCCCACATATCTAAGAGTATTATAAGATAGGCCCAAGCACATAAGTAGGATCCACCATGATTACCACTAGCTGGCATACTTATCACATAAATTGGAAGATCAAGTGGCACTCACAAAGATAACCACAAGCTAGTTGGAAGATCAAGAAGGACTCACAAAGGTAACCAAGAGTAGGTTA
The DNA here is from genome assembly GCF_029961685.1 of Aristolochia californica. Lineage (NCBI taxonomy): Eukaryota > Viridiplantae > Streptophyta > Magnoliopsida > Piperales > Aristolochiaceae > Aristolochia > Aristolochia californica. Next base: position 10,617,435 of record NW_027181992.1, on the reverse strand, counting down.
GAAGATCAAGTGGGACCCACAAAGATAACCATGAGCTAACATCTTTATCTTATGGTCACGTCCTCATAGAAGAGTTCTAGTTTGAGTTATGTTGTCTTCTATTTATATTGAGTTATTTAATTATGCTAGGACTTATCTTTAAGTGTTAGAGTTTGGGTGTAATTGGGACAAAGATAATTTTATTGTAATTGGACTCTACTACCTTCCTCTATTATAAATAGAGGTTCATGTACTCTGATTATATCAGTCAAGGAAGTATTTCTCTTTTCCATAAATTCAATGCCAACCAGGCCTTGGTTCATACTCATAAAAATGAAGACATACCTGAGTCACATAGAGGAAAGATAACTATAATCGATGAATATTATGAATTCTTGCAAAGACTGAAGACTATGATGGTATCTTCTCTTGCATTGTTATGGTCTTGGGGTTAAGCACCTATGCCTTCCGCTCCTAACATGCCGGTCTTTTGGGTAGTATTGGCTAGGTGCTTAACATTTGGTATTAGAGCGGGTTCCCACATCGCGAGTTCGAATCCCCGAGGGGAGTCCTGGCAAGGGTGTCGCGAGCCCCGGATGTGGTCGTTGTAAGGGATTATGGGATCTTGACCCGACACCCGTCATTAAGTGTTAAGTCGCCGTGGACGTCGGCTCGCGAAGGTGGGGTGTACTATTATGGTCATGGGGTTAAGTACCTATGTCTTCTACTCCTAATAGGCCGGTCTTTTGGGTAGTATTATCTAGGTGCTTAACATGCATCTTCTTCCACTACTTCTACCACTATCTCTTCAGGTGTGCCCTCTGCCACTTCCTCCTCTTCACCTTGGATCATTGACTCAGGAGCCTCCGAGCATCTGACAGGTAACAAAAGTTTATTATATTCTATGTCCCCCTGTTTATCAGACAAGTTTGTAACCATAGCTGATGGATCTCAAACCAAAGTTCTTGGGAAGGGAGACTCCTCTACTACACCTTCGCTTTCGCTTACTGATGTCTTATTGTTCCACAGTTTCCCTTAAACTTATTGTCTGTTAGCCATTTCACCAAACGTTTCAATTGCTCCATCATCTTCTCGCCTTCCTCTTGTATTTTTTAGAATCTAACAATGAAGCAAGTGATTGGTGGAGGCCTTTAGTACTTGGACTTGTCTTCGGTGACTACAGTGTCCACTTCTCAGACAGAGGTCAGATTATGGCACAACCGGTTCGGACATCCATCAACAACATCACTTCAATAATTATTACCTTTTTTAATAATATTGTTTGGTTTAAACTGTGACGTATGTCAGTTGAGAAAACACTAGAGGACCACATACTCTACTCGAGATGAAATTAAAGGTATGGAAACCATTGAGTGTCTCAAATATTTCGCAAGTTAACTATTTTGTCATGTTTGTGGATGATTTTATTTGAGTCACATGGCAATTTTTGTTTAAAGAAAGATCTGAAAAAATTTCCATCAAGTCCTTTCATGCCATGGTCAAAACTCAATTTGGTAAAAACATATATGTTTTTCGTTTTGATAATGCCAAAGAGTGCCTCTTTGGTGTATTTTTGTTTTACAAGGATCAGAGCATTATCCATCAAACATCATATGCCTACACCCCTCAACAAAATAGTGTAACTGAAAGAAAAAACGGACATCTCCTAGAGGTAGCTCGAGTTCTATGAATGTGTCCTATTTTTACTGGCCTCGGGCCATAGTTATTGGTTGCTTCCTTATTAATCGGTTGCCTTCCTCACTGCTTAAACATAGATCCCCTTATTCGTTGTTATTTCTTGATGAAGACCTTTTCTCTTTTCCCTTAAAAGTTTTTTGATGCACATGTTTTGTTCGTGTCACCCCCAGAAGAGTAAGTTTGATCCTAAGTCTCAAAAGAGTATCTTCTTGGGTTACTCTCGTACCCAAAAAGGTTATGTCTGCTATAATCATTCTCTTCATAAGGTACTTATCTCTAAGGATGTTACTTTTTTTTAGGACACATCTTTTTATTCTTCCAAAGATGCTCCTTTGGGACTCTCATCGATTCAAACAACTCTAAGACATGTTGTGCCACTTGATGCGGATCTCCTTCAACCCCATGAAGCAACGACCGATACCACACCTATGGAGTTTACGGATCCCTCCGAGGTAAACCCATCTTCACCTATCATCTTTCACCCACAATTTGATACTAGATCCACAGCTCTACGAAAGGAGCTTGGAACTTGCACTAGGCCCTCCACTTCTCATTGTGCATCAAATTTTGTTTCTCACCATTGATTCTCTTCTTCTTGTTATCAATTTCTTGCATCTATCTCCTCTATATTTGTCCCACAATCATATCAGAAGACTCTGAGACATCCAGGATGGAAGAATAAATGAATATTTTATATGAAAATCAGACATAGACCTTGGTTCCGCTCCCTTCAGCGAAGAAACCCATGGGCTGCAAATGGGTTTTTACCATCAAGTACATTCCTAATGGTTTTGTGGCTCATCTTAAAGCCCATCTCATCGCCAAAGGCTACACTCAATGCTATAAAGTTGATTATAAGGAAACCTTCTTCCATTTGGCCAAGTTAAATTCAATACTAATCCTATTATCACTAGCTACAAATTCTTCTTGGTCGGTATATCAAATCGGTGTGAAAAATATCTTTTTAAATGGTGATTTTAAGGAGGAGATCTATATGCATCAACTACCTGGTTGGTTGAGGGAGAGTTGGTATGAAAATTGAAGAAATCCCTATACTGCTTAAAACAATCTCATCAGGCTTGATTCAACAAATTTAGCCAAGCTATGTTGCAGTTTGGGTTCCATAGATGCTTCATTGATCATTTTGTATTTGTCAAGAACACCTCGAAAGGAAGTGTATTACTGATAGTTTATGTAGATGATATTGTCTTAACAGGTAGCGATGCGAAAGGAATACAAGAACTCAAAGAGAATATATGTTAGGAATTCAAAATAAAAGACCTTGGACTTATGAAATATTTTTTTGGATATTGAGATCTTCCAGTCAAGACATGGGACTATCTTATCTTAGAGGAAGTATGTTCTTGATCTACTAGAAAACATAGAGATGATGGGATACTGACCGACAAACACTCCTATGGTTGCTAACTCCAAGTTTGTGCAAGCTCCAGTGAAGATTGTGGATGTAGGAAAATATCAGAGACTTGTTGGAAAACTCATCTATCTTACAATAACCAAACCAAATTTAGCATATGTCGAAAGTGTGGTTAGGCCGTACATGCATAAACCACAAGTTATTCACTAGCAAGCTCTAAAGAGAATCCTCTGATACTTAAAAGGAGCTTTGGGCAAAGGACTTCTATATAAATGTCACAGTCACCTCAACATCGAAGCATTTACAAATGCTGATTGGATTGGATCACTTATGACAGGAAGTCCACATCTGGGTATTGCACCTTCATTAGAGGGAACTTGGTTACATGGAGGAGTAAAAATAAAATATGGTTGTTAGATCCAGTGTTGAAGCAGAATACAAGGCTTTAACCTCAGCAGTCAGTGAACCTCTATGGATCAAATCTCACCTCACATAATTAGGGTTCCACAAAAAGACCCCTATGGAGCTCTATTGTGACAACCAGCCAGCCATCCACATTACTTCAAATCCAATCTTCCACGAGAGAAAAATTGCCACTTCATACGAGAAAAATTTTAGGCTAGCATTTTTCTTTCAAACATGTCTCATCTCAAGGACATGCATCAAATATATTCATGAAGTAGGTCACATCCAAGATACAAACCACTATATGCAAATCCAGGATAATATCCCTTCGCATTGCTGCCATCCGGGAGTATTGGAAGCAGCAATGCAAAGGGGCTTTCTTTCCCTCAGCTTGAGGGGGAGTGTTGGAAGACATCTCAACGGGGCATTAAGGGAAGTACCTTCCCCACATCAAAGAGATGGCAAAGGGTGTAAATTAGTGTTCTTCTCATAGGATGGCACAAGGGTGTAAATAGAGAATATGATGTATGTCTACTTATGTATTTTCCTTTCGAGAGCTTGTAGCCCGAAGGGCAATGTTGTCATCGTAACCTTCCTTCATAAATTATAAACAGAAACTCAAGTCAAGGGGTGGATCATCTCTCAAATTTGATTTTACACTTTTCTCTCAAATTCGTCCATACACTTTTCTCTCAAACTCTCTCTCTCTCTCTCTCTCTCTCTCTCTCTCTCTCTCTCTCTCTCTCTCCATCTCCTTAGCCTTCCCTCTCTTCTCTTCCTTCTTCCTCTCCTTTTCTTTTTCTCTTCTTCTTCTTTCTCTCCTCTCTCATCCTCTTGGCCGAGTACCTTTCATGGGATCCTAAATCTAACATTTACTGATAGATAAAAAATGTATAGGAAATTTGGAAACATAGTGCGTTGAAGACAATGAAATACATGACGATGCTTGGGAAACACCTTTCCCTTCGACACGAGACTTGGACCATCACCAAGAAAAACCAAGTAACAGAAGAAGAACGACCAAGAGAAGAAAACATCAACTTGTTACCTGTCATATATGCAGAGGCACCAAAAACAAGGAGCCCACTAGAGGTAGGAGTGGCCTAGAAGCAATTGTACTTGATTGAGCAAACAATATATTTGACCAAAGAGCTAGGCTGATCTAAGGCTCTAACTCACACTTGAGGGGTTCGATCCACATTTCCACTTCGCGACTAGTTTCAATAAGTCATCAATGAAACTGTTACGACCTTAAGAGCTATCCTAACGTCCAACCACACTACTATTAGCCCAAGGTAGATTACCAAACTTTCTCAATTTTGTGCAAAAATATGATCCACCTTGCCACAATGATAACAAGTCTTATCTCGACCATAACCACTAGCACCATCTCTATCTCAACAACCACCTTAAGGTTGTTTCAACTTATATTTTATCACCCATTTCTACTCTTTGAGAGTCCGTACCTGGTGTCGTACTTATCATTGGGATACTGTAATGGAGGAGTTTATTACTACATCTATGTTATTTGGTTCAAGCTGGGATCGATGTACCAATAAAAAGTAGAGTGGGTGATGCCTGTCATTCACACGACGAGGATAAAAGATCCACATGTACCAATAAAAAGTCTCAAAGGATTTAAAAACACTCATATAAATAAAAGGGACCAACCATAGCAACGCACCAAAAAGGGTTGGCCAAAGGAGGTAAATGAGAGTCAAATAAAGGATGGAAGGAGGAAGGCTACCAAATAACCAATGGGTAATGGGTAATGAGGAAGATAAGATGCCGAAGGCACCATGTGCTTTATTTTCCTAAGAAATTCAAATTTTGCATTAGACGAACCAATGTTGACCGTAGGTCAGCAAATAATAAACCCAAGGCAAGCAATCGAGGAGTTCTTCATAAATAATGTCTCAATCAAAGAAACACAATAGCAACAACAGAAATGGGCCAATGCCAAAATAACATGTACCAAATGTGCAGTTGCATAGCAGCAGATAACCACTAAATACTGGAAGTCCTTAAGAGTAATAAGGACACATCAAATAATTTGTAGGGAGTCCATCAAGAAGTTGTGCCCCAAGTAATAAGTTCGATCTGAATCATAGACTGCCAATAATAAGTTGAACCGAATAATAAGCTGAGGTATAACTACAAAACTAAGTTTGTTGATAATCAATACATAAAAAAACCTAGATACATATACTAGATAACAACATTTGATAATCAACATAAGAGTGAGAAAATCAAATCCTTAAGAGGACTATGATGAACTTATGTGCGCATCCATGTTAGCTCATGGAGAGTAATTATTGGCCTACTAGATTCAAACAATAGATGGAAAGGTGTTGATTACAACAACTGATTCACCAACTTGATAAAAACAGTTGATTCACCAGTTTGACAAAAACAACCAAAAGTAACTACAAGGTGTGGAAGTCATCTTTATGTTGGAATTCAAAAGAACAAAAACAGCAAGCAGCTGAATAGCAGAGGTACGTAGATGGATCTTCTCAACATGCTCTCTCTCCCTCTCCTTGGTTGTCTCTTTTCTTTTTCCTTTTACTACTCCTTCTTTCTTCCATCTGTTGCATAACAATGTGATCTATGAATTCCTGAAAATCAACATGGTATCAGAGTAGTAATTTTCAGGATTTTAATTATTTTTTCCTACTCGGATTATGCGTTATGAAGGCGTTGTTATGTTAATGAAATATGACGAAGTCTTATTCTAAGAATCGTCTTCTTCTCTGTTTTGTTTACTGCTGCTTGGTGGATGATCAATATCTTTTTTTCTCTATCTTTTTTGCCTTGCTGGTTTGGTTTATGGATCTTGGTTTCCAGTAACCTTATCATCGTGGATCAAAAAAGAATTCTGCTACATCATGGTAGTTTTTAAACTGTGTGTTTTCTTCTCTGGTTTGTGGTTGCACGTGATTCAAATTATATTGTATTTTATCTTCTTGTTATCTCTGAGTATCTATGTTTGATCAATGTTCCTATTTTTCAGGAAGTTACATCAATTAGATAGAATCCTTATCAAGTCATTCTCAGTTCAATACAATAATTGTTTTGATCATAAACTTATCAAAACAGAAATTTGAACATGTATTGTCTATTGTCTTCTGTTTTCAACTACTATTTTTTTTCTTGGACTTAGTCGTTAATGCTACTGTTGTTAACACTATTATGCTTATCATCGGTCGTATCTTACTTGGTGTATGCATTGGATTTGGAAATCACTCGTTGATGCAAGTTTTTTTGTGCTTCAAAGATCTGAATTAACTCCAGACAATTGTGGTTATGATTCTAAATCTTATCTGAATTTAATATCTTGACCTTGCTTAGACATTAGGGAGTTTCCTTAATGATCAGCAACAAGGAACAAATTCTACTCTAGTATTGGTTGCTAATCAACTGGTTCTATGGTATGACTAGCTCTCGGTTGAATGTCTAAAATAATTACTGATGCGATAACTTGTATGCAACATACATTACTAGATTATTTACCTTTTGTTTTGAGAAAACCTTGCACAACTCTCGGATCTAGCCCATTATAGCCTTAATTCAAGCTGAATTATCAAGCTGAATTATCAAGCTTCATGAATAACCTCTCTGCCATTCAGAACTTGTTTAGTTCTGTAACTACATATCAACATTATTGTTTCACCTCTATACTACATATCGATTGTAGCATTAGAGACCAAGAGATATAATTTTTCTTACTTCTATTGCAATACCAAGGAAGACACGTTATCGTTTCTTCTCCAAACAGTAGACTCCAAACATATCGATTACCAGCAGTAGAGATTATCTTCTAAGAAGCATAAGGAAGACGCTTATCTTCTCTGTTTTCTTTTGAGACGTAAGTGCAACAACATAGATCAAGAGAGTATCTTCTTCTTCTTCCAGTAGCAGCAACTAGTATTCTACTCGATTATCTTTCTCTGTTTTGTCGTAGCTGTTGGAGTAAAAAAATTAGAGTTTCGATTTGAATTCTCTTAGCAGCAGAGGTTTATATTCTGGTAAGGTGAGCTATTGAGCAGGCTTCTTAATTCTGAACTCTAATCCTTTCTCTGGTAAGGTGATGTTGATGCTTGATGATGGTGCTCTGATACCATGTTGATTTTTAGGAATCCATAGATCACATTGTTATGTAACGGATAGAAGAAAGGAGAAGTAAAAGGAAAAAGAAAAGAGATGATCAACGAGAGGGAAAGAGAGGACGTTGAGAAAAAGGAGGAATAATTAGGGTAGTTCATTTAACACCCTCCCCCATAAGTTTTATTTATAGAGTCTAGAAATACCAATATTAAAAGTATACCCTTTACCCTAATAAGAGTGAAGAAGAGACAAGAAACTTAAACTAAATACATCAGTGCCACCCTAATTACATCATATATTCTAATATATTATTCTTTTTCTCCTCTCTCACCCTCTTGGTCGAGTACCTACCATGGGATCCTAAATCTAACATTTACTATTAGATAAAAAAAAAGTATAGTTGACGACAATGAAATAGATGATGACACTTGAGCAACACATTTCCCTTCAACATGAGACTTGGACCCATCGCCAAGAAAAACCCAAGTCACAGAAAAAGAATGACCAAGAGAAAAAAACACAAACTTTTTACCTGTCATATATGTTCAGGCACCAAAAACAAGGACCCAACTATAGGTAAGAGTGGCCTAGAAGCAATCGTACTTGAGTGAGCAAACAATATATTTGACCAAAGAGCTAGGATGATCTGAAGCTCTAACTCACACTTGAGTAGTTCGATCCACCTTTCCACTTCTCAACTAGTTTCAATAAGCCATCAATGAAACAATTATCACCTTAAGAGCTATCCTAACCTCCAACCACACTAATATTAGCCCAAGCTAGCTGACCCAACTGTCTCAATTTTGTGCAAAAGTATGACCCACTTAGCCACAACGATAACAAGTCTTAGCTCGACCACAACCACCAGCACCATCCTTACCTCGATCACCACCTCTACCTCTAACTCCTCTCCCTCAAAGATCCTACGACAAGCTATTGAGCCCATTGAAATACCCAGTCACACTCTATTGCCCCCACTAGATATTGGGCAATTTAGAATATTTCATAAACTTAGGCAAATTATGCTCATGGGTGTAGGTTATTTTCAAGACCTCTTAGACTTCTTTAGCAATAGTACAGAAAATAACCTGATTCTGAATAATTGGGACCATGCTATTTACAAGGCAAGTCATGACAATTGTAATATTTTTCTTCTAAGGTTTCAAAATTTTCTCAAACAATTTTTTTTATCAAAACATAGTCCTCCTCTCAAGCCTCAAGAAAAATCTTCACTACTCTTGAAAACACCAAGTATTCCTTATCATTTAGTTAGGTACTTAAAAGTTGAATATGTGTAACTCCTTTATCATCCATTTTACCATGAAAACTCCCAAAAACCACATCCACCAAAGTAGACGAAGCCATAACTCAACACGAAATGATAATCAACCAGTTGTTTATCAATTAACCGAATGGAGAATAATTGATCAATGTCCATTTGAATGATCAAAATTTTCTCAAACAATTTTTTTTTATCAAAACATAGTCCTCCTCTCAAACCTCAAGAAAAATCTTCACCATTGAAAACACCAAGTATTCCTTATCATTTAGTTAGGTACTTAAAATTTGAACATGTGTAACTCCTTTATCATCCATTTCACCATGAAAACTCCTAAAAACCACATCAACCAAAATAGATGAAGCCATAACTCAACACGAAATGATAATCAACCAGTTGTTCATCAATTAACCGAATGGAGAATAATTGATCAATGTCCATCTGAATGATCAAAATTTTCTCTAACAATTTTTTTATCAAAACATAGTCCTCCTCTCAAACCTCAAGAAAAATATTCACTATTGAAAACACCAAGTATTCCTTATCATTTAGTTAGGTACTTAAAAGTTGAACATGTGTAACTCCTTTATCATCCATTTCACCATGAAAACTACCAAAAATCACATCAACCAAACTAGATGAAGCCATAACTCAACACGAAATGATAATCAACCAGTTGTTCATCTATTAATCGAACGGAGCATAATTGATCAATGTCCATCTGAATGATCAAAATTTTCTCAAACAATTTTTTTATCAAAACATAGTCCTCCTCTTAAGCCTCAAGAAAAATCTTCACTACTCTTGAAAACACCAAGTATTCCTTATCATTTAGTTAGGTACTTAAAAGTTGAACATGTGTAACTCCTTTATCTTCCATTTCACCATGAAAACTTCCAAAAATCACATCAACCAAACTAGACGAAGCCATGACTCAACTCGAAATGATAATCAACCAGTTGTTCATCAATTAACCGAATGGAGAATAATTGATCAATGTCCATCTGAATGATCGATCATCCACCAAAACACACTTTGTCTAATTGGTCAATCCAAAGCAGCACTTTGGATGACCAAATGAACAATCAATGTCACCCTATCAATGAATCAACTTACAGAACCTAAACTACAACTTTTCTCTTAAATACAAATTTTTATCTCTAAACTTCTCCCTTTAACACCAAACACAAGACACACCTTGTCTTTCACAAAATTCACCTCTAGGGTACACTTCAAGTCACCAACCAAATAGGTTGTGGCACAAAAAAGAAAAAGAAAATAGTTCAATTAAACTAAACCAATCAATACGCTGAATTTTGAAAAGGCTCCCCTTCCAATTTTGTTATCGTCTAGAGTTTGAGAAGAATGACGAAAAGATGAGAAGTTTATCTAGATAAAAATTAGCTCTGATAGCTGTAGAAATTTAAAAAATGTACAGTGAAGAAAGAAAATAAAAAATTCAAAGAGACAAAGAGGGCAAATATGTAACTTCTTGTTAGGGATAAAATTTTCCTAACCTATATTGTTAACTCAAATTACAAAAATACATAAAATCAAGGTTTTTAGAGACAAGATCAGACCTAACTAGGGGTCTTGAAATCCCAAGTCAAATCAAACAAGTCAGGTTGACTCGTCGGATCATGGTCGATGTGACAAATGGATGTGACAAATGGCCTTCAGGTTGTGCATATTTAATCATTTTGATAAAAATGTAATAAAATAGTTTGTATCATTAACTATATATGTAATGTTAGAGTTACAATTTGTATATAATTTTTTATAATTGTTAAATAATCTTGTATTAATAATAATATCTTAATCATGAAAATATTGTGTAATGGTTTTGAGTAAAAGTGTTTTTCCATTATCCTATCATAATAATTTGTTATTTTTGTTACAATTTGTGCATAATATGTTATAATTGTTAAATAATCTTTTAATAATAATAATATTAATATTAATCATCAAAATATTTGTGATTATGTCGTCATTAAATCCGCTAGCCAGTCGCATCCTCTCATAGCTTCTCGTGCCAAAGAGCAGAAGATTGTCATGTTAATGTCAGTTAAAATGGCGAGAAATGACCAGCTCTGATCAATTACTTTCCCCATCATTGAAACCGAACTCGAGTTGCTAGCTTTTTTTTGTTTTTGCTTCCCTTGTAGATCGGTACAGGCTGCATTTACACTGGATAAAAACAAAACGAGATCAATCTAGAAAAGGAAAATTTGTATCGATGGGAGCCGGTCAGATGCTCTCTTCTACGGACAGTTTGTGTAGTTTCAAGTGACAGACAGAACATGTCCAATTAGCAAACGATTACAGGAGATTATAGTTTTAGTGCACAAATGAAACCACAGTAATAATCTTGTCACCTGGCACAGTTCTATATTATACCTAACAGCATTTGGTATGGGGAATTAAAACCTATCAGTACTGCAACACAAATTCACATTCTTGAAAAAAAACGAAAACAAAGATCAAGCAGACACAGGTGGATACTCCACTGATAAGGAAGTCTAGGACACATTTCAAAATTTTAAAACAAATTAAGTATTACTGTCACCCAAATAAGACAGTATTCATCATGTCATCAAAACTACAACTCTCTAAAAAACTAACATTTGCATTTGAAAGCAAAGCCAGCACAGATGGATTGTAGTGATAGAGAAGCAGATAACTCTACAGCCTCCTCCCTCTCCTTCCACCCTTTCTACGGGTGCTGTCAGTTGGAATAGGTGTGACATCCTCTGAACAAATAATAAAGCTGGATCAGAAACTCATCCTGCTTAATTAGTTATAGCATGTTCAACAGTGATGAGATTTTTTGTACATGTAACTAATACTGGCATAGTGACCAAAAATCAACAACAATCATGAAGTGTTCAAATGAATACACATACCAATACGACCAATTCTCATTCCAGATCGAGCAAGGGCCCTAAGAGCAGACTGTGCACCAGGACCAGGGGTCTTTGTCTTGTTTCCTCCAGTTGCTCTAAGCTTGATATGCAGAGCAGTAATTCCAAGCTCCTATAAACACAGATAGTACGAGATAAAGACAACAGAGAACACTATCTAGATTAACTTCATTTTGATAAGGATTTAGGGAAGCCAGCTTTCTTTTGAATTGGAACAAACAAGGAATCTCCACAAATGATAACAATGGTTTAAGAAAGCATAGACACCTTGCAACGCTGTGCAACGTCTTGTGCAGCAAGCATGGCAGCATATGGTGAAGACTCATCCCTGTCTGCTTTAACTTTCATTCCACCTGTTAACAAACAAAAGATAAGCTCGATGAAATCTTACAGGAGATACTCCTATTACGTCCAAAGCAAATTTGTAGACTGACATAAATTTGTCATGATTTGAAATTTTCAATGCAATGACTACCATTCAATTCATACTCCCAAGATCTGCAACCATAATAATTAATAATGCGAGCACAATAGAAAAATTACAATTAACCACAAAAATACAACTCAAACATCATGTCTTCACTCAACCAGGTAAACCCACAACTCAGCTAGGTCAACCATGATTTGAGAGAAAGCAAGCAAGCTCACAGGGTTGGAGTCTATCAAAAATACTACACAGACAATCCTGATTTGCACTGAATCAGGCTTCAGGATTCGGGAGATTCGATCCAATTGGGGTGATCTAGGTGGTACCGAGTCAGGTCTGAAGTCCAGGTTGCAGAACAATGATTAAAATTACCAGTAGGAGAGAAACATATACGCCCGCATACATCTCTGAACATTTTCCATTTGAAATAAATAAATGGCAACATAAACCACAATGAAAAAATGAAACCAGGACGCCGTACCTTAGAAAGTCACCCTTCTCTCGAAAGTTTCTTCTTCCAATTATTTCTTGCCATTTGTTCTAGGGTCCCTGTTATTCCCTCTAGTTTCTATGCCAAGAAATAAGACAAGAGACCTTGTCCTCAAAAAAAAAAAAAAAAAAAAAAAAAAAAAAAAAAGACCTCCAATGTGCCTGTTGTGTCACCTCTGGTGTGACATAATAGAAGAGAAGAGAACTCACATCATTTGCTCAAGAGCAAACAGATCAGAGAGGTGAAAAGCTGACCAAAAAGAAAAGGCATTTGTTTCTTAGTGGTTTTGTAAGCTATTTCTAGCTGCTTCCCTATATAAAAATTACTTTCTAGATCCACAAAGGAATGTAGACAATTTAATGGAACCAAGAGAATCACAGTTATCATGTTCGAGGTGGTTGCCTATTTCCATTTTAGTTAATTTTATCTCAATTTTTTCTGCATTGTTTCTTTTCTTCGTTTTATTATTAATAAGTACAAAATTAAAATAGGGAGAACAAAGAGGTGATACTAAATAGGTAAAAGTTGTGCAACCATAAAGCATTAAAAACCATGAATAAAAAATGTGAAGACAAAGTTAGCGCAAAGTAAAGGGCGAGGTATGGCAGATCAGCACAACTGTTAAGCGAAGCAAACAAAAGGTTGACTCTTTAACTGGGATTATTCCTCAAACGCTCAACTAGTTGAGATGAAAGGAACAACAACAACCATTTTTTTAAACGACAGATGGTGTATAAAAGACAAGAGAAAAGCAATAATCCAAAATAAGAGATCTCATACCAGTAATGCGCACCATCGTTTCACGCCCAGACAAATCAGTAACGTGCTGTAAAACCAAATAACAAATATTAGAAGAAGGCACTGAAGAGTGCAAACTTAAATCACACAATCAGAAGGTACTCACAATGAATGTATCATTGAATGAAGCAAAGATGTGAGCCACACCAAAGACATATTCACCCTCTCTCACAGTGGGGCCAAGGGTCACATTCTCCTCCTTCGGCTCCCTGGTCTTCTTTCTTCCAGACTATAAAAAACACATCCCAAGAAGCTCTAATGAGCACCACTCAAAACTCAAACGGCAATAACAGGTAATAAAAGATCCTATGGACAAAATACAAGCGCATCGTAAAGCTATACATCGATTGGGATAATGCAGAACATCAAGGGCTATTTGATTTGTGCCCAAGCTGCACAAGGTTGGGGTAGCAACTCTGATCGATATAAAATCTCGTTTCCATGTCGACGAAGTAAACAGCACGCCAATAGAAGGCGCAGAAACGATCGAAACGCCCTAGAAGACTAAATATACGATAAGCATGAAAATCTTTAACGAAGAAACGGCTTTTACCATGATTTCGAACAGACGGAGTGAGGGCTAGACTCGAAAACCAGACGCTTCCGCCTTCTCCCCGTCGAACCTCTCGTAGAAAAGAAAAACCCCGACTCCCTCCTTCATTTATATACCTTGCTCTGATAGTTAGGGTTTTATATCTTATTCCGCAAATGCCCCTGAATAATTGTACCGTTCCCTGTCTCCCTTGAGCAAGTCCTGTTGTTAGTGGAGGCCAAGGGAATTCGAATTCGCTTCAAAATTGTTCCAAAACGTTTTCCCCCTTTTGAATCCGCCTTACCGTACTGACACGGGACATAGTTGACGTTGTAGTTTAAATCCTAATTTTTTATTTTTTAAAACGACTTATAACCCTAGTCATTCACGGTTCAACGGCTTCGTGCCATAAAAGGTAAAACCAGCGAACCTACCCAGAACGTTTCGATTTACCAGTATGTCACCTCGTCTCTCCTCGAGTGCCCATTGGAACTACTGCTAGAGTACTCCGATGTCACCTCGACGCCATTAACATAGATCAGAGACCGAATATATAGTATTGCAGACACTGTCCCAGAGTTTTGCTTTCATGGCGTTTAACGGTTTTGGGAAGAATTCTGGCCCTTCTGTACCCCTTCAGTCTCAAACACTCTTTGGTAGCTCTCCTCTACATACGAGTACTTCGGATCTCCTTAAAGAGCCAATTCCATCGGGACATCCATCTCAGAGGTAATTTTGTCCCCTTTGCATTATTTCCACCTTCTAGCTTAATCATTCTTCTCTTTGTTAGTCATTAAATTCTTCGAGTTTTTTTCTGTATTTTTTGGGGCAATTTCGTTAATATCTTCGAGGAAAGTATGATTATCATTGAGGAGCATAAAGCCTTGTCTTTCCGCTCCTGCTTGTTCTTATCAGTAATTATTCATAGGCGACTTTCTGCAATCTATTAGCTCAGTGTAAACTGTTATATCTGTTCTCTTTCTTTTGAATGATTTGTGCATATCTGGTAGTTAGCTTTTGTGTAGCAGTGTAGCTTCTGTCACGGGTAACACCATCTTTATCAACGATACTCTTGACCAAATTGCAGCCTGTTGCCTCTCTCATCTTATACTGGTTTGCAAGATGTTCCTACCAGTATCCCAGTCAAGCCTTCCAACATTCCTCTCTCAAAGAGACCGAGGTCTCCTCCTGTACAGTCTGCTAATAGAGTATCCTTGAGCAGTCCCCATGATACAGCAAGGTGCACATTCATACCTTGTTTTTCATTTGTTATTCTTTTCTCTGACTCTTTTTTGATTTGCAGATTGGACACTAGAACAAATTCATTGTTTGATAATAGACATTCTGAAGCAACAAAAAGGACAAGATCACCTTCCTTTGTCCACGACAACAGCCAATCTGACAGGGGTCTTAACCAGCTATTTAGAGATGGACAGAGGTACAAACTTATGGAATAAAGCTCCTTTTATTATTTATTTATTTATTTATTTAGAGAGAGAGAGAGAGAGAGAGAGAGAGAGAGAGAGAGAGAGGCTAATGCTCCATCTTGGGAATCTAACTCGTCCATCCTGATGGTGTGGTTCACAAAGCCATTGTCTTGTACTGCCCTGCAATTTTTACCAGATCCTTGATATTTCTACATGTATCCCAATTGATTGGTATATGTACTTGGATCAGCAAATGGCCTAGCTGATAGATTAGCAAAAAAGGGGGTCAATCTCCAAAACTTGTTGTGAGTATTACTCCTCCCCTCTTAATCTTGTCCTACTTATATATTCATTTATGTAATAGAATCTTCTCATCATTAAAACAAATGCTAGTGGGAATACTCCCAAGAAACAAGTGTTAAAAAAAATCTTATGGTTATTAGTTGGAAAATGGCTTCCTAATTTGACTAGTAATCTTAGGATGGACCCAGACCCAACTTTGATATGGTATCAAAGTAGGATGTTTTCCTTGTTGGGCCTAGTTTGTGCCCTGTTTAGTTTGTGTGCTGTCTACATCTTAGGCTCGTTGTCCATTTATATAAGCTTGGATATGTGCAGTAAAGTTAGTCGGAGTTGTTCCAAATAGATAATTGTTGAGAAATATGCTATGGATATTAGTTGAAATTGGCCTCCTAACTTTTAGAGAAAATGATTTTATGTAGATCCTACCTTTTATAACCAATGAATATGGTTGAATTTCTAGTCATGGCCTTCTTTTTTTGATTTTTTACATTTGTCTCATTGCATCTGTTTCCCAGATCTATGGTATCTCCTCCTAGATGGGCTAACCAGTCCAGGTCCCCTAATAATACTGCTGTTATCGAGACCCATCTTTTGTCATCAAGCATTGCTTCTGATTCTGATACACCTAATGTGGCAACTGGTTCTCATATTAAAAATGCCAGTTTTAATGCGCCAAGAAGAACCCCATCACTTCCTGTTCAAGATGATATTGAGAGGTTTGGTCCTGTTCCGATATCCATGTCCAGCTTAAGAGTGTGTATTTTGTTTCTTATGCTTTTAGGTTTAACCAATATCTTTTCCAAACTACAGAGAAGCACAAGCAAAAGCCAAACGTTTGGCTCGCTTCAAGGAACCGAGCAAGCCTGCTGAGGAATTTTCAAAGAACAGAAGTAACGTGAATGAACAAAGTCAAGCTCCAGAGAAAAAACAAAAGAATTCTGCTCACCAGTATGTTGAGGAAGTGTCAATTGCTTCAAACAAAGGTGTTCTTGGGGACAATGATGATTTGGAATCATCCACAGTCGTTGTCGGATTTTGTCAGGATATGTGTCCTGGTATGTTCACTTATTACCTATTTCTTATGGGCCCAAATGTTTTTTTTCTGATACCACTCTCTAACTCCCTCTTCATGTTTGATTTTTCTCCCTCAAATTGCTATATGGGTCTAATTGTCATGTCACATTTCAGAATCAGAAAGGGACGAACGTGAGAGGAAAGGAGACCTTGATAAGTACGAACGCTTGGATGGGGATAGAAATCAAACAACCAAGTATCTTGCTGTTAAGAAGGTGATCCATAGACCGATCTTTAAGGACCTATCACTTGAAGCTGTTGTTCTTTTTTCTTCTGAAATCATTTCCTTCACCTATAACAGGAAGCATGATTGGAACTTCTTATCTCCTTCATATACAGTATACTAGGACAGCCGAGAGGGAAGCGATGTTGATAAGGCCCATGCCAGTCTTGCAGAAGACAATCATGTACCTTCTTGGTTTGCTCAATCAACCTTATGATGAAAGGTTTCTTGGCATATATAACTTTTTGTGGGACAGAATGAGAGCAATCAGAATGGACCTAAGGATGCAACACCTTTTCAATCAAGAGGCTATAGTTATGCTAGAGCAAATGGTATACTTCTTCTATATCCTATTTGCTTGATTTCTATGAGCATTTAAAATTTTTGAAAACTCAGTTTGGCTTGAGCAAAGGCCAGAAAATTGAGTCGATTTTTTCATATATCCTTTTCTACTTTTAGTGTGACTGTATAAAGCGATTTTTATTCTTTTTACTCCACTTTTTCCCCTGAAATTATATGTTACCTAATGATATAATTCCTTTCTTGCAAATATTTTGTTTGCCCTACTTTTAGTGTGACTGTATAAAGCGATTTTTATTCTTTTAACTCCACTTTTTCCCCTGAAATTATATGTTACCTAATGATATAATTCCTTTCTTGCAAATATTTTGTTTGCCAAATAAACTGTCAGGAAATTTTTGGGATGGTGTTTGTCTAATTGCTAGTGTTGCTTGTCTTGATGTCAGATAAGACTACATATCATTGCTATGCATGAACTCTGTGAATATGCAAAGGGGGAGGGTTTCTCAGAGGGTTTTGATGCTCACCTCAATATAGAACAGATGAATAAGGCATCTGTTGAGTTGTTTCAAATGTATGATGATCATAGGAAGAGAGGAATTAGAGTGCCCACAGAGCAAGAATTTCGTGGTTACTATGCACTTCTTAAGCTTGACAAGCATCCGGGTTATAAAGTAAGGCATCTTTGCTGCAAACTTAGACTGGCTTCCTTCAATTCAAACTTTCTTATGTTTCTCTGATTCCACCTTGTTCCAATTGCGACTAACTCATTAATTTAGGTAGAACCTGCAGAACTTTCACTTGATCTAGCAAAAATGACTCCAGAGATAAAGGGTAGTCCAGATGTTATGTTTGCTCGAGATGTTGCTAGGTATTGTCTTTCTCAACTACAAGATACATGGTTTTCCTGTGTTTTCAGCATGATTGACTTTTTAAGTGCCCATGCAATGTCAGGTCCTGCAGAACAGGTAATTATATCGCCTTCTTTCGTCATGCAAGGAATTCTACATACCTTCAAGCATGCTTGATGCACGCACACTTTTCCAAGGTATTTTTGCCTCGTATGTGAATCTCATAACCTGGCAGGGATTTGTAGGTCAACTTTCCTTTTTTTCTAAGGCAACTTTTTGTTTGTTTGAGAAAGGTACTTGATTGTTAATGAATATTTAAAGAAAGACCTAGTTTTTTATGCATGCATTAACTAATTATGCAAATAGTCTCTCAAAATAGTCACCTCCCCTCTCGTCCCCCATCCACTCATGGAACCCGAAATTCCTGAACATGCATCACATTTAAACCCAGTATCTCCACCTGTCATTGCTACGTATCAAAGAAGACGACGTCGCCTGGAGACCGAGACCAACAAAAAAATCTGATTTCGGCCAATCTCCAAATGCCTGAGAGGCATGACAGTTCTCAGCTCCCACCTCCCTCACCTAGTAGACCTGATCATCTGGTGGAGGAACTCCAAGTTGAGCGTCATAAATATGATGATGAGATATGACAACAAATGATGAACCTCGTGCATCTTTTGGGAGTGGTATACAAAGGTCAGCTGCCTGGAGACAGAACCGTGTCGGGAGTCCAAACACTCGGTTCTAGATGATTGTGTTATCCTGGAATGTAAGGGGTATTGGTGACGTTCGAAGAAGGAAATGATTTCAAATTTTCTCTCCTAGTTCAAACCCTCTATGATTATGTTACAAGAGTCAAAATGTCAGGAGATGTCCGATGGCATTGTTAAGGAGATCTGGTCGAACCCTTCAATTAAATGGGTGGTTGTTAACGCAGTAGGCCACTCCAGGGGCATCCTTGTCACTTGGGATTCTACATTTTTTGACTCCCTTCATGTGTCTGAAGGTCGTTTCTCCTTGGGCATCCAGTTCAGGGATCTCTCCTCCGACAGATTATGGTGTGAGGGGGGAGTCTATGGCTCGACCAGATATCGAGAGTGGGCTCTCTTTTGGGAAGAACTGAGTGAGTTATATCAGTCTTGGAGACTCCCATGGCTTTTTGTGGATGACTTCAATGCTATTCGATATTGTAATGAGAGAAACCTCCGGCCATCCGCATATTTGCCTCTATGAGGGGTTTCTCAGACTTCATTGGCGGTTGTGGGTTGGACGAGATATCACTCTCCGGGAAAAATTATACATGGTTGAACAGTCAACAACAATCAATTTTATCAAAGCTGGATCGTTTCCTAACATGTCCCGATTGGTTGGAGCTCTTTGGAAATGTCTCGGGCCGCATTTTTAACAAGGTGGGGTGGTGACCACTTCTTTTGAGAAATGGGGACCTTCTCCCTTCCGTTTCGAAAACTCATGGCTGTCTGCAAAAAAATTTTATGCTCTTATTGATGGTTGGTGGTCGGAAGACCCAAGTTTGGGCAGACGAGAATGGGCTTTTCCTCTAAAGCTCTGATTCTTAAAAGGTAAAATCAAGGAATGGGCCACTTGCCACCGTACCACTTTGGTTGTCGAGAAAACTTCTCTCCTTGCTCAGATTGCGGACTTGGACCTCGTGGAAGAACAAAGACCTATATTCGGAGGAATGCTTCAATAGGCCTAAACTTCAACACATCAGCTTCTCTCGTCTTTCTCTTGCCGCCGCATCTCTATTAGAGCTACCTTTCTCGGCCGGGGAAATTGAGCATGCCGTTTTAGGCATGGAAAGTGATAGGGCGCCGGGCTCTGATGGTTTTAATGGAGATTTTCTAAAAAAGATTTTTGCCCCGACTCAAGGAGAACATCTTAGCAATGATTTACGGCTTCTTCAGAAATGGTGTCACCTTCGGCAGTATTGGCGCATCGTTCATCTCCTTGGTTCCGAAGAAAGCCAGTGTTGAGAAGCCGGAAGATTTCCGGCCAATCAATCTCGTCACAAGCGCTTACAAAATCATTGCTAGAATTTTGGCTCACTGTCTAAAAGTTCTTCTTCCAACTGTCATTCATAGAGGGCAAGAAGTTCTTCAATCGTTTGATTCGCAAAACAGGTCGGAATCCAAATTACTCGTTTTTTGCCTAAGCGAATGAATTGACGTGATTCACTTGAAGTATAATTCATTGTACACTAACCCCTTAATCTAATGGACTAAGTAATGCGGGAGTAATTCATCTCACTTCACGTTAGACTAACTCCCCCCCCCCCCCCCAACACACACACACACACACAATTGGTTATGGAAAATCAATACTTCTCAAATCTTTGGAAGGAAATGGTTATCGCCAAGCTTGGTGGTATCACTCATTGGTGGATGTCAAGGGGTAATTGAGGAGGTTTATCTTCAATTTGGAGGGCATTATACCTACTTCTTCCAAAATTTTCTGTTGCCAGCAGATTCTATGTTGGAAACGGTAGGTCCCTCAAATTTTGGGATGATTTGTGGATAGGGCAGGAGCCTGTTTCTCTTCTTTACCCGTAAAGATATATTAGTAGCCAATGCTTTTGAGGGGGGTGGTATGAACCTCTATCCTAGAAGAGGTCTTTCAGATATAGAGGCGCTAGAGGCCAGTCGACTGATGGACTCTGTAATCTCGGTAAAAATTCGTCCTTTGGTGGCAGACAAGCTTGTTTGGTGGCCGGACAAAAGAGGCATATTCTCAGTACCATCTGCATTCAGATTCATCAATGGCTGGAATGCGTCTCAACAGGATCATGAGATCTATTTTGTATGGTGTCTATGTGCTCCCCCTAAGATCAAATTCTTCATGTGGAGTGTTTGTCACGACAAGATTCTCTTGACAGACGTGCTTAGAAGAAGAGGTCACTCCTCCATCGACTCCCTATGCCCTTTTTGCAACATTGATGCCGAGTCCACAAGTCACATTCTGCTTCAATGCATCTTCTCATGAAGGTGTGGACATCCATTCTTAGCATGTTGGGGTTTCAATTCTGCATGGCGGTTGATCTGCTCTCATTCAGTAAGTTGCTCCTTGGTACGTCCCTTCCTAGCCTCGGAAAGGTGATGCTCTCCGTTTGTGCTAGTTTCATCCCGTGGGGTCTCTGGAATGAACGCAATCGTAGGAGGTTTGATGTTAAAAGTGAAGCAGCTGACTGGGTGGCGGACCGAGTGGTGAGACATATTTCTTCTTGGCTCCTGACAAAGAAGTCATTCTCCTATTTTGTGGGTACCCATATCCGTGAAAACTGGATTAATTTGGCTACGATGCACTCGGGGACAAAGGTCTCGATTATGCAGGAATGGATCCCTCCTGAATCTGGTTACCTTATGTTGAACTTTGATGGCTCTTCTCTTGGTAATCCCGGGATCTCTGGATTCGGAGGGGTTATTTCGGATCATTCAGGCAACCAGGTTTTCTCATATGTCGGCCCTCTAGGAATCGCCGACTTTATGTCTGCAGAGCTTCATGGCCTTATCAACAAGCTCCACGTTTTCAGAGATAAGTGCATTGGTCCCCTTCATATTGAAGGGGACTCGTGGCGCCATTGGGACACTTTTCGGGAGATTACTGAAATTACTTCAGTTTTATCTTGTATTTGGCTCACATTCCGAGATCCGGAAATTCGGCAGTCGATGCGCTTACTAAGCAGGGAACTACCCTACAATCGCTGGTTGTCAGGGATATGCTCCCTTTTCTGTAATTTCTCTTGTTAATACAAATACATCTTTTAAAAAAAAACAATAGTCTCTCAAAAAAAAAAAAAAAAAAGATCTAGAGGCTAAATTTGTGGAATAGCCATATTGAGATATTTGAGAAGAGAGATTAAGAGAAAGATATACGAAGAGGAGGCTGTTGTAGTTTGAGAGAAGCAAAGTTTGGGGTCAAAATTCAACTCCTTTATTCGTTTTTTTTTTTTAATTACTCTTTCTTCTTTTATTAATGTTGCTTTAGAAAAAAATTTAAGTGCGTGGACATAGTTACCTTTCTCCATAATACACATGCATTTGCTCTATTTTCTGTATATAAAATAGTTAACTAAAACACATATATGACATGTAATGAGCCAAGATATGAGAGAGAAGATATGATCAAACTACCCTGGAATATAAATGACCAACCTACCACAAAATATTAAAGGACCAAACAACCCTGGAAAATATTAGTAACACTCCCCGCAAGTTGGAACATACATATTGAATAACTCTTTATCAATATCACAAATTCCCTTTTAGTGTAGAAGTTTCCCAGTTCATCGTCAAAGTGGACATATAGGGTCACCTTCTTCACACTCGTGATTGAAGCAATAACCCATTTCAAAATGGTTAGTCATCACATGAAATATCATGTGTTTTGTTTTAAATGATGCCAAATTTTATTAAATCAAAAGCTCAAAAGAGCGAGATTGCATGGAGGGAAGCCTTCCCAAACAATGAAAGATTGTTGGGAGGGTCCGAATTTTGCCAATTTATCAACCAAGGAATTGGTTGATCTAAGAATGCGATTCCATGTACAATGAATTGTGGAAACAATGTCATCAATGATAGGCCATTGGCGCCAAGGGGGGGAGCTTTCTTTGGAGCACTAATTGATGACTACCTTGGAGTCTCCTTCAATAAGCAACTTACTGTGAAGACGGTCCTTGAAAATTTGAAGGCCATAAAGAAGGGCACTCACTTCAGCAGTCTGGGAGTCAACGATGCCCACCGGCCCAACATAAGAGAGAATAGAATCTCCACAACTATCTCTGAAGATACCACCCACACCCGCCGACCCAGGATAGCCCAAAGCATTGCCATTAAAGTTGAGTTTGATGCAGTCGTTTGGGGGAGGATCCCAAGTAGCCATGACCGGCATCCTGTGAGGGCTCGCCATATAAGCGAGCAAGCTCTAATTGTCGCGAAGGGAAACACTCGACAGAGTGGCAAATTCCTTTCTGGTATGCAACCAGCTAGAAATTAAGCTCATTGTATAAGAAGCCGTACTATCTGGGGTACTAAATTTTGAATTGAATCTCCTGTTGTTGCGCTCAAGCTATAGACACCATCGCACGTGCGCAAGGCATGCCAAGAGGATTAACTTGCCCATTCTAGGTAGGTGAGACCCCATTCATAAAATATCATGTTACTAGCCATCTCATAAAGATGGTTACATTCTCTCAAAAAAAAAAAAAAAATTGAAGATGGTTATATGATTATCACATCCCATTACCATTGGCTGTTAATTTTATTGCCAAATGTAGCAATTAAAGGCTTGATCTGGAGTCCCACTTATAAATTTTCCCCACTCACTTGTAATCTCCTGTCAATCTTAGACTTAGCATTAGATAATCCTTTAATATCTAGATGACCATGTAACTTATACAGAAGTCTTTTATCTGGTACTCGTTTTTAAGTATTACATGTTTCTATAAACTGCTTCCAGATGAACCTTCTTGGAATTGTCTACAAAACTTGAGTAATCACACCTAGATGAATTAAAAAATCAGGCCTCTTCATTATTGCATAGTCAACTTTTCGACTAGCCTCTTGTTTTGTGCCTTCTCTTTCAAATAAGTGTATCATGCAGGTCAATGTTGCACTTACCTGGAGTTTCAGCAAGCTTGGCATCAAGTATACCTGTTTCACTAAGTTAATCCGTGATTTATTTTCTTTGAGACAACATTATACTTGGTTTATTCCTTATCACTTCTATATCCAAAACATATTTTAAATCCTTGGTCTGAAAAAGGAGATTTCAAGTGAGTTGATGGCTTTTAAAAGCCTGTAATTCACAACCAAAAATGATGGTATCACTAACATATGCTGTTGGAATTCAGGGTTATTATTTTATTTTTATATGTATACATGTGGTCCCTCTTAGTTGTTTAGTTCTGGTGAATTGGTAGGATGTTATTGGATGTCTTTTATTCAAGTTATTTATTGCTTTAATTAGTTTTTTATGTAAAATAGTTCTAGAGGCACAATATGGTCAATTCGTGTACTTTTTAACTTAAGTTACTTGATTAAATAGGGTTAGGGACAAATTTTAGTCTCCTAACCTGGTGTTGGCTCTGGCACCTTTTTTCTCCTTCTTTCTTCATCTATTTCTCTTCTCTATTTTTCGTTTTTTCTTCAATCTTCTTCTTTTCCTTCTTCAAGACTTCTTTTGTACAGGTTTTATCCTGGTATCAGAGCAGTAGGTCTAAAGGGAGTTCAAGTTTCAACTTTTATCCTTCTCTCAAAGATGTAGTTTGACAAATTCAGTAAAGTTATCATGTCCTTTGGGTTCTGTGTAAGAGTCATTATGACCATTCTTTGTTTGTTATGAAGAGATTGTTTGGAGTTGTGCTTTTGATAATATATGTGGATGGGATCGTATGTCTAGGAAGTGTTGAAAAGGAATTGAAGTCTAAGAGCATCTCTTCAAACAAAGGATTTAGGATCCATTAGGTATTTTATTGGTATCGAGGTGGCTGAGAGTAAAGCAGGAGTTGAAGACATTTTAGAGGAATATGGCTTCTTGGGGGCAAAACCAGTTGAGACACCCATGAAAGTGAACCCAATTTTTCCTCACGATGATTGTCTAGTAGTTCAAGACCTGACTATGTACAAAAGACTTGTGGGTAAGCATATATATGCAACTGTGACTAGACCGGGTTTTACTTTTGCTTTGAGTGGTAAGTCAGTTTATAGAGAATCCTAGAGAGGTTCATCTAGAGGCAGCCCAAAGGATATTGAAATATGTATAGGAGCACTTGGGAAAAAGGCTTACTATACCAACCACATTACATTTTACAAGTTATGGGGTACTCGGATGCTGATTATGTAGGGTCCAAGTCAAACAAGAAATCTATTGCTAGAAGTTGTGTATTTGTTGGTGAGTTGGAAGAGTATGAAGCAAAATGTAATGGCTCGCTCAAGTGTAGAAGTAGAGTACCAAGCAATAGCTCATGTAGTTTGGTTTGGGTTTGGGTTTGGGTTTCAGATTAAGGTTGTCATAGTAATTAATTGTGATAATCAACTTGTCATCTTCATTGCAAGTGATCTTGTATTCCATAAGAGGACTAAACATATTGAGTGAACTTACACTTTATTCTTGATGTTGTGATGAGTGACACTATGGTTATTCTGTATCTGTAGTCTGCTGACCAGCTTGGAAATGTATTCACCATGGCACTTGAAAGGTGTGACTTTAGTAACTTCTGTATTAAGTTAGGGCTTCTTGATATATAGCTATAGCTTGAGGGTGGGTGGTGAAATATGTAGTAAAGGGATTATGGTCATTTTACTATGGATGTGTTACCCCTCTTAGGTCAAATCTTTTTACATTTCTACTAAAGTCAAATTGGTTCTATTCTTAAAGAAACTCAATGTGTAATTATTAAGTTAAAAGGTGTTTAGAGGCTAGGGGTATCTTAGTCCATTCTTGTAATGTTGTTTAAGTGAAGTAATAAAAGGGAGTTAGGGGTTGACTTTTGACCCCTTAGGGCTACTGCTCTTTCCTGCGCCTTTCTCACTTCTTCTCTCTTTTCTTCTCAAATAATCTTCTACTTCTACATGGTCCATTCAATTTGACCCAGGTGATCTGATTGGAACTCAAGGCCTTAGAGTTAGAACACTGGAGAGACCTTGAAGGGGTAATAACTTCTGCCAAATCAGCCATTACAAGCTTCAACCAACAATTAAGGATAATAGGTTGCACACTCCTCAAGACAAATAGCCACGCACAAAGAATTCACAGTCTGCACAGGTCAGCAGCAAATAAGACTCAATACTGAATCTATCAGACCTTGTGCAAACAAGAAAGACCAAAAAAAAAAAAAAACTTTAACCCTCCAAGGGGCACACGGCAGTCATATGTGGATTAGAGTTCCATGTTACACCCTCAACCAATGGTTTGTGGCATGAGAAGAGGAAGAAAAATACATTGAAGGCCTATGAGATTAAGAGAAATAGCAAATCTCAACCAGCAAGATCTGTGCAAGAGTGAGAGAGATAAGGGAGTCATTGATGAAGACTTTGCAAGTAGCTTATTCCCCACTATGATAGCATGTAGAATAGAAGTCTTTTTGAGAGATGAAGGAGAGAGATTAAGAGACAGAATTTCTCAAAAAAAAAAAAAAAAAAAGGGATTAAGAGAGAAGAAGATAAAGAGAAAGGGGTTGAACTCAACCCTCCTCTTCTTTCATTAGTGTCACTTAAGCACATGGACATAATTGCTCTTCTCTAATACACGTATACATACTCTATTTTCAATGCATAAAACAGTAAACATATATAAATACATGAATTGAGCTCAGACATGGGGAAGATACATGACCGAACTACGCCCAGATAGTATTTACTTTAATTGCTTTACAATTTAATCAAATTCACCATCAACAGCTTCTGTTTTAGATGTGAGAGCACACTGGTCATGATAAATATTAGCCTAAAAAATATGAATGTTGAAAACTGAAAGTAGAAATGTGAACCCCTTTCTGTGGAGTGTCACAATTTCCTACATCTCTCCATCAAAAGTGCTTGGCCCAATGATTGTCTCCAACATATGTTCTTGTGACTGACTATCGACATGAATAAATTCCTCAATCTTCACTACATTGTTGGTCTTTTTGTCACTATTTCCTGTATTTGCTCTAAAGTTTTTTGTTAGTGAATTAATTGCTGATCTAAGTACTCCTGACACCAGCTACGGACACAAGCTCTTGCTTCCTTACATAGTGGTCTCCAGAACAATCAAGGGATTCCCATTCCTGAGGTTGTAAATTGGCTAGCCATGGAGGTAAAATTTTGTATCTTATTTTCGTTTCTTATGCTTTTATTTTCCCAATGGCTTGAAGTTAAAAAAAGTTTTTGTCTCTGATTGCAGGAAGAGGATATTGAATACCTTCTTGATTATCATGGTTTCTCGATAAAGAATTTTGGTGTTCCATATATGGTAAAAGAAGGCCCATTTCTTAACAGTGATAATGATCATCCCAACAGGTGTTCAAGTTTGGTTCACCTGAAAAAATCAAGAAAGATTCTTGATGATGTTTGTTCCCCTCAAATCCCACATTTATCCACAGATGTTCGACAGAATGTGTATGCACCCAAGAAGTTACCTAGTTTTGTTGATAGGTCTACTAGATCAACTGAGATGGATCCTTTGGTTGATGAGTGGGATGACGAAATGTTAGATTTTGAAGATGCACCTATTGCTAGTGAAGTCTTTACAGTCAAGGCATTACCTGAAGCACCATTTCCAGACATTCAGAAGACTGAAAGTGAGTCGCAAGCTAGTGAGGTTCTTTGCATGTCTCCATGTGAGCCCTCAGGTTCACCTGCAAAGGTTGGAACTCTTGGTGTATCAACCCTAGATACTAGCAATAGCCATTTAAGTGGTTCAGAGTTTGGAAAACAGCATTCCTCTCACAAAGAAACACTCCCTACTAGTGCTATTCAAAGCTTTTCACATTATGAAACCCCATCTGAAAGTGTGCCACCTGAAAATGTGCATTGCACTCCAACAAAACTAATGGTCCAGCGAAGTTCTTTCCAGAAGCCTTTGCAATTTGCAAGAGGGTCACCACCAGAAATGCTCCTGACAGAGGGTTCATTAACTCAAAGAGATGTTATCAAGCATATAGAAAATGAAGTGATGCTAGTGGATGAGCAGAATGAAGAAGTAGCCTTTGCAAAACTAAGACTAATCTTAAGGTTTAGCTTATTTTAGTTAAATTGGAATTTTAAATTTATTTTTTCAGCGTAGTCACTCAGAGTTTGGATTTGCTTTCTGTCAGGATTTGGAGGCGACGATGTTCAAAGCTGAGAGATCTGAAAAAGCAACAGCAACTCTTGTCAGCAAGTGCTGCTCTAAGCTCATTGTCATTGGGCCCACCAATTCGTCAATGCAAATCTGTATGTGGTTTTGAGAGATCTATTTCTTCCATTAGACTGGAATAAAAATATTATCTTTCAGCATTTAACTGAACTTTTTAAATTGCAAGTCATAGGGTTTCTAATAAATTGGTTCATGTGATTTATATGATAACTCTTTTTTCCTGATTTACTTTTCGTTTCTTCTTCTTCTTTGTGTAGCAACTGGTGCATACTGGTGAGCTCAATATTGATTGTGTTCTGAAGCAGAGGTTAGACAGAAGAAGTAAATCATGGTCAAAAATAAATGTTGCTCAAGTGGTTGGACAAATACTGAGTGAAAAAAATCCACTGGCTAAATGTCTTTGCTGGAAACTGGTGATCTGTTCTCAGGTCAATCACACTGCAGAGTCTGAGGCAACTAATCATTCAGCTTGCAAATGGTTGCTTTCCAAGCTCATGTCTACTGGAAGGAAAGATGATACTGAGTTGGCCTTTTCTTCGTCCAGCATTTCAATTTGGAAATATTGGATCCTCAGCCAAGTAAACAAACATCAGAAATGCATTTTATCTGTCATTAGGGATGTACAGTTAGAAGGTAGCATGGTCATTGAAAAAGACATTTGGGGTGGCGCAGGCGCTATTCTGTTTCTTGTATTAAAGCACCTTCCATGGGATCTCCAAAGAGCTCAGCTGCACAATCTTGCATCTACAGTACCCATTAACTCCTGTTTGCCTCTTTTGGTCTTAGTCAGTGGCATGCCGGAGGAATTATCTTCTAACCCTTCGCACATGACTGTGGATAGATTGGACCTCTACAGCTTGGACAAAAGTAGGATAAGCAGCTTTATGGTTGTCTACCTTTCAGGAGATGAATTGCATCAACGGTTAAATGGGTTTTTTAGTGATGGCCGTTTGAGAGAGGGTCTGAAATGGCTAGCAGACAATGCACCCATTCAACCAGTCCTTCATGAGGTCAGTATCCATGAACTTACATTAAGCTGCTCGGCTACTTCACTGAAAGAGCTAGGTTGCAGGGAAATTTCAACAGTTGAACCCAGACATTGTATCTCTGCCTTCAATGAAGCCTTGGAACATGCAGTGGAAGAAATTTTAACTGCAGCAGATAAAAATCCCACAGGGTGGCCTTGCTCTGAAATTCAATTGCTTGAAGAATCCACCTATGAGCAAGTAATGGTGAGTTCCTTTTTGCCAAGCATTGGTTGGAGCTCAGCTGAAAGAATTATGTCAACTATCAAGAGAATTAAGGGTTGCAAGCTTCCTCTTGTTGGCAATAATATGTCCTGGTTGGGTCAGGGATCGTTAATGGGGAAAGAGATTCAACCTGAATGTATCGTTACCAAGAAACTAGAATTAAAGAGATTTCTTATATCGTACTTGACTGGAGCAATGTTGATGCCAGCTGAGACAGCAGAAAGAGAAGCGGACATGATGCTGCAAAATGCTATCCTTGAGCGAAATGACTTGAGTTATCGTATAATTCCAAAATGGGTGACCATATTTCGTAGGATTTACAACTGGCGACTGGAGAATTTGATTGGTGGGAATTTTTCATCAACGTTTGTTTTGGAGAATCAGAGTAAGTCTGGTTCAGATTCAGACCCTTCAGAATTTGACACTAGGGAAACAAGGGAAAGGGACCACTATTTGAATCTTCTGGATCCAATTCAGTCTAATTATGAATTAAATCATCCGTCTCTGGATGAATTGATTGAAGTTTGCCATCTGGCCATAACAAATCCAGTGAGCTTTCAGCCACAGCAGGAATCCGGTGAAGGTGGTGAAGCTTTGGGGACTGTTATTAGTAGCATCGCTGGTGGCTTCAGGAATTTGGGAGTTCCCCCAGTTGTAGAAGCTTCTGATACTCATTTATCCACCATTAGGAACGAAGAGAGCTCTAAAGTGGTAGAAAAAGGAAATAAAACTAGTAGGTTGGACACATTATTTCAACAGTGTACTTTTTTGCAAGACAGAATAGATGAAAAGCTGAAGTTTTACTTTTAAAACAGGGTGTAATATAGTCTTCTTTGTACTGAGGGTCTGGAAAAATATTGAGTCTTTTTTATGTAAAATGCAGGACAATGAAGCGAAAAAAGCACTGTTTTATGGGGCAGTTACTGCTTTGCTGAGGCCGTAATACTAATTTTCATCTGTTCCTACACCGTTTTTGGGGCTTAATGTGTAGGAACCATGCAAAGTTAAGAGTGGGTTGTGTGGCATGTCCATGGGTGAATCTAATGTGGAGGATTCGAGTCAGTAGCAATAGTTCTGTTAGACTTGGTACTCACCTAATAACGTTAGAATTAGCACTTGGCACCTCAAATATCAAGTCAATTAGGATAGAAAACCAAGTATTAGGGATATTTATAGTATTAAAAAAATAACTATCTATATTATAAATGATGTAGAATGTAATAATAGAAAAAATAAGAGGAAGGAGAAGAGAGATTTGCATGAAAGAAATAGCAAAAAGGTGTGAGAGAGAGCATTCATTAGGGATAAGAAGTTGAACTTTTTTTGTATTAAAATTCACTTTTAAGTGATAATAACATCAAATTATAATAGTCTCCCAAACGCATAAAGCCTTGAAACTCCCTATAAATGAGGAATAATATGAAAATTGAACCATAAAACTCTAACATGAAGACCAAATTACTACTATACTATGAGGGGCATGTAATTATAGTAAACTAGCAAAATACCCTTATATGCATTTTAATGCTTTCCCTCAAAATCATTAGCTATTTACAAAAATTTCCAACTTCTCCTTCATCTAAAGGTTTAGTAAGAATATCACCAATCTAATCACCAGATCTAACAAAAGGAGTAACCACAGGAAAGTCCTAAAGGATAAACCTTGAGGGACAGAGGGAGGTGAATATGTTTATAAAATTTCTATAGCTAAATCAAACTTTGATTGTATTCAAAGTTTTCCAAGAACGTAGTTGAAAATAATCAACTATTGCACCAAAGATTTTTTATAGTCGTTCACAATCAATATTTTAGATTGCTATTCCATTCCCTTATAGCTCTTGTCCTAGAATTAAAGTTTGTACTGTGAATAGCCAAACAACATCTACAACAAAGAGTTTCAAGAGACTTAATTATAACACCTACCCAAACACTTTGGAACTTATGGCCAAATGGCTCCTAGGCTTATGTACCTAGACCTAATCAAAGAATCTTTCACAACTTTCAATCAATTTTTACAAGTT
Source organism: Aristolochia californica (assembly GCF_029961685.1). Taxonomy (NCBI): domain Eukaryota; kingdom Viridiplantae; phylum Streptophyta; class Magnoliopsida; order Piperales; family Aristolochiaceae; genus Aristolochia; species Aristolochia californica. The sequence goes on along the minus strand of NW_027181992.1, from coordinate 10,586,120 downwards.
TTGATTGGTATATATGCAAAGGTGATTTACTTTTCTATTCAAAGCACAAATAAGCTTCTTGTTAGGCAAATATGGCAATCAAATATATAAGAAATGATTGCACCTAATGTGAAGGTGAATCTACCAATAATTTCAACAACGTTACTAATTTATATTTTAAAACAAGTGTAATTGAGAACTAGCTAATGTTAGCAATATGTGAAAATTAGAGCATATAGGGATGTGATAATGCGAGACCATATTGTACAAATCAGAAATCAAGTATTCTAATCAAATATTAAAATCAATGATCATAAATACTTAACCTTTAATGAGAAACTCTGTCAAAAGCACTTCTTCTTGGGTTATTAATGGCACTGGAAACATTTGGGAATGCTTGAAAGCTTTGAAATTCGTGTAAGCAAGCTTATTTTGCAGTTTAAGTTGAGTTTTGAACACTTCTTCTTCACAAAATATTAAATCAATATTCATAAATACTTAACTTTCAATAAGAAACTCTGCTAGAAGTACTTCTTGGGTTCTTAATGACACTAGCACTTAAGAAAACACTTGGGAACCCTAGAAGCTTTGAAATTTGTGTAGGCCAGCATGTTTTGAAGTTTGGGTCAAGTTTTGAATAGTTCATCTTGGGAGCCTACAATGATGTGACAACACAAGACCAAGCTTTCACAAATCAAAAATCATATATTTAAACCAAATATTAAAATTAATGTTCATAAATAGAGCTTTCAATAAGAAACTCTACCAAACTTACTTCTTGGGTTCTTAATGGCACTAACACTTAAGAAAACACTTGGGAACACTTGGGAACTTTGAAATTCATGTAGAATAGTATGTTTTAAAGTTTGGGTTGAGTTTGATACTTAGGGGGGTTAGTCCAAAATGAAGTGAGATGAATTACTCCCGCATTACTTAGTTCATTAGACTAAGGGGTTAGTGTACAATGAATTACACTTCAAGCGAATCACATCAATTCATTTGCTCAGGCAAAAAACGGGGAATTTGGATTCAGACCTGTTTTGCGAATCAAACACTTGAAGCCTCCTCCCCCCCCCCAGTCGGCCTTCCTCCCTCTGGACCTCCCTCTCCTCTCCCTCTCGATCTCCATCGCAGAGTATGCGGCCTCCTGGGTTCTCTTCTCCCCTCCCTTCTCCACCCCCCCTGTCGGCCTTCCTCCCTCTCTCGATCTCAATCGCAGAGTAAGTGGCCTCCCGGCTTCTCTTCTCCCCTCTCCCCCCCCAGTCGGCCTTCCTCCTTCTCGACCTCCCTCTCCTCTCCCTCTCGTTCTCCATCGCCGAGTACACGGCCTCCTGGCTTCTCTTCTCCACTCCCTTCTCCACCCCCCATGTCCGCCTTCCTCCCTCTCTCAATCTCCATCGTAGAGTAAGTGGCCTCCCGGCTTCTCTTCCCCCCCCCCCCCCCCCCCCTTGTCGGCAAGCACGGGAGGCCGAGTCTCGGCCTCCCGACTTCTCTTCTCTCTCGGCCTCCCTCTCTTCTCCTTGTCGGCATTCCGTCGCCGTTGCCTGCTGGGCCGCCGTAGTCTCCCGCTGCTGAGGAAGACGATGGTTTTATTTTTCCTAAGTTAGGAAAAATTAAACCATCGTCACAAAAATAATAATTTATAAAATAATTATTTTTATTTATTTAATATATTTATTTTATAATAGCTATATTAAATTAGTGATTTAACAGTCATAATTAAAATATATTTAAAATAAATATTTGATAAATTTTTTTGGTTTAATTATCCCATTGCTATAATTAATTAAACCAATGGTTTTAAATTTTGTGACAATATATTATTAATTAATAATACATAAAAATATATATTATGTTATTGATATATATATATATATATATATATATATATATATATATACACATATATATATTATATTAATTTTTTATTACGTATTAAATTAGTGGTTTTTAATATTAAAACATATCTTATGTTATTAAAAAATAATTTGTTTATTTATTATATTCGCTTATGTTATTTTTTATTTTTATTTATTTATTTTTAATAATTTATTTTAGTCACACGTAATTATTGTATTAATTTATAATAAAATATAATAATTAAGTAATATAATATAGTTTTTCATTAATTAGGATATTAATATATTCTAATACTACACGTTAAATCACTTATAAGTGTAGTAACCATGTTTATTTTGGTTAATTATCTATTTAGTTATATGTTCTTTTTAAGTACATTATAAAATGTTACTCATTCTCTTGTTTATATCATACTTTTCATTTGGGGGCACTAACACTGGAATTTGTTTTCTAGTGCACTTGAACTCGTCTACACTAACACTCAAGGATGAATTGAAGTTGAATCAATTCATTTAAGATGAATTGAATTCTTCACTTCATTTCAAGTTCATTGTGGACTAACCCCTCCTTATAGAATACTTTCCAATGTTCTAAAAATTAGCTGTTATGAGTGGATACGATTCTTTTTGGTATTTTATAAAAAAAAAGGTGAAAATAAGCTCCAAAAGTTATAAAAAATAATTAATAAATTCTATTTTTGCTACTAACATATTGGTAAGTCTCTTACAAATTTGAAGACCTATAACTTCTAAATCAACCTCTCTGACATTCTAAAAAGTTGAATTTGTATTGCTTAGAGGTCGCTCCTTTTTATGGGGTTGAATCCTTTTTGCTTCCAATGACTCTTTTTGTGGTGGAATCTTCTTTGTGCTCGAGCTAAATACTACAATGGCTGGAAAAAGTGATTTGCTTAAAATCACTACAATTCCTTTAAAAGGAGTATCTAATTATTTAAGTTGGTCTCAATCAATGAGAAGGTTCCTCATTACTCGTGATTTATTGAGTCACTTAAGCTTCTTTCTCCCTTACATCTTGTGTTTTTAAGGATCTGTAGACAAAACAATTGATTGGTTGGGGTCATGAACAAGAGGGGTTCTACTATCTTGATTGACCAACCATTAGTGCCACATCCAGCTCACAGTAGAAGGCAATTCAATGGCACAATAGACTCAACCATCCATCTCTATAGTCACTTAAAATTTTGTTTTTGTCGTTCATTCTATTTCCAGTTTGAATTGTGAAGTTTATCATTAAACATTAGAGGAGTACTTATTCCCCTCGTAGTGAACCTAAAGATGTTGCTCTTTTTTATTTAGTCCACACGGACGTTTGGGGACCATTAAATGTTTCAAATATTTCTCAGTCTAAGTATTTTATTATTTTTGTTGATGATTTCTCAAGAGTTACACGATATTTTTTGCTTAAGGACAGATTAGAGGTCTTAGCTATATTTAAATCCTTTTGTGTTATGGTTTCTACTCAATTTCATACCATCATAAAAGTCCTTCTCTCAGATAATGCAAAGGAATACATGTCAGGCAATTTTGATTTTTTTTTGCTAATAAAAGAATTATTCACCAAACATCATGTGTCTATACATCTCAGCAGAAAGGTGTGGCATAAAGAAAAAATCATTATCTACTTGAGGTTGCACGAGCCCTTCTGCACTATATGCATATGGCTCACTTCTATCGGCCACATGTTGTCCTTACGACCTATTTTCTTATCAAAAAATTACCATCTTCGGTTCTTAATGGTGCCACTTCTTATTCATTTCTTTTTTCCTAGTGATAACATATTTTCTCTTCTAGTGTGTGTCTTTGGTTGTACTAGTTTTGTTCATGTCAAGTCTCTTCACACTACAAAATTGGATCCGAAAGCACTTAATCCCTGGATTCTCACTAGCTATTGAGTTCCCAAAGCCTATTGTGCCAATTGATGACTTCCCTTATCTAGGCCACAATGATGGCTCTCTTCAGCCCCTAAGGCCATGGTCGACACCTCACCTATGCCATTTGTAGATCTTCCCGAGGTATCTTCTTCCCCTCTTTTTGTGTTTGGTCCTCCTTTTTATACTCGTCCTATTGCTCTCCGCAAGCACGATCGTCTACTTCTCACCCCATATCTCACTTTGTATCTACTCACTACCTCTCACCATCTTCTTATCGGTATTTTGCTTCTATTTCCTCTACTTCTATTCCTTAGTCTTATCAGGAGGTCTTCCAACATCCAAGATGGAAAGCGGCTATGGATGAAGAAATGATAACTCTTTATGAAAATCAGACTTGGCAACCAGTTCCATTCCCTCTAATAAACAACCAATGGGTTGTAAGTGAGTTTTTACTGTGAAGCATCATCAAGATGGTTCTATGGCCCACCTTAAGTCAAACTGGTGGCTAAAGGCTACACTCAATGATACAAAGTTGATTATGAGGAGACATTCTTGCCTATCGCCAAACTTAAAATCAGTTCGGCTTTTACTCTCTCTCGCTGGGAATTCTCAGTGGTTTGTTTTTCAGTTCGATGTAAAAAATGTCTTCCTCAATGGTGATATTAAGGAAGTGATATATATAAAACAACCACTTGGTTATGTGGTTGATGGAGAGTTGGTATGCCGTAAACAAAAATCTTTATATGGCTTGAAGCAATCTCTATGAGCTTGGTTTGATAAATTCATTCAAGTTATGCTCTACTTTGGGTTCACGAGGTGCTCTATAGATCACTCAGTCTTTGTCAAGCATTCTAACGTCGGTGTGGTTCTACTTGCAGTATATGTTGATGATATTATCTTGACATGCAGTGATACCAACAATATTAATCAAGTGAAGCACAATATTTACAGTGAATTCAAGACAAAAGACTTGAGACTCCTAAAATATTTTCTTAGCATTGAAGTTCTTCAATCTAGACATGGCATTATTCTATCACAAAGAAAATATGTACTTAACTTACTTAGAGACACAAGTATGATGGGTTATCATCCTACAACCACCACCATGGACACAAATACAAAATTATGTGTTGGTTCTGGAGAAGATGTTGATGTGGGCAAGTATCACATGTTAGTTGGGAAGCTAATTTATCTTACTGTGACTAGACCTGATATTTTCTTTGTAGCTAGTGTGGTCAGTCAATACATGCACGGACCCCAGATGTCTCATTGGTAGTCATTAGAAATGATTCTTAGATATTTGAAGAAGTCTCCAAGGCAAGGTCTTCTATACAAGTGTCATCATGCACACCTCAAATTTGAAGGCTTCACCGATGCAGACTGGGCTAGATCTCCAGATGACAGAAAGTCCACTTCAGGATATTGTACTCTAGTTAGAGGCAATTTGGTGACCAGGAGGAGTAAAAAATAAAATGTAGTTGCATGATCCAGTGTCGAAGCTAAATATAGAGCTATGACAAATGCAGTAAGTGAACTCTTATGGGTTAAATTCCTCTTAGTAGAGTTGGATTTCAACAACAGAGGACCGATGGAACTCCACTATGATAGTCAAGTTGCAATCCACATTGCCTCCAACCCGGTCTTTCACGAGAGAACTAAGCATATTGAGGTGGACTCTCACTTTGTCCGAGAAAAGCTGCAGATTGGAATTATATATGTTACACATGTTTCTTCTCACACTCAACTTACTGATATACTCACAAAACTAGTTAGCTCAAAAGTTCTCTCCACTACATGTTCTGAGTTGGGCATATATGATGTCTTCTAACCACCAGCTTGAGGGGGAGTTTTAGAAGATATGGTCAAGCTTTAATGGCATTAATGCAATAATCCTTTATTTTTTTGTCTCTATTCACTCCTTTAAGGGTGAAGGGTATACTTGTAATTTTTATATTTTTTACCACTATAAATAAAGCTTGATGGGGAGGATTCGGTCATTCCAATGAGCCCTAATCTCTCCCACCTTCTTCTCTATGTGCTCCTCGTTATCTACTCTATTCATCCCTTCTTTTTCTCCTTCTTCTCTTCTCCTTCTTGTTCTTCCTTCTCTCTTCCTTCTTCCTCTCCTCTATCACACTTGACCCTCAAGATCATAGATGATGGAGTCCTAAAAACAACAATATAATTTGTACTCGTTAGAAAATTAAAGATATTTTATTTTTGGGTTTCAGGTTCAAGTATTAACATATGAGTCATACATCCCCTACCCTTTAAATTGTTTAAGTTTGGTTTCTTTCCTAAATGAAGTTCAAATGGGGCTTTTTCAGTTTGGAGTATGAGGCATGCTAAACTATGAACTAATCCATTGGAGTTGAATTTTTTTTTAAACAATATCAAAAGTATGTTCACTCTTACAAACTTTTGATGGACAAGGTAATTTTGTCATTTTCCCAGACATACATCTTTCACATGTAAGGTATTCATTTAAAAAAAAAACTATTTAGTAAGCCTTTTTAATCAACTTTTGAATCTTTTCCTTGTTGATTGTTAAGTTGTGGAGCCTAATCAACGCCCTACGCTGAGTCTGTACGCGGATCGACCTTCGTGGTAGGGTCATTGTGGAGGTTGGAAGGGGGGTGGGAAGCCCACCTCCTTAGGGTGTGGGGGCGGATCCCCCACCCGGTCCACGATATATTAACTATTGTTTCATTAAGGACAGTTTGGGAATTTTACTCTTGTATCGCGGTTGCCCTAATTTTCTCTTTATAATTTAGGGGCTTCACTATTAGGGTTTTATCTTCACCAAGGAGCTGGAGTTGCAACCCAAGAGAAGTTAGAGAAAACACCTGTAAGTGTGCGCAATTTCTCTTGTAAACTATTTTATCTTTATAGTGGATTACTCCAGCGGCGGAAGACAAGACGTAGTTTCACCTTGAGGCGAACCTATATAAATCTTGTTGTATTTTCGTTATTGTTTTTCCTTTCTTCCTTGATTATTATTATTTCTCTTGTTAGTTTAGAATTAGGGCATCTAATTCATAAAAATATTCTCCAATCAAATATACCACAATTATAGTTGATTTGACAAGATAGAGGAAGAGTTAGTAACTTCACATATCGCATTACTACAAAATTGAACTTGATACATGTCACAATTTTTGAATCCTATGAGAATTACATTATCCCCTCTAAGCATAAAAATTTTCCATTTCCAAGGTAGAATACCAAGCCAAGTTTTTCCAAATAAGTAACAGATAATAAACTCTATCTTATCAAGGGATCATATTGTTAAGCACCTAGCCAATACATCCCAAAAGACCGGCCTATTAGGAGCGGAAGACATAGGTACTTAACCCAAGACCATAACATCACACCCCACTTTCACGAGCCGACGACCACGACGGCGCAACGACACTGGCCTGACCGTGATAATACTTAGACGCGACCTACCAGTATTTTAATCCAGCCTTTGCACCCGCGCAACGACACTGGCCCGACCCAGGGCTTATCACAAGGACCTACCAATATTTTAATCTGGCCTTTGCGTGTCCCGGGACTCGAACTCGCGACGTGGGAGCCTACTCTGATACCAAATGTTAAGCACCTAGCTAATACATCCCAAAAGACCGGCCTGTTAGGAGCGGAAGACATAGGTACTTAACCCAGGACCATAACACATACATGCAGTTTTCTAAATTAATCTATATCATCTTCTAACTTCAATTAATAAGTTCTTACTCCCGCCGTAGAAGTTTTGTTATCATCACCCACATATAAAGTTTTTCCTATCTTCAATTTTTCTTATTGTCCTGAAACCCTGTTAGTTCATTTGACATATGATGGTTGCGCCTAAATCAGCCTACCAACTAAAAGATTTCATATAAATAGAGTAAGTTTCAAGGGATAATAACTCACTTGATTTCTCCTCTCCTAAGTTTTTCTGGTGAACTCCGCAATACTTCCTAATGTGACTTGGCTTGTGACAAAAGAAACACACCTTTTGTTGTGTGTTAACCTCAACTTTTTATTGATTCGTTTTTCTATCATAAAAGTGAGGCTTTCTTCCTTTCTTCTTAACATTTTTCTTCTAGGTTTTGACATAACATTGCTAGCAATTGGTGGTTTCATTTCACCACTCCCTTGAGCTATCTTGTCCTCTTGATTAGTCTACCATTTTCACAAGCTCTTCCATACTCTACTCTAACTCAGAAAGTATGTAATAATCTCCTATGTACTTATGGAACCTATGCAATGAGTTAATTATATTGTCTAACCTTAGCTTTCTAATCTAAGGCCCTGCCATACTATAGCAACTCATTTGCCATTACAAGCATGTCATGGACATGTTTTCTAAGTTTAATCCCTATCTCACATTTGGCCTTTGTGAATCTCTTCCACAAGTTGTTGATATGTGAGTTAGATATTTTACCAAAATTTGCTTCTAACTTGTCCAAAATTTCTTTTTAGTTAAAGATTTGAAGTATGTCATGTGAAGGGATTTATTGAGTCCAGCAAGGATATAAGCCCTAGAAACATCATTTGTTAGTTTCCAATTTTTATGTTTCGTCAAATCCCTCTTATATTGTTTCTTATCTCTCAGTTTAATCGACTCAAATGATCTCATATAATTTATTTGTGACCAATTGACATAATTCGTTCCATCCAACGGATCAAATTTAAGATTATCAACAAAGTTAGAACCACCACTAGGTATAGGCAAAAGTTTCCGCTACAACCATAATATTCTTAAATCAATTTTGGGGTAACACATCAATTCATCCATCCACCAAGGGGGGGTTAGTCAACATTGAAGTTGAAGTTGAAGTTAGACTTCAAATTCAAGGCAAAAAGTGAATCAACTTCAACTCTTCCTAGGGTGTTAGTGTACATGAGTTCAAGCGCACTGGAAAGCAGATTCCAGTGTTAGTACCCCAAAATAAAAAATATGATGTAAACAAGAGAATGTGTAATTTTTTATAATATACTTCAATAGAACATATACTTAAACATATATATTAACCAAAATAAACATGGTTACTACGCTAATAAGTGAATTAATGTAGTATTAAAATATATTAATATACAAATTAATGAAATACTATATTATATTAATTAATGATACAGTTTATTATAAAATAATATAATAATTATGTGTGACAATAATAAATTATAAAAAATTAATAAAAGTAAAAAACAATAGAAGAGAATATAATAAATAAATAAATGAATAAAAATTTTAATAAAAAAATATATTTTAACATGAAAAATCACTAATTTAATACACTAATAAAAAATAAATAAAATAGATAAATATATATATTATTTTATCAATAACAAAATATATATTTTTATGTATTATTAATTAATAATATATTGCCACAAAATTTAAAACCATTGGTTTAATTAATTATAACAATGGGATAATTAAACCAAAATACTTGATCAAATGTTTACTTTAACAATATTTTAATTATGACTATTAAATAACTAATTTAATAGAATATTTACAAAATGAATGTACTAAATAAATAAAAACAATTATTTTATTAATAACAGAAAATGAATATTTTACGTAGTATTAATTAATAATATATTTTTACAAAAATAAAATGATTAGTTTAATTAATTATAAAAATGGGATAATTAAACCAAATAATTGATCAAATGCTTTCTTTAAAAATATTTTAATTACTAGTCTAAAATTTATAATTTAATATAGTAATAAAATTAATGAATATAATAAATAAATAAATAAATTATTTTATTAATAACCTAGGATAAATTATTAATAACATATATAAATAATTAAAAATTAAAAAAATGCTTAAAAATAAACTGAGTTACTCGTAATAGTCCACAATTTATAGCATAAAATCAAATGTTTATGCCTTGGAATATAACAACGAGTTTGTGCCTTTAATATTAAATCATCAACTTACTAGTTTAGTACATATGAATGACAAAATACATGTTCAAAAGCAATAAGATATAACTAGGGGTGGCATTGAACTGAGTCAGTTTGCGAGCGACTCAAGCTCGGCTCGCTTCCGGCTCGATTCAATTCGATTTATATTTCTTCCTCCCCTTGTCTGCCTTTGCCTCTGTTTCTGTCGTCGCCGCCTCCGTCACAGCCGTCATCCCCAACGATAGGTCCTCACCGGCGCCGCTAAACCCCCTACCCTCCGCATCATCTCAGCAGAAAACCAAAGAAACCTAAGTTAACGAGGAGAAATAATTCCCCCCCCCCCCCCACCCCCGAAGCGCGTGAAGACGATTTCGCACGTGCGAGATCATAAGAAAGTAAAACAAAAACTCTTCCTTAAACTCTGGATGTCCCTTCCTCATTGCTCATGAAGAAATTGAAAAGACTTTTTAGTAGAAATACGTTTTAGTGACTATTAGTGGTTTTTCCAAGAAATGTTGAAAAATATTTTTAGTAGAAATACGTTTCTAGGGACTATTAGTGCCTCATTATTTTTGGCAACATTTTGCTAATTGGAAATTTTTATTAAAAAAAATCATATAATTTTCTAAGTAAGATTTTCCTACCAAAATGGGCTAAAAAACCGAATAGAAAATTTTTGAATAAGTATTTGACAGTTGATGTTGTAATACTTTTAGCATGAGGCAATTTTCATAGCAATTTTGTGTTTGCCATTTTATTTGATTAAAAATTTATCGATAAGTATAGTAATATATTAGATTGATTATTAATTTTTATTTATTTCCCTAGAAGAGGCAATAAGAGGTCCATTTAACTTTCCTAAGAAATTTTTAAAATATTTCTTGTAATTTTCTAGTAAGTCACTAATAGTAATAGGATTTTATTTAAAGGTTTTTTTTGGAAATATGTATCCTAGGAAAAAAAATTCTTAGAATATAAATTTTCAACCAGGGGCACTAAGGAGGCCATAGTAAATTTATGGCCAAATTCAAAAATTACAAAATAAGCTAGACAACTTTTGGGGTAAAAAAGATTAATATTGGTGCATTCTAATCCATTATCGAGATTTAATCCCGAACTGCCCCTATCATTCTTTTTTTAAAATGTATGCATAATTTTATATATAATTTATTTGATATATATTTTATGAAGAGTATTAAATGTAGGTTAAGCTCAAACTCGACTAGAGCTCAAGCTCAATTACAATTTTAGGCTCAAGGCTAGGGTCGGCTGAATATCAAGTTCGAAATATTTAAATCAAGCTTGGTTCGAACATAGGAAGGTTTGGACTCTGCTAGATTCGATGCCACCCTTATGCCCAATTTTAAGTAGAAGTCATACCCAATTTTATGTAAATGTATGCATAATTTTATATACGATTTATTTGGCATGTATTTTTTGTAAAGTTTTAAATGTATATTGGAGCTCGAACTCAAGACATGTATTTTTTGAAAAGTTTTAAATGAATGTTGGAGCTCGAACTCGGCTTGAACTCGGTTAAAATTATTGGGCTCGACCTCTATAACAATTTTAAGTTCGAGCCTGGGCTCAGCTCGAGCTCGAGTTTGAAATATTTTAATCAAGCTCGGCTCGATGCCACCCCTAAATACAACCATAAATGATCATTCCGCATGCGAGTCGCTATGTCATCTCAAAATTGTGAGTCCCTTGTGGATTCTAATGTACACTACTTCTGAATGTTTGTTGATTGGCTATCTTCATCCACAAGACCATCGCTATCATCGTTATCTTCATCATCATTTACACCTGCTAATCGGACCTCATCACCTCTTCCACCAAGCTCATTACCCGAATTATCATCTTCCGATTCAAACATATCATTGTAATCCTCTCTACGTATATAATTATGTAATATGCAACAAACTATTACAATTTTTATTTGGATCTTATAAGAAAATGGAAGAGCGCCTTTCAACATTTGAAATCGAGCTTTTAAAGCACCAAAAGTTCGTTCAAACTAATTCCATTGCAGTTGACTAGAACAATGCAAAAACACACTCATCAAGTACAAATTCATCGAACACCCCTAGTAGAGCCCCATATGACTTCGCGGTCACTACGAACTGTACCATGTCAATGATGGGGGTCAAGTTTTGTTGGCTAATGGACGCCTGTGTTAGTGACTCAACCTAGTTTGAACTGGACTTAACCCACCCAATAGCCCCATAAACCCTAAACCTTAGCCCCTATACCCACCCGCCATTAGCCGCTAAACCCTAAACCCTAACCCTAATTCCTGAACCTAAACCCTAACTTCTATTAACCCTACCTTGATTGTGCTTTTAAAAAAAAAAAAAACTCTAACCCTAAATACCATACACCCTACCTTAATCATACTCTAAATACCCTAAACCCTAAATTATACCCTACCTTAACCCTAACTCTAAATACCCTAAACCCTAAACGATATAGACGAAATTGAACCCTAAATATCATAAACCCTAACCCTATACCCTGAAATTATGCATAAACTAAACAATAAATACGAATACCGCACATAGAAATTAAGATTAAATCAAATATGATAGTAAATTAAGAAAAAAAAAATTAGGATTTAGGGTTACTGTATGATATTTGGGGAAAATCGAATCAAAGCGAAATGGGGAAATCAAGGGAAATCGAAGTAGAATCGAAGAAATTGACGCTGAAATGGGAAAATTGAAGGAAATAAAAACCAAAATGGGTTAAATCAAAAGAAATCGGGAGGATTTTTAAGGGTAAAAAGAAGAGCGTGAGAGAGAAGGGAGACGAAATTCGAAGATGATGAAGGTAGAAGAAATACGAAGATGATGAGAAGGGAGAAGAGATACGAAGACGACGAAGGGAGAAGAAGTCGAAGGGAGTGCGAAGATGAGAGGAAGAGGAGAGAGCGGGAGAAAACAAAATTCGGGAGATGAAGGCCGAGAGGGAGAAAAGAGCACGAATGAGCAAAAAGTGTTCGTCGGGGGAGGGAAACGAACAATTAAGAGGTTAATCTACACTTACTCATGGGGATTCATGAAATTAACTCAAAAACAAATAGAACCAATCTATTTAACAAAATGCATTACCCTTGGAGATTTTGTAAATCATATAATTAAATTAATGTTCAACGTATAGATATCTAATTCAATTATATAACTAACATTACCCTTTGAGATTTTTAAAATTATCTAACTAAATCAGATACAACATACACATATATTCTTATTTGAATTATATAACTCACATTACCCCCATTGGGGATTTTATAAATTACATAATTAAATTAGATACAACATACACATATATTCCTAATTTAATTTTATAACTCACATTACCCATTGGGGATTTTGTCACCCTATGCATGGCTACACGCTTGATCACAGATTTAATGTATACCAAAAATCAAACAGCACAAACAACATGATTTTCACTATTCTTCTCACAACTAGATGTTTCTAACAAGCAAAAATAAATTACCACACAAATATCTTTTTTATAAAATGCAAAAATAAGTTACCTCATAAATCTCTTTCAGTTTTATAAGGAGAAGGTAATCATTTCTATATTAGACTTACTTGATAATAAAATCATGTGAATATATAAACACAATATAATTAAGTCCATACATTTCATTTTAAGACCGACTTTGAATGAAAATGTAAAGCACCAGAGGAGAGCTTAAACTGTTTACAAGTGATTAGCCTGCTCCATTTCAATCAAATTGGGTCCAATAACATGCCTCACTTGCAAGACCATGGGGGTATTTATAGGTTTCCAAAGTCACTAACTTAGACTAAGCAACTGAATATGAAACCTACACTTATAAAATCAAAATGGTTGTCTTGAAATTTATAAAGGAAAATATATATTTCAACCAATAATTCTAAAATCTTTCTTTCTCTATAATCACTAATGCTCAATCCATGTAGCCCCAGTTCTTCCCATTTAAGCCACTATAGACAAGTCATTTATTCTCAAAACCAAGCTCTAAAGACGGGCAAAGTATGAGAAGCTAAACTGAACTACATATTTATATTGATTAAGAGTGTTATTTATATACAGTTTACAACAATAAGCTAAACCGAAGAGATAATAATAACAAAGTGATAAATACAAAGGAGAGCTTATCCGAGAACCGAAGGAAAGCATTTTAGCGAAAAGCAAAAAGCAACTAATTGTGCTTTGTAAAAGTTACAACAGTTGCATCCAAATGCATTAGAAATACAATGGAGAATCAAGAAATTTTACAGTTTTGAAATGAACACAGGCTAATTTTTGGTGTGCATATCCCGCTTCTGAAGCATCAACTCCATCACAACCAAATCCAATCACATAAAATCCAACAGAACACACCAGTTGTGACAACCACTCTGGTGCTCACAGCCTTTTTTCCTAGCAGCTTACAAAAAATTATTTGCGCCTTATCATCTGTTTAGATAGTTCTTTTTGCCACAAATATAAGAGGATGTTATTATGACTGAGCACGGTTAATTTAAGTAACTTCATATTCTATCCAAGTGAAACAAGAACAATGTTCCTTAGTATTTGACAATGATGAAGAAGGATTTTCTGAAAGAGCAGTTTCTCAGTAGAAGCTTGCACACAAAGGGTACATACACTTCTGCCTCCGCTTTCTTTGGTGTCGATCAACTTTCCGGTGGAGGTTCAATCACTCGAACTTGTCATGGCCCAGTCAGCTCTTCTTGAATATTTTCTAGGGGATTTACAATGCTTTGTGTAGTCACACCTAGCCAAAAGATATGATTCACGATTGCAGAGAAAGACTAACTCCAATAGCAGCAGACAGTTTCATGGAAAGAAAAAAGAATACCGTGCTAACTAGATCATGCTGCACTGGATTTTATCTGATCACCCATCATCCAAGAATTTACAGAGTGGCAAGAAAATTAAGATGAGAAGAAATAGTGAATGTGTTCATGAAGTGTCAAGAGCAGTTGTGATGCTAAGGTGACAAGGATATAATTACGTCCATGCACTGAAATTTAAAAAGACATTGGGTACAGTGAACAAAATAATGACATTAGATTACTTAAATTACAGTTCCAAGTTGCCAAAAACATGTATCAATGCGAGTACCAGATGTGAAGAATACCTTTCATCTATTTTACAGCACACACCACTGAACTTGCTTAGGGTAATAAATCCCATCACTGACATGAAACAAAAGAAACCAAGTCAAACTGGGGGATAAGTACAGAAAAATGCCAAATTAGAGAAGATCAACAAACCGATTCCAGGACCTTTGGGCGTGTTGGAGATGGAACAACACATGCTGAACTACACTCCATGGATAGGTTAAGTGAAGTAGACTGTGCATCCAAATTTATCTCACTCTTGGGAGCAAACAACCTATTGGATGTTGTTCTCTCAGAAACCAGGAGAGCCGGTTTGGTATGAACTCTTCTTCCATTTGTTGCAGCATTATTAGCCTAAATCCCAAAGATAAAGAAAAATTTGAGAGACAGAAATCAATCAGACCATAACAGAGAACAGAGTTTCATCTTCGTACATTTTTAGGTAGGTCTTTGATGTGGACAATGATGATTGTTATATCATCAGTTCGATTCTCGTGATCAAGCCATATCTTATATGACTCTGCAGCAATTGCAGCACAGGCATCGCGGGGATCCATAAATTTGACTACCTGCATTAAGTAAGAGCAGTGTTTTCTGACAATCAACAATTGGATCCAAAGCAAGACACTTCAAATGAAACACAACAACAAACACATCGGTGTTTAGAACAACCTCCTCAAGCGAATGTCAACTAAGAGAAATCACCAGTGAAGTTTTTCTACCTATCGTCAAAGTAATGCTTCTCTGCTGTATCAAGACTATAGAGTCCTGTTTTGCTAACTTTTTTTAAATGCAATAGCCTCATAATTTCTTTAGCCTACTTAGATGAGGCCAACAGTCCTTATCAAGAAGGGATGACTAATCAAACTTCGATGAGAAGATATCATGTTAAATGTACTTTCAGTTCCAACTGCCAGATGCTAAGTTAAGGAAACTTTACCAGGTATGACATCATAACTAATGAAAAATAAGTAAGAATAGTGGTTGCTCATTCATTTGCTTCTTACATTAGCATCAGGTTGGATTAAGTGAAGGAAAAAAAACCCTGTTGTGGACATATTGAGTTTAATAAGCATTATTGCACAGAATTAAGAAATCATTTCCCAAAAATGATGTGAAGATGCAAAACAGACTTTCAGTTCCAACCAGACAGAGAGAGAGAGAGGGGCCATGCAAAAGAAACCCAGCCACAGAAATTGTATCCTGCTTTCTGTAATGTTATTTTCTGAAATTTTTTGAAATACCCAGGAAACACACATATCGGAAGAGAATTGGCTGAATGACTGAACATGGAACTAGAGCAAAATAGTCAGATATAAGGCCTATTAAAAACTTCGTTCAATTCACCAAAATACATCTCAAACTAATATTTTTCTCCTTACCATATTCACAACTGCCTGACTGTTGAGAAATTCAAAAACCCCATCACTTGCAACCACAAAAAACAGGTCGTCCTGTGTGACTTGGAGCTTCAAAATCTCGGGTTCTGCAATGACTCCAATCTTCTCAGCAGTCGAGTCACCAACGCTCCTAGTAAATGCCGTTCCTGGATACATTCCATTCTGCACCCAGAGCCTTGGCGGGTCCCCACCATCACTTTCTTCACTGCCCCAGGCTTGAATATTTGGATCTTTGATTCCCTCTACTTGATCAATGCTCAAAACTCTGGCACCGCAGAGCTTCACCCTCTCATATTCGTCCCTCCGAAATGGGGTCTGATCACTGGAAAGATCTTCAGCAACTACACCAGAATTTCCTCTCCTCACACCCAGTGTTGCCCTTGAATCACCCACATTGGCAACATAAAGAGTGTCACCAATAACAAGGACGGTTATAGCAGTAGTACCACTCATTGTATCATCAATCTCACTGTCATGGAGTTCCTCATTTACAGATAAGAATGCAGAAGTATATGCTTTTACAGGGTCATCTAACAATGTGGGATCATTTGCCAGTAATTCCACCAATCTTTCTCGAACAAAATTGGCACAGTGTCCGCCGAACTGGCCATGCCCGTCAAAGACACCAAAGAAGTGGAGATTTGGGTTACCTTGGAGCTGGGTTCTGATGCAAAACGAGTCCTGGTTTTCTCTATCAGGAGAGTCGGGGTAGTAGCCACGCTGTGTGAGGAAAGCATACTGAAGCTGGTAGTTGTGTGAAGGAACAATTTCACACCCAATTGAGCTTTCAGTAAGGGCATGGCGGAGATTGTGGTGAACTCCGACGTTAAGCGGATTATAAATACTTGTGTCGCCGGTATTCCTGACATCGACATCAGTTGATGAGGACTCGTAATGGGCGCAACACTTTGCGTTGACACAGCCCATCTGTAAAAGTCAGTTGCGAGCGACACCCACGGAAAACAAGTCACACAGTCGCGCAAGGTCGCAATTTCAGCTTTGGAAGAAGGCAGGAAATCTAACGTTAACATAACCCTTTTACCAAGCAAATCTAAATATCGGATCTTGAGGGATCATGATTGATAAATCATCATGTAGAGAAATCAGCTGTGACAAAAAGGTCTTCAACTTAGCTGCAGTTTCTTGAGCAAAACCCATTTCCGTGGAAGATAACTAATAGCACATAAAATTTCTAGAAGACGAAACTGGAGGCCATTTTTTTCAGAAATTGTGAAACTGTTATACATGAAAGGGTATTCTCCAGGAACAAGGTTTTTCGGGAGCACAAAACAAGAAAAAAAAAAAAACCTAAATTGCCAAGCGTCTTCAAGGACTTCGTGTTTATGTAGGGGTAGCTCTGATATGCTTTTATTCCTGGCTGTTATGTTCCTTTTTGAAGCTTAGAGGAAGGTATTCTTGACAGAATCAAAGAAAGACTTCAATGACAAAAACCCTAAAGCAAACCACAGAAACACCCCAAAAGCAGCAGGCCATTCCTGGCATGGATGTCTATTAATAGAAGCATTCAGATTTGATTAACTTGATATGGGTTTATTTCAAAACTAGCTGTGCGCATGTCTACACGAGGTCTCTGTAAACCACCCATGGTTCAGGAAACAGAGGCTAAAATCTAAAACCCCGCGAAATAATTTAAAAAAGTTCTATAAAACAAAGGAAGCAACGATGCCTAGTGCAGAACGCTGATACTTGCTATAAGAGTTCAGTCTTGAAGGTGGCAACTCTTTTCTTCCTGGTCACTGATGTGAAGAGAGTTGAGCATACAATTTAATCCTTCATGGAGCAGGTTTCTGTTGGGAAGGGTATCTTTAAGCTCTAAAGAATTCGAGACAAAAAAATGTTAGGATATGAATCTCTTAAGTTTAAAACTCTTTGGCAGTTTAATTTAGCCATAAATCTTGTTCTTCTAACCTTTATCCTTTTCCAGTTTTTATTTTGCAATTTTCGTTTTTGGAGAAGGAAATTTTAGTTTTTTCCTTGTACTGTCCATTCCATTAAAAAAAAAAGTATTCTGCTTTCGCTGTCTGTGAAGGGAAGTATTTTTCAAAGGAAAAATGCACCAGTCTCAGACAAAAGGTTCGTGAGCGTGCTTGAGTTTGTGCAGACTGACGAAACCTGACAGTTTCCAGGAGTAGTTGATTTACATTAAGTTTCCGTTTTATTTAACTCATCTCTCTACCAGATTTTAACACTTCCCAAGTTCCAGTTCGGCACTAGGCAGCAAAAATTGAGAACAGGGTCAAGTTTTCAGAACCAAAAATCAAAATCAAAGATCCTCGAATCAATCGTTAAAAATACGACGAAGTCGAAACACAAGCACAGTGAAGAACCGCATACTGAACTGCCAAATGGCTTCTCGTTGACAAACAGTTACGATTCATTTTCTCGCTGAAACAAAAAAATATTTCAGTGGAATACGTTCGACAACAGGCAGAAAAGATACTTTGGTTGTTTCCAGCCGTAAAGCCATGCCATTTTGGGCGCAGATTTATTCCAATGACGACCGCAAAAGGGTCACAAACCCCAGGGGACGTCCTGTACAAACAAAGAATGTCTGAGAGAGAGAAAAGGGGGCAAGGATAACCCATGACGAAAGCCAAAAAGGGCTTTCCTGCATTAAATTAGTCCCAGGTAAAGCAACATCCAAAAAGCCCTTTCCATCACATAATCAAATGAGAGAGACTGGCATATTGGAATACGGGTTGCAGAGATGATGCATCGGGTTTCTTTTACGAGACAGAAAAATCCATAAATCAACCTTTGGTGCAAATCAAACCGTTCCTGGAAAGCATGTCGAAGCAGGAGCAGCCATGTGCTTTTCTTGCTTTTGTTGCGTTGATTCGCTTTCCCAAATCGGCACCTCGAAACATCTCCCCCCACTTCTATTACTGCCTGCCATGGCTGACCGTCATGCAAAATCTAGGGATTATGCCTTTTACCTCTTTAATCCTTGAGGTCTCTGGGAGTAAATCCGTAGCGGAAAATGTTAAAGAGAAAGGTTTGAGTTTGTCTACAAACTCAAAATATTCAGATCAAACAAAGTTCGAATATACGAGTTCAAGTTTATTTACTTTCAATGCCACCCCTAATAATAATACTATTTTTTATTATTAAAATTTAATAAACATAAAAAAACCCAAGAACATCAATTATAAACGCATAACAAAGAAACTATAATAAGAAGAAATTCGAATTCAAGTCATTTAATTAAAAAAATGAAGGAGAGATATTTAATACTCATTAGTTCTTATATAATCAAACCAATTCTAATTAGTCCAATTTAAAATGTAATGCTATGGAGTAACTTTTATGATTTGAATTTTCTTATGAAAAACACTTCATAAATTTTGATAGAAACTAAGTTCAATAGTCTCTTAGGAGGGCTTTCTCGAACAAATAATTGAATTTGAGTTTTCATAAGATTAAAGGTAATCGGATATAAATCATTTAAAATACATACAAATGAAAATAATAACTTTCTAAAAGGGGATCCTTATCGCAATTACGGGTGAGCTATGATTAGTCTATTGTGTAACATGATAATGGATAGACATAATCCCTTCAATTATCGGATAATATCTCATTGGATTTATCCCATGTTATATTTGTCTTTTTATGTAAATTTTATTTTTTATATTCTAAATTGTATAAATACCACCCTTAATAAATTATAAAGGTGTAGTTCAGTTCACCCTCTAATGTAGTTCAGTTATTATTTAACATGGTATCAGAACAAACCAACAATTCAAGTTGACCCACTGGGCAATGACCACCAACTGCCCTTTGCCTCTCCTATGCAAACCAAAAAATTATCTTTCCTTCTCCCCAATCTGCCATCCTAAAAAAAAAGGTCTTCCTCTTCTTCGCCGAAGTTGGCGTCGACGTCGTCACCACCATGGCGAAGGAGACCAAGAACCTTGGCCAAGACATTCCCATCGGTCTCATCGATTCCATGTCCATCATCACTGTCGTCCCTAGTCCGACTCCATCTTTGCTGCCACTTCATCTTTTCTCGCCATCTGTTGTCGTTGCCATTCCCTGTCGTCGGCGAAGACATTGTGTCCCTTCTGCGCATTTCTCTCCCTCTTTTTCGTCTCTACAAATCCTGTCTTGTCGAAGGCGAAACCCTCTACAACATTTTACTCCTCGGTTTCTCCCCAACCTTTGCTGAGATCGCCAACCTTGCTGACTACGATGTCATTGTCGTCTCGCCATCGACGTTCATCTCCATCATGAAGTCGTTGCGAAAGTCCATCACTTCCCTTCTCTCAGTGCTCCCATCGCCGAAATCCCTCCACCCCAATGCTACCACTAGCACGCACCTCCGTCGACGCCGTTTGCCCATGCCGACTGCGATATAGATTTGCTTGCCATTTTCCCTCTCCTCAGACGAATTACGCCTTCTCTTCCAATCATTTTACTTCCAAGAACCCTTGAAATAAATCTCCTTACATACCAATGATAACTTCACGGTTTCAATTACTATGAGACAAGATTGATCTATCTTATAATGGCCTATCTTGAGGGAGTATGATAAAGGATAAATATAATCTTTTCAATTATCAGATAAAATATTTTCAATTATCGGATAAAATCCCATTGGATTTATCCTAAAGTTTATCTTTTCTATTATAAATTATATAAATACCACTCTTAATTAATTATAAAAGTATGATTCAGTTTATCATGTTCAATTTAACATCTAACATAACATTCCCTCTTACAATGTTCCTAGACATCTCATGACTTTGATTACCAAAAATTAAAAAATCATAAAGATAAACTCATTTTAAGGACAGGTTTTGTTCTATTTTTTGGGATAAAATTTTAATATAATTAATTTTTTTCTATTGTTTCAATATTAACCATAAGAAAGATAAATCAAGAACTGGCCATTAATTGACGTCTTAATTTTTATAGTTTTTTATTTTGTTTTTGATATAAGACAAATATTATAATTAAAAATTTATCCAATTATTTCCGGTGACCACACAAATGCAAAAGAATATGTTAGAAAAATGATTTTTCCAGTAGAGCAATTTTCTTCTAAAAATTAGAAATTATTTTTCGTAAATTTTGACACAAACTATCCCAAAGTGGTACATTTACAAATTCGGATTAACGGTCACTCAATTCACTGCGAGTAACAGATTCATCTTATTTGTTTGGTCAGAAACTTGCGAACCAGAACTTCCGTCAAGCTTTAGCAAAACCTCTGCGGGGAGCCCTGGGTCGCAGCAGTCAAGGAGGAAGGGTCTCCTCGTTACAGGTTGAAAACAATATTCACATTTATTACTGTTTTTGTCTGACTTGTTGGCTCGAAGAATGAACCATAGAAAACGATCAAGTTGAATTGAAACACGGTGCCGCTCACAGTCATTCATCCCATCGCTACTTCATAGTTTATACACGAAACCCTGAACTTTTGTCCTCCTCTGTATTGGAACTCTCAAAACACGGTCTCCCAGACTGCACGCCCCTTCTTTACTTATTTCATTTTCACGCTCAGAATTCAGCAGTTACAGTCAATAATTTCCCAGAAAAAAAGGCGAAAAACTTTTTTCTGTCTTCTGAATCTCTGATAATAGGTTTGAATTTGGAATCAGATTAAGCGATCTGAAATCCGAACGGCACGCAACTGAGCAAAACTTAGCTAAAGCTCATGCAATGCGCAAAGATAACGTCTGAAATTGGAGAAGGAAAGAACCGTATAGATCTCCGGAACGCTGCGTCTCCTTGTTGTGTGTGCTCAATGGTGACTTAGAAAGAGGCTGTACTTACCCAATGAGATGCATTGATGAAGTTCAGCGCTGTCTGCAGCTCCCAGAAGCAGAGAAAGATCTTCTCCTCTCGCCGGAAGCGAATTAATGGCAGATCGAGAACGGCGGGAGGTGAGACCTCCTGCAGCCAACATTTTCAGGTACTTTTAATTCCCTTTCTCCGCCCCAGGCGAGGACCCGTTCTATTCACGTGTGTTCCGATGCCGAAATTCGTACAAGCTACAACACACGTGCGCCCTTTCAATGACAAGACAAAGCTGACACGACGGACAAGTCGAACCGTTGATCTGTCCCGGTGGTGGCCCATCGGCGGGGCCCGCTGCATTCTCTACTTTGTGGTTTGTGACGGACGGTCTCTTTCTCTCATTGGTTGCTCCTTTACCCCTCATTTCTCCTTTAGGGCCGGAGAAAGCAAAAAATAATCAAACGCTTTTCCACACTAAAAAAGCGGGAGTTCTCTCGTACGCGATCTCGAGTTCATCGACTAGTAACAGGTGGGTGCAGTCTCCTTCTCTTCTTCTCTTATTTGTCTCTGCATCTCTACAGATCTGGAATCGTGTTTGTCCTCTGATCTCTTTTATACCTTTTTTTTTTCCGCTGATACCGTTTCGTAATTTTTTTATCTCCTTTTCTGGTTTTTTTCTATTGCACATCTCACTTTTGACGCTCTTTAGAATTACGCAGGATTTTCCCCGTTTACTTTTTTTCTCCTCGTTTAAATATTACATTTAAGCTTCGTTTTTGGAGCCGTTGAACTATCAGTTTCAATCTACTTATTTTTACTCTTATCCACCGCTATTTGTTATGCCCAAATTTTATGTTTAGATTGACTTGTTTAAATTTGATATTTGACAGAGGAGACTAGCCGCAACAATTAAACTCGAAGCTGCACTTAAAATGGGGTACATCGGTCAGCATGGCGTTGCTACCCTGCATAAGTATAAATACAGCGGTGTTGACAGATCTTATGTTGCAAAATATATCTTGCAACCTTATTGGAGCCGATGTGTTAACCTCTTTCCACTTTGGATGCCGTGAGTTCTCCAATAATTGGATTCTGCTGTCGACAGCTCTTTTTTTTCCTGTTTTTATAAGTCGGTCAATATGTGATTGATATTGTTCTTTTGTATCTTGGGAGGAAGCTTGAGAGTAGTGTGAAATATTGTACTAGTTTCATATGCCAATTCTTTAGAGTCACCGTTTTCGTCATCTTACTTACCTACGCAACCTGCGTTATTTAGCTGCCCTGTCATTTTTATTATCATCATTGTGGCATTTGTCAGCATATTTTCTGTACCTGCGAACATTTTATGAGAAAGGGTGAGAGGAGGAAAAAAATTAGCTAAGATCTTATTTTCCACAGACCAATATCCTGTCTATTATTCTGAAATTCGGTACCAAGTGAATCTGAGTTCATATCCTAGAGTTATTTTTGTAGTTAGTATGTAGTCTTGGAAGTCTATTGCTTCGGTGCTGGTATATCTTTTTGATACATCAGTTTATGAACTCTATTAACAGAAGTCGCTAACTGCAAATTCTTGTTTCTCTTGTTCTCCTATTCAAATGGTTGGGTACTTGGCCAGGCCAAATATGGTAAGACACACTCTATAATTGCCAGAAAGTAACCATTTATTTATTATTCTTCTATCCATATTTATTAATAATTTCCATTGTCATTTTCTGTTTCCAGATTACACTTACAGGTTTCATGTTCCTTATCTTGTCTGCACTTCTTGGTTATGTAAGTTGTTTATTTTTTGAAAAGGAACATGTAGGTAGTTATCATCTCATGCTTAGTCTTATTTATTCATGCTGGCTACTATTTATTGCAATAATTTTTTGTGTCCATCAGTGAAACTCTGTAATTTTGTATTTGGCATCCTCTTTATTGATGAAATTATCTGAAGGAACTAGAGAGTTTGTTCCATTCAGTACGAACCAAACTCGAAGCGTGACACAATGAAAGACTTGATTTGAAAGAGGAGTGTCCCTTAACATTTTTCAGAAAAAAAAGATTAATAGGTCTACAGGAAATAATGATATGTTTTGCCTTCTTGAGGCAACTTTTATTTTTGGGTTGTCCAAACAATTTAGTGTATATTATTTACTACTATGCAAATATCTGTTTTCTCAAAGGATTTCTTGTGGACATCTTTTACCTCATGCACGTAGAGATGTGTAATTACACATCCATTGATCTCAACCTAACTATGATAGAAAACACATATCTAAAACATGTATGATGAGTAAGTCTTATCATCTATAATCCTTTCCTCGAGGTTATCCTGACTGTGTTGATTTACATTGGCAGATATATTCACCTTTCCTTGACACTCCCCCGCCAAGATGGGTTCATTTTGCACATGGATTGCTTCTTTTCTTGTATCAGGTTTGACTTCTTGTTTATGTGCATTTGTGCTTGTCATTCATGATTGTAGTTTCTGCACCTTGTTGATGCATAAGCACTTTTTAGAATGTTAGCTTCTTTGTCTGTTATTGGCAAAGAGGATTCCGAGGCCATACATTGTCTTTTCATCAGTCCTTTTGTGCTGTATAACGGGACCTCTAAAAAAATATTTATCAAAAAGCACTTCTCTTTCACTGAATGCAGCAATATCAGGAATGCTACTTTAGAAATGCTGGGCCTTCTAAACTGGCTCTTAGTGAGCTCAGAATCTTTTTCTGCTGCAACAAGAAACCAACACAGACTTGATCTATCTGAAAGAAACGATTTTTCAAAGATTTTGATCAGTATTCTATGGATATGACAGAATCGGGAAAGTTAAAAAATATATGAGAATATATTAAAACAGGTAGGAATGGGACTAGGGGTGGCCACAGTTGGGTTTCCCAACCCCAGACCTCTGACCCTAAAACTCAAACCCCAAAAAAACCCGAAACGTCAAACCCAACCCAGACCTGATCACTGTCCCTGCCCTGTCCCTGTGAACCTGACCCTTCCCTGACCCGTCCCTGTCTCATCCCCACTGATCGGATAGGGGAAACCCGTCTCTGATAAGAAACTCAGTGGGTTTTTTTTCTTTCTCTGCCCCGTTCTTGACCCGCAGGGTGAAAGCCGAAACCCGAACCCGGGGTTTTTGGGTCGAGTTTCCACCCTAAATGAGACTGATAAATGAGAAAACAAGAGAGCGTCCTTCAAGATTGTATGCGTGTTAGATGGAGATTGGGCCAAGAAGAATAGATGAATGCTGGAATTAAATGGACAAAAGTAGTGAAGGACTTGGTGAAGAGCTAGCTGAGAAAATGAGCTACCAAATGATAGAACAAATATGGAGTTTGGTTCCATCATGCTCAAGGATTTAAAAGACAATCACTACCCAAAAACTTCTGTATAGATTGACGTATTGGATGCTGCTCAATTCACAGTCAGGCAAGAGACATGTGAACTGAACAATTGCCACTGTGGTTAATAGGGGAAATGCAGATTTTCCAAACTACACTTATTTAGGATATTTTGAGATATCATTTGCTACTCCCAGTAGATGGGATCTATTGAAAAAGTTACTGTATTGAGGTATTTCTGGGTGAATGTATGCTGAAGGATTGAAAAGATGATCACTACACAAAAAATTCTGATTATTTTGACTGTTTCAATGCTGCTTAATCTGGGGTTGGCTGGAGTCTAGCTGAGACTGAACATTCGCCTTGGTATCTTTACTAGATCTAATTCAAATTTCATAACTTCTGTAGTTTAAGATTATTTGGTGATGCAGCATTGGTTGGTCCGGAGTAGATGGTATCAATTGACTAAACATTTTTATTGAGGTATTTTTGGGTTAATGAAGCTAAATGTTATCAATTGAAGGTCTAATCCCAACCATTGTGAACCAGTTATTTTGATCTAGTATCCTTGTCAATTATTCTCTATGCATTTTTAAGTACCTGGCCTCTTTGGTTATTTCGGGTTGGCCATGTTTGGTCTTTATTGCTTACATTTGTTGAAGTGCACTGAAAAAAGACAACCCTCATTTAGAAGGACATCGGTTTCTGAATTCCCAATCTAGACAACTATGATTCTGATGATGGTAGAGGAACACATGTGAAAGTTTCTTCAAATGTTTTCTTTCACCAATGTCAGTTATGATGGGTTTTGATTAGTTGTGCACTTCTATTTATCACCAGTCAATCTCTTTCTGCCATTCCTGAGTATTTAAATCACACAGCAAAAGAGATCCCATGTGAATCTTTGGCTATTTCTGTTCATGAAATTAAAAGAATAAAATTCATTTATTTTTGCCTCTGGATTCTTTTTAAAATCCCTGAACAATGTGCACATCAGACTTTTGATGCCGTTGATGGGAAGCAAGCAAGGCGTACAAATTCATCCAGTCCGCTTGGGGAGCTTTTTGATCATGGTTATTTCCTTATTGTGCTTTATGTTTGAGCATTTGTTAGTTGATGCAACATATTATACAACCTTACATGTCTTACCTTAATTTGCAGGTTGTGATGCACTTGCTTGTACGGTATGTCTACTCAATTTTAGCTGTTGTTTTTCATTGCCTGTGCTATGGTATCATTGAGTAGGCTCTTTTATTGGTTCAGTTTGAATCCTTGGCATTTGGAAGTACTGCGATGTGTGGGAAGGACACTTTCTGGTTCTGGGTTATTTCAACTGTTCCATTTTATTGTGCTACATGGGAACAGTAAGTTGTTGAGGGTACTGGTTTATTCTTTTTAAGTTTTTACAGGAGTGTCTTGCATATTTTAAGTTCTTTTGGCTTTTTTGATTTTTTTAATTTGTATTTATTTTTTCATCTTGTCATCCTTTCCACTTCAGACTTAACTTCTGTTTAAATCCGAAACAATCTAGACAAAATTATCCTGAAATGGTGAAGCTGAATTTCTTGTAGTCTGAAAAAGATAAATATGTAACTTTAGACCAGATTCTTTAGCCAATATTGTTTCTTCACACTTTTAAAGTACGTTCCTTCAGAAACACTCAATGACAATTGTGAAAGTTCAACAACTAAAGTTCTTTTGCTACAATTGCAACTAAAGTTCTTTTGCTCTTGTCATGTGCTGGCTGATTAAGCTCACTTCTGTATCAGCTGTTTCATGACAGATACTGCCAACCATGATGATGATTGGTTTTTTTTTGTCTTCTGTGGACTTTTTGAACAAATATATACATAAAATAATATTAAATCACTTTTGGAGTGTATTATTTACATTGTTTATGTTGATGCAGCTTTTTCACCAATACACTTATTCTTCCAGAAATCAATGGTCCTACGGAAGGCCTTATGCTGATTTATTTTAGCCATATATTTACTGGATTTGTAGGTAAGTTGTACTATTATTTACTTATCTTGAGAAACGGGCTTATTACCTTCAATAAAAAGCTATTTCATTCTCTGTGCTATGTGAGTGTCTTCAGGTGCTGAATGGTGGGCATGTGATTTTAGGAAATCTCTTCCCTTCTTGAGTTGGTTTCCATTGGTTCCTGGTAAGATTTTTCAGTAGTACAAGAAGCATATGTACCTTTTCCCTTTTTATGGAGCAAAGTGGTGAGGGTAGAAAAGATAGTTATAAAAGTCAATGGTTTCTGTATCACATGTACTGATTTTGAGGTGTCTGAGATGGGAGTCATTAGCTGATACAGGTTGATATTGAGCCTTTTGCTGCCTCTGCTAGTATTGGCTGTTCATTATTGGATTTTTGGGTTCATGATACATGAGTATGGACAACCGTTTAAAACAAATATGAGTTTTTATTTTAAGATGTTTGTTATATGTTGTTTCTATACACTTTTCTCTCTTTTTTATATTCCTATCTTTATAGTGTGAGGTAGTAGTTGCAAGAAGTGTTTTAGGTGTTAATTTAAGCACTTTGGATTACTAAGTGCATGATAGAACTCAAATGTTGGTACTGTTACTTCTAGTTGGTTATGGCAAGATTTATTGGTAGAAAAAGATATTATCTTGTGCTTCATTCCATCAAATCCCTACTGTCGATCTTTATCCATTTTTTGAAGGAAGATTATTGTCTTGGTATTCCTAAGTTGTACATATGTTATATTATTTTTCTGTAATAACTCACTTTTTTCTTGTGGTTTTCTGTCAGGCATGCCAATGTACAAACTTGTTTTATTCGGTATGGTCATTGGTGCTGTTATACCTACTGTTGGATACAAGTTAAGTTCTCATACATTATCTTTTATTGAATCCTGTTTCTAGTTTTGTTTCCTTTCATCTGCAACATGTTGATATAGGGAATAAATACTTAAATAGGTAATGACTCTAACATTAAAAGCTGCGGCACTCACAATCAGGTATTGGTTAAAAGTAGCCCTGCATTCCACTTGCTGGAAGTTATGGTAATGTCTTTCTATTACCTAACAGTGGGTAGATAGACAACTGCTTTTGAGGGCCATTAGTCTGTGTTTGGTAATTCCTTTGCTTATTGGTTAGAGTCCTCCACGTGTCACAGTAAATTGGGAAACATATTTTCTTTGGATGAAAAACAAAAGAACAGGTAACTTGGGCCCTTGGCTTCAGTGGTCACTAGGCAGATTTTCAGTATGAGGAATTGAGTTCAAGTCTCACCAAGGGAAAGAGGGCAGTGCATGTATAATTAACATATAGAAAACAAGGAGATATATTTCTACTTTGATGAAAAAGTTTGTCATTTAAAAAAAAAAAAAACATTGATGAAAAAACTTGGATGACAGCATAACAAATGTTCCAGTTATCAGCATGCTATGCTTTCAGAAAATAGAGAGAAAAAAATGAGCTTGTCATGCTTGAAGTGCTTAGCATGAAAATTTATGATTCTCAGCTGGTAGCATCAGCAAATTAAAAAAATATTGGGCAGAATGAACAAGGATTCATATAAACGGACTGCACATAAGTTTGGACAAGATGCTAATGGTGGCAGTATCTATGATGGTAATTGGCTGGGATAAGCACAGCTTCTTTCAATCGGTTGGGTTTATGTGATTCTAATGGGGTGTTGAATAAAAGAAACGATAGCAAAGTTTTGATGTAATTCATCAACATTCTAATACAACTGACAATTTATTTGTTTTACATGAGATGCTGATTCATCAGTTTCAAACTTGGACCAAATTTTCAAATGATTTAACTTTCTCTTTGCAGCATTTATAATGTTTATAAGGTGGTCCAGGCAAGAAAGGGAAGTATGCTGTTGGCACTAGCAATGGTAATACATTATTATTTGCATCGTAGCTGATTTCTATCCTCCTTATTATTGACTTTCTTTGCTTTTGCCAGCTCTTTCCTTTTGCTGTGCTTCTGGGCGGAGTTCTAATGTGGTAAATATCTGTAAAACTAATGGATTTTGTTTGTGTTTGATGTGCTTATGCAGTAGACATGAAATCTTGAACTGTGCAGGTCTTATTTGTCTACATCTGACATAATGCGGACTTACCCACATTTGTTGATAATAGGGACGGGGTTTGCATTTGGCTACCTCGTGGTGAGATTCTTTTTCTCATTTTATCCTAGCATTAACTGTGCAACAGTGGCAAGGTTGTGTCTTTTTTCTTAAGTTTTCATATCTTTTAGTTGTAGGGACATTCTTTTTGTCTTCATCTCTTGTATATAGTTACTCTGTTATGTTTTCTTTGGAAAATTGTATTGGACTCCATATTGTTTGGCCTAGTTATGTAACTGGTACACGGGAAGAGAGCTTTTGACTCACGTCTTTGATGCTTGGAGTTGCCATTTCTTCCCCTAGAGCATCTTGTGTTTAGATTTTGAAGTTTAGAGTGATAAAACAGGGTCAGTATTGAGATCCCCCAGCTTCATAAATCTTTAAGCCTGCTTTGGTTGAAACAGGAAGTAGCAGCCATTTCAAGTTTTTTTTTTTTTTTTTTTTTCCAAATGCACCCAGCTATAATATTATTGGCAAATTCATCTGCCACTTCCTGCATGTTGTTATGTACCTCATGTTTTTCTGAAGTTGTTTCAGACATGTGCCTAGACCACCAGTGTTGCATGGAGTTCCATATCTGAGTTTGATAAGCTTGATTGCATCCTCTAGTCTTTACGAGGGGCCTAGTAGTTTTCGGCCAGAGTAAAAATTGTAGTTTTGAGGTGGAAACCTCCATACTACCTCTAGTGTCTTTCTAATTGGCATTTATAATCTATTGTCATCCCAACTTAGGAATTTACTAGCTGTTAGTACTCTGTGATATTTTTTTGTGTTAATTTAATCGGGCTTATTAACTAATTGGCATTTATAATCTAACTTGTGATCCCAACTTAAAAATGAACTAGCTGTTAGTATTCTGGGATTTTGTTTGTGTTATTAATTGAATCACGCTTATTAAAAGCCTACATCTGACGTTATTCCTTTTTTCCTTTTTGGTGCCATACGTTTGATAGTCCTCTGTTTCATGCCATGTTCTCATCTATGAACTTAAATTTGCCTTTGCATAAGCTCTAACGGCAAGTGGAGGAAATTTGATGAAGTTTTGGATAGAATCTGTGTCTTTCAGGAGTAATACAAATAAATGATAAATACTCCAGTCTCTTTTCCAAATCGTTAATTACGGTTCCTATGTTGTTATGTCCAGGGAAGAATGATTCTGGCTCACTTATGTGATGAACCCAAGGGCTTGAAAACTGGAATGTGTATGGTGAGTTTGATCTGTAACTGAATGTGAAGTGGAATGTTAATTTGGCATATTTTTAATTGTTTGGTATTGATTGGAAACCCATAATACTTCTTTAGTTCTTGTGATATACTCGCCTGCGTGTGAACTATTTGCCAACCACAAATATTTCTTTCTTTTTTATAATTTATAAATGCTCTTAGGTTAAATGTTTGTCACTGCTAATGGCCAAATTTGGTCGTTCCTTGCCTCCATGGTAACACTAGGATGTATTTTATTTCCTTGTAGTGATTTACTAAGATCATTAATTTAAATGTCATTCCAGTGGATAGTTGTTATTAAAAAAAAATAAATCCTGGAAACTAATGGATTGCATAATTCTGTACAGTCACTTCTGGTTCTTCCTTTTGCTATAGCAAATTCTCTCACTGCTCGGATCAATGATGGGTAAGTGAAGAACTTGTTGCATCTTGAATTTATCTTTAACTTCAGTTTTGATTGCTTTGGAACCATAAACCTATACAACATTACTCTTTTTCCTTTAAGGTGTGTTTTTGCCTATAGGAAAGTGTAGGAAAAAAATATCATAGGAAATTTTTTCAGTTGACCAAAATTTTCTGGCATTTGTGGTCGGGTTGTTTCGTCTTGATTCCTCTTATAAGAAATTTTAAAAAGAACAGGAAATTGAGTTTCCTATTCTCCAATAGGAAACTATAGAAAAAATAAACCAAGAAGCACTAAAGTGGTTTTTGATCACTTACCTCTTACTTTTAACTTTATCTTGTATTATTTATGAAAATAATTTACTTCTAGTGTAAATACAAATACCATAACTAATTTTCCCATTGTTTCCTATGGCGACACAAATGCAAGAAAACTGGTCAGAGGGATTTTTTCCTATGAGAAACATAGTAGAAGGGATAGTGATTTTGTTGTTCTTTTATTTTATTTTCCTATAGTGGTACAAACGGTCCCTTAGATGCAGAGTTGCTTGACCTTCACTTTCTTTTTCATGCTTTGCCTCACAGAGTTCCTTTCTTCGACCAGAAACAATTAATTCTTGGCTATTGTGCATTCACAGGTAATAGCTGATCCCTTAGTTGTTAGACCACTGTTAGGGTTATTTGTTGCTTAATCTCACCATTCAAGAAAAGGAATTTAGCTTAACCCTTTCTACAGTATTGTGAAAGATACTGAAGAGTATTTTTGCACCGTTTTTTTCTTTAATTGTGATGCAGTATCACTTTACTTATATTTCGCTACGTCAGTGATCAAAGAGATGACCACAGCTTTAGGCATCTACTGCTTTAGGTGCGTTTGTTGCTCTTCATTTTTATTCGTGTCGAGTATTTCTAAAATTATTCCATAGCTTATAATGTGTATAACTGACAGGGTAACTAGGAAGGAAGCTTGAAAGGAGGAAGTCATTTTTTGGATGCTATGGCATGTCTTCCGGCACATATCTGTATTATACCTTTGACGATCTGGCTGGTGCAAATCAGGTGGAGTTAGTACCATGAGTTTTACCTTTGTCACACAGCTGGGACTGATTATGTCTTATTTTGTCGGGATTTATGCACCACATGTAGAAGAATTTTCTTTAATATATCACTGTAATTCATTATTGGTGATAACTAGTTAGAACTAAATTTGTTGTAATCTGTTACTCGATTATTTTGCCCTCAGCAGCACTCGATCTTGACAAAGATTATGAATGTGAAGCATTTTACTGTCTTTGCAACTTTTCAACGCCAGAAAGATTGGACTGCAGATGCGTGATCGAAATGCATCTCTTGCTGTCAAATGTAGCTGGGCTTGCCAGTTCGGTTACATTTTATGTTATTTTATTTATTGGCCGAGTAGACTTGAAACGTCTATGTGCCAATGCTATAAAAGATATACGTGAAATTTAGTCACCCTAAGGGTTAATCTGTTGTTTCCGTCTCCATCCCGCAATCACATATTACTGAAACATTCTTGGCTCTTAAACCTGAGGGAACCAAGGGTTAAGGCACTAATGCTCTCCTGGTTTCTTTGTTGAAACGATATGATTCATCAACTATTATAGTGCTTTCTTACTAGTACAAATTAGTGTAAAAAGGAGACTTAAGGTTTTAGAAATCATATTGCAATTGCCATCTCGTACTAGCTCCCTCATCGGCTTCTTGTTAATCACGCTTTAACTGTAATTTTTTTTTTTTTATATAAAAAAGTTCATAGAAGATGTATCTGTGGTGAATGAATCCTTCCAGTACACAATAAGAGCAAATTTTTTGAGATTCGCTGACCAACGAAGTAAATTGTGTCCGTAAGGCCATAACAACGATCAGCTGATCTTCCCTGGTCAAATTCCACAAGAAAAGAAGGCTCAGTCAAACATTTCCTCTGAGGTTTAATGTACAAGAATTGGTCGTCCGAGTGTTAGTGATACATGCTCATCACCTCTCCTAACAATCCTCATCTGAATATGATTCATAGTCCCCATCGGAATCTGTTTCGTCACTCCTAGGTTCTGTTAGTGTTCTCATATCAAATGATGGCTCCACTTCCATTTCTTGAATATCAAATGAATCATAGCTCATTCGCTCCTCAAACCTGTCATCACTACAGTTGAGAAGCCATGCTAAAGAGCACTTGAGGCCCTTTTTAGCAACAATTTCATGTCGAGGTCGTATTGTTGATTCAAGCCCAAAAGTAAAGAAAGCAGGGAAATTGACCAGATCATCCAAATCCCTGTGCATCTCATTCTGAAAGTACTCGAAGTTCAATCTCATGATATCAAGATTCAATGCAAGCAACTGAGGGCAACCGATAATCATCTTTTTTACTTGTGCTGGAGAAAACCCACTAGTCTTCAAGAAGTTAACATGTTTTAGTATAGATGATTGGGTTAGACTCACAACCTGTGGCATCTTTTCAATCAACACACCAGTATCCTTGACATCCAGTTCCAAAATTGACTCCAAAAAGTTTCTTTGAGAGTGAAGCTTATGCTTGAGCTCAAGTCCAATGATATCAGGATATTGTGCTATTACAGAAGGCAGCATCTCTTTCCTGACATTATATTCTACGAGAGAATTCACATTTGGCTTCACTTGATTGTCTAAGTTAAAACCGAGAATGAGAGGCCGCTTTTCGATAAGTCTCGCGACAGCTAGTCTGGGAATCCCGAGGCTTTCAAGATGTTCCACAAAAGGTTTGATGACCCTTCCCACTCGCATCCCTAGTATCTCTGGATACCTGGTAAGAACTCCTCCAATCTCCCTCCTCCCCACTCCAATCCCAACCAAATATGCCACTGATGTACTCATGGTTCCCTCAAGTTTGAAACCAAGCAGCTCCGGATATTTTTCCAGTACACGAGGGATATCATTGGGCTTAATATCCATCCCCTGTAGGTACTTCACAACAGGTTGGAGATCAATAACAACACTGGCATGGAGGACCTGTGGGTATCTACGCAAGAATTCTGCTAGAGAGGCCTTCCGAACACCTAATTTTCCAAGATAATCCAGCACAGGGATCATATTCTTCTTTACACTACAACCAAGGACTAGTGGATAGTTGTTTATATCTTCTATGGTCAGACCCAGCTTGTGTAAGAAGTCCACCCGCTCCCTCATGACTTCAATGCTGACAGGGAGCTCCAATCCATCCAGTTCATCAGGTATAATACCCAAATCCCTCAAAAACTGATTAATCCGACTCCGATTTGCTATCTTTTCATTCTTCATTTGATGTAAACTTGGTCGACTGTAGAGTGACGTGGGGCCTCCTGGTTTTCGATCTGAGTCTGCTGTAATTGTCAAAGATGATTTGGTAGATGCCGCAGAAGAATACGTGTTTGGTTGAACAGAATTACAGACTTGAACAGTAATACAGTTTTTCTTCTTACAGGAAATTTGAGTGAGTGCACTGAATTGGGTGCACCGGAGGGTAGGAGTGGATAACTCGTGAAGTAGGAAAAATTGACGGGGCTGCATTAAGCCACTGTAGATGAAAGACTTCATATTTATGGGCGGCTGTCATACAGAGAGACTTCCATCAGCATGAGAAATTGGATCAAGCATTTCATTATAGTGAAGTCACTTACAATCAACAGAAGCCAAGATATATCATATAGGTAGATCTAATTAGTTAACCAAATAAAGGAATTGAAAAGAGAGGTAAAATTCAATATATATATTTTGTGGATTATGTATTTAAATTTACAGCATGGCCAGTTGGAGGTAAAGTGGACTCTCAGGTTGTTCAGATGTAGGGATTAAACATGTCTCTTATTTCCAGAAAAAGTAGAATCATTAAAAAATGATTGGCAGCTCGAATAGTTTAAGAAAAGAGGAGGAAACTTCTTGAGGTGGCTCGCTAGCAGGAGAATCGCAGTCTGAGATTCCACCAGCCGGGAAAGGTGGATATGCAGTTTACAATTTATAAGCAGAGGGAAGGGTCAGGTCCATGCATCCCCGGAGCTGAAGCAAGATATCCTAATTCAGCATTTCTGCGGTCAAATAGCTCAACCAACAGACGCAAAACGAGTCCAATACCTTGATTTAGAGAATATAGAAATCTAGCAATTCTAGAAATCGGAGACAACTTCCAAGAGTCATTAAATCCTTACAATTTGAGGAAAAAAAATAAACATCAAAATTTTAAAGTGAGCGTTGGTTAGCAGTCGCGGGACAAGAAAGAAGTAAGAAACGAGAGCAGAAGCAAAGACCAAGAAGAGAAGGAACAATATAATAGATAATAAGAACCTGGGTTCCCGTGGCAACTTCGATAATGCGTAGCCGGTACAGTAGATTAAAACAACAGCAACAGAAACACCACTCAAAGACATACCGGAAAGCAGAATCTTAAAACCCTACCCAGAAAGTTCCGAGGAACCCTCTTAAACAATCCAAGTTTTCACACATGTGCGAATGGATTTTCCACAATCTCACCTTCATGAATTGGAAAGAAGAAAAACACTTACCATCAAAACGTGACCTGAAGAACAGAATAACATCGACTTGGGTAGCCAGCAGAGGAGAGCTGAAGATAGAAAACACACAAATGCAATGTAATGAATAGATGTCAAAGTAGTTTGAAGAAACTGCAGATACAATGTAATGACCGGATAGTAGAAGTAGTCTGTATCAATACAGTATCAATACTCAATTCCGTAAAGCTCCGGAGCGTTTTTTGACGAAGAAGGTCTCTGTCTTTTCCGACGAGCTGGGATTTGATAACAATACGAAATATCTCAGGGGTTCGTTACATCCTCCTCAGAATCCCGCACCCGCGTTGAGAATAACAAACGAGGGATATCGTCGCTCGTCCGGCTGGGATAGATCCTAGAGGGTAACCCTAGCTATAAATCCAAATCTGGTATCCAAAACTTTGTACTATGGAGTAAAGATGGGGTGGAAGTGAATTACTTTTTTGTGTTAGTGTGTTTAATAAAAAGTGTAATATAAAATAATTTTTTGTATTAATATGTACGGTGAAAAATTTAGTAGAAAGTGGAGAATGAGTTTATCATATAAATATTTTAATAAATTTAATTTTATTAAGATAGTTTTATTTAAAATTTTAATTAACAAAATAAAATAAATAATTTAATTTTTAAATTTAAAAAATAAAATTAATTAAATATAAAAAGAGAGGTAAAACTAATACAAAAGGAATAGATGAAGAATAAAGTCCAAATGCAATTAACACAATTGAAGCTCGAATGGCCCCATTTTCTTCCCTTGGCTGTAAACATATGAGAATTCATAAACAACAAACTACCAATTTACCGGCACCCTACAAACCATCGTTATGCAAAGTAAGGAACGATAGGGAAAGAATGAGAAAGGAGACAGTAGACTAGAACGCCACTGATTTTGCTCAAAAGTTGTATAACATCGACTATGTTATTAAGACTTTAAGGGTAGATCAAATTTCTAATAAACAATAGATGTGAAAAATAATGATACAACAACTACAAAATAATAAAGAAAGGAGAAAAAATAGACAACAACTATCTTTAAGAATTTCGAGAATAGCATAAGATCAATTATTGTTGAACCTCGAAATCAAAATTGAAGTAGTTTTATAAGGACCTTGTTATGTTTATGTTGTTATGTGGTGTTTTTATTGGTCTTTGGGCATTATAAAGTGATGTTACATTATTTATTTTAATTTTAAAGAAATTTATAGATATAATAAATTTGACTATATTTTCATTTATTTACCTAGTACTTGTTTATTCACTTGAAAATAGAGTAAATAATTAAATTTTGAATGCTCTTATTTACAATTGATTACAATGAAAAATGGTGCTTAAGTCAGTATGTGAAATAGCTTGTTCCATTTCCTCTGTATATTGTTTATACCCCTATTTGGTGCACTTGGAAATACAATACGGTTAGGACAATCAAGAAGCAAAAGAGTTTGGACTCCAAGTCTAGCTAAGGGTGGCTGCACTTAAACTTTTGCGTTCTTTATACAGAAACTTTTAGTCATAGGGTTGCAAATGGATTAGATTAATTCACAATATTAATTGTCCTCGATCCATAAAATCCAATCCAATTTTAAAATAAATAGATTGGATTAGTATGTGGATGAAAACTTTTGATCCATACATAATATGGATCGATATGTTGATGAGTCACAAAAAAAAAAAGACTTGAAACAATCTAATCTACAAAGTAAAATAGATTGATTTGGATCTTAAAATTTTGGGCCCAACCAATGAAGAGTTTATTTATTGATTAATTGATGTTTTAGTATATTAATAATTGACACTATTATCTAAATCTTAATATGACTAATATCAATTTTTTTAACTTGGGAATTTTGCTCTTAAAATCTAACTCATATGATCATTCTCAGTTATTGACTAGATGACTTTAAGATGCTGATTCTCAAAACCCTAAGAACAAAACCTTCATTGACTCTCTTCTTTTCAAATACAACTATGAAGCTACCTTTTTCCAATCAAACAGTACGACCTTGAATAAGAAGCTCCCCTCTCTCAAACCACTGACTCTTCTTCCCCCCCCTCTCAAGTTCAAAGACATCTAATTAAATCTATAACATCCATGGGTGAATAAAAATAATTCTAGAGGGGGCATGATATTACACCTCTCCTCCATTTATACTAGAAGCATAATTCTAGAGAACGTTATAATTGGCATTTCAGACACTACATAATGCATAACATTTGAGATGATAATTTTGGGGAACATCAGGTAATGTTACAATCTTTTGTAAGTTTCACCTTAACTTGGATCATGGTTTCTTTTTTTTAACCTCATATTATTTGCCTCGTAGAGTAAAAAATGAAATTGATCCCTAAGTAAATGTCCTCTAAACTCAATATTGAGCTGATTCATGTGTTGGCAGAGCTGACCCAAATCTTATCAAAGTTGGTCTCAAGCTCGTTGGAAACATTAGTTGACCATCATGAAGAAGAATGATGACTAGTTGATTCTGTCATTAGGTGCTGCTCTAGGAGGTTATTGAGGTAACAATACTCTTTTGAGGCACGACTTTTGATTAGTGTGTGGGTGTCTAGGATAAGGAGGTGGTGAAAGGGTGTTGACCTAGGTTAACCCTCATCCATATTTTGATGATAACAAAAAATAATCTCATTTGTGCTAATATTTAGAAACCAAGCATTTGAGATGCAACTCCTTTATGAGACACAGATTAAGGTCTATACAAAAGAATCAACCAATTCATAATCAAGGGCTCGAGCTATATGGTGTGTCTAGTCATCTTAAAGAAGCACCCATGTGCAAAGATTGAATACTAGAATTTAAGTGCCTCAGAAATATTTTAAGAACTCTTGTAATGTATGAGGACAACCACCAAACTCCAAATATAAGGTACACAAGAGCATTGGATCTTTATGGCATAAATGTTTTCCAAAACCATGTCATGTCTAAATGATGTTTATAACTATTTTAAACTTGCTAAGCCCTTAGTCTTGTTATTTGTCATGCTTAAAGCTTAAAATTACACTCTAGCATATGGCATGATCGATCACCCTACTTAGGCATGCTTGATCATATTGAATACACTGCAATAAAGTTTAAATGCATGAGTGATCATCCTGTCTCGCATGATAGATCATACAAAATGTTGTCAGTTAAGCCTATAAAAGCATGGTTGATCATACCCTGTGGAATGATTGATCACACAGAACCCTGCATTACCAAAACTATAAAGCATGATCATCGATCAAATTGGGTTGATTGATCAATGAGTTTTTTGAAAGGTTAAAAAATCATTGATTATTGTGTTGATCGATTAACAAGTTTGGGTAGCCTACAAAATATAGCCATTACACATGGTTGATTGATCATACATTTCTAGTGATCGATCAACACTTTTTGCAGCCTTTTTTAAATGGTACAAAATGATTGGTTTGCATGGGAAAGATATAAATACCCTTTCAAACTTGTTATGAACATTCATTTGAGCATTTATTGGCAATTTATTACACTCAACAACTTTGTTCACACAAAAATCATTCACAAACCCAAAAAAAAGCTTTAATTCTTGAAAAAGAAAACTTTTTTCCTCTCTCTAAATCACTTTGCATCTAGCATTCAAGCTCCATTATTTCATCTCTTACACATCAAAGGATTGGACGCTTAGAAATAACTTGAAGAAGGTTGTCTCTCCATTCAGAAAGGGTGTAAGTTCCTTCTTTGCATATCTTGCATTTGTTTTCTTAAAGGTATTCTAGAAGCTTGAATCTAAAAAGGGAAGCTTGCTAGAGCTATAATCTAGTTGTAAATCTCTAGGAGAGATTAATTTGATATAATTGGCTATTACATATGGCTTAGAAGAGAGCTGAAATCTCTTGTGTAAAATTTCGTATAATACTACTAATAGGAGAACATCTAGAAGAACAATTTTTTGTGTTTTATCGTGTTGTATGTTTTATTAATTTATTTACTTTAATTTTTGCATATAAGAATCAAAATTTTTTACTTTAAAATTTTAATTCATTCCCTTCTTGAGAAACCACATGGGCTAACAATTGGTATTAGAGTATGCCAAAATGTTGAAACATTGATTTTATGGCTTAAGAGATTAATTTATAATTGTTTAATTGAATAATATATTTTATATTATTTATAATATTATATTATTAAATTGTAACATCCAATAGATTCAGACAGGTGGTGTGAACTAGACAAAGAGTATATGTGGTTTGAGATATACTCACTAGTGATGGTTGCATTCGATTTTGGGAACATGAGCACATCGTATAGCATTTGGCTGATGGTATTGATTCTATATAATTTGCCACCATGGAAGTACACAAAGGACAATTACTTTCTCATGAGTTTACTCATTCCAAAGCCAAAATACCAAGCAATGACAATATTGTCGAGTGTTTTGAGGATTCCATAGGAGGTAATGTCAAGCCCCTATCGAGGGGTTTCAGTGGAGAAGCGGGATGCTTCATGGAAGAGGCTTTTCATGTATCTCTTTTTATTATAATAATAACAATTTTATGTGAATGTGACTTTAATATTTTTCCAA
Source organism: Aristolochia californica (assembly GCF_029961685.1). Taxonomy (NCBI): domain Eukaryota; kingdom Viridiplantae; phylum Streptophyta; class Magnoliopsida; order Piperales; family Aristolochiaceae; genus Aristolochia; species Aristolochia californica. Next base: position 10,546,037 of record NW_027181992.1, on the reverse strand, counting down.
ACGTAGAAAATCTCATAACAAAACCCTAGAAATATGAAAAAGCAAATAATTTAGTAGTGATATAGGTCCAAGTCAATTGTGTCATTTGTGTAAGTGCATCGTGAGATGGCATGTATAATATTACTAACACATTTCTTTATAGTAATTTTATTATATGTTATATTTATAGGTTTAATGTGTAAATAAAGTATATTTAGTCCACAATGAACTAGAAATGAAGTTAGACTTTAATTCATCTTTGGGTGTTAGCGAATATAATAAATAAATAAATTGAACTGAATAAATAAAACAATTATTTTATTAATAACAGAAAATGGATTTTTTAAGTACTATTAATTAATAATACTTTTTAAAAAAATAAAAAATGATTAGTTTAATTAATTATAACAACGATATGTTTAAACCAAAATAATTGATCAAATGCTCTCTTTAAAAATATTTTAATTACCAGTCTTAAATTTATAATTTAATATGATAATAAAATTAATTATTATAATAAATAAATAAATAAATTATTTTTTTAATAAACTAGGATAAATTAATTAAAACTTAAAAAACATGCTTGGAAATGAACCTAGTTACTCGTAATAGTTCACACTTTATAACATGAAAGCAAATGTTTATGCCTTGGAATATAACAACGAGTTCGTGCATTTAATATTAAAATCATCAACTTACTAGTTTAGTACATACGAATGGCTAAATAAATGTTAAAAAAAAATAAGATACAACCATCAATGATAATTCCACATGCTAGTGGCTATGGCATCTCAAAATTATACGGCTCTTGTGGATTCTAATGCACGCTGCCTACGTATGTGTGTTGATAGGCTGTTTTCATCCACAAGATCATCGCTATCAACGCTATCTTCATCCTCATTTACACTTGCAAATCGGACCTCATCACCTGAATTATCATTTTCCAATTCAAACATATCATTGTAATTCTCTCTACCAAGAGATCGAGTATTTTGTTGTCATCCTCGAAGGTCCAAATGACATATGAACGATGAGTTTTTTGTCTTCTTTCATCCATTTATAATCTAAATCCGAGATGATCCTCAAGGATATTTTTTTATTAGACAACCTTTACCGGTCATAGTAACCAGGGACACACGGAAACATAAACAAACAAAAAAAAAACCATGTGGTGGATATTTATAACACCCAAATCTCCTCACCACATGACAAGATCATTCCATAACACTTCAAAAATATTCAACAACTTTCTAAAATATTTAAAAATTAATCAAACTAATTCCATTGCAGATGCACTAAACAATGCAAAAATATACTTATCAAGTCCAAATTCACCGAACACCTCTGGTAGAGCTCCATATGACTTCGCATTTACTATGAACCGTACCTCGTTAGTGATGGGGGTCCGGTTTTGTTGACTAATAAACCCTAACTGAGAACCCTAAAAAGTTAAAAAGAACCAAAAACCCTAACTGCTAAACCCTAATTCCATAACCTAAACCTAGACCTTAAAACTGCTAAAATCCCCAAACCCTAAACCCTAAACCCTGCACCCTATCACCCCATAAACCAAGAACCCTAAATTTTTTTGAAAAAAAACCCTAAACCCTAATTCCATGACTAAACCCTAAACCCTAGACCTTAAAAATCCTAAAAGCCCCAAACCCTAAACCCTAAACCCTATTACCCCAAAAATCGAGAACCCTAAAAATTTTTAAAAAAATCCTAAACCCTAAAAATACCCTAAACCCTAAACCCTTAAATACCTTGAACAATACCCTAAATACACAAAACCCTAACTCTAATCCTGAATCCTAAATACCATAAACCCTAACCTTAAATCCCATAATTATGCAACAATCGATACAAATTATGCACAAAAATTAAAATTAAATCAAATAAAACAATAAATCAATTAAAAAAATTAGGGTTTAGGCTTACCTTTTGAAATTTGGGGGAAACCGAAGCTGAATGGGGAAATCGAAGCCGAATCGAAGAAATGTAAAAAATCAAAGGAAATCGAAACTGAAATGGGTTAAATCGAAAGAAATCAGGAGGATTTTTAGGAGAAAAGAGAAGAGCAAGACAGAGAAGGAAGAGGGAGGCCGAGAGTGAGAAGAGAGGGAGAATGGAGATGGAGGCTGAGAGAGATAGGGAGAGGGGATTAGAAGACGATGAAGGGAGAAGAGATGCAAAGACGATGAGAAGGGAGAAGAAGCCGAAGGGAGTGCGAAGACGAGAGGAAGAAGAGAGCGGGCCAAAAAAATCGTCAGGAGAGGAAGGCTGAGAGAGAGGTTGAACAAAGCAAAATGAGGAAAAAAATTCGATGGGGGTGGGAACGACGCGTCCTGTGCGACACTTCATGTGAATGATTTGCAAAATCGGGCTGAAACAAGATTCCCTAATTTTTGAATGAGAAGATTACCTACGTGATTCAAATAAAGAGGCGCTCATTCACCACTAACGGCCTAATCAAATGAATGGAGTAATGCGCGTGAACTTCATTTCCAGTTCATTTTGCACTAACCCCCCTATACTAGCGAGTGGACGGGTGTTTGAGGGTTTTAGATATGCACATGTGTGTAGAATATGTCCCTTATTTTACAAATTATTAATTCTATGTCCAACTTTAATAAGAGGACATACAAGAGATGATTGTACCATCTCGTGTTGAATCGGACTATGACAGGACAACCAACAAGATATTGGGTGTTAAGATTGGTGATCAGTTGGTAATGGGTCCTTGTGCAACCCATCTTCCCATATCCTAGAGTCTAAGTTCATACAGTATTACTTTAGCCAAGCTACAAACTTGAAAACGATGAATGTAAAGTGAGTAAATATGAAGTAGGAGTTAGTATATATGAAGCAAGAGTTACCAGATATGATGTCTGTTATTAGTTAGCTTCCGACTCAAATGAGTTAGATGATCCATTATATGGTTACTTGTGGCCACTCCCTCCTCCCTCCTACATATGATATTAGTGTAACATCGTCACACCCATCCATCTCATTGTCACATCATGGCCCTCCAAGTAGGGGTGACATCGAACCGAGCCAGTTCGCAAGTGGCTCGGTTCCGGCTCGGTTCGGCTCGATTTATATGGATTTTGAACGTTCAAGATCCATATAAGGCACGTTTGTGTTAACGAGCCGAACTCAACCGAACCATGGTTCGGATCAAAAGCTCGCGAGCCGACTTGTTAACGCAAACAAGAGTCGGGGGGGGGGGGGGGGGGGGGGGGGAGCCCCTCCCGTCCGCTGTTGTCGTCGCCTCTGTTGCCGTCTACAACTGCTTGTCGGTCGCCTCTGTCGTCATCGGTTCAATTTCTTCCTCCCCTCGTCTACCTTCGCCTCTATTTCTGTCACCGCCACCTCTGTCACAACCGTCATCCCCGATGACAGCCAGCACCCGCTAACCCCCTTCCCTCTGCGTCGTCTCGACGAAAACCAGAGATACCTAAGTTAAGGGGAGGAATCTTCGAAGACGATTTCGCACGTGCGAGATCATAAGCAAATAAAAAAAACTCTTTCTTAAATTCTTGTTGTCCCTTCCTCATGGTTCTTGAAGAAATTGAAATTATATTTTAGTAGAAATACATTTCTAGGGACTATTAGTGCTAAATGTTTTTCTTAAATATTTTTCTCATTTAAATTTTTTATTAAAAAAATCATATCATTTTCTAAGTAAGATTTTCTTGCCAAGATGGGCTAGAAAAATGTATAAAATTTTTTTGAATAAATATTTAATAGTTGATGCTGTAATACTTTTAGCATGAGGCAATTTCTTTAGCAATTTTGTGTTTGAGATTTTATTTGATTAAAAATTTGTCGATAAATATAGTAATATATTAGATTGATTATTAATTTTTATTTATTTCCCTGGAAGAGGCAATGAGAGGTCCATTTAACTTTCCTAAGAAATTTTTAAAATATTTCTTGTAATTGTCTAGTAAGTCATTAATAGTAATAGGATTTTATTTAAACGTTTTTTTGAAAATATGTATCATAGGAAAAATATTTCTAGTTTTTCCTAGGATATAAATTTTCAACCAGGGGCATTAAGGAGGTCATAGTAAATCTATGGCCAGATTCAAAAATTATAAAATAAGTTAGACAACATTTGGAGTAAAAAAGATTAATATTTATGCATTCTAATCCATTATCGAGATTCAATCCCAAACCTCCCCTATCATTCTTTTTTAAATGCATAATTTTATATATAATTTATTTGACATATATTTTATGTAGAGTATTAAATGTAGGTTAAGCTCGAACTCGGTTAAAATTATTAGGCTTGAGCTCGATTACAATTTTTGGCTCGAGGCTAGGGTTGACTCGAGTTCGAGTTTAAAATATTTAAATCAAGCTCGGCTCGAACAAGGTTCAGACTCAGTTGGATTCGATGCCACCCTTATGCCTAATTTTAAGAGGTCATGCCCAATTTTATATAAAATGTATGCATAGTTTTATATACAATTTATTTGACATGTATTTTTTGAAATTTTTTAAATGTATGTTGGAGCTCGAACTCAAGAGATGTATTTTTTGAAAAGTTTTAAATGAATGTTGAAGCTCAAGCTCGGCTCAAACTCGATTAAAATTATTGGGCTTAAGCTCGATAGCAATTTTAGGTTTGAGCCTGGGCTTGGCTCGAGCTCGAGTTCAAAATATTTAAATCTAGCTCGGCTCGAACATAGGCAGGTTCGGGCCTGGCTCAGCTCAATGCCACCCCTATCTCCAAGATTGCACATTTTTTTTGTCTTTTTTATTGTATTTATTTTTGTCGAATAATATTTGTTTGTATGTATGTTTTGTGTTGAACTAATTTTTTTATTCCATTCACATTTATCATTAGATTCTTGTTTATGTTATTGCTTTTATTAAGTATAGAATAACTTATATTTTTAAGCAAAAAAAATTAAAAAATATAAAAATCAATAAGAAAATTAATTTTTTAGATGGAATATTTCCTAAAAAAATGAAAAAGAAACTTCTTGGTGGAAATGGAGATTTTTCAGTTGGACATGTCACTAAAAAACTGAACTAGATTTTTATCACCTAAATTTTCACTATATATTTTTTTAAAATTCAAAAATATTATCATCGATGAAAATTTTCAATAGTAAGTAAAATTATAAATAGGAATTTGTATCATAAAATTTTTTATTTAAATTAAAAAATATAATTAGTGAAAAAAATTTGCATTAAATTTTTATAAATTAAAATATTATTTTATGACGGAAATTTTTGTCATAAAATTCAAAAAAATTTAAAAGCATATTTTAATTTCTAAATACCTCCATAAAATACAATTTAAATGAAATATTAAAAAATTTATGACTGAGAAATTTTCGTCAAAAAACATTTAAGTAAAAAGTCAAAAAAATTTTTTTGGCCAAAATTTTGTTTCTAATTGTCGTAATCTTTGTCGGTGTTTTGTCTATTTCATGAACAAAACCTTTGTCAGAAAGATATAGTTGATGTTAGTTTTCAAATAAAAATTCCACTAAGAGATGTTCTATCGGCTAATTTTTGAATTTTGTCAAAAAAAATTCTTCAAACAAAATTTGATTTTTGTAGTGAGAAAGAGATAAAAAGACGTGGAAATGAGTTAGAGATGAAGATTGAAAGCCGTAAGAAAAAATCCTTGAAGAAGATACTCTCTCCAATCAAGGTATGGAAGAGCGCCCCTCTTCTTTATTAGCAAGAAAAAAAAATACATAGACAAATAAGTCCTTGACCTTCTTAAGGGTACATAAGCATAAAGTCAAAAGTAAAGGAAAACAATTCTAAGTATAATTTTTTTTTTTATCTTCAACCTTAATTAAAATTATCCCTCTACGGAAAGTTCTATGAGTCTAGTTTCTATTGTAATAAATAATTTTTTATTAGAACCTTAGATCAAGAGAGAGCCGTTGAGCTCTGCTCGTTGGGGAGGCACAACCGTGAAGAGGAAACGAAAAAATTGAAAATGATGTTTATGATTATACACTGTTTACAAGTTACAACAGGGACTTTATACAATAGAAGGGTAAAACGGTAACATTACATAATAATGAAATAATAAAATAATTAGAATGATATTTACATTCTAATACTCCCCCTCAAGGTGGCTTGTAAATGTCCATGACAACCATCTTGGACAACAAAGAAAAAAGGTGAGTAGAATGAAGAGGTTTAGTAAACATGTCGGCTAACTGGTACTGAGAGCGAATGGGAAGTAACTGGAGGACTCCCGAAGTAACTCGTTCACGAAAAAAATGACAATCTATCTCAATATGTTTTGTACGCTCATGAAATGTGGGGTTAGAAGCAATATGTATCGCAACTTGATTGTCGCAATATAGCAGCGCAGGAGATTCAACCTTGACTTGAAATTCTTGAAGAAGTTGCTATAACCAAATAAGTTCACTGGCAGTAGAAAAAAAAGCTCTACATTCAGCCTTGGCGGAGGAGCGAGAGACGGTGGTCTGCTTTTTGGCCTTCCAAGAGACTAAATAATCACCAATAAAAATGCAGAAACCTGTAGTAGATCGGCGAGAATCAAGACATGATCCCCAATTAGCATCAGAAAAAGCCTTCAAACGAACTGGAGCACAAACATTAGAGTAAGCTCTCATCTACAAGGAAGAAGTAGAGGAAAACAACAACCTTTGACCAGGACTGTTCTTGAGATAACGAAGCAGGTGATGCACGACCTTGAGATGAGGAAGACAGGGTTGAACCACGAATTGAGTGAGCTTGTGAACGACAATAGTAATATCGAGGCGAGAGAAAGTGAGGTAAAGAAGTTTTCCAACAAGCCACCTATAATGGGTTATATCAGGAAGTAGGTCATCTTCAGTGACATTTAAACGAAGCTTTGGATCCATTGAAACAGAAGTTGGTTTACAAGCCAAGTAACCTGTATCTTCAAGTAATTGTACGGTGTAATGGCATTGAGAAAGCATTATACCTTGCTTGGACTGAGCAATCTCAAGACTATGGAAGTGCTTGAGACTACCAAGATCCTTTAGCTTAAACTAAGTATGCAAAAACTGTTTGAGCTCAGTAATAGCATGAGATGAAGGACCAGTAAGGATGATATCATCTACATAAACTAATAGTGCAACAAAGGAGGATCCATGACCTTTTGTGAAAAGAGAGTAATCGGATTTCGATTGAAGAAAACCAAAAGTGATTAAAACTTGAGAAAATTTGGAATACCATTGCTGCGAAGCCTGTTTGAGACCATAAAGGGACTTGTGAAGCTTGCAAACTAGTTTGTTGTTAGAGGAAGAGGACTCCCCCTATCAAAGGTATCAAAGAGGGAGATCCATATAGATTTCTTCAAAAAGATCACCGTTTAAAAAGGCGTTGTTGACATCAAGCTGAGATAGATGCCAACTATGGGAGGCAACAAGAGCAAGAAGAACCTTCACAGTAACTAATTTGGCCACTGTAGAAAAAGTGTCAACAAAATCCAAACCCTCTTGTTAGGTATAACCTTTAGCTACCAAACGAGCCTTATATCGCTCAAGAGAACCATCGGATTTGAGCTTGATTTTATAAACCCATTTGCACCCCATGGTATGTTTATCAGGTGGCAAAGAAGTGACGGTCCAGGTGTTGTTTGCTTCCAGAGCTTCCAACTCGTCACGCATAGCCAACCTTCATTTAGGACACTTCACTGCTTGGTGATAGTATTGAGGTTCAACCTGAGAAGATAGACTGAGCGCAAAATGTCTGTACGAAGTAGAAAGGGCATGGTAAGAAATGGAGTTAGAGATTGGATAAGACGGAGAAGGTGAAGCAGATGGAGGAAAACTAGCAAGTAAATTGCAGTGATAATCCTGCAAGTAATGAGGTGGATGAGTCTTCCTAGTAGATTGTCGAAGAATAGCACTAGCAGATGAAGAACGAACAAGCGTGGGAAGATCGTCAACTGGAACATCAGAAATAACTGGTGAATCATGAATAGGTGAAGAATCAAGGTCGGGAAGAGGATGAGCTTGGATGGAGGAGTGGGGCAGAACCAAATCAGGAAAGGGATCAGTAACTTGATCTGAACCTGTAATAGTATGAAAAGGGAAAACGTTTTTATGGAACACGACATCTCTTGAAAGAGAAACCTTTCACACCAGCTAGATAACCAAGAAACACACAAACCCGAGCACGAGGGTGGAACATGGTGCGATGAGGAGCTAAGGTGGAAACAAAAGCTAAGCAGCCAAAGACTTGAAAAAGGGAATAATTAGGAGGTGTGTTGTAGAGCAAATGAAAGCGTGTGTTGTGTCGCAAGAGAGGAGAAGGAGTTCTATTAATCAAGAAAGTCGTAGTAAGAATACACTCTGTCCAAAAAGAGACTGAAATGTGGGATTGAAAAAACAATGACCGAGCCACATTCAAAAGGTGTTGATGTTTTCTTTCAACAATTGAGTTTTGCTGAGGCCTTTCAACACAGGAAAACTGTTGTAAACTCCTTGATCTTGAAAAAAGTCAACAAAAGATAACTCAGGTGCATTATCAAATCGAAAAACCTTGATTTTGGCATTAAACTGTGTAAAAAACATATTAAAAAACTTCGGTATCATAGAAACAACATCAGATTTAGTCTTCAATAGATAAATCCAAGTAAATCTAGTAAAATCATCAACAAGAGTTAAGAAAAAATGATGACTAGTATAAGAAACAGTTTGATATGTTCCCCAAATATCACAGTGCACAAGATCAAAAGGAAATTTTGATAAATGATTATGGGATTCAAAAGATAACCTACGTTGTTTAGCAAGAGGACAAATATAACAAGGATCTGATTTATGTAATCTAGTTACATCACAGTTCAATTGATCTTTCAAGGAATCAAGTCTCTTGAAAGAAATGTGTCTTAGCCTATTATGCCAAACATGGACAGAAACATTGTTAACAAAAGTATGAGAAACAGAATTCAAACTTTGAGCACGGAGGACGTAGAGATCTTGGACTTTGTCACCCTTGCCAATCGTCCTCTAGGTGGATAGATCCTTGATAACAAAACAATCAGGAAGGAAACTTACTGTAAGGCCAGAGTTAGTAATTAAAGCACTAACAGAGAACAAGTTGAATTTGAATTGAGGGACAAACAATACGTCTTTTAGCACAAGGTGAGAATGCAGTTTAACATCACCAGCAAAATGGACCAAAATTTTAGAATTATTGGGCAAAGTAACTATAGTGTGAGGGACAACATACAAGGAAACAAAAACATGAGCTTGAGAGCAAATATGTCGAGTAGCTCCTGAGTCTACAATCTAGAATTGAGGTGAAGAAATTAGAGGATTTAAAGACACAGAAAAACAAATACTTGTAAAGCAGTTGGATGTAGAAGATTTCGGAGCAGTGGTAACCTTTGCGGAGCTACTCAAGTGTGTAGAAAGAATTGACATGAGCTGCTGATATTGATGTGAGTCCAGATTCTGAACAAAACTCCCAACAAAAGTAGAACCTTGGCTATCATCAGCAATAGAAACTTGATGAACAGCAACATGAGAATTGAGGTTGGTTTTGGAAGTAGAGCCAGATGGATAGCCATGGAGCTTATAGCAACGAGCTATATTATGGCCAACATTCTTGCAATGAGTACAATAATACTTGTCCTTGTTCTAATTCCGGGGACCACTATAATTCTGATTCCGGGAAGCACTATAATTCGGATTCAGGGGAGCACTATATTTTGAATGAAATTTCTGAGAGCTTTGTGAGTCAGGTTTAATAACTTCTATCTTCCCAGATTTAACGGCAAATGCCATTGTGTCAGTGGGAGTGTTCGAACCAAAGGCATGAGTAGTCGTCCTTTGCTGTTCCTCTTGGACAACCAGAGAAAAAACACGATTAATAGGGGGCATCAGATCCATGAGGAGCAACTGACCACGAACTTGGGAGAAAGAATCATCAAGGCCCATTAAGAATGACATGATATACTCCATATGATGGTAATCAGTAAGATTTTTAACGCCACTACAAGAGCATTTTCCACAAGAGCAATTAGGACGGTAATTACTCAGTTCTTCCCAAATATTCTTCAGCTTGGTGAAATAAGTGGTAACGGAATCCTTGTCTTGACGCAAGTTCATCAATTCTCGTTTAAGCTGAAAAAATGCGAGGGCCGTTTCGCTGTTGAAAACGATCCCGAAGGTCGAGCCAAATCTCTCGGGCAGAAGCAACAAAAATAACACTCATAGAAATTTCTTTCGAAACCGAATTTAAGATCCAAGAGATGAACATATTATTATTTCGGGTCCAGGAGTTGAGCAAAATAGGATCAACACTTTGAGGTTCAGGGATGGAACCATCGACAAATCCCACTTTGTTCTTCACGGATAAAGCGATCAACATCGCACGACTCCAACTGATGTAATTTTCACCGATAAGCAGTTGCGAGACAAGAACTTGCCCGGGGCTATCTGAATGGTGAATATAATAGGGATTCGATGGTTCTTAAAAAATGGAACGAGTCGAACTGGTACGAAGACCAGAATCAGAAGCACCCATCGATGAGTGATGAATAACCAACAAGTGAGATTTCCAGTAAGATACGAACACCAGAAAGGAACTGAATTTGGAAAAAGGGGGGGAACTGATCTAATCTGACCACCAATGCAACGTCAAAAAAAAAATTTCTCCACCAGATCCTCCACCAAATTTCTCCCAAAAAAAATCAAATCTGTTTACGTAACCTCAGAATCCTTCAGTCTTTCACAGTCACTTACGAAACCAGAAACCAGTAACTCGCCTACTTCGCCGGAAATAATTTCAAACAACCAGAAATGCCCTTCTATAACGTAACTGAACTCAAAAGACTACAAACCCACCGGCCTCGAGAAGCTTCACTACCCTTGAGACTTCAAAGAGAATACCCAAAATCGGTTCCCAAAGTCGTTAACCTCTCGACCAACAACAAAATCCAGAGATCTGGTATTACTTCAAAGAGAATGCCCAAAATCGGCGCCCAAAATCACCAACCTCGACCAACAATAAAAAACCAGAAATCCAGCCTCTTGGCGAATGGAACCCCAACAGAATGGAAAAGAAAATGAAAGAGGGGTGAACGAAGTCTAATCTCTTTGCCAACGGAACCTCAACGGAGTGAGAAACCAATGAGAGCTTCAAGGACTTCCGAAATCGACCCAGATGGCGCCGGGAAAAATCATCGAAAATAATTGCCGAAAAAAGGCGAGAGAGATGGAGAGGCGCCCGTCGTCGAAAAAGAGCACACTTTGCACCGACAATGAAAGAATCAGAGCGGAGGTTTCTCCTCCTGCTCTGATACCATATTAGAACCTTAGATCAAGAGAGAGTCGTTGAGCTCTGCTCGTCGGGGAGGCATAGCCGAGAAGAGGAAACGAAAAAATAAAAATGATGTTAATGATTATACACTATTTACAAGTTACAACAGGGACTTTATACAATAGAGGGGTAAAATGGTAACATTACATAATAATGAAATAATAAAATAATTAAATAATTAAAATGATTTTTACATTCTTATATTTTTCACTTGAATTTGTATATAAATAGAAATTGACATATGAAGAAGTGAAGGTTGGGCACTAACAAAGTTGGCGAGCAACAAAAAAAAACATTAATAATTGATGGTTTTCACATTTAAGAAATGACCTTTAAATAGAAAAATACATATTAAAAAATTGTCAACCTTTGTAGCATAAGAAAAAAAAAATTTCAATCAGATTTTTTTACAAAGAGAAATCAATATTAGAAAACACTGAAGTTGCAATCAATGAGTCGCCTAGGGCCATCCTTGATTTGGCTTGACCCTATTGAAACCGTAAGATAAAAAAAAAAAAAAAGGCCAACCGAATCAAGTTGATGTCACTTATTTAGCAGAGCTAATGAAGGTGAAAAAGCCTCTTTGACTTTCGCTTTCCTTTGGCCTTGAGCACGAAACATTAGGAAGCCAAAAATCTTCTCACTAAACACTTGGCAAAAGGCCAAGAAACAGTGGAGCAACTCTCCTCCAAATCTAATTTGGTAAGAAATTGAAGTAATTCCAGTACTCAAGTGTGCTGCTCTAAATGTTCGGTTCTTCAACCAATATTCATAAGGCTGAGATCAGGAAACCTCCAAACAAGTAGATTCTAAGTATGAATATGCATGGGGGTAGACAGAGACATAGGCCCCAGATACAGGGAGAGAGAAGAAGTAAAGGTTTTTCAATGATGCTTTCTGGTTACAGGGAAAACAAAATGGCTTGGGGTAGGCAGAGTAATTGACGAGAATAATTGAAGAAGCACGTCGGCATGATTTAGTGGCGAAGAGAGTTCACTGTGTAGACGACCGGGGATCCAGTCTACCTAGGATCATGCTTTGTCTGCTTGCTCCGTTTTCTGGGCATCAGTGGAGGCCTCCTTCCCCCCCTCCCCCTTTGAAAGTTGAAAGGAACGATTGTGGACTTCAAGGAAAACGGATCCTGTCTTCTGGTTGGCATCAATGGATCCGCACACTCTGGCCCTGCGATAGAATTTCTTGGCCTCCATGCCACTGGAAATCCCAGATCACTTTTGAAGGAACAAGGAGAGTTCTCGAAAAGGAAGTCAAATTCTGACCCAGAATGGATAGAAGCGAATAATCCGAATAAATTAGTGGCCTATCGTCGGCTTCCAAGTAGTGGTGTGTAATGCAATCACGAAAGCTGGTGCTCCCCCTTTTTCTGTCTGTGTAGGAGAGAAGTAAGATTCAACTTTATTCTTTAGGTTATGATTTGCAGTTAAGGTGTAACGTGTATTAAGCACGTAAAAAAACAAAGAAAAAGAAGGGGAAGTTGGGAGCTGTCGGCACCAACATTCTTTTGAGAAAAAAGCCTAATCACTCTTCGGTCCTCAGTTCAGTTCTCTCATTGGAATAAGTATGTGCAAGGAATGAATGAATGAATGAAGCAAGTGAGTAAGCAAGCAAATCGATCTCTCTGTCTCTCTGGTTAAGCCTGTAGCAGTGATTCTTCTCTGCCCACCGCGTCTGCAACACAAAAGGCTGTCTAATGAGTAGAGTCGGGGGAGTGGAAAGTTGCTTATAAACTAATCCCTGCTTTATGAGACACCAGTTTGGAATAGAGGGAACATGATGGCCTCCATGTTTGGACACCTCATGCCTGACAAGATCAACTCCATCGATCGAAAAGCTATGAATCAATCTTGATTCTTGAGACCTCCACATGAATCTCTAGAAACTTGCGAAGTGCTCCATTGGCCCCATTTACAATCCTCTCTCTGTACCCTTTTGCCTCCCTCGCGTCCACTCGCACTTGCTCATGCAATGCCAAATTAAACACAGTAGAGCACGGAGAAGACGAGTGCGGCTTGGGCCGTCATTGGGTAATAAAAAACCGACCCGGTCTGGTTCTACTTGGCGCATAATGGGGAGCACATGTGGGATGATGATGCATAGCCACGTAAGAGGGGTGAGGGGCATGATGAGGGAGATCTTGATGGTGAGTCACACATGTGGAGATATGCTTGCATGGACCCCGAGAGCCATGGTCTCCTCTTCTTAAGGACTCGCTCGAGGAACGAGGAGGATTTGGTCGGGAGCCGATGCTGTGAGATATGCATGCACATGATCAATCATGCTTGTCAGCCATCAGATATCATGAAGGCTATACGTGACATAAGATTTGGTAGCGGTGGTGGTGGTACCACGGCTAGTATGACCGGGACATTAGATAAATTTTATACGTATGGGTTGTCACATTTGAGTGCAGTTTGGGCATGTCTGCACGCGTGCAAAGTGGATTTGCCAAAGTTCACATCGACACCATCCTCGATGTGTGGGGGGAAATGGCGGCTAAACCACGTGGAAGCCGCCTAGGGATGCAAGTGTCAATGAAGGGGGAGGTGAAAAAGAGAGGGTAGGGCCAAGGAAGGGTGAAGCTGTCGAGAAGTTAGGGGACAGGGTGCTCACTAGTTGGAGGCTTTGAGAAGTGATGAGTGGGGTTTCGGTGCTTTTGATGTGGTTTGAGGCTTTTAATCAAAAGATTAGATTCAGGAAGACGAAGAGGTTTTGGTTGACCAGAAGAATCCGCCAACCAAGTGTTTGTGAAATTGCGTGAGAGAGAGAGAGCGAAGGTTTGTTTCAGAATGAGAATGAGAATGGGAAGGGAAGGCTATGGCGCGTGAAGGTCTCGAGGGTAATCATAATGGAGGTGGCAGCCACCATAATATCAGATTCATCATGCCCTTCTCTGAATCATTTCCACCTTGCCCTTAAAAACTCTTTTTTTTTTTCCCTTTCTTGCTAAACTCGCAATTTCACATCATTACTTTTTATTCTTTCCTTCCATTCTTGATCGTCTCTTCCACTTCACCTCCTTTTCTTTTTTTTTTTTTTTTTTTGCCAAAAATGCCAGTTACAGTAACGCCTGGTTTTAGCTTCTGTACAAGAGCAGGCGGTTCCTTAAGAACCATTAGCAATAGAGATTAGCGAACTGACGATTTAGGGTGTCCGGAACTCAGACAAGAAAAAGCTATTTCAGCTAAACAAAATCCTCTGTCACTAAGTAGGTTTTGGAAGCTCATTTAAGCACAACACTGAAACTGTTTAAGGTTTGAAGAGAATGATATAATCTCAAACGCCTTTTACAAAAAAACGCTTTATGTGAACAAGAAAAGGAAAGAACGTAAAATGATTATAGGATGTCTGAATATTTGATCGGCCGCCCAAAATTCATGGATATTCTCATAATTTCGGCTGTCGTCTCAAGGGTTGTGGAGGCAAAGGACATGGCGGGGAAAGCTTTGGAAGCTTTTGCTGGCAATACCGTGGATTAATACATCACTGTTCATTGTATTTCGCCGTTTTGCTTTATAAATATTTCATTTTTCGAAGGAGAATTTGAAAAAGAGAGAGAAACAAGTGAAAGTAATCATGCAGCCTTTACGCTTTGGTTTGAAGTGTTTGTTTGATGGGTTCCACCACGAACTAACAAATAGGTTCAAGGTTCTAATTATGTCTCTTGCTGAGACAGTTCAAGAACAGGATCTCCAGCATTCAAGAACAGTGAAGCAATAATCATTTGATAAATACAATTAATGGTATTTTAAGGGGTTGGATTAGGGATGGTAATACATACTGACGTGAACGCATGACCTCACTCTTTACCTTCCAGAACGAGAGAGAGAGAGAGAGAGAGAGACTGTGCTGTGTGCGCGCGCAGGAAGATGATAGAACGGATGGTGGAACAGGGCATTTAATTTTTGAGTTTTTTTTGTCTTTCGCACTTGTATAGGCGTGGGCTTAAAATCCGTTTCCCGTTCCTGTCTGATGAACATCTTGCAAATACAATCATCATATCCCACTCATTATGCTCACAATCATTATTCTTGGTTGCCTCACACGCATGACATTCCCCTCTCCGATCTCCTCTCTTCTCCCTTTTCCTCTATCCTTCTCTTTCATCTATAAATTTCTGCCTTGTCCCCCCGATCTATCTCACTGAGTAGCGTTCCACCTCTCTCTGTATCTCTGCTCTGTACATCGCCTTCGCTGCTTACTAAACGTACAAGTAGTACTCTTTCGAGTTTCAATTAAGCTACATCGATCGGTTTCACTGGTGTTCGTTCCATGGCTGTATCTGGATTCGAAGGGTTCGAGAAGCGCCTGGAGCTCCATTTCTCAGGGGACGACCCGATGGGTCTCCGGCGATTGGACTTCGTGGAGCTGAAGCAGGTGCTGGACGCTGTGCAATGCAGCGTGGTGTCGGCCATCGGGAATGCCCACTTCGACGCCTACGTGTTGTCTGAATCCAGCCTGTTCGTGTATCCGAAGAAGATTATCATAAAGACATGTGGGACTACTCAGCTCCTCAAATCCGTCCCTTGTTTGCTCTCCCATGCATTTGAATTGGGTCTCACCGTCAACAAGTGTAGGTACAGCAGGGGCAGCTTCATCTTCCCAAAAGCCCAGCCGTTCCCCCACACCAGCTTCAGGGAGGAAGTGATTTACCTAGAGGAGAGCTTGCCCAGTCACCTCTGTTACAGGAAAGCATGCATTATGGCCCCCACCTCCAAGCCTCACTCGCATTCGTGGCACGTTTACAGTGCCAGCGATGGGGGGGAGGAGACGGAGGTGGAGCCACCCAGCAAGATGTTCACGGTGGAAGCCTGCATGACACAGCTAGACATGGGCCTGACGAGGGGGTTCTTCCGCCGGCGAGGCGACGAACGCTCAGGCGACGCGGTCGGGAGCGAGATGACGGAATCGACGGGCATTGCGAGCATCAACCCGGAGGCCATCATATGCGATTACGCATTCGACCCATGCGGGTACTCCATGAACGGAATGGACGGGGCCCGCTACTCCACCATCCACGTCACCCCGGAAGACGGGTACAGCTACGCGAGCTTCGAGTGCGTGGGGTCCGTGGACAACCGCAAGGAGCTGGAGCAAATGTTGCAGAAGGTGGTGGGAGTATTCCGGCCGGGAACCATATCGGTGGCCATCTTCACGGAGGGAGTACTGGACGCAGCGGAAGGAATGGGCGCAAGCGTGGCCAGCGCTCTAAAGCCCCTGGGTTTGGATACCTGGAGTAGTAATAACAGTAGCAATAGCAGGGTGGAAGACTTCCCGGCTGGCGGCAGCGTTACATTTCAGACGTTCACTGACCGAAGGAAGTAGTCGACTTCAGGCGAATGGCGGCATCTGAGCTTTTTGTTGGATGAAAATTCTGTAAGTGGTAGCTAGGCTGCAGAAAGTACAGAGAGAGATTTTGGATGATGGGAATGGTTGACCTTAGCCTTTGGAGAAGATACGGTGGGTGGGTGGGTTATGATAGTGCATCCCACTCGAGTTCTCCTGTCACGATTTGGCTTGGAAGAAGAAGAACAAGATGTGTAGTGGAGAGTTTTTATCAGTTCCGGATGTTGGCCTCTGGTCTGCTCCGTCCCTCTCCCTCATCTCCTTTTTCTCCTTTTTTTGGCTTTTAATTTAATTGGTGAATTCACCATTTGCTTTATCCAAATTCCAAATCTTTTTTGAGCCTTTCCTTTTTTGCGTATCGTCTTCGTTGCGCTCGATCTGGACTCTGGACGATGACTGTGGGCGTTGGCGCTGATCTCTCAGACGAGACGGCGATAGTTTGGAGCAGAAACAGAACAGACTTGTCCGATTAATGAAAGCCCAGAATTGAAGATGGGATTGTGAAGAGAAATAGAGAATGTATATCTGCTGAGTTCCGCTTATATCCAATTCATGGACTAATCATCTGAGTAGATTTTAAAATCTCATTTCTGCAAATCCCGACTCAAGAAATAAGGTGATGCGTCGCCACCAACGCTACCCTCTGCACTGGGTTCACGATGCCAGCTTCATTGGCTGCAACTAAAATATGTATTTTTTTTCATTAGTCCAGTTTTTGAGTTGGAGATGATCTCACTAAATGAGTGTTTTTGGAAATACAAAGCAAGAGGTGCAGATCATATTACCCAACATTTTAAAAGGTCATTTTTGTCCTTCCACAATTTACTAAAAAATAAAATGTTATCTATTTTAAAATACTAATAGAGACACGAGAACCAAAAATAAAAAAGTAAAAAACGTTTGAAATTCTCTTTCTTTACTCTTGTGTAGGGGTGGCATGGAATCAAGCTGAGCTCAAACCTGCCTATGTTCGAGTTGGGTTTGATTTAAATATTTCAAACTCGACTTCGAGCCCAGATCAACCTCGAGCCTAAAATTGTAATTGAGCTTGAACCCAATAATTTTAACCGCATTCGAGTTTGAGCTCGATCTGAATTCGAGCTCTCCAACATACATTTAAAACTTTGCATAAAATACATATCAAATAAATTGTTATAAAATTATGCATACATTTTAAATAAAATTGGGCATAACGTTTGTAAATTAATCTTGCATAAAATTATCTATATGCTATGCATAAATTTATTCATAAAGCTGCATAATTATGCATAAACTTTATTCAATAATCAAACACAAAAGCGTCATTGAAATATCAATATCAATTTGCAATCACCCAAATAAAAACTATACATCCAATAAATTTATAAACTCTAGCTCTTTCTCTTCATGCTAGGAAACAATATACAAAGTCCCCGTTTGCATGAGCAAAATCTCCATCTACGACAAAAATAAAATAATAAAAATTATTATTGTCTGATAAAAAAATACTCTTCCACTACTAATTACTTAATATAGTGAAAAATATTAAAATTACCAATATGAGAAAAAGATGAAAAATCAGGTAACTGGTAGCATTATCTCCACAATCTTCTTCTCGTACTATAATCATCAAACAAAAAATTAATAAATAAAACTAAAAAATATACTCAAAAATATCATAATAAATAATTATTCAAAAATAGTTCACCTTTTGATTTTTCTTGACACTGTGAAGAGCCTGAACCCAATCACTACCACATATCAAAGTTTGAACTGTATTTGGTGCCAAGGAAGAACGATATGGGTCTATTATTCTACCACCAACACTAAATGTAGACTCTTAAGCTACACATTATAAGGATTTTTTGCTACCATCTTAGATAATACCCAAAATTTCAAATTATTCACTTTCGACCTTTCTTAAATATCAAAATCATATTGTGAATTTTCCTCACAAATATACACCTTCTTCAAGATAATTTTCTAATTCACCATTTTCACTTTTTTCACATAAGTCATTAACTTTGACCAACCTGAACTTAATGAAGAATGTAACATAGAGTTGTGGAAACACCCTTAGAACTAATACTTGAAACAATCCATTTCATTACTAATCTCCACATTATATATGGATACATATTCATCATAAAACTCACATAAGGTCCGTCTAACTAAGTTTATATTCATCGTAGCTTCCTCCTCAAAATATATCTTTGGAAAACACATTTTGATCAATCTTAATTCGACCATTGGATCCAAAATTGAAGCAATAACCATCAATAAATTGCATTCACTCTAGTACTTCACAATTTTCTCTTTCATTCTATGAACCATTGTCCTTATGAAAACATTTTCATTTGTAGAATGAAAATTCAAAACTTTTACCCTATATACCTCACTAAGCTAAAAATTAGAAGTAGGGTAGTCATTCCCCATAAATTATATTAGTGACTACATTAAAAACTTCTAGAATCCCACACACCGTTTCTACTTTTTTCCCATTCATCAAGAGTTAACAAACAATCATAAGTTGGTTCTCTATCTTGAAATCTAGAAAATGCATCTTTGAATTTTAATGCAGAAGACAACATGTTATAAGTGGACTTTCAATGAGTTGGACAATCAATAACCAACCTTTTTTCACCTAGTTGTAGTTGTTGCACAATTTCAGCAAAAGTGTGAAATCTAGCTTCATATAGATTTGTGAATTTGACACTCTCATGTGCATTCTCATTGATATCCTTAATCTGAACAAGACCATCTTGGACTTATAAGTTTAGAATATGAGCACAACAACGGACATGAAATAACTTTCCACCACAAACCAATTTTTTTTCTCCTTGAAATCATCTTTCAAAATTCTCAGACCAACATCATTATATGCAATATTATCAACTGGGATACTAAATACTTTATTTTTCGATTTCCCAATTTGTCAAACACTTGTAAATAGCATCTACTATGTCAATACCATGACGAGGACGAAAAACATGCACAAAACTCAAGATAGTTTTTCATAGCTTCCAATTACTGTCAATAAACTGCCTAATATTAACCATGTATTTAATCTTTTGATTTTGGGACTTCCAAATATATGTGGTAAGACTAATCTTGTTAACCTCTTTTAATAAAGTTTTTAATTTCTTTTTCTTTGCCTCGTACACATCCTTACACTCCTTAATGGTCTTAGAGTTATTTTTTCATAATTCACATTTTGCTATCTTCATTACAAAATTAAATCCCTCCTCTTCTACTATCAGGAATGGATGCTCATGCATAAAAATTCAATGAGCAATGAGTACTCTTATTTTAGCTTGATCATATTTGCCTCCAAAATCTATAAAAGGAAGTCCAAATGGACTGATCAACATTAGACCCCAATGGTTGAAAGTTTATGATTTTTTGTTTTCTCATTGCCACATTTCTACTAGGACTATGTTTCAAATATCGACTTATATGTGTGCTCCCTCCACTACTAATAATACTTAAATAGGTTTTACAATGAATACATCAAGCCTTTTTTGTACCATCTATAAGTGAGACTTTTTTGAATTCCAACCACATATGAGACATTTTTTGTCTTTTTGAACTATTGATGGAGTCACCTTCTTACTCATTTAGGGTACCTTCATCTAGACTCACTTTTGTTACTTTAGTAGTTCTAGGGGGATATGACACTGGTGGAGTTGAGTCATTATCTATGGCCAAGTTAGAACTAGTGTTAACTACTGATGTTAATTGAGCAGGAGATGTTGACATTCTTACTTCTACAATATATATATATATATATATATATTAAAAACATTAAAAAAAAACAATCTAAACAACAAAGATAAATCCAAAATCCACCAATATTATCCACTATGTTCTTTTGTTTACTCACATGAGTTGGAATCTAATACATGCATTCAATAATCTGACAAGGTATGAATGCATATCAAGCAAAGAACTTCAGGATTTGGTTATAATTTAACTGAAATCTATATAGTTGGAGTCTTGCATATATATTGGAATTACTCTATTTAATAAGTTGAAGGGCCATCATAAAGGCCATTTTGACCTTTTCAACAATAGAAATACAACTCCCTTCTCATAGGGAAATCATTTCGATCAAATCTGTAAGTGATTAACATTAATCATTCACATCTCTATTATATGTGAAAAAAATCATACTTTCCCTTTTTAGAAAGATTCTTTTAAGTCAATTCCACCACAAAACAAACAGTTCAACCTTCTTTAAAACAATTTAAGAAATGATAAAGGTATTGTCCAAAGTCAATTCCACCACAAAACAAACAGTTCACACTATTTTTGCTTGAACACTAACTTCTGAAAGATAATTTAATTGATAGAGAACTACTTATAGTTGTAGTACATATCAGTTTTATGGGGTTAAGAATTAAAAAATATTTGTTGGTCAATTTCAACGACTAATTGACCAACAAAAGATAAACTAATACTTGCTAAAATAAAATCTTCGACTTCTATTTAATAATCAAACACCAAAAAAATCATTGAAATAACATACTTGCTAAAATACAAGTCGAAATAACTTTCAATTATGCAAAAATCTCTGACGAGTTTACAATCTATTGACTAGATGAGGTTTCTAAACAGTAACTTTGAAAATAACTTGGTTGGGTTTACAGAACCTGATGCGGAAAATCTCTTGGTCCTAGTAGAAGCTCTTACAATAGTTTAAAATGCAAAAAATGCATAACCCAACAGATAAAAATGAAAAAAATCGATTAGATTACCTCCGTTCGACTGTTCCATCACTTTCGTCGGTGATGAAAACAAAACATAACATATTAACATGAATACGAACAAGCAACAAATAGAGATCCTACCTCTGTACCATCACTTCCGTCGGCGAAAATCGGAGAGGAAGAAATTGGAGACGAACATTGAAGAAAAATAAATGCAATTGATTTAAAAACCAAAACTTACCTAAACAAGCAGATTTCAGTTTGATTTTCTCGCCAGCAGCAACTGATTTTGTTCCCATCTTCCCGAGCCTGAAATCCCCATTTCCCTGATTCTCGAGCTCGGAGTTGCCACTTCCTGCTGCATAATCTCTCTCACATCGATGATTTTTCTCGGGCCTTCGTTAAGTTAACGAGCCGACTTGCGATCTTTTGAACTGAACCACGGTTTGCTCGAGCTCGGCTCGTTAACTTAAACGAGCCCGAACTCGATCTCGAATTCGATTAGAGATAGAGATAAATCAAACCAAACCGAGCCAAGCCTGAGCTGCTCGCGAACCGGCTCGCAAACTGGCTCGGTTCGATGCCACCCCTACTCTTGTGACATAATTTTTGAGTAGGAGAAAATTAATGTTTGTGGATGATCATATACTCTTATCAGTAGTGCTTCAAGGAAAGTAGGGGTTGTCTTATAACTCAATGGTGTCAATGTAGGTTTCCGATGACGAACTAAGACTCACAGAACTCTGGTCTTCACGAAGACGAAATGCGTTAGACAGAGGCTGACGGCATAGCCTAACAGGGAGCTCACAGCGGTGGACGAAACCAGCACTACTTCACGGGACTGATGGAATAGTCCAAATGAGAGCGTTGAGCTCTCTGGTTTCTAGACGAAGACAAGGAAGATGAGAGACGAAAAGAATTCCTCCTGTTACCGTTTCCCCTTTCATTATGTATTTAAGCTTAGGTTTTACTATTACAAAATGGCCCATGGGCCCAATACAATGTCACCCATCCCATTAAGCCTAACCTAATAACCCTATGTATATAACCCAAATTATACAACAATTATGAACATAAGTTACATCTAATATACATTTTAAGATATCGTAACATCCCCCCTCAAATTGATGTTGGTGACTCAACCAGCAACAATTTGCCAACTAGGAAATTATGTCTGGATAGAGACAATGTTTTGGTGAAGACATCGGCCACTTGAAGATCCGAAGAAATGTATGGAAGAGATATTACCCGGTGCTCCAAAGTGTCGCAGATAGAGTGACAACCAACCTCAATATGCTTGGTGCGCTCATGGAAAACCGGATTGGCCGCAATCTAGATAGCACTCGTATTATCTGTATGAAGCGGTGTAGAGGAGGGCTGAGGAAACTAGAGCTCAGGAAGAAGACCGTGAAGCCAAATAACTTCAGAACACGCAGTCGACATAGCACGATACTCGTCCTCGGTAGATGACTTGGACACCCGGTCTTGTTTCTTACATTTTCAAGAAATCAATGCATCCCCTAAAACCATACACAAGCCTATAGTAGAGTGGTGCGTATCGGGGCACCTTGCCCAATTAGTATCACTATAGGCAACCAGACGTAGCACGGAGCCGGTAGGAAAGAATAATCCATGAGCAGGGGAGCTGCGCAGATAGCGGATGATGTACCGAGCTATCGTAAGATGAAGGTGCAGAGGAGATGACATAAACTGACTGACCTGATGAACAACATAGGAGATGTTTGGGCGAGTAGTAGTCAAGTATATGAGACTCCCAACCAGTCGTCGATAGATAGTCGGATCATCAAGGAGAGTCCATTCATCTTTCCTATATTCGACTTTGACCTCCATAGGGGTAGCCACCGAAGATGTGTCCTCCAACCTAGCGAGAGTAATAAGATCTTGAATATACTTATGCTGGTTTAAGAAAATACCTTTTGGTGTGTGATGTACCTCCAACCCTAAGAAGTACATGAATTGTCCAAGATCCTTCATATGAATAGTGGCATGCAACACCTTCTGAAGCTTGGTAATAAGTCCAGAGTCAGTGCCAGTAATGATGATGTCATCCACTTAAACCAGGAGAATGACCATGCCCACGATAGACTTATGATAGAAGAGAGATGAATCATACTGACTCTATGTAAACTTGTGGAGAATAAGTGTGCCACGAAACTTCTCAAACCAAGCCCGGGGAGCTTGCTTAAGCCAATACAAAGGACGATGTAACTTGTAGACATGATTAGGAGAGGAGGTCGACAGACCCGAGGGAAGCTTTATGTAGACATCTTCTTGCAGATCACCTTGGAGAAATGCATTCTTCACATCCATTTGATGCAGTGGCCAGGATTGAGATGCTGCAATGGTTAAGATAGTACGGACTGTGGTCATCTTGGCAACTAGCGCAAATATTTCCTCATAATCAATCCCATATTCATGCCTGTTCCCCAGGGCCACAAG
This sequence comes from Aristolochia californica, assembly GCF_029961685.1. Classification (NCBI taxonomy): domain Eukaryota; kingdom Viridiplantae; phylum Streptophyta; class Magnoliopsida; order Piperales; family Aristolochiaceae; genus Aristolochia; species Aristolochia californica. Next base: position 10,522,242 of record NW_027181992.1, on the reverse strand, counting down.
GCGGGCTTTGTATCGATCCAATGATCCATCTGAACGCAGCTTCACAGAGAATACCCACCTCCCAAGAGGCCGAATAGTAGGAGGGCAAGCCACAAGGTCCCAGGTGTGATTCCCCTCTAGCGCTTGTAGTTCAGTTTGCATTGCCTTTTGCCAACACTCATGTGCCATAGCCTGTTTATAGCTAGAAGGAATGGAATTAGAAGACAAAGTAGCTACTAGAGATACAGGGGAGGGATGGGGAGGGGGGCAGAGATGCAGTGGGGTGAGGCTCATCAAAGCTCGATAGACTAGACAAAGAGGCAAATGGCAGAGTAACTTGAGAGGGAAAGAAATATTGATTTTCAAAGAAGACCACATTCCGAGAAACACAGACTCGACGCGCCTAGGGCTCATAGCAAACATAACCCTTTTGAGAACCAGCATACCCAAGAAATGCACACATAACTGATTGGGTTGTAAGTTTATGTCATTCATGATCAGGTAGATGCACAAAAAAAATACAACCGAACGTCCGAAGATCAGTGTAGGACGGAGAATAACCAAATAATTTAACAAAGGGAGAGACATGATGCAAGATAGGCGAGGGCATGCGGTTGATTAAATGAACGGAGGTAGAGAGAGCTTCACACCAAAATCGAGGAGGAACGAATGATTCAATGAGAAGGGTGCGGACCATATCAAGAAGGTGATGATTTTTCCACTCAGCAACGCCATTTTGTTGTGGTGTCGAGGGACAAAAACGCTGAGAGATACTGCCTTTGCTTTGAAGAAATTCCTAGAATTTAGTCGACATGTACTCACCTCTAGAGTCAGAGCATAGTACTTTAATGTGAGCAGAGAAATGTGTTTCAATGAGTGCAAGAAACCTCTTAAAAAGGTCAAAAACTTCAGACTTAGCCCGTAAGAAGTAGACCTAGGTATATCAACTAAAATCATCAATAAAGGTGACAAAGTACTTAATTTGTACATGCGAGACAACAAGAGCAATTCCCAGACATCACTATGAATAAGGTCAAAGCAGTGGGAAGCATGTGAGGCAAGTATTCCTCCTCCTTTTAGGGCTCTTGGACAAGCTGCTATGAAATAACCAAACTTCTTGCAGTAGCTACAAGGCCTCCTTGGGCATTCCCGAGCAAAGTGACCATATGCCTTGCAGTAGAAGCATTGAACAGAACTCGTGTCCCGACCCTTATTTCTTCCTTGTGCTACGAAAGCCACAGGAGTCGAGATATCAACTTGGACTCAATGTTCCATGCCAGCCTGAGTAGCAATGTGCTGCTCCTCCCTAAGAAGTTCACTCAAGCATGCATCCAGTGACGGCCCTGGAAGACGATTCATCAGATGTGATCGAGCAATCTCAAATTTTGGATGGAGCTTCATGAAGAATTGATCCCTTTTACTGGTTTCATGTATGACTTGCACGATAGAGAGAGCAGCAACAGGGACATTCTCATAAACAATATCAGTGTAGTCAGCCCACAGATTTTGGAAGCCTGAGAATATTCTTCAATGGAACGGCTTCCTTGCTTGAAATTTGTCATTTCATATTCAACTTGAAACCGACGGGTCGTGTTGTTTTGACAATAAACCTTGTGGAGGTAATTCCACATATCCGCTGCAGTTTTGTAGGGTCTCAGATTAAGGACTAGATGAGGCTCAATGGATTCAAGTATCCAGATCATGACTCTAGCATCTATGGTGGTCCATTTTGACAATGCGTTAGCATCGTAAGGTGCCGGATCACTCCCATCAATATGACCCCTTAAACCTTTTCCCTGAACAAATAACCGGAACAAAAATTCCCAAGCAATGTAGTTCTTACTCGTGAACCGAATAGGAGAGAAATCTAACTTATCTGTTGACATGATAAGATCGGATCCAAAAAAATTCCTGACCTACCCCGCAATTTCAAAAATTCCAGATTTGCCCCCATATATCAGAAATTCCAAATATACCCCCACACCTTCAGAAATTCCAGATCAACCCCCACAATATCAGAATTTTGAAATATACCCCCACATCTTCAAAAATTCTAAATATATCCCCACACCTTCAAAAATTCTATATCTACCCCCAAAGTTTCTGAAAATTAATTTTCTTCTTAATCTTATGTGAAAAATGTCGAGGTCGGAAAAAAAAAAACTAACCTTTTGTTCACCTTCCCGGCGAGAACCACTTTCCCGGAAACGAAACCACCCCACGGAGCTCGAACAACTATTTCTAACGACTGCTCTGAGCTCAGATGGAGTTTTCCGACAACCCCGAGAGCACAGTAGAAATTAGAGTCGTCGGACAGCGATTTCAGCAAGTCGTCGGACAGAGATGGCTTGGTCACTCTTTGGAAGAATCAAGCTCTGATACCTTGTCAATGTAGGTTTTCGATGACAAACTAAGACTCACAGAACTCTGGTCTTCACGGAAACGAAATGCGTCAGACAGAGGTTGACAGCACAGCCTAACAGGGAGCTCACAGCTCCTACAGTGGTGGACGGAACCACCACTACCTCATGGGACTGACGGAACTGTCCAAACGAGAGCATTAAGCTCTCTGGTTTCTTGGTGAAGACAAGGAAGACGAGGCGAAAAGAATTCCTCCCGTTACTGTTTTTCCCCCTTTCATGATGTATTTAGGCTTAGGTTTTACTGTTACAAAATAACCAATGGGCCCAATACAATGTCACCCATCCCATTAAGCCTAATCTAATAACCCTATGTACATACCCAAATTATACAACAATTATGAACATAAATTACATCTAATATACATTTTAAGATATCATAACAAAAGGAAGTATCTCATAGACTTACTATAGGAGGATGAATTACTAGGGGCTAAAACTATGGAAAACTTGTGGAGGTAAGTTATGATCTTCATGGCGAGAGTGTTGAACTTAAAGAAAGAACTACGTACCTAAGTTTTGTTGGAAAACTAATTTATGCTACAATTACATAATTATGTTATTTTTTTAATTGTGGTTAATCAATTCATGGAGTGTCCACGTAAAGTTCATTTCAAGGTAGTTCAAAGAATCTTAAAATATTTGAAGGGGGGACCAAGAAAAGGTTGTTATTTGAGCCATATAGTCATTTGCAAATAGAAGGATAATCAGATGAAGACTATGTGGGATAAAAAAAATGGATAATATTGAATTTTTGTAAAATATAAAAACTTTACTGACTTGTTATAGTTTGAGTAAAATGAGCTTCTATTTATAATAGAGGAAACAAGTAGAATCCAATTACAATTAAACTACCCTTATCCTAGTTACACCCAAAGTTAAAGACTAAAAGATAAGTCTTAGAAAAATTTAACATAAATAGAAGACTACCATAACTAAAACACCTTTAACTGAAACTGTTTAGTCAGACCTCCAGTCCATATTTGCAATGAAGTGCACTTACACTCTCATTCCTCACATTTGATGCCACTTTTGCAATGAAGTGGGTCACTACGCGCATATTTGCCAAATTAAGAATCCAAATGGCATCAAAGAACGTTGGGTACCCAAAACAATCGAAAGGTTTGTGGTAACCCACAAGAACTTGGGCAAACAAGTTTGGTATCCTAAATCACCTAGTGCTTCAAATGTTATCCCAAAGGGACCCAAATTAAAATGGATCTTGAATGGCTAAATCTCTTGTGATGTAGGTTTATCTTTGAGCTAGGGCACCAAATAAGGTTTGGATTTTGGATAGCGGTTTCTCGAGGCACATGACTGGATTAAAGACGGTTGTCATGCAACTTTTGGAGACAATAGCAAAGGCACCATCAAATGAATTGGTAAAATCGGTAGCCCAACCTTTTTCATATATGATGTTTATTATGTAGAAGGGTGGATGCATGATTTACTTATTAATAAATTTTGTGAGAAAGGTAAAAAAATCTCATTTGAAAAGGACAAATGCTTAGTAAAGAACATAGTTGAGATGCATCTATTTAGGTGCAAAGATTTATGAATCTTGGTTATGGCATAAGAGGCTAGGACATAGAGGAATAGACTCGTTGAACAAACCAGTAAATAAAAACCAAGTGAGAGGATTACCGCATAAAAAAATTGTATGAGAGAGACCTTGTGATGCTTGTCAACTTGAAAAACAACACTAAAATTCTTTTAAATCAAAGAATGTAGTTTAAACCTATTGGAAGATATGATGTAATTAGGGTGTCATTAATGTAATTAGTTTATGTTTCTTATCTCTTCTTTACTCTTACTAGGGTGAAGGGTATAATTATAATATTATACTTTTATCAGTTGTAAACATAGGTTAATGGAGAGGGTTTGTACTAAGTCCATAACCCCATTCTTCATCCTCTTTTTGCTCCTCAATGTGTGTCCTTCTTCTTTCTCCATGATGTAGTCCATGAAGTCCCGAACATCAACATGATATCAGAATATTAATTTTTAGGACTCTTAGCTATTATTTTTTAAAATTCAAAACTTGCTATTGCTTGGTAGATGATCGACTTGTTGATGGCATCTCGTTGGTTTATTTGTTATCTTTGATGGTTGTTATCTTGATGTGTTGATGGTATCTTGTCTTTGATCGTTCTTTGTTGTCCACGTTTGTGTATCTGTCAATTCCAAGTTTATTGTTGTCAACTTGGAACTATTGAAACAATTCACTTCGGTGTTTGAATCGCTACTTACGATCAGAGAAGTTCAACTCGAGTTCTTCTCCATGTGTTACCAATCTCTATTGCAGTCATTATTAGTAGGGGAATAAACCCAATGGCTAAACTGTACTATCTCTTGAATGGGTATGCTCACCTATCCTCTGGTTTTTCTTGTCGCATCGCCGGAGATGCTGGTGTCAGAGCCAATGCTCAACAGCCAAAGCTCCTTGTTGGAATGATTCCGCATCTACCACAACGAACACGGGAGAGCAGAGAGAGCGTGAGATCTTTTTTCCGTCTTCCCCTGAATTGCCCTTTTTTTGTACGTTGTTGATGATGCTGGACCTCGCTTATTCTTGGAAAGTTCTACGCTGGTACATTGAATCTATCTTGGCAAATTACAGAATTACGTCTGCCGCAATCCGATTTCTAGCACAACAACCCGATTTCCAGCCAGCACCCATCTTATTTTTGGAAGTATTGCTGGAATCTTATTTCTGGAAGTATGGCTGGAATCTTATCTTTCAGCAGGTGACTTACTATCCAGCGCTGAGTTTTTGCCGGAGTTCTCTGCTTGATATCCATTTATCTTTGGAAATTATCCAACAACTTATACGCTTATCTAACCTTACTGATCAGCCTGAATCATTTGTGGTTGGGAGTCCACGACGGAGGAACTTCATCTCCGTCAAAAAGAAGAAAATTATTTGTGGTTGGGAGTCCACAATGGAGGAACTTCATCCCCGTCAAAAAGATGAAAATTATTTGTGGTTGGAAGTCAATGATGGAGGAACTTCATCCCTGTAAAAAAGATGAAAGTTATTTGTGGTTGGGAGTCCATGAAGGAGGAACTTCATCCTCGTGAGAAAGATGAAAATTATTTGTGGTTAGAAGTCCATGACGGAGGAACTTCATCCCCGTGAGAAAGATGAAAATTATTTGTGGTTGGGAGTCCACGACGGAGGAACTTCATCCCCGTAAAAAAGATGAAAATTATTTGTGGTTGGGAGTCCACAACGGAGGAACTTCATCCCCGTAAAAAAGACGAACCCCCCCCCCCCCCCCCCCCCCCCTCCCCCCTGTAATGGCTTTTATGTCTCCTGTCACTTGAGAGTTGTTGTCCTGTGGAGGGACATGGTGGTGGACACTTCAGAGCAATGCTGATAAACACACTACCAATAGAAGTGGAGTGTGTCCTACATCCAGCATTAGGACTGGAGTATGAAGCAATGACTTACTGGCTAAGAGTGATTTTTACTCACTTATATAATGTCGCAGGGCCTCAATGAAGGATGAACATCATGAGGGGGAGTATTGGAAGATGAAGGCATATTGGAAGATGTGCCATTTTATAAAAAAATATTATATACATCATTTATAGCAAGTTGGGAGTTCATGTTGTTCTCTCACCCCCATCTTGATGGGGAGTGTTGGAAGATAAGCTCAAGCCCACACGACCAAGGAATGCCCAAAAACCTAAGATTATTATAAGATGGGCCACACGACCAAGGAAGGTCCACAAGATGGGCCCAAGCCCATAAGAAGTTGGACCCACAATGATTACCATGAGCTGACATCCTTATCACATCAGTTGGAAGATCAAGAAGGACTCACAAAAGTATCTTTATCTTAGGGTCATGACCAAGAAGAGTTTTAGTTTGAGTTATGTTTGTCTTTTATTAATATTGAGTTATTTAATTATGTTAGGACTTATCTTTAAGAGTTAGAGTTTGGGTGTAATTGGGACAAGGATAGTTTTATTGTAATTGGACTCTATTACCTTCCTCTACTCTGATTACAACAAGTTATTGATGTCAATGAAGTATTTCACTTTTCCATAAATTCAATAGAAAACTTTTTGACATCGAGTTGATAGATGGGCCATGAAGAGTCAGTGACAAGCGATAACGGGATACGTACCGAATCTAACTTGGTAGTAGGAGAGAAGGTCTCCTCATAATCTACTCCAAAACATTGAGTGTACCCTTTAGCGATGATGTGGGCCTTAAGACAAGCAACAAACCCATCCAAATTATGTTTGACGGTAAAAACCCATTTAAAACCCACTAGTTTCTTACTTGTAGGAAGCGGTGCTAAGTTCCATGTCTGATTTTCATATAAGGCTTGCATTTCCTCATCCATAGCCGTCTTCCATCCTGGATGTTTTAGGGCATCTTGATAGGACTACAAAATAGAGATGGAAGAAAGGGATGCAAAGAACTAATAACATATGGAAGACAACCGATGGTGAGACATAAAGTTGGAGATAGGATGAGAAGTAGTGAAAGTGCAAGGTTCTTTTCTTAGAGCAATGGGTCGAGTATTAAATTGTGGACCAAATGGAATAGGGGAAGAAAGAATTACCTTGGTAGGATCCAAAAACTTCACAGGTGTGGTGTTGGCCGACGCTTCGAGGGGCGAAGTGACAACAGCATTAAAGGGCACAAATTGGCAAGAAGTGGCTAGAGGGAATGAAAGATCCGAAGGAGCATCATTCGAGGAATAGAATGAGGTGTCCTAAAAAAATTCACATACCTAGACACAAGTAACCATTGAAGGGTAGGATTGTAATAGACATAACATTTTTGGGTGCAAGAGTAAGCCAAGAAACTGCACTTCATAGAACAAGGAGAAAGTTTACTTTTCTAAGGAGATGTGAGATGAAAAAAAAAGCACACCCAAAGATCTTCACAGGAAGAGAAATGGGTCTTCACTAAGAAATAATACAGAATATGGAGTCTTATGACCAAGTATAGATGAAGGTAACCTATTGATAAAGAAACAAACCATAAGTATGGCATGAGGCTAATAAAGGTAGGGTACTTTCATGGAGTAGAGGAGACCCTGGGCAACCTCAAAGAGGTGACGGTTCTTTATTTCGGCAACACTATTCTGTTGAGGTGTGTAGGCACAATGTTTAAGTACATAACCTCATGTTTCCTCCTCTCTTTTTCCCTAACATGTATTCTTCTTTTTTCTCCATGATGTAAATCCATGGAGTCCTGAAAATCTATACAACCTTTCGACCTCTTCAACTAATCCACATGGACTTAGTTGGACCTACTCAAACCATAAGCTTAAATGGAAAGTGTCTCACCTTATTGGTGGTAGATGATTATTATAGGTTCACATAGGTAGATTTCCTAGCTCGTAAGGATCATGTTTTTTTAGCCTTTGCCAAACTATGTGAAAAGGTATAAAAAGAGCAATGCTATAGTATTTTCAAAATTAGGAGTGACCATGGAGGAGAATTTGAAAACTCACACTTTGAGGATACACCATACATTCTCAACTCTTCAAACTCCTAAAAAATTTGGTGTTGTTGAGAGAAGAAATAAAACCTTAATTAAGATAGTTATAACTATGCTACATGCATACAACATACCACATAAGTTTTGGGCCAAAGCAGTAAATGACACTTGCTATATCATAAACCGAGTAAGCATAAGACTCCTTAATACAACTTCTTATGAGTTGCATAGGGGTACATTTCCCAAAAGTACTTATTTTAGAACCTTTGGATGCAAAATGTTCATATTGAAAGAACCAAAAGAAAGATTAGACTTAGAAGATATGGGTAAGTTTGAGTGTCATTGATGTAATTATTTTATGCTTTTTGTCCCTTATTCACTCCTTCAGGGGTGAAAGTATCAAACAGAACGTTTTAAAGAATGATTTTCCAATGATGTATTCTTCTCCTAACAGAGGCTATTTAACATACATTACATCCTAAAGTTAGGTCTAATTTAGATCCTAAAATCAGGGAAAAGAATCAAGGGAACAAATCGTTTCCTACAATCATGCTACAATCACGCTACAAACAGCTCATTACAGCTTTGCACACACTCCCCCTCAAGTTGGTGCATAGATGTCGGTCATGCCCAACTTGTCAATTATACTATGAAATGCCTTCCCTGATACTGCCTTTGTGAGCATATCAGCCAACTAACTCTCAGATTGAATAAAAGGGAATTGTATAATCTTTGTATCGAGGTTCTCCTTGATGAAATGACGATCAACTTCAACATGTTTAGTGCGATCATGTTGAACAAGATTTTGTGCAATTGTGATAGCTGCCTTGTTATCACAGTGAGATTCATAGGTTTAGTGTATTCAATCCTAAGTCCCTCAGTATATTCTTTATCCATAACAATTTGCATATACCATGATCCATGCCTCAAAATTCAGCTTCGGCACTTGATCTTGATACTACCTTCTATTTTTTTCTTTTCCAAATGACAAGATTTCATTCCACAAAAGTAAAGCAACTCGGCGTGGATCTTCTGGTTGTCTGATCACCTGTCCAATTAGAATTTGTATATCCTTCAATGTTAGAGATACCCTTTTTTGAGAATAAAAAACCTTTTTCTTGGTGCACTCTTTAAGTATCTCAAGATCCGATAGACCGCTTCCATATGTTCTTTACTTGGTGCATGCATGAACTGACTCACAACGCTCACTGCATATGCTACATTTGGTCTTGTGTGTGATAAGTAGATTAATCTTCTAACTAATCGCTGATAACACCCTTTGTTTGTTGGGGTTTGATCTGGGAGAATTTTGAGTTTATGATTCATTTCCATGGGCGTTTGTACTGGTTTACAATCAGGCATTTTGATTTCAGCTAGAAGATCCAACACATATTTTCGTAGTGAAAGGAAGACTCCATGTTTCTATCTTGCAAACTCAATTCCAAAAAAATATTTAAGTTGTTCGAGATCCTTCATTTTGAATTTAGTGGCTAAATACTCCTGTAAAGCTTGCATTTCACACGGCTCATCTCCTGTCACAACCATATCATCAACATACACAATTAAAGTTGTTACTTTTCCTTCTATGTGTTTTATTAACAAAGTATGATCTGAGTTACGTTGCTTACAGTCAGACTCCTTCATTGTAACCGAGAATCTCCCAAACCATGTTCTAGGTGACTGTTTTAGCACGTATAATGACTTCTTCAATTTACAGATTTCACCTTGACAATAAGAACCACTTTTAACTCTGGGTGGTAGCTCCATGTAGACTTCTTCTTCTAAGTCTCCATTGAGAAATGCATTTTTAACATCAAATTGTTGCAGAGGCCAGTCTCAATTTGTTGTTATAGATATAAGAACTGTGAACACCCATCGACATCCAATTGTCTTCAATCCTTTAGGCTGTGGAACAAGTTTCCAAGTGGCATTCTTTTGTAGAGCCTCCATCTCTTCATTCATCGCCTTTTTCCATTTTGGATCAGCTAATGCATCATACACATTACTAGGAATAGAAACCCTAGATAATTGATCAATAGTAAATGCATACAATTTTGTCAACCTATGTCAGGACACATAGTTGTTGGTTGAGTATTTGGTCTTGGCTTCAGGATCAGGTTCATACTGTTTTTTTTTTTGGAACTCCCCTATTCAATCTTTGTAGATATCTAGGGGTTATATTTTCTATAGGAACACATGTTTCATTAGACTCATCAAACACAAGATTCGTATTTACCTGAGGAGGAACATTCTGGGTTGATTCTTTAGTTGATAGTGCAGACGGAGGCAACTTTGAGGGTTATTCAGGAGAAATTAATCATTCACTCTCGGCTTCATGGTTGTGATCACAGTCTTGTTGCACATCATGACGACCTAGTTGCTTAAAAAATTCATTCACTGCTTCTAACTCAATAAACTTACTACCTCCGCTATTCTCTTGTTGAACATTTTCTTTACTTGAATTCTTCCCCTGAAGAGAATTCCAAGAGACTCCCCCTGAATAATAGGTTCGGAAGATGGGGAATGGAATTAGGGATTGAAGATTGCGTTGAGGAGTTTGAAAATCTATTACTCGAGAAGGTGTTCGATTGATGAGGTAGGTAGCAAATTTGACAGCTTCGTCCAAATAAAACTGAGACATGTTCATTCCAAAGAGGGAGGCACACACTACTTGCAAAAGTTGTTTATTCTTCGTCTCTACCAATCCATTTTATTGGGGAGTATAAATGCATGAGGTCTAATGACAAATTCCATGATGGGTCAGAAAATTTTTGAGAGAAGCATCGACAAACTCAATACCATTATCAGATTGCAAAACACGAAACTACTTTTGGTACTAAGTATGTATCATTTTGTGAAATTTCTGAAATGCTAAACACACATCACTCTTTTTTATAAACAAGGATACCCAAGTTATTCTAGGACATTCATCAATAAATGTCACAAAGTAACGAGTTCTAGAAATAGAGGGAACCTTTGTAGTACCCCAAACATCAGAATGAATAACTTTAAAAAGTTCAGAACTTTTATTCAAACTTGGTAAATAAGAGATATGGTGGCTCTTAGCCAGTTCACAAGTGTCACAATGAAAATCCAAATCATTCAAACCTAAAAAAGTTGTGGTTGCAATTTCTTAAGATAACCAAAGGAAATATGGCCTAATCTTCGATGCCATAACCATATAGTTGCTTGAGCATTGTCTTCACTACTAGCTTGATTTGCCTGATTGATTTTCGAACCCCCATTCTCTGTCAACTCCAAAAAGTAGAGTTTGCCCCGTCTAACACCATAACCAAGAATCTTCCGGGTTAGAATGTTCTAAAAGACATAAAATGAGGGCCAGAAAGTTATAGTACAAACAAGAGTTGAAGTAATTTAGCTAATAGACAAAATACTGTATTCAAGAAATGGAACCACAAGGACAATATCTAATGTAAGATTATTAGACAATATAACAGATCCTTCCCTATTAATAGGAGAGGTACTACCATTGGTGGTGGAAATAACAGATTGCGGAGAAGTAAGACAAATTGTAATTGATTGGAATCCCTTGTCATGTGATCATATGCACTTGTATCAATAATCCAAGTTCTATTCTTAGAATTTACAGAGAATATTGATGCTTTATCGATAATACCTGGATGGGCAACATTTGTCATAGGCAGCTGCTAATTTTCTTCTGTGGATGTCACCATAGTTTTCCCAGCAATCTTTTTACGAGGTTTTTTTTAGAACTCTCACCACTCCAAATAGCCAATAATCATAACAATGCTGTTGCGAATGATCTTTCTCCCTGAAATGAGTGCATACCCGGTTGTTAGCTTTTTCAAAGGATTGAGTGTTTCGATTGTTTGATGATCCTTGTCAAGTTTGGTTGACCAGCATAACCTAGGTCTCAAAGATTGGACGATAGCTCCCCATTGTCTGTCTCTATTGTCTCTTCTGACATATGCATATGTACTCTCCAAATCAAGTTTGGGGTCTTTTCGCAAGATTTCTCCCCGAACCTGATCAAACTTAGAGTCAAGCCCACTGAGAAAAATATGAACTCGAAGCCTGGCCATCGTAGAGTGCAACTGGATTAGCCCTTCGACTGTTCCTTCATGAGATATAGTCCTATGATCAGTCTCCTAGAAAATAGCAACCAGTTCATTATAGTACGTTGATAATGGTCTACCATTTTGTTTTGTAGAAAAAGATATTTGGTTCAACTCAAATAGATAGGTTTCGTCTGATCCATCATAAAATGTCTTTTATATGGCTTCCCATATATCCTTGGCGGTAGATAGGCAAATAAATCGTTGCATTAGCGACGGACTCATTGAGTCAATAAGCTAGTTTTTTACACTTTGATTTTTTGTAATCCATGCGCCAAGATTGAGATCTCTAGATTCTGGTTTGTTCATTTCTCAAATGAGGTATCCAGATTTTTTGCGAGTACCAATACGCATCTCCATGAGCTGAGACCATAATGGGTAATTGATCTCATCGAGGATGATTCCAGTTGGAAAAGCAGAATTATCTTGGTATACGATAATCTGCGGTGGTGGTGGTGTTGGGAACAATTCCGTTGATGTGCCTGTAGTGGTAGCCATCAATTTTTGTCACTAGGTTGGCCCAACTTTTTTTTCTTCTAGACCGGTCTGCTTCCTGTTTTTGGGTTGAAACGGTTTGGTCCAGTCCGAGTCTGGGTCCCGATCCGAGTTCGGGTCACTGTACGAGAGGAAAAAAATCACAGGACCTAAGTTAACGTGATTAAATATTTCCTCGTACTAGTGTCTTCGTCTTCAGCGACGGCCTGATTTTATCGGCCACAGCATAAGAGACAGCAGTGCGCCTCCTTTTCTAGGCTAATGGTGCGATCGTCAGCGATGTTCGGAAGTTCCGCCGAAGTGGGTGGTTTTGTGTTACAACGACGAATGAAGAAAAGAACGCAACATCTTCTTCTTCGTTCTCGGTGATGACAGAGCGTCTTCGATTTTGTGATGCAGTCGTCGGAAATGTTGAAACTGGTGGTGCGGTCATCGGCGACATTCAAAAATAAAGCTGGTTTCACGACGACTAAAGAGCATACCTACTCTAGTTTTTTTTCCGGTGACAGAGTGGCTGCTTTGCTCTTCGGCTACGGGACAAAGCTGATGATTTGTTCTTCAGTGACAGGAGAATGATTCTCCTGCTTTGATACCATGTCAAACAGAACGCTTCAAAGAATGATTTTCCGATGATATAATCTTCTCCTAACAAAGGCTATTTAACATACTTTACATCCTAAAGTTACGTATAATTTAGACCCTAAAATCAAGGAAAAGAATCTCATTACAATCTCGGGAACAAATCGTTTCCTACAATCATACTTTGCATTATTTGCTTGTATTCCTCATTACAGCTTTGCACACAAAAAAGTATACTTGTAATTTTTGAATATTTGGCATCCATAAATACAACTTAAGGGGAAGGATTAAGACATAAGCCCAACACAAATAATATATATATAAATCACTTAACTGACATAAAATGAAAGTGAAATAGAAAATGAAAACTTAGTATAAAATAATTGAATAAAATAGAAAAAAATACAATTAATTTAAAAATATTGTAAATTATATAAATAATTATTTAAAAAAATAATCCAAAAAAATATTTAAACATAAATTTGTTTGTTGAATGTAGTCTTAATAAATAATGAAAAATAACTAATTTCATTAAATAATTGTCAAAATTTTAACTTCAAATCTATATTAAAAAAAAGAAGTTAAATAGGAACAGGAAAATATGAGAAAAAAAATAAGTTGTTAAAGAAAGAAAAAAAGCAAAAAATGATAATTCATATTTTAAAATAAATTTAAGGAGATATAACAAACAAATAAATGACAAAAAAAAGACAGAAAGTAAAATGTGATAATTAAATACGAATGCAGAAAACTGTTTTTTAATATTTTTATCTTTTTATACTATTTTTAATATTTTACAGTAAAAGATAAACAAAAATAAAAACTATTTTGGCACGAATCATCCGGGTCGTCTTCCTCACCCAGCATTGAGCTAGGAAAACAAATTTAAAAGAAACTCAGGGTTAGAAAACGAACCCCGCCCCACCCCGTTTCTCTTTCCCTCAATCCCGTTCTCACCCCAAAACCCATCTCGCCCTAAACACGACTATTATAAAACTGCTGTCATAAGAGATTTCCAAATCATTGAAGCTGCCATTAATGGGGATTTTCAGTCTGTACATCAGTGATTGTTTTCCCTACATGAAGAATTCATTTATTCTTGCATCTCTACCAAGAATATATGGATCAAAGGATTCATGGGTAACGTTCCAGTGCTTGTGAACTTCATCTGATAGGCTGCTTCGAAGAGCCTCCGTCATCTTCTTTAGCGACGTCTTCATCAGAGTCGGGCAGATTATCGAAGAAAGAATGAAGAGCCCAGGGGCAGGCTTCGTACCAGTCACCCCTATTTTTAGACGCCCGCCATTGTTGGTCAGTTATCATCTCTGCGGAGAGCCCCCACTCCTCCATCTCTTCCTTAGTGTGGTGCACGGCGAGGCTGTAATCTCCTTCAGGTCCGAGTTGCATCACACGGTATTCGCAGTTGCCGAAATTGTTGAGTCTCTCAAACTGATCGACTGTCCACTTGAACCACTTGGTGAGAAAGACCCGTGAGGTCAACCCGTGCGAGATGATGATGAGGTTGACATCAGAGTTGCCCTCACGGCTGAGCCGATTCATGTCGATGTCCCTCCATAGCGACTCCATGAAACCTGTATGTGTAACAGAACTTGTTTATTCCAAACTCCAAACACCTCGTTCCAGAACATTAGTGACCAAATGTAATAAAACAAAACAAGGTAAGCCAAGAGAAGAAAGGGTACAGTTTTCATCTTCACATAACAGAAATTTTTGGAAATTTTTCTTGAAGATCACAGAACAAAAAAAAAAAGAGATCTTTTCATCATAAGAATGGGAGGAATACGAGCAAATAATGAAGAATCCATCAGTAATGGAAGTGATTAGATTCTGAAAGATTGAGAAAGAGGGCCTTACTTGAGACGCGATCGAATACATCTGCTGCAGACTCGCCTTCCGGGAACCGGAAAAAGAATCTCCCAAATCTCTCCCTAGTTTCTTTAATGACTTTCATCCTCTCCTTCACCTGAAAGTTCCCAAAGTCTTGTTCCCTGATTCGACATTCCTCCCTCGCCCCAAGAATCCTCTTCTTGGAGAAGGCCTTTCCCATCTCACACAGGGTCGATCTCGTTCGTTCGTAAGGGGAAACGTAGCAATAAACCTTCCAATCTGGGGATCGCCCGCCATCGGAAAGCAGTAGCCTGATCTTCTCTCCGGCAGCGCGGGCCTGCTCACGGCCGAACCCGGTGAGTGGGATCCTATAATCCGGAGTGGTGGTGAAAGCCGAAGAGTCGACATTTCCTTGGCTCTCACCGTGTCTTACAAGGATGATTCTTTTGGGGAGAATTCGCTGCGGCTGTTGCTGGGCCATCTGTTTGGATGTTTTGAAAGTCGTCTCCATCACAACCTAAAGAATCTCTTATATGGAGCAGAGTCCAGCTCAGAGGAAGCAATTCGGCGTGACTTTTTTACCACCCATCATTTTTTCTCGAAATTATGAATGGGAAGCAGTTTTGTCGCCCTTTTTGACCATGGCTCATCATCTTTCCAGCGGAGAAGGAGGAGGTTGGCTGCTAATCGATTCACACGCCTTCTGGTCACGTTTGTCGCCGTTGAATATTTTAGAAGCTAATCCAACTTCCAGGAGGAATATAACAACTATAAACGAGGCCCTTCTGCTCGACGATTAGCTGAAATATGAAGAAAGCAGATACTTGAACCATGTCCAGTTGGTGTTCGTCATTGTCACCGACAAGCCAAGCCCTGCAATTTATTCAGACGGGTAAATTAATATTTTCATTCATATCAAATACAACACATGCTAATATACACCTGATCTAAGTGCAGATTTGCGCATATTTGTCACATATTTGTTATCTTGATTTAATATAATTTCTTATTTTTATTTTTAACTATGCATAAAGCTCAATCAATCTTTTTTATAAAAATCAGGCTGGAACTCATGATATAAACAAATGACATCTGGTCAGGAAATCTTTTCTATTTGATCTACAAATGGGCAACAACCCCCTCCCCATTTCTGGCCTATAATCCACAACAGGAAGGCAAGAATTCCTCTACTGGCGCCAAAAGAAAGGAGGGGTCACCCCTACTCTTTACCATTGTCACCCAGGGGAAACTTTCTCATCTGCAAGAGGTGACCTAACTGACCTGAATCAAGTAAACGGGTTCGTTACCATTGTCACACAAGGGAAGTTCTCTCTTGTGCAAAAGATGACCTAATTGATGGGGCCAAGTGGGTTCATTAGTTGAACAAATAAATCCGACCTGGTCAACCGGGTCTTGTATACGAATGACTTAGATAAAGGGCTAACACCAGTTCAACCCAATTCAATTGGCTGATCTTATTCAGATTTTATAATACTAATTTCAATTCTCACAAGTACACGAATAATTTTTCTTGCAAGCAAAATCAACTTGTGTAACTAGTACAGTACAAGAATCTGAAATACAATTGCTACCAAAACACACCTAAAAAAGTTATTTAGAAGTTTCAGGGATATCTTCCTCACAAAGCAAAACTGCTATAAAACACAATTTCTACCCGAGACACACACACCTCAAATAACTTACAAGTTTCAAAGATATTTTCTCGTAAACAAAATTGCTATTATAAAAACATAATAAGAACCCTAACATGCAATTATCAGTTCTTAAATTGATAAGAAAAAACTACAAAATCACATCTATTGGATAAAATTAGGAGATGGAGATATGTTCACTAATCAACCAACACTATGGACAAGAAAAGAGGTGTTTGGACTTTGGAGGGAGACAATTAGGCCTTAAGTCACAAGAAAATACGGAAGACGGAGGCAATTAGGCCTTAAGTCACAAAGGGAATACGGAGGAGCCCCTTCTCACTCTCTCTTGGTACCACACGTCCTTAAAATGTATAAATTATATAATATATATCACTATAAAAAAATTTAAAAATTACCCCTACTTTGGAAAAAGTAATACTTCAATCCACATAAGAGTGCATGAGCTAGTCAAGACAAAAATGTACATTAAGCTATCATGAAACAAATTTGCTTTTAGAATTAAAAAAGCTGTATGACTATCATATTATTAAAAAACATCCATGATCCAAGTAAGCTATTATTGCTATGAAAAAATATTTGAGCCAACATATCTGAGACTTTGAATCGACAAACAAGAGATTAGTAAATTCTTAGACTGCTGGGTTCACTATAGAACCCACAAGGGACTGGAGTTCGATCTGCCTAGGCAGAGGTAGCACAAAGTAATTCAGGGATGAGTGGCCTCTGACAATTAAATTACCCAAATGGAGTTAGGCCAGAATTAGTCCAGTTACATCTCCAAAAATTTCTGTGGAGAATCAGTACCACGTCAAAGAGGTTGTAGGATTAAGATTGACATTAAAGCTCAAAAACGTCCATCAGTTCAAATTCCACATAAATTTCATAGGTAACCTTCGTCAAAAAGAATCTAGAATGCAAAGAATAACCAGCAATCTGGAAGATATGCTTTAGGACCCTAAAGTAAATCTGAAAAATGGTCCAATATATATGTAGAAGAATCATTTCTCAAAATAATATAAATCCTGCAAGCATTTTAACAGAGTAAAGATCTTGGTACCCTGCAGGTTCCACCCAAAATAGAAATATTGAGTAGTTGTGATATCTCAGCAGAGGAAACATTTGTTTTGCAGGTTAATTCTGCACACAAGTCTTAAGCTTAAGAGTTGTAATAGAAAAATAAGTATACCCTTGCGAGTTAGGAACAAGTATTTATAAAAATTAGCCAAGTGTGAGAGTTGCTACATATTTTATAATATTTTTTTTGAATGCCGTTGCATTTAATATTTTGCAAAAGTTCTTTTCAACATGGACAAACTCTTTCTTTTTCCTACCATATTAAAGAATAATGTGCTCCCCCAATGCTTCTCAAGGCCAACAAAACACACGTGTGGCCTACCATGTGTGGTTCAAACACTTGTACTTTTATTCTTCTCACCTCCCTTTGCTAGCATTCTCCTCTCATGGCAAGCTTTTAATGCTTGTACTTCTGTGAGACAGACAATAATATTATTCAAGTAATCAAACCACAAATTTCAGTCAAAAGACACCACAAGCAAAAAGGACAGGATCAAGATAGCATTCCAGAAAATGTCCACATAACACTCATTGGAATGCTTCATAATCATCGTATGAAAGACTAATTTGAAAAAAGGAAAAAAAGAAAAGAACAGGTGAACAATAAGAATTTTTGGTTTAGTGTTTTGACTTGAGAAAGAGAACAAGATATATGTTGAAAGGTGAAAATTTAATAAAATTATATACTAAAGACAAGAATAATAAAACTGTCTGTGGAGGTATAAATTCTGGTTGTGGTTAAGGAATTAGAGATGGAATATTCAGGTTAATCAGAAAGAAAAACGAAAAAACATGTTTGAGGCATGTTCTTCCCCTCACCTCAGGAATCACACAACCCAGCTGTTTTCCAGATATTATTCGATAGGGCATGCATAGCGTAACTATCAAAAAATTTAGCATTTTTGTATGCTAAAACACTATCTTTGATAAAAAAATAAAAAATAAAGAGAAATTACACCAGCCAAAGTTTGCAAAGTAAAAGTCCAGAAGTTTATAGATTTGCAAATAGATGATAATCAATGACTCTATGGGTAAAAAAAAACAGAGCTGTTTCAGTGGTCCTTGATTGGAGCTCCACCCATGTGACATTCATTTGGAAAGAGAGATGAAAGTCAGCTTTAACCAATAAGGTTTTCAATCCAACAAAAGAAGCAACCTCCCTCTAACTTCTAGTACCAGGGTGCAGACACGCCAAATTGAAGGCCAATCCACACTTGGGTTCTGCCATCCCAAGGATAACATTCCTTCCAAAAGAAAGACTTGTTCTACATACTTGAGTTACATTTTGGGGCCAAGGAGTATCAAATTTTCCTTGGCCTACCAATATCATATGATGTAGGAATGTCGCTGTAATGCCCCACTAGCAGTTCCTATGGTCATGAATTGGAATCAACTTTGATGAGATATTGACATTTTTGCCTGAGAATGCAATAAGGGTGCCATCTTCTGGACGTCCTTTTTGCACCCACTGCTGCTTTCTGCAAACCAACAGTTGACGTCATGAAAAGTGTTTAGGTTTCTCAGAGGTTTCCAACCGAAAATGTATCCTCGTTCTAAATTAAGATTAACTATTTTTCAGCTTCCTAACAGGATTTTGAATACATTTTACTGATTTTTACATGGTGTCATGTGGTACGAAAAGAAGAAAGACTGCAAAAAAATAAAGTATTCGTGTAATCCCATTGGATACTTCTCAAGATGAATACTTTTTTATCCCTTTTGGAGAATGTTGTTTACATTGAAGTTTTCTTCTCTTGTTAACACAGGCTGTTGAATTATCATGATCATCATATCGAGAACTGATCTCCACAGTACTTTGCATGAACTCCATGTTTACTCAGCAGTCCATCACCAACCTTCAGCTTCGAAATTTCACATGACCAGATATGTAATTATCCGAGAACATGCACAAAGCCCCAAATGGTACATAAAGTTACAAAGAAATTACGGACGAAAGAGAAGCACGGCCATTAGTGAGAAGGATGAAAACCTGACAGTCCAAGCCAAATTACTGAACAGAAAAACAGCAAAAACACTATCATTTCCCATTAAAAACTATACTGTTTAAGCCAAAAAAAAGGCATATTTTGCAACTCAAATAAACATAGATATATTTTGCCTACCATAAAAAAGGCACAAGAGGAGTCGATCAATCAAAGATCAAGGTAGACTCCAAACTAAGACGCAGACATCTCGAAAATAAGTTAAGAGTCTAAATTCAAGAACAAATTTTTTCATGTTGCTAATTGTTGACTCCTTAGAAACCCAAAGCTCTTAAACCAGTCAATTATATAGAAAATCACACACAAGGCCTGTTCTAAAGCAAGAATAAACAAAATGAACGAAAAATATACCGAGCTGGCACTTTTTCCAATTTCTTTCATTTTCAGCCAGACAATCCTGCAAAATCAGTGAGCGAAATAGCAGTTATCTATTCATATTAGTGATCATTTACGAAGAATAGGCAAAGCATAACAATACCTGTAAAGAAAGATAGAGTCTAGAACATTCCTGGAGCTGTTTCACATTCTCATCGTCTTCATCTGCATCAGTCTGGTGAAGAGGAGATGCTTTCACGTTGTCGTCATCTTTCATCGTTCCACAAAAGTGCGCCTGCAAGTGGGAACTTTCTTTTCGGCAA
Source organism: Aristolochia californica (assembly GCF_029961685.1). Lineage (NCBI taxonomy): Eukaryota > Viridiplantae > Streptophyta > Magnoliopsida > Piperales > Aristolochiaceae > Aristolochia > Aristolochia californica. The sequence goes on along the minus strand of NW_027181992.1, from coordinate 10,501,966 downwards.
CAAAAACGCCGATTCAATAAGAATCGATCAAGTGGGGAACGGCCAACGTGTCGGGATTCAAGTTAGGCGTCAGTACCCGGACGAGACTTGTACTCCTGAATCGAGCCGGGTTATTTTACATTCGGGTCCGGTCGACCCGGTCAGGGTCACCTCCCTTTGTGAATCTCTTTTTATTCTTCTAAAAGTGATAGATCACAAGAGAGGCATCAAATCGAGCCGAACCCGAACTTGCCTATGTTCAAGCTAGGTTTGATTTAATATTTTGAACTCGAGCACAAACCTAATAATTTTCACCAAGTTCGAGCTCGAGCTCGAGCCGAGGGTCGAGTTCGAGCTCCAACTTACATTTAAAACTTTGCATAAAATACATATCAAACAAATTATATATAAAATTAGATATACATTTTACATAAAAAATAGACATATCCTCCGTATATTAGCCTTGCATAAAATTATCTATACACTATGCATAAAATTATTCATAAAAGCTGCATGATTATGCATAAACTTTATTCAATAATCAAGCACTAAACTTTCATTTGAAAAGTGTTAATTTTTAGGACTCCATGAATTTAGCTCATGGAGAAAAAGGGAAAGAAACCCATTGGGAGAAAACTGGAAGAAGATGGGTTATGGAATTAATTATTCCAACCCTCCCCCTAAAACTCTATTTATAGATTTATGAAACTATAGTATTACAATAATACCCCTGAAGTTAGGGCTTAGGGTTTAGGGTTTTAACCCTGGAACTTTAACATAATTACATCAATGTCATCTCTATGAGATGACCTTTTATTTACCATCCTGCCATCAATGTATGTGGGCCTATGAGTATTCTCCTTGATCAATGGGCCTTGAGCCCATCTTCTATATCTCTTGGTTGCATGGGTCTTCCTTGGTCGTATGGGCTTGGGCCCATCTTCTTATACACTTTTATATGTGGGTCTTCCTTGGTCGTGTGGGTTTGGGCCCTGTCTTCCAACAAAAAGCAACAGTAATTTTGTCCATTTGTACTCTATCAGATCGTTTTGATTCAAGGACTGGAAAACCAAATCATCGAGACAGAGAAAAAGTTTAAGAAAAATGGTTTTGGATGACTTAATCGCATGCCCATTTTTGTTTTTTCTTTGGAGCATGAATTCATACAGCAACAGTTCTGAAACACTACCAATTTGTTTTTCTGAAAAACTTAAGTAGAGTTAGCATTAAGAGAGTACCTCAAACAATAAGAGAATCTACAAATTGTAGGTACATCCAGTATCATGCAGTTTCTTTACCAATTTGTACCGCAAACAAGTTTATAAAAATTTTCAGCCTTCCAGAAAACAAATGATAATGTTGAACTAAGTACTAAGGTGTAAGCATATTAACTCCACTGCCTGTATTAAACAAGTAAAGGCATAGACCTTTTTTTATATCTTTCAAAGAGTAGGATAGATTTTTGAAATACCCCTCCTAATTGGGGAGAAAAGAGGAAATGTTTCCACTTTAAAAAATGTATGTATACCACATATTATATGAACAAGGTTATAATAGAATTTATAATAAAAATTTTGCATGTGCAGTTCAAATGTGCGAGATTGCGTGTTAGGTGGGTGGGTAAAAAATAATTTTTCAGTCACTTGATCAGGCAACAATGACGATGACGACAGAAGCGTCGAGGGAGAGAGAAATGAGAGATGGAGACAGAGAAGAAGGAGAGAAAGTTGTGGGAGGGGCTCAACGGTGATAAGGATCGGCAACGACAGACGGGGGGAGGAAGAATCAAAGAGGAAGAAAGTTGTCGAACGTTGTTTCCCTGTCCTCCCTGATTGCCGAGAAGTCGAGATGAAGACGAAGCAACCACCCACTCCCAGGCCATCGTTGAGTTAACGAGCTGACTCGCGAGCTTTCGAACCGAACCATGGTTCGATCGAGTTCGGCTCGTTAACTTAAACAAGCCTGTTCTGGATCTCGAACTCGGTTTGAGATCCAAATAAACTGAATCGAACTGAGTCACTCGGTTGAATGCCACCCCTAGTCACAACTTCACTTATGCTGCTATATGATGAATTTTCAATAATTTTTAGAATACTTGTTCTTGGCTGCCTTTTAGTTTTTTATTATTAAATTAATATTTAATTCATCTATTCATTATGATACTCAGTGGATCAATGAATAAATCAACAAAAAGGTAAAAAGGTAAATGATAACTTGGTATGTATGGACAAAGTTATATGCACTCATACACACTTATGAAACTAGATATATACACATGTGGGTCCATTACATATACTTACACTCACATATATGTTCATGATCTATGGCTAATCAAACAGAATATGTGTTTTAATATGAGTACCATTAATAGTACTTCTACAATCCTTGAAGTATGGATAATACATGTTATTGTTCAAAATCTTTGAATGAGTATATCTCAAAGGTTGTTTAATCTTGTTAGACTATAATTTGATAATACTTATCCACTTTTCCATTTTCATTGAGCTTTGTCTTATAAATCCATTTTACCCCAACCTTCTTTGCTTCAGCAGGTAAGTCTGTCAACTCTCACGTATCATTTCTCTCTATGGCTTCTATTTCTGCATCCATTGTTTTTCTCTACTTCATACTTTTCACAACATCACCAAATGAGACTGGATCACTACCTGCAAACAAAGCTTGGTATGCAGTATTTTCTTCCTCAGAGAGACCTTCTCTATAATCTCTCATCCAAGCTAGTGCCTTCTGACTCTTTCTTCATTGCCATTACCCCTATTTTCTTCATTTGACTCATCTGAATGATCACCCTCTATATTTTTTGTTGAATTGTCATAATGATCAGCTTCAATGTTTCCTCCATTGTTATTTATTGGGAGAGATTCTTTGTCACTTTCTCCTCAGTCCAAATAATCTATAATAGCTTCTTCATGACTCTAGCTCCAATCCCAACTATTTCTTCTTCAAACTTCACATCTTTGCTTGCTATAATCTTCTAAGAAACTGGATCATACAATTTCTATGCCTTTGATTCCTCACTAACTCTCAGTAAAATACATCTCACGCTCTTGTTATCAAGCTTAGTCATCTTATTATCAAGAATATGAACATGTGATATGCAAACAAACACCTTGAAAATGATCAACTAATGATTTAATTCCACTCCAAGCTTCTACCGGAGTCATGTTTTTAACTACCAAAGTTGGACTTCTATTCAGAATATAGACAGTCCAATTGACTGCTTCAAGCTAGAAAATTTTTGGAATATTTCTTCCTAAAAGCATGTTTCGAACTGTATTCATAATGGTTTGGTTCTTTCTCTCTGTAACTCCATTCTGTTGTGGAGTATATGCTACAGTCAATTGTCTAGTTATGCTATTTTCCTTATAAAAATTTGTGAACTTGTGTGATGTAAACTCTCCTCCACGATCAGTGCCAAGACATCTTATATATGAACCGGTTTCTTTCTCAATATGACTCTTATAATTCTTGAAAAGGAATGAAAGCTTTTGATTTATCTACTAAGAAATAAACTCAAGTTTTGCGGCTGAAATCATCAATCAAAGTGATTAAGTACCTTTTCTTGCCGTTTGAAGTAGGGTTGATTGGTCCATAGATGTCGGCATGCACCAGTTGAAGATTCTGAGAAGTCCTCCATGTGCTTTCTTTTGGAAATGGATCTCTACATTGTTTTCCTACCAAACAGTTTTCACATACCATCGAAGGAGCTGTAAATTGAGGCAATCCATTCACCGTTCTTTTCCGCTGAAGAGTTTTTAAACCATTGTGTTGAAATATTTGTTTGTATCGATTGGGCCAGTCCTTGTATAAGATCCGTGCGGTTGCTTTCCTAATAGGTTCAAGCTTTTTAGCTCACTGGTTTCGACATGGTATCAGAGCAAGTTGGTCCCGTGTTCGAGTCCCGCTCCCAGGGGTGGCATCGAGCCGAGTCGAGCCTAAACCTGCCTATGTTCGAGCCGAGTTTAATTTAAATATTTCGAGCCGAACCTCGTCTCCAGCCTAAAATTGTTATCGAGCTCGAGCCCAAAAATTTTAACCGAGTTCGAGCCGAGCTTCGAACCGAGCTCGAGCTTCAACATACATTTAAAACTTTTCAAAAAATATGTATAAAATAAATTGTATATAAAATTATGCATATATTTTACATAAAATTGGGTATGACCTCTACATAAAATTGGGCATAACCTATATATATAATACATGTATAAGATTGGGTATGACCTCTACTTAAAATTGAACATAATCTATGTATATAATACTTATATAAAATTTGGTATGACCTCTACTTAAAATTGGGCATAATCTATATACATAATACCTGCATAAATACTCCATAAAATTGTCTATACATTCCATAAACACTCCATGAAATTGTTTATACACTCTATAAAATAGTCTAAACACTCCATACAATGTATAACATTATGAATAAACTCCATACAATAATCAAACATAACAAAATTAAATGAAATATCACTATCAATTTACAATCACCCAAATAAAAACTATAAATCCTTTAAATAAAATCCTATTACTATTAGAGACTTACTAGAAAATTACAAGAAATATTTTAAATTTTTCTTAGGAAAGTTAAATGGACCTCTTATTATCATTTCTAAGGAAATAAATAATAAATAATAATTAATCTAATATATTATTATATTTATCGATAAAATTTTAATCAAATAAAATGTCAAACACAAAATTGCTATGAAAATTGCCTCATGCTAAGAGGATTATATCATCAACTGTCAAATACTTATTCAAATTTTTTCTATACGGTTTTCTAACCCATCTTGGTAAGAAAATCTTACTTAGAAAATTATATAATTTTTTAACAAGAATTTATAATTAGAAAAATATTTTCAAAAAACATGAGGCACTAATTGTCCTTATATATCTACTAAAAATTTATTTTCAACATTTATTGAAAAAACCACTAATAGTCTCTAAAAACGTATTTCTACTAAAATATCTTTTCAATTTCTTCAAGAGTTATGAGGAAGGGACAAAGAGTTTTTTTTCCTTGTTTATGATCTCACACGTAGGGGTGGCTTCGAATAAATTATATATAAAATTATGCATACATTTAAAAAAAAATAATGATAGGGGAGGTTCAGGATTGAATTTCAATAATGCATTAAAATGCGCTAATATTAATCTTTTTTATTCCAGTTGTTGTCTAGCTTGTTTTGTAATTTTTGAATCTGGCCATAAATTTACCATGGCCCCCTTAGTGCCCCTAGATGAAAATTTATATTCTATGAAAAACTAGAAATATTTTCCTATGAAACATATTCCCAAAAAAAACTTTAAATAAAATCCTATTACTATTAGTGACTTATTAGAAAATTACAAGAAATATTTTAAAATTTTCTTAGGAAAGTTAAATGGACCTTTTATTGCCTCTTCTAGGGAAATAAATAAAAATTAATAATCAATCTAATATATTATTATACTTATCGATAAATTTTTAATCAAATAAAATATCAAACACAAAATTGCAATGAAAATTGCTTCATGCTAAAAGTATTAGAGCATCAACTGTTATATACTTATTCAAAAAACTTTTATACAGTTTTCTACCCCATCTTGGTAGGAAAATCTTACTTAGAAAATTATATGATTTTTAATAAGAATTTTCAATTAGAAAAATGTTTAAAAAAAACATGAGACATCATAGAAACTTATTTCTATAAAATATATTTTTAATTTTTTCAAGAGCTATGAGGAAGGAGAGTTTAAGGATTTTTTTTTTTTACTTTATTATCTCGCACGTGCGAAATCATCTTCGCGCGGGGGACGAGGGAGATTATTTCTCCCCTGAACTTACTGGTTCAGGTCTTTCGCCGAGACAACGCAGAGAGAAGGGGGTTACAACGCCGGGGAGGACCTGTCGTTGGGGATGATAGTTGCGACGACGGCGGTGATATAAGCGGCGACGACGGAAATAGAGGTGACGATGAGGAGAGGAAGAAATTGAACGGATGGCCACAGAGGCGGCCGGTGAGCAGCTGTCGACGACGGTAGAGGCGACGACAACGGTACGGGAGGGACTCGGTGGTAACGAGGGGAGAAAAAATTTTCTCCCATCGCTCTCGCTCTCGCTCCCCCGATACCGAACCCAACTCACCTCGAGCCTGCTCGCGAGCCGACGAACTGAACCTGGCTTCGATCGAGCTCGGCTCGTTAAGGTAAACGAGCCAATTTCAGAGCTCAAACTCGATAGATAACAAATCGAACCGAGCCGGCACCGAGCCAAACTCGAGCCGCTCGCTAGCCGGCTCGGTTCGAAGCCACCCCTACCTGCTCCCACCGAATTTGTCTCGGGTTTTTCCGGTGAATTTGTCCACTGGTTTTCCCCGTGCGGGGGAGTGTTGAAATATTTGTTTGTATCGACCAAACCAGTCCTTGTATAAGATCCGTGCGGTTGCTTTCTTAACATGTTCGATCTTTTTAGCGCACTGGTTTTAACACATTGAAACTTAAATGTCCATATCTAAAGTGCCAAAGCCGAGTTGGATCCTCTGTAAGTGAAGAAAAACATATCTCTTCTTTTTGTTGTTTCTGGCAGATAAGATGAACATTCTGTTTGAGGTCATTGGAGTCTCCATAATCAATCCTTTCTTAGGATAATAAATTTTACATTTCCCATGCTGTATGAGAATTGCAAGCCCCTTTTTCTTGTAGTTGTCCAACACTTAACAAATTAGTCTGCAGTTCTGGACCATAAAACACCTCAGTGATACTAGTCCATTCACGAGCATTTGTATGTTTCCTTTTCCTATCACAGCCATGCTTGAATTGTCTTCCAACTTTACAAAATTGCTAAAACTTTTGTCAAACATGGAGAAAAGCTCCTTCTTGCCACACATATGGTTGTTGCAACCTGAATCAAGAAACCATAGCTCCTCTTTACTAGCTTCCTTGGAGTCCACATATGCCATTGATAACATTTCTTCATTAACTTTTGCATAGTGTGCCTTTGTCTCTGTCCCCTTTATTGGGCATTCATATTAAAAATTTCTAAACTTATGACAATTGTAACACTCAATGGTAGACTTGTCAAATTTTTGCCTACCTCATCCTCTCCCTCTAAATCTACCACGACCTCAGTCATCTTCCTCCTAATTGTCCTTCATAAGTAACCTTCATTACTTGTTCTTCCACAACATGATTATTCATACGTTGTTCATGCACTAGAAGAATGCTTTGTAGCACATCAATGGACAAGATGTCTAGATCATTAGACTCTTCAATTGAGCACACAACATAGTCAAATTTTGTAGTCATAGGTCTTATAATATTTTCAATGACCACAATATCCTCTATTTTCTTACCATGAAGCCTCGTCTTGTTAGCTATAGTAAGGGTTATTCTTACTTTTTCCCTTTTTTTTCACATCAAGGATTTTTTTCTCCTTGAAACTGGCGCTGGTCTTATCTCCTTCGAGCAAGCGCTCTCCTTGTTTTTTTTTCTCTAACCACCCTGCGCTTACTCCCTCTAAATCGGACTGCTGATGTAGTTCTTCCACTGCTCCCACAAGTTCGCCGACGCCGGAACCATAGTCCTCACCCACTTGGGCTCCTCCAACGCCTCCGTGGATCTACCACAGCAGATCCGATAGTACCGCTTTGACACCGGCCTGCATAGTTCTACCACAGCAGATCCGATAGTCCCGCTTCGACACCGGGGGAGGTCTGAGACAAGGAAAGGGGCTCCCGATGCCGGACTAATTTCTGGCCTTGCGGATGGACACCAACGATGGCCTTGTTGTCGTCTTCGCCAACTAGAGTCGGCTAACGTGCGCCGCGTTTGGAATCCGATGAAATCCGAAACCTTCAAATCACAGGGGAATCGGGGAATGCTCTTCAATACCTTTCTTATTTCTCTTCTCTCCGAGGATGCTTCGGCAAGGATATCGAAGTTTTGGCCTCACTTGAGGCTCGTCATCCTTGGCTCCGGTACAGAGTTTCGGCCTTATTTGAGGCTCGTCACCCTTGGCTCCAGTACGATGGCGGAATAAATTTCATGCTCGCCGCGACGCTAGTTCTTGAAAACAGCATGGGACAGGAAGATTTCAGACTTCCCGACGCTGCCTCTATCTACCTCTTTTCTTCTTTTGTTTTTACTCTTGATGTCACACTTCTCTCCTTCTACGGTTGCGCCACAGGAAGACGAGAGGTAATCAAACGGAACATGAGTGCTACGGCTGCGGCTACGTCGTCGCCGAACGGAATTTTCTTTTTGAAGTGCTAATCCAGCTCTGATACAGATGTTGAATAATCGTATACAAAGCTAGAATTTAGGAGCTGAAAATTCAGATTATTCAAAAATCAAAATGGCTTAAGAGAAACAGAAATTCTTCCGTTTTACATTCAGGAAACGTAGTCCAGAAGGAATAGTTCCTTCTAACTTTTTGCTTAACAGTCTCTGTTGGCTGTATGCCCAGCTACAAGTCTGTCCGTTGCTTTCGCACGTGTAAACACAGCGCCCACCATTTGGAGGTAGAGGTGAAGCTGGGAGGGCGTATCGGAACTGATATGTATCGGGTACCTAAAAGTCCGATACAGGTATGTCCGAGATGTTTAAGATGTATCGATTTGTGTATCGGGTTATGGAATGGTACGGGGTGATAAGGGGTAAAAAAAGTTTATCTAAAAAATTATTAAAAATCATATGATTGTATTTACTTTATATACATTTTTTAAAATAAATATTTTGAATTAATTATAATTAATAATTACAATTGTAATGAGACATTAAATTATAGTCTATATAATTTATAAATTAATTTCAAATTATAACTCAATATCTAATAATAATCCATATTATGAATCTTTACTATAAATATTAATGTGACTCAAGAACTTTATATAATATTAATTTCGTAGGAGTAACTTAAAATAATTTAAATTTTAATTTAACTTTTTTTACAAAATGAGAGATTGTATGATTTTTCAACTCCATCCTCTTCATCGGTTCTATTGGCTACACCCAACTCCATCAACAATAGATTTACCTCCACATCCTTGAGGTCGTAAGAGGGGATGAAGTTGTTAGATCAATGGTAAAATCGTGTTCGTCTTAATTATTTTATTAAAACAAAATGTGTTGCTTGAAATTATTATACTATGGGTGTTATTAGTATATGTTACACATATGCCTTCTAGCACAAATTTATGTGGTCTATGCAAAAAGCTTAAGATAAGACGATGATCAATCAAATTGCTAAGTCAAGACTCGAAACCAAAACTCATTGAATTTGGTTGTAAAGAAGAACTTACACAAAAGAAGAAGCTTTAATATTTAAAGATCTAAGTCCAAATGTCATAGTAAATCTCAAAAATTCTAGCTATGTAAGTGGATAGCCAACCAATTTCCAATTCTTAAGTACAAGTATGCTATAGAGCATTTGAACGTTCATATTTTCAAAACCATACTCAAAATCATTATATACATATTATAAAAAGGTTTTGAAATTATAGCATAAGTTTTCACCAAAAATAAACTTCATTTAAAACTCAAATCTCATGCTTTTGTATCATATGGATCTTTGAATTCAAGAGAAAACACCAAGACATGCAGTATTTTCTAAAATCATGTTTTTTTTTTTTTTATGATGCATATGAATGTTTCAAAAACTTTAAATCCCTTGAAAAGTGGCCTAAACAACGTTTAAAACTGAACAAAATACAATATAAAGCAGAATGATCTATCAACCTTTGTAGGCATGATCGATCATATGTTGAAAAATTATAAAACATGGTGGATCATGGTACAATATTGATCCATCATCCAAAATGCTCTAAGGCACAATTATAAAACATGATGGATTAATCGGGGTATCATCGATCAACCTATTTTTCAAAGGATTGCAAAGTGGTTTATTGATGTGATGATTGATCATTGAGTTGTAGGAAAAAAATATTGCTTTTATATTTGATTGATTAATCATACTTAAAATATTGCCTTTACATTTGATTGATTAATCATACTTTTACGTTGATCGCAACCCTTTGTATAAATTTTTTTAATTGGTAAAAAAATGGCTATTTTGGTTAAGAATCATATATATAAGCTCCCAAATTCATAAAGGAGCACATATTAGCACACCAAACCTTTGAAGAAATATTTTTTTATGCTTCAAATAAAAAATTTGCCATTTTTAATGAGGAAAAATCATAATATATCTTCCAAAATTTATGCAAATCTCTACGCATTCCTAGTTCCATCAATCTCCACCACAGTTCATTCCATGTACTTAAAGATTTGGAAGTTTTAATCTTGTTAGGAGAAAAACTATATCTAAAAAAAAAAATGTGTAAGTTTCCTTTTTCTCTTTTGTATTTTTATTTTTAGTTAAAGGTTTTCTAGTACATTTAAAACTTGAAGAATTGGCATTCTAAAGCCTTGAACCAAGAAAGGGAGTGCCTATTAGAGATGGAATCTAGTTGTTTGAAAATCTCTTGGGGAGAAATTGGGGTAGTGTACTTGGGAATTACACTTGGTTTAAAGAGTGTCGAAATCTCTTGTAATTTCACTACAAGAGCTAAATAATGAATTTTTTCATGAGCAAAGGTTCTTGGGTGGTGATTACCACTAGAGGAACATTGTTAAGAAAATTTGTTTGGCTCTTTATGGTTGTGTGGACATTCCTTCTATTTTGACTAATTTGTTTGCTTTTAATTGGACCATAAACACTTAAAGTTTATTTTATATCTCAATATCAGAGGGGAAAGGAAGGCACCAATAGTTACCACAGAGGAGGGTACCATGTGGTGAGGACTGAGGATCAATTTGTCGTAGGTAGACACATCACATATAGGAAGCCTGATTGGGGCATTTCTCCACTATTTGGCTTGCCTCAATACATGAACAAAAAAGAACTTGGCCTTATGGATACAAACTTTTAGTTAGTACCATTGTACCTGACTTTAGGATGAGCCCCAATGAAAAAAGTCACAAAATCTTGTTAAATCACGAAATTTATCAATTGAACTCATCAATAGGCTTTTGGTATTGGAAGAAAATTGTATAAGAGAGAAAAACTCTTGAAGTAGGGTACAATGGTACCGACTTTAAATACAGTACCTATAAGATCAAGTTCTATTGAGTTTAGGTTACTGTGAAGTTGGTGTGGTGGTACCAAATTTACAAAGAAAAAAAAATCATCCTGTCTTGTGCCATGTACATATTGATCAATCTTATGGCACATGGAACTTGTAGTCTTACAAATATTTCTTCCCTATTAGTAGTGTTACAAATATTTTAAAAAAAAATCTTAGGAAAAAACCCCAAACCTATGTACTTAGGTAATATATATACAATTGTTGTACATCCAAAATGGTATGTGACTATGAATCATTCAATATGGTATATGACGTAGATTAGAGCAAGGTTGCCAAGATCGGCAATACATATCCAACTTTAGGCAAGGGGTTAGGTTATGCCCCAATATTAGGTGGAAACACTATAAGCCATCTAAAACATTGTGTAACCAGTGTTACAAGCTACTATTAGTTGTTATTGCAAGGGTGGACATAAAAATCTAAGTTATCAACAATTCTTTTCATACTTAATGTGATAGAATCACAAAGAAAAATCTAAAGAAAAAAATTAGGATTTGATCATTCTAACAATCCTAGTGTTAATTTGGCTTTTCAATCCCATTCCAAGTCAAATGACATAAAGGTTAAAAGATTTTGGATAATTCAAAGGCTCAATGGAAATTTTAAAAAATCATCAATGTATTTCATTTTAATCATGTTTTAAATTTATATGAGGATAGTTTTTAAAATAATTTAATATAGTTGTTAGGAGAACAATAAATTTTTAATGAACATCAAATAATATATTTGGTAATAAACTAATTTTTGCCTTGCAAGGGAGTAATAACTAAGGAGACTTCATCAATTTTTTAAGAATAGTAAGTAATTAAGGTGGTCATGGCTTGGAAATAGGAAATTTAAGCTTTCTCCCCACCCCCACCCCCCGAACCCTCTTATTTCCATTCTAATTTCTAATGATGTTGTCTAATAGTATTATGTTATGTAATGTAGGACACTCGACCTTTCTTTCGCTCATTGGAAAAAGATTTTTTTTTTACCATTTTGAGACCAGTTTGGTCGTTGTTTTGAAGTAGAACGAACAACCTAAGAACAAAATAGGTAAGACATTTTTCATCCTTTCCATGTTTTACATTTTAAATTTTGTACCAAATATTGCCGCCCTAAAACCAAAATATTTTGTAGATTTGAGTAGTTGAGGTCTAAATTTACAACATACTAAGAGATCTCACTAAAATCCTACCAAAAAATAGATCTAAGTGCCATAAGTTAGTACTTTGATCTTCTAGTTAGACCTTGGGCAAGAAAATTGAGTTGGACAAACCAAACTTTTTTCTTATGTTTTTTATAGATTTTTCTCCCTGCCTCTAATCTAGTAATTTTTTTTTCATAATTGTCTAATTTATGATTCAGTAGCTTTAGAGACGATGTCATTACATGACACTTCACACACATCTTCTTCCATCATCATGTTATTAAGACGATGTCATTACATGCATCAACTACCAGGACCCATGTGGCTATTACTTCTCACTTCATGTTTGCCATTGTGTAGGCAAGTCAACACTTGTAATAGTACCTTAAAGTTGTCAACTCTATAACAAAGATGAGAGGTACAATTCTATGTATGATGATGCATCACACACATGGAATCTAGTACTGCATGATGATGATGCATGCTTGTCATAGAATGTTAAATTGCGCCTAACTACTACAAGAATAAAATAGTAGAAATGTAGACTAGTTCATGTACAAAAATATACAAATTTTATGAGTAAATTTTCAATATTTCTTTTGAATAACCTCTTGCTTGATAAATCATCTCCTATTTATCTTGAGGGGTTAACTAACCTATGAGTAATACGAAGATATCATTGCATGTAGGCACATGAAGCTAATCAATATAATCTCCAATTAGAAAGCAATCTATCGTGAAAACCAACACGTAGTAAATGCTTCACATTGATTGGCATGCACTTTGCTTGGAACATGTATCTCAAAAATATCAAAACATATCATCAAGACCCTCGATAGCCACACATCACGTCCCTTAGTGCATACATTTGGTAACCCTTCTAGGATCTCATCCATATAAGGTCGTCAAATAAGCTGTATGATAAGACCTATCGAATTTCTAGAGAAGATACAATAGTTTACTGACTTGATTATAAATGAGTACAATGAACCTTTATTTATTATAGAGAAAACAAAAAAAATCCGATTACAATTAAACTACAAATGTCTTAGTTACACCCAAAGTCTAACTCCTATATATGTCCTAAAATAATTAAACAAATGAACATAAGAAGAAAATTGAAATAACTAAAACTCCTTTTAACTGAGACACTCCAGTCAGAATTCTTCTAGTGAGACTCCTGTAAGATTTTGCAATATGAATTGTTGGTCTGAAAGACTTTTTGTTGTGAGATTCATGTAAGATGCTCCTATTCCTATTCTTCAACATTCTCCCTCAAGTTGGAGTTTGTAACTTTAGCATGCAAAGAAAAAAGTATCTTGGTCTTCAAGAAAAAAAATTCTTCATAACGTAGTCCCCCTGACTTAGATATTTCGGTAAGGTAAAAACTGATCACCACAATAAATGGAATTCTTCATGATCGATTCTGTCACGTACATCATCTTTCATATTTCTCCTTCAATTCCCTCCCCCCCCTCAAGCTGAGAGGTAATGCAATGATCCCAACTTAAAATAAAAAATTATTGTAGTAATTATCTCCTTCATCAAGGTGTTACAAGGATAAACAGTCAACCGAACACCAACTCTCAAACAATAAAAAATATGGGTGCTAAAAAGGAGCCAAAAACAAACAAAAAGGATTTCAAGTACAAAATAATGATAAAAATCACTAAACAAAGTAATGCCTATCAAAGGACGACAATAAAAGAACCCACCTGAGCCATGTGTTTCAAGATTAATGAAATCATATAAATAAGTGGTTCCAACAGTTTAAGGATGTGGAGGAGGTAAGGATGAACCGCTATCAAAGGGTTTCTTAGGAGAATTGACAGTGGATACACAACAAGGTCTTCATTGGTGACAAGTTTCAGGTAAATTTTTGTATCATCATTATAACAAATTATGTGAATCTCAGACTACGTTTTCCCCAAAATGACAAGAACATCAAAGCATAAACTAAGAAAATACAAAGGAACAAAAAATTCAGCCTTCTTGTGACTTGAAGTCATTTCTTTAGGCATACAATGAGATGACATGTGTAATATTGCTAACAATTTTTATTTCTTCATCCTTCTTTTATATGATCTAAGTTTTTTAAGTTAAATTTGTTAAGGTAAAGGTGTAAATCCAGTATATTTATTCAAGAACTTGCATCATTACGAGTCATGTCACATGATGATGTATGTATGACATTTTATTTGATTAAAAATTTATCATAGCAATTTTGTGTTTTTTTGTGTAAGGGTGGCTTCGAACCGAGCTGGCTCGTGAGTGGCTCGAGTTCGGCTTGGTTTGATTCAGTATCTCTCGAGCTTGAGATACGAAATCTGCTCATTTGAGTTAACGAGCCGAGTTCGACCAAATCAAGGTTTGGCTCGAAAGCTTGTGAGCCGGCTTGTTAACCGGCTAGTCGTGGGAGCGGGAGGGGGGGACGTCGAGCCCTTCCCGTCCGTTGCTCTGGCTGCCTCTATCGCCGTCGACAGCTCCTCGTTCGCCGCTACATCCCCTTCCCTCTGATTTCTTCACCTTCTCTGTTTCTGTCGCCGCCGCCGCCTTCGTCGCTGACTATAGGTCCTCGCCGATGCCGCGTCTTCGCTCTGCATCGCCTCGGCAGAAAAATAGAGTACATACCTAAGTTGGGAGAAATTTGAAGTCGATTTCGCACGTGTGAAAGTCACACGTGCGAGATCATAAACAAGTAAACAAAAACTTTTTGTCCCTTCCTCATGGCTCTTGAAGAAATTGAAAAGACATTTTAGTAGAAATATGTTTCTAGAGACTATTAGTTGTTTTTTCAATAAATGTTGAAAAAACATTTTTAGTAGAAATATATGGACCATTAGTGCCTCATGTTTTTTGGAAACATTTTTCTAATTAGAAATTTTTATTAAAAAATCATATAATTTTCTAAGTAAAATTTTCTTGCCTCGATGGGCTAGAAAACCGTATAGAAAATTTTTGAATAAGTATTTGACAATTGATGCTATAATACTTTTAGCATGAGATAATTTTCATAGCAATTTTGTATTCGACATTTTATTTGATTAAAAATTTATCGATAAGTATAGTAATATATTAGATTGATTATTAATTTTTATTTATTTCCCTAGAAGTGGCAATAAGTGGTCCATTTAACTTTCCTAAGAAAATTTTAAAATACTTCTTGTAAATTTCTTGTAAGTCTCTAATAGTAATAAAATTTTATTTAAAGGTTTTTTTTGAAAAATATTTCTAGTTTGTCCTATAATATATATTTTCAATCAGGGCACTAAGAAGGCCATAGTAAATTTATGGCTAGATTAAAAAATTACAAAATAAGCTAGACAACATTTGGGGTAAAAAAGATTAGTATTGGCGGGTTCTAATCTATTATTGAGATTCAATCCCGAACCTCCCCTATCATTCTTTTTTTAAAAATGTATCCATAATTTTATAGATAATTTATTTAACATATATTTTATGTAGAGTATTAAATATGTAGGTTAACCTCGAACTCGGTTAGAGCTCGAGCTCGAACTCAAACTTGGTTAAAATTATTAGGCTCAAGCTCGATTACAATTTTAGGCTCGAGGCTAGGTCGGCTCAAGCTCGAGTTCGAAATCTTTAAATCAAGCTCGACTCGAACATAGGAAGGTTCAGACTTAGCTGGATTTGATACTACCCTTATGCTCAATTTTAAGTCGAGGTCATGCCCAATTTTATGTAGAGGTCATACCCAATTTTATGTAAAATGTATGCCTAATTTTTATGTAAAATATATGTCTAATTTTATGTAAACTATATGTATAATTTTATATACAATTTATTTGACATGTATTTTTTGAAAAGTTTTAAATGTATGTTGGAGCTCGAACTCGAGACATGTAATTTTTGAAAAGTTTGAAATGAATGTTGAAGCTCGAGCTCGACTTGAACTCGATTGGGCTCGAGCTCGATAACAATATTAGGCTCGAGCTCGAGTTCGAAATATTTAAATCAGGCTCGACTCGAACATAGGCAGGTTCGGGCTCGGCTCGACTCGATGCCACGCCTAGTCATCTGGATCGGGCTTCAAAGGTCTCTCACAATCTTGTTTTAACTTTATAATTTTCTTAAAATAAATATATATAAATTATTAATACTATGTCCAACATTTACAGGACTAGATGTAAAAGAAGGTCATATCGACTCAAGTAGTAGGTATTGGGGTGAACCATGAAGAGAGAGTGAATCAGGCATTGGGTACTAGAATTGGCTGTGAGATGGTCGGGTGTTGAGGTGACTTAGATGAAACAGTTCATAGTTGCTAGTGACACTGCCTCCTATATTTGATGGTATTTAATCAATTAATGTTTTTATTAATTGTAAAGTATATTATCTACTTTATATTTTATAGTAAATTTTGATAAAATAAAATTTTAAATTTCCATAAAAATGTTTTTTAAAAAAACAAAATCACATTTTTTTGGAGAAACACTGACAAAATATTTATAAAAAATAATTTCCATTGATAAATATCTTTCAATAGAAATAAAATATTTTTTTTTGAAATTCAATTGATAAATAAAATTATTTTGGCAAAAAAAATTCCACCAACAATCATATTTCTACCTAGTCACCCTATTTTGTTTGCATAATTATTGGGCAGATTGATATCAATAGCCAATGACATCGAAATCGAAAGAGCGGGTCCCACACGGGCCCACTGACATTTTTACATAGATCTACTTGAATAGGTGGGAGTAGAAAGAATGAAAGTTTGACCGTGGTTAGTTGGCTTATGCGTTATTATCTAACCATGGTTTCTTGGGTGGTTAACAACAAAATATAATGCCACCCCAATCCCAATTTGGAGAGGTACAAGGAGTGCGTGAGAGAGCGAGAGAAAGAGAGAGAGAGAGGATCTTGCAATGCATAAACCGATTCCTCACATCCTCCGTAAGATGATCTCAGACTGACTTTTCGATCACTCTGATTGATACGAACTGTATCGGGTACGTTCTCGTCGATCGATGGTAATCGGGGATATCGAATTTTCTAAGCCTTTTGTTCTTTTGGGGATCCTTTTTTCAGTGATCTGAGAAAATTTATCCTATTTGCATTTTCCTTGATTTGATTCTAATTAACCTTCAAGTAGAATCATAATTTTTTGACTGATTCTTTTTGGTTTTCTTCTATTCGCTTGTTGATCGGATTCTAGTTGTTTCTCTTTCCTTGTTATTCAATCCGCATGTTTTTTGTTTTGTTTTCCTGATATATTTTATTCTTGATATATTTCATCGTTCTTGTCAATTTTAATCTCTTTTTCATCAAATATCGGTCCGATGCTTAATGGTTACGTTGGTATTCAGGAAAGTTTGCATTACTGTTTGTAGATAATAATGTTTTTGTGTTCATTTCATTTTTCGGCAAATTCACACTCTTATCGTCTGATATCTGATGACAGTTTCTTTCGCCTTCTGTTGTCCATTATTATGATGTAGAACCGGAAATCCACCACTGCATTGGAATTAGGGAGATTCAGAAAGCATTTGTGGAATCTTTAAAGATGGCAGCAATGGTTGCTAGGGGAAATAGCCAGATGTCTTCTTCAATATCAGTTCAAGAAAAGGGTAGTAGAAATAAAAGAAAATTTCGAGCTGACCCACCTCTTTCAGATTCCAATAAACTCGAATTTCCTATTGAGAAGTCCCAAACCAGCCCCAGCTCTGATCAGCGTGGTATGTGTGACCTTTGTAGCTTACACCAAGACCAGCTCAATTCATTTAAGTCTGAAATTAGACCATCAGACTTAGGTTTTGATCGACCAAAAGAAGAACTGGAGGGTGAGGAATTCCAAGATGCTGATTGGAGTGATATTACAGAGACCCAGTTGGAAGAACTTGTATTAAGCAACTTGGATACAATTTTTAGAAGTGCCATTAAAAAAATAACTTCTTATGGGTATAGCGAAGAACTTGCAATTAAAGCAGTCTTGAGGTCAGGGCTGTGTTATGGGTGTAAAGATACCGTTTCCAATATTGTAGATAACACTTTAGCTTTTCTTAGGAATGGGCAAGAAATTGATTCTTCTAGAGAGCACTTTTTTGAGAATTTGCCTCAATTGGAGAAGTATATACTGGCAGAGATGGTTTGTGTTTTAAGGGAAGTTAGGCCCTTCTTTAGCACGGGAGATGCTATGTGGTGTTTGTTAATATGTGACATGAATGTTTCGCATGCATGTGCTATGGATGCTGATCCATTAAGTGCTTTAAACCATGATGCTGCTGCTGGGACTTCGTCTGTTTCTAATGCTTCAAACCCAAAATCTGAAACCAATGATTCAAACACAACTTCTCCTTTACTCAGTCTTCCAAAACCCACCAAGCCAAATCCATTGTTCCCTCAGAGTTCTCAATCCGAAGCACTCACTGTGGCTGGTATCACCAACTTACCTGCTCCAAGATTTCCTGTGTCTGGAGACCCCCTTGTTCTTGAAGGGCAATCTTCTCTTAAAGAAAGTTCAGCCAGTTTACCTGCTGTTATGGAGGAGCCATCTACTGTTGTTGAAGAATGTCTGTCAGTGCCAGAGATACGGCAGTCATCCCAACCAGAAGAAAAGCATGAAAAATTTGTAACTGGTAAAAAAAACCATTCCAATAGCTCAAAGAGGGAATCCATGCTCCGGCAGAAAACTATTCATTTTGAGAAGAGTTACCGAGCTTATGGAGCTAAAGCTGCTCTGAGATCTGGAAAGCTCAGTAGTTTTGGTAATTTGGTGTTAGATAAAAAATGCAAGTCAGTTTCTGATACCACAATTGCAAGTTTGAAGAGTGCTTCCTTAAAGCTGAGTCGGGCAGTTGGAGCCGAAGCATTCCGAGCTGAGGCCAGTAACACAAATCTTTCTAGCAACACAGGACCATCTACTGAACTGAGAATAAGCCCAAAACCAGTTACAAGCATGTCCCCATCTCAGATTAGCAATACTGAACTTTCTCTGTCATTGGCTTCCAAAAGCAACGCTGCCACTACTTCAAAGCCTAGCCCCTGTGCTGACCCTGCAAACAACAGTTTTATGAGCATTTCATCTGATAAGATTTTCGGACAGTGGGTACCTCAAGATAAAAAGGATGAGATGCTTTTACAGTTAGTTCCGCGAGCGCGGGAACTGCAGACCCAGTTGCAAGAGTGGACAGAGTGGGCCCAGCAGAAAGTGATGCAGGCTGCTCGTAGGCTTAGTAAGGACAAAGCAGAGCTCAAAACTTTGAGGCAAGAGAAAGAAGAGGTAGCCAGGCTGAAAAAAGAGAAACAAACTTTGGAAGAGAACACCATGAAGAAGCTGTCGGAAATGGAGAATGCCTTATGCAAGGCTAGTGGTCAGGTTGAGCTGGCCAATGCTGCAGTTCGTCGGCTTGAGGTTGAGAAAGCTGAATTGAGGCAGGAAATGGAGGCTGCAAAGTTGAGAGCTGTTGAATCAGCTGCAAGTTGTCAGGAAGTCTCAAGAAGGGAAATAAAAACTTTGAAAAAGTTTCAGTCTTGGGAGAAGCAGAAGGCTATGTTCCAAGAAGAGCTTGTGACCGAGAAACGTAAGCTATCTCAGCTTCAGCAGCAACTAGAACAGGCTAAAGAGTACCAAAATCAACTAGAGGTCAGTTTGTCAAGTTGTCTTTACAATAAAAGTCTTGTGTTTCTTTCAGTAGTTCATATACACTTTTATTTCCATCCTATGACAATACTGGGTAGGAGTCTATAGTGTGGGTTTCAATGATTTGATTCTCTGCCACTTGTCATTTAGCTTATGAATTTTAACTAAATTATGTCATTTTGTTAGTTTTTTGTAACCAGGTTTTTGTTTGAGTTTTGTCATTTGGCTGTGATGCATGTATGGTTCATGTCGATAAGTTGTCTTTACAATAAAAGTCTTGTGTTTGTTTCAGTAGTTGATATACACTTTTATTTCCATCCTATGACAATGCTGGGTAGGAGTCTATAGTATGGGTTTCAATGATTTGATTCTCTGCCACTTGTCATTTAGCTTATGAATTTTAACTAAATTATGTCATTTTGTTAGTTTTTTGTAACCAGGTTTTTGTTTGAGTTTTGTCATTTGGCTGTGATGCATGTATGGTTCATGGTGGTTGATTTAGTATTTGCTTTGTCCTTTCAAGATGCATTCCCATCTCTAAGTAAAAATTATACTTTTTTTTTTTCCATCAAAGGGCTAAAGTATTTTTGTCTTGATATTGGTTTTCTCTGAAACAAAATATTGCAGGTAAGGTTGAAACAGGAAGAGAAGGTGAAGAATGATGCCCTGATGCAGGCCAACTCTGAGAGGAAAGAAAAGGAGCAGATTGATGCTTCTGATAAATCGAAGGAAGATATGATAAGACTAAAAGCTGAAAATGACTTCCAAAGATATAGAGATGACATCAGAAAGCTTGAGAGTGAGATTGCCCAGTTGAGACTGAAAACAGATTCTTCTAAGATAGCTGCACTAAAATGGGCCTTAGACGGTACCTATGCTTCACATCTCATTGATGGTAAAAGCGGTCATGCTCTCAAGGAGACGAAGGACAATTACATTTCTGGGATGACTGATCTCCAGGATTTAGGTCCGGGGGATGTCCAGCGTGAAAGGGAGTGCGTCATGTGCTTGACTGAAGAGATGTCAGTGGTCTTTCTTCCTTGTGCCCATCAAGTGGTTTGCACCAAATGCAATGAACTTCATGAGAAACAGGGGATGATGGACTGCCCTTCCTGTAGGACACCTATTCAGAGGCGTATTTCTGTACGCTTAGCAGACTCATAGTTGTTTTTGAATCAGTGTCCAAAACTCAACCTACCTACTAAAAGGCATTTGAATAAGGGTTTTGAAAGAACTGGGAAAAAAATAATGGAAGAGTCATACTCTTTTTGAGGTTAAACGAACAGATACCTTTAAGGTGCATATTTCTCTCTGTTAAGTATGCTATTATATGATGATTCGCTTATAATATTCTTTTTTTTTAGTGGTAGTAAAATGATTAGCTCTGGCTGATTATCCTTCCCTCATTAAATTTGCTTTTGCTTAATGTGATGTCTTGCAGCTTGTTGATTGGGGTGGGGAGCCGCAGGGACCCATGACTGCCCCTTTTCATTTTGAAGTTTTGTTGGAAGCAGCTCTCAGTCCATGGCATTTGAGTTTCTGTATCTCGAAGCATGCATGGTTTGCCTGAGTTGTTTTTTGGATTTGGAAAAACTCTATCACAAGACAGAAACTCTAATTAAATAAACTTCTTCGATTTCTAGTAACTCAATTTCTCATTACAACGTCATGGTTAAATCTGGAAGGACTTCAGATTAGCTCCATAGTTGCAGTGTTGCATTGGAATAGAGTTAGCTATCCAATTTACAAATGAGGCCAATTCCAATCTATTTCTCTCTTGTTGAATAGTATAGCTCGTGTTCCCTCTTGTTATAGTGATTGGATATGTATTTAGATAGCTTAAAATGGTGTTTATGTCTCACATCTGACATATTAAGCCTCTTATTAGATTAGAAGAGGAAAGTGAGTGACCCTTCTTAGTGCTTGCATCAAGGGCTGCTTTCTATCTATGATTGATTTGTCAGATTTGGTGTGTGGAAGCTACTTTAGGGTTGAACACCACCACCACTAGAACCTGAGTCAATACTTGGTTCCGAGTCACAACTTAGTTTCAACCAAGTGAACTTGGAATTTATAAATTTATGATTTTTTAGACTTACATATTTTTCTACTAAAATTTATATTTAAAGGTTGAGGGTTAACAAAAGACAATTCTATTAAATAATTATCAAATTTTAGTACATAATCTATTGTAACTACATATACTAATTGAAAGCTTATATAATCAGATAATATAATTTGATAAATGTGACATATAATCTTATTATAATAGATACATAAAAGTATATAAAAATATAATATAATAAAATTGTATCAAATAATAGAATTTAATAATCTAATAAATTTCAAGGTAAAAATATAATATATAATCTTCTATATTACTTATATTTTTAAACCATAACAACAATAACAACACCTTCTAGGTTCATTCTTGCTCAAGTGGGAAAGAAGAGAAGGGGCTACCCCCCTCCACCCTTCCCCCCCATTTGGCCTCCTCTCCTTCTCACTCGTAAGGAGAAAACACAAGGGTAGGGTGGGTGGGGAGTCGATGGTCCCCTTCCTCTTTTTCCTTAAGCTGTCTACAAAAGGCTTTTAGTTGAGACAGGGAAGAAGGAAGAGGAGAAGAAGAGAAGAAGAAGAGGAAAGAGAATAACAGAGAGCTTGATGTTTTTCTAGGAAAAACAATTACCATCTTCCCTACAAGAGACCCTTTTCGAGAAAAAAAGGTGGATCACTAATGGTCCAAGGAAATATATTTCTACCTAGAAATAAATTTCCAACATTTCCTAAAAGGGGCACTAACAACCCCTCAAAACTAATTGTGAAATTTGGTTAAGCATAATTTGCAAACAAAAACCCAAATTCTAAGTTTTAGGAACACACCCATCCAATTAGCCTAGGACTATCTAAATGCTTAGTCTAAAAGAGCTGAACGAGAGTTTATGGAAGGATTGTTCTAACGCTGGACAACCACCCAATCAATAGGAGAGAAAACTCTCTATTTGGATCCATCCACTCCAAACATTCGAACAACTAGGCTAATAAAGGTGAAAAGAGGAAAGAAGCAAATGCTACACAAAAAGAAGAGTATTCGACTAAACGGGCACTTTTCGGACACATAGGAGAGACAAAGTTATTTGTTAGAGTTTATTTGCCCAAATGTACAATGGGTAGTCCACCAAAGGTAAGAAAAAGAAAAAGAGAAAGGAGGAAACCAAGCCATCAATCCAAAAGGATTGAAGAAAACGAAAGAGACATCTTATGAAGACCATTAGACTAGACCTCAAGCATCCAAAAGGCTCGACACAAAAAATGATGTGGGTGAAGCTTCAAAACTTCAATTTAGCCACTATAGTTCGTGAAAAGTTGTAAGTGACATACCATTGTATATAATAGTTCAAATCAATAATATTGAGTTTTTTTTTGTGATTTTTAACATTTGAGTAAAGTGTAGCGTCTGATTACCAAACACCGAAGAAAGTAACCTATTAATAAGATAACATGTTGTGAGGATTACATGTGGGTAGTAGAAATGAGGTACATGCATATGATGTAGTTGAGTATGGTCAAGCTCAAGAAGGTGTCTATTTTGTCTTCCAGCCACCAATTTTGTTATGGTGTGTAGACACAAGAGTTTGGTGAATGATGCCTCTTTCCTAGTAAAAAGATTGGAAGTATGCAAACCGATATTCTTTGGCATTATCTGAGCGAAGGATATTTAAGGTAGTATTAAATTGAGTAGACACCATGGCTGAAAAAGACTTAAAAAGAGGTAAGACTTATGATCTCTCTTTTAATAAGAACAATCATGTATCTCGAGAGAAATCATCCACAAATGTAATAAAGTACTTTGAACAGGAAACATTAGAGACGTTCATAGGACCCCATATATCAGTATGAACTAAAGAAAATGGAGCAACACCTTTGATTTCAGTTCGAGGAGAATAAGTATTGCACTAGTGTTTACTTGACAATCTTCACAATTTAGACCAGAAATGGACTGCAATATGGGAATCATTTGTTTGACAGATTATAGGGATGGATGTCCTAACCTATCGTGCCACTAAAAAGCCATATGATCCACACTAGTTGTGGCTGTGATTGCTGGTGAATCAAGATAATAAAACCCCCCTCTTTCACGACCTCCACCAATAACCTGTTTTGTCTTTAGATCCTGAAGAACATAAGAAGTGGGAGAAAAAGTAATGGAGTAGTTAAATTTCTTTGTGACTTGAGTGATGGATAAAAGATTTAAAAAAAACTCAGAAACAAAAAATGACATATTTTAAATGAAGAGCAGATGTAGCAACTGTGGACTCTACTCCACGTACCTTTATTTTGGGATCTATCTGCTATAGAAATAAACTTGTCAGTCAAACAAGGAGATATAAAACTCAAGAGGGTACCATTAGCTATCAAGTGCTCAGAGGCCCCAAAGTCACAATTAAACTGAAATTATGTTACAATTAAATTACCCTTGTCCCAATTACACCCAAACTCTAACACTTAAAGATAAGTCCTAGCATAATTAAATAACTCAACATAAATAGAAGACTAACATAATTAAAACACCTTTAAACTGAAACTCTTATGTGAGACTTGCTTCTATAATAATTTTGGATTTGTACGATTTCTTATTGTGAGAGTCATGTAAGACTTTTTGTTATGAGAGTCATGTAGGTCTCCAACATATATAATCCAAAGTCTTAAAAAAATACACAAAATTAAGACACAATTGACATAGTTAAATGTATCAATTGACACTCAATCTAAAGAAATGTATGTGCAAACGAAGATTAAGAAAAAAAGAAGCTTGAATGGACAAACAAAAAAAGGTGAAAAAATGTAGCCAAGATATAAGTGATTTCTATGTGAGAATGAACAAGATATTAGAAGGTACAACAAAAAAAAGGAATAGTGTGTATTTACAAAGAGCTACTGAAAAAAAATGACAATTGATCTCATGAGAAAAGAAACTTGACTATGCTTGCACAAAATTAAAGGCATTTTGCTCACCTGCACCAGTAAGGACTAGTGAATTTGAAGTCTTCTTTGATGGGCGAACTTTTTGCTTAGAAATAGGGAAGGCTAGTCTAGGTCTATGACAAATGCTTCTAATGGAGATATTGTAACCTAGAGAGGGAAGAGGGAGAAGAACGGATTTTGGTGGGCGGAGAGCTGAAGAGGAGGAGTCGTGGCTGCCTTGTTCTCTCGATGAAATGCCTCTTCACTATTCCAGAATGCCTGAAGACAAAAGACCTGAACTCGAAGTTGTTCCCCTTCCTCACTATTCATGGCCTTAGACATGTGTATCAACGTGGTAGGGGTCTCAACGTATTATTTGGATTGACTTCGAACTTGGATCCAAAAGTTTGGATAGATTTGATATTATTGGTTTTTTTTTTTGACAGAATTTGGATATCTTATGAGAGGTCTAGATTAATTTTGGATCAGAATAAGAATTGAAATATTCGAATCGAGTAAATATCTCAATCGGAATACTTTTTACTTAATAAATCTCTATTTCTTGTAAAATTTTAAAATTTTAAATGTTAATTAAATGATGAAGAATATTTTAAGTTAAATATCTTTAGTGACATAATAATATAATTGCCATGAGTATTTCCATATTTTAATATTTCATAGTGAACAATTGAAGTAAGACGTCGATATGTCCGAGTGGTTAAGGAGAGACTTGAAATCTGTTGGGCTTCGCCCGCGCAGGTTCGAACCCTGCTGTCGACGAATCAATGTTTTTTGTTTTGCACTCCTCTTCTCCGCTTTCGTTGCTATGGCTCTGAAGAGCCTTCGTCCTGGTTCACAATATTGGAAGAATGTCCCGCAGCGCGACCGCGCTTTGTGTGTCCGACTTCATCCTTGTCGGATGGACTTTCACCTTCGTTTCTGCCACTTCCATTCCCTTTCCGAAGCTCGTCACTACCTCAAGGTCCGGTACGGCGCCTTTCTGTTTATTTATTACTTTTAGCTTGTCTCGTCTTCTTCTCCTTCAATCTCAAACCTTAAATTAAATTGATTTTGCCGATGTTCAGGAAAAATATTGCGGATAGGGCTGTTCCGGTGAGCCATCATCCTTTCCGGTGCAGCTTTCTTGCTGGATAATGAGGTAAGAGCATCTCAAAAGATCGATAGATGGTTCGTGTTTTGAGTTTTCCTTTTTCTGATTACTGTGTCTTTGCCCTGGACTTTCAGCTAAGCATTGTGGAGGTTTATCTCACTAGACTTGCTATATGTATTTTGTGTAGATTATTCATTGATGAGAAATGAATAAGACAAACTCATCAAGTTCGTTTTCCTTGATGTAAGTGTTGAAGTCTTAGTTACTATACTCATTACTACCGGAGTTGTTGGAGTTGAGCTTCAAGGGCGAACTCATGGGTGTGCTAATTGATTAAAAATTTTCAATTTTGAATCTCTTAAGCAGCCACATAGTGTATTTGGACTGATTTATAAATGTGTCATTTTTGGTTTTCATTAATTGAATCCAAAGAAAAATGTTAGTTCACCAATTAAACTCATTTCAAACTCATTCTTTATTACATTATCAAATTCTTAACATTGAGAGGGGTTGTAGTACCAAATATGATATCATCCATATAAAATTGAACGATAATCAAATCTTGGTCATGGTTCTTAGTGAATAGTATATTATCTATATTTCCTCTCTTATAGTCATTCTTTTCTAAGAATTCGTTTAATCTTTCGTACCACACTCTAGGGGCTTGTTTTAACTTATATAAAGCTTTATCTAATTTGTATACATGGTCAAGCTTACTCAAATCTTCAAACCCTTTGGGTTGTTCAACATATAATTCTTCTTGGATGTACGCATTTAAAAACACACTCTTTAGATCCATTTGGTACAAATTGAACTTCATGTGACAAACATAGGCTAAGAGGATTTGAATTGCCTCTAGTATTGCCACAGGTGCATAGGTTTTTTCAAAATCAATACATTCTTCTTGGTTATATCCGTTGGCAACTAACCAAACTTTGTTTCTCACTATCTGATTTTCTTCATTAGTTTTGTTTCTAAAAACCCACTTTACTCCTATAACTTGTTGATTTTTGGGTCTAGGTACAAAAGTCCAAACTTTATTTTTTATATAATTGATTCAATTCTTCTTGCATTATCATAATCTAAAAGTCATTTTTTCATGTTCGACAAAGCTTTTAGGCTTTATTTGAGAAACAAAGGCATATTTACCATAGTTTCATGAGTTGCTCTTCTAGTTACAATTTTTCCCAATGATTTGTTCTAGAGGATGACTAAGCATGAACTTGTAGTTCCTTGGCTCCATTGGTGGTTCTTCTTCATTTTTTTGGATCATTTGGGTTTTCTTCAAGATTTTGGTCTTGAGGTTGAGATCCCAGGGATGAATCGAAAGGGTTTCCCTCTTCGTCATCAGAAATTGAAGTTGGGTTGGATTTGGTGAATCAGCTTCATCAAACTCAATATGAACTGACTCCTCTACTCTCATAGATGTTTTGTTATAAATTGTATATGTTTTTCTATGAGTAGAATAACCCAATAAAATTCCTATATCAACTCTGGAGTCAAATTTCCCTAGTTTTTCCTTTGGTTATTTCAATATGAACACTTTGCATCCAAAGGTTCTAAAGTAATGTTGGGAAGGGTGCTCGTGTACAACTCATATGGAGTTTTTTTGAAAAGTGGCCTTATGCATGTTGTATACATGAAGTATAGCTCTAGCCATTGCAATTAAGGTTCAATTTTTTCTCTCAACAACACTATTTTATTGAGAAGTTTCAGGAGCTAAAAATGTATGATTTATGTCATGCTTTGTGCAATATTCCTTGAAGTGTCAATTTTTAAATTCTTCTACATGGTCATTCCTAATTTTGACAATGCTATTGTTTTTTTGAATTTTTTTCACATGGTTTAGTGAAGGTTGGAAAAACATTATCCTTGTGAACTAGGAAATCTACCCATGTTAACTTTAAATACATTTAAAAAAAAAACCCTAAGTAGTCGTCTACCACTGCTAAGCTTAAACACTTCCCATTTAGGCTTAAGGTTGAGGTAGGTCCAACTAAGTCCATGTCGATTAGTTGAAGATGACGATATGTTGAAACTACATTCCTAGATTTGAAAGAAATTTTGTGTTACTTTCCAAATTTGCAAGCATCACAAGGTCTCTCTCTCTTAAATTTTTTTTATCATAGTCCTCTCGCTAGGTTCTTTTTCACTAACTTCTTCAAGAAATTTATTCCTAAATGTCCTAGTGTCTTATGCCATAACCAAGATTCATCAGTTTTTGCACCTAAACAGATGGCACTAGTTGAGGGTAAATTGACTATGTTCACTACATAGAAATTTCTATTATTGTGTCCCTCTAGAACTAGTTCATCATTTTTGGTTCTTTTCTAACCATTTGTCCTTTTCAAATGAAACATTGTTTGCTTTATCACATAATTGACTAATTTTAATTAAGTCATGCATAAACTCTTCTACATAATACACATCGGATATGAAAGAGGATGAGGTACCGATTTTACCAATTCCTTTTATGGTGCCTTTGCTTTTGTCTCCAAAAGTTGCATGACCTCCATCTTTGGGATTGAGTTCAATGAACTTATTATCACCGGTCATGTGCCTTTAGCAATCGTTATCCAAAATCCAAACAATTTTCGATGTTTTGGCTCAGAGACATACTTACATCACGAAACGTTTAACCCTTAGAGATCCATTTTAGGTTGGGTCCCTTTGGGATGATATTTGAGGTGCTAGGTGATTTGGGCTTCCAAACTTGTTTATCCAAGTTTTTTTGGGTTACCTCAACCTTTTCGGTTGATTTGGGTACCCAGGTTTGTTTGATGCCTTTTTCATTCTTTACTTTGCAAATGTGGGCATAGTGACCCATCTTATTGCAATAGTGGAATCTAATGTGAGGAATGGGAGAAAACTTCTTGTTTTGGTTCGTTTTGTTCTTCCTAATTTTCCTCTTAGGTGTGGATTTGAGAGATAGAAGTTTGACTTATTGTTCTAACTTTAAACTTTTCTTTTCAACAAGACTTAACTCATAGAGACCTTTAAGAGGATTTTTTGAATTCTTATGGAGGAATTTATGGCATGGAATTCAAAGCAAAAACATGAACAACAAGTTCCACACATGTGCATGCTATTTCAGCCATTGAAGACTTGAAAAAAATTGATTGTTTTGAAGAATTGACTAGGCTTGATCATGGACGAATTGGTAACTTTCAAAAACATGAATTGAATCTCTCATAATGTAAAACATAAGATGAAATTTAGCTGATTAAAGAGAGACCGTGCTAAATGGACATCATCCTTTGCCTTTCCACAAAAGTGGTTGAACCTTGTCTTGCTTGGAGGCTGGTTTGAGACTCCTTTTCTTCACACCTGCATGACTTGAACAACTTTGAATTAAACCCTAGAATTTCAGCTCTTACACCATGTTAAATTCTAGGGTTTAATCCATAAGTAACTTAGTTTGAGAAGAAGAAAAAGGTAGGAGAAGAAGGAAGGAAGAAGAGAAGGAGAGGAGAAGGGTGTTGTAGCAAGGGCACGAGTTGGAGAAAGAGAGATTTAAGATTTAGAAGAGGGCTCCATATGAGCCTCCTCCCCTCTCTATCTTATTTATATATGAAGGATTTGAATGCCCTAGTGCATAAGGAAAACAAAAAAAACTCTCAAGTTTTTAACTAATTACAGTTTATACCACTACCATTTGAGTTTATTCAACAATTAAGAAGTGCACTACTTTGTTAAGGATGTACTGTCTTAGTTATTCATAGAAAAATGTTTGGAGGCAATGAGATGGTTCTTCCGATAGCAGAGTCAAATAAATCTCATGAAAAAGATGGACATTATGGTCCTATCACTAGTGGTAAAATGAATGGAAAAGATTTTATGATGTGGTCCCATGCTATGAAAATCTATATTGGGGAACGAAAGAAGGAAGGAGTCTGGTCTGATATAACATCTACAAATTAAATTGTTGCTTGGGAGTTTGACAATTTCTTGTTATATCTTGGCTCATCAATAGTGTGGAGCCTAATATACAAGGCTAGGTTATCTACTTTAAGGCCGGTCTCAGGAACAAAACATGTGTACATTGTATGACCTCTATTCTCACAACTTTACGGTTCAAAGGGGTGGTAGAGATGTTATAATGCAGCAGAACTAGGAGTTTGGCAAGAAATTGTAAATCATGACTCTTTGACTTTGGATGAAACTGTCATGGAGTGATAGAGAAAAGACATGAGGGTTATTGGGTTGTTATATGGCCTAGGTTTTGAATATAAAGCTATTAGGGCTCAAATACTAGCAAGCATAGAAAAATTAATGTTTGAGGATGTAGTGTCTCAAGTGGTCAAAGTTGAACCAGCCATTATCTCTAATAAATCCAAAGGTGGGTCTTTGGCTCTATCTACAAATTCGAGTAATTATTTTGCACCAAAGTATATGGGAAGACTCAAAGACACAAGGGCATGTCCAAGATAGAGGACAAAAAAGAAAACAATGTAATTTGATGACATCACAGGGAGGGGGAGAGGAGAGGGGACTAACAAAAGAAAAGTAATTAAGATAAGTGCAAAACTAACCAAACCAAGCATGATCAATCTAGATTGAGAGTAGGGGAATAAAACTTTATATTGAAAAGGAACCATCTAGTTAACTAAAGTGACAAGTCCTATTAGAAGGAAACTTGACAAAACAAGAATAGATAATTGATAATGGGAGCTTAAAAAAATTCCGGGATAATTTAAGTATTGCATGCATCATATGGGCAAAGCATATGCATTACATTTCTTTATTTCAGGTTGAAAAAACAAGGAAGAATTTTTGGAGACCTTCAATCTCAAAATCTCCATAAGCTAAGTTTTGATGATAAAAATCACTTGGTGATTTAAATTATTTGGATTGAGAAAGTTCATACAACATTTAAAGTCCCATTCTAAGAAAAGCATAACAAACCGTTGAAAAACCTTATAGAAAAAGAAAGAAAATTAACTAAAGACAAAAGAGATTTCATCTAAATGGACCAATAACATCCATTTGAATGACCAATTCTAGAAAGAAGAAAAAATCTCAAGTTGTAATTGTTCAAACATGCATCCAGAGGGCAAAAGATTGCTTAACACAACAAGTGGTGCAAGGGCACTTCGTACTAGTGGCATGAAGTCAATAATATAAATGACAAGGAGATAGAAAATTCTCTGTGAGGTTAGAATGACCAGTCCAAAGAAGGTTAGAAGAAAATTGCTTTGCTAATGATATCATCCAACCAATCGGCCAAACAATCAGAGGGAGAGAAGGCTTTGTGTGAAATCGTCTATCCCATTGTCCAAACAATTGAAGAAAAAGACAAGAATAATTATTGAAGACCATTTGAATAACTATCAACATTTGAATAATTTGTTCCGAAAAAGTTGCATAATAAGATTCAAAGCTTCAATTTGTTCACTATAGGTCCCCAAAATTTCTAAGTGATCTACCTATGTTTCTAGTAGCTCAAGGAGAAAATGTTAAGTATTTTCTCGTAATTTTTAATCGAGATTTTATTGATTTTTTTAAAGGATAAAATACCCCTTTCAAAGCTCAATGGTTTGAATTTTAAATTTGAGAAACTCATCTATATAAGTTTTTTTTGGCCCTAGAATAAGGAGTTCTTAATTCATAAGGCTTTGAAAACCACTCCTAAACACTTCACTTGAATTGGAGTTAAAATTTGGATCTTCAAAAAAGACATTCCTCCTTAATGTCAAGTATTTTTGTACTGTTATTTTAAAATCCTTGTTTACTTAGCATCATCTTTTCTAGAATCACAACACTTTTACTTTGAAATCATATTCTATCTAGTGAAAGGATTTGGAGTTACATCCATATAGTATCGAGGATTTGTGGCTAAATTTCATAAATTCAAGTACCTCTATGCATTTACCTTAAAATCAATTAATTGTACTTGGTTAAGTAAATTTAAACTAGAGATCTTTTACTTTGAAACCAATCACAAAGTTTAGGTCATTACTTGTGGGCTAGAATTTTAGAATCAATCTTTGCATCGAGTCAATTTGAGTGTGTCCCTTGATTTAAAAAACCAATCTATAACTTATCTTAAGCCTTGAATTTGGAATTAAGTCAATAAAGGACATGTTGAGTTGCTCTCTCATAGATTGGGCACATATGATTATTTTTGTATTTTTCTTGAACTTGAAAATTTTGAAATCTATCTATTGAAACATATTGTATGAGAGCACAATTGTAAGCAGTATCCTTTGCAAGTATTCGATCAAGCCTTGTATAGGGTAATTTACTGAGAAAAGTTATTATGGCTAAAAATTTTACTGACTAGACTGCCTAGTTATTTGCTGAAATCCCCTGAAGATCTAGGTCGGAGAGTCTAATTTGATGCTAAAAATCCCATTGTGGGTCTAAACATGAGTATATAGTTTACTAGTGAAAATTCATAGTATGGAGTAAGGCTAGTGAAAATAGTATGTTGTATTTGTGAAAGGGTGAGTTGTGCAAATTGATTGTTGTAATCAATCGAGCGGTGTAAATCCCTCTATGGGTAGCATTACAATTTGAACCTAGTGGCAATTTACTATATATAGCTAAAATGTGGTGAATAAACTCTTAAGGTAAAAACACTTTGGAAATAAATAATTAATCAAACATAGGGTTGTGAACCATTATAGAATTGGAATATCCTTGTGCTCCCTATGCATTTTGCCTTGAACATTAGACTTACATAGATTTACAAATACATCGGGTCGTAAAAGTATAACTACACAAGGTTGTGTAATGAAGGGACTGAGGTTTAAATAGTGCATACAAACTTATTCGCCTCCCTCTAGTTGTGTACTTCACAACCTTCTAGAGAAAGAGAAAGAAGACGGTTTTTTTTTTTTTTTATCAAAATAGAATCATTATTCGCATAAACTTGTCCTGTTTCCAAATTTTACAACAAACATGAATTATATTAGATTCAAAACACACTAAAGATATGAGATTGAAGAAGCTTTTTCTTATCACCGTAGCTAAATATGCACTTTCAATTCGGTATGAGAAACCTCTGCCAATTTCTTTGCCCATCTACGCGGAAACCCCAAATGATCATGAGCCGAAAAGGCCGAAAGAGACGGGCCATTCTTTGATCGTTCTTAGCGTGAGAGTCCTCTGACAAGCTTTGATGAAGAGGGAAGCCGTGATCGAAGCTTTTTTTATGCTACTCATGGAAATGACATCTCCGGGTATAGTATGCGGTGGGGGACATTAACGGAGAGCGGGGATGAATGGGGCGGTTGAGGAGTTGACGCGGCAGGACCTGGTCCAGGGTCAAATAACCGAGGCGGCTCCTACCTTACGATGGGGACCACCACCGTGGTCGGTGCGGAACCGAGGCCTTTTTCTACATATTCCCCTCGGGAGCCACCTGAATGGCACACCAGAGATTGCCTGTAAACACGCTAACGAGTTTCTTCCAGGGGGAGGAAGAAGAAGGGAGGGGTTGCGGAAACAACGACGAAAAAGCCCTGGAAGCCCCTTCTGTCTCTCTCCTGTTTTTTTATTTTTTTTATCGCCTTTTTAAGCAGGTTCGTTTTCCGTCTTTTTTAGCGACGGATTTTTCGTAGCGGAACGAATTGGGGGAGGAATATCGCTGCCATGGGAACCGAAGTCTTGCGTCCTCAGGACTGCCTTATCGACCGTATGAGAATCCCCCAGTCTTACGCCGTTTTTCCCCGCCGGAGTGCCGGCAAACCTAGGCCTAACAGGAAGCCGGTGACTCGGCCTGAGCCCAGGAAACAACGGGTTCCGGAGCCTCAGAAAAGATCGACGGAGGATACCACGAAAACGGCGAAGAACCTCGTCATGGCGCAGGTGACGATTTTGAAGCGAGGCGAGTCGCTGCCAGAGAAGAAAATTCGTGAATTTACTGGGGTGAAAACGGCCCCCACGACGGCCGCTGGAGATCTCATCCTCTACGTGACGGAGGAGAGAGTGTGTCCGGATCCGGCGATTGTGACCATTTTCCGGTCCGACGTATACGCCGGTTCGGCGTTTTTTAACTCGCCTGCACCGAGCGACCTGCCGTTGCCCAGTTTCTCCAAGAAGAAGAGTTGTCCGGGAGTCTTCGACGATTCGGCGACCAAGGATCTGAGGCGCTTGCTTCGGCTCGATTAAATCTCCCAAAAAGAGGGTAGTTGTGGTGAATCTCCTTCTAATTCTAATGTTTCCTGTTCTCTTCTCCGCCTTGATTGCGATTTCAATACTTTGCCCCTTCTCATCTCTCAATAATCGTATCTTCCTGCGATTTTTTTAAACGGGAAGGTATGATTCTGAAACCCGAGAGGAAAGCAGTATTCTTTCGCAATTAAGACGGAGATAACGGAGGGGGATTTCTGTACAATTGGAGAAGGCAAAATAAAAAATGAAGATTCATTGCAAGCAAGCAAGCATCTGTATCTTTGAGCAATTCAATTAGGGTTTGTATATAGTGTTTGTAAGGAAATTGGGGGCAAACGCTTGGGGGTGTTTACTGCCCCAGTCGTCCCCTACCTAGCGTTTGTATAATTCCCAAATGAGTGATGAAGGAAAAGAAATAAAGAGTAGCAGATCAGATTCTGGATTTCCACCCAGAAGCCGTCTTTATTGTGAGAGATGAGTTGCAGCTGTGTTTGTCGGTATTGGTGAATCGTCTCCCTCTCTCTCTTGAATTCATGAATTATTGCAGGCCCGATGGTCCCTTCCTCTGGGTGGGTGATGACCGATGCCCTGGTTGGACTGGCACCTCTTGATCGAGACCGGATTGCATTATGAGCCTCGAATATTCGGACTTCTGGCTCCGAGATGCGGATCTGTTGGGATAAGAGAGGAGTAGAATCTTTTGGTATAAGCTTTTATGATTTGCTGCCACACCAATCTATAAATAATATATATATTAATTTATTTATTTAAGATAAATTGATGTTATTGAAAATATAAAATATTTAAAAGTATTTACACCTTTTTTTACATCTTTTAAATTTAATGTAAATTAGATACTTAGTTTTAAAATATTTCTTACTTTATTTTTATAGTCTTTTTAAAATTAAAATATACTTATAAAAAATAAAATAATAATCAAATAAATTTAGTTTTGTGCATAAAAAAAAGAAATTACTAGGCAAAAAAAAGTATTTTGTATCAACATCTGGGACTTTCTCCTCCTCAACCATAAACCAATTAGAACATCAATTCGACCATACTACAAATTTGATGATTTATTAGATTATCTGTTTCACAAGAAGCATATTGTGTGTGATAATATTATATTTGAATTCAAGATATTCAAGTTTGGTATCGGAATCAACAAGTATCAAGTCAATCGGATCTCTTTTAAAGAGATATCCTTGAATCTATTATATAATAAAGCAAATAAAATTACCAGAAAAGATTCAAAATGAGAGATTTATATATAAAATTATATAAAAAATTAAAGATTTTCAAGTAGAATTATATTCTATAAAATATTGCCATATAAAGCCATAAAGATCAATCCTGCTGAAACTTTTTTCTTTCTTCCTTGAGCTCATTCGACCTAACCCTCCGTTTTCCTTCAGTCATTACCTAAAAATCCTCAATATTATTTATTCACTATACTTCAGGCATTTCACCTCATCCTAGAGTACCATTGGATCTAGGCTCATCTAAATTTTTTTAAAAATCTATATCCCGACATCCAAGGAGAAGCAACCCCCCACCCTCCCATTTTCTCTATCAACCTCTCATTTTCTCTCTCAACCTCGTTAACATGTTAAACACTCTCTCCCTTTTCCAAAATAACCTCTGAACAATAACAACAACCATAACATGAGGTTGTTGCTACTCACAAGTTTGGCCAAGAAAGTTTGAGGAAAAAGATTACTAGGAAATGACAAATACAACACCTAACAAGCATGCTTCAATCCTTCATGAAAGCAAAGGTGGTAAGACCTCCTTCCCCTCCTCAACAAGCAATGAATCATAAAACTCAACAAAACTTGTTTTTGGTAAGTTTTCTTGTTTACCACCACCAAAATTTTCAATTCAAAATGTTACCTCATTCACCCTCCTCAATAAAACTCTCCACCAAACCAAAATTACCACCTAACATCCCAACCTTCTTTCTATTCCTCCATTCCAGCCACCACACCCCTTACCCACCACATCCATGTTGTTACATCTAACCATGATATCCTATCCATCTACAATTTCGTATATCCCACCACTACCCACCTTAATGCCACAGTAGCCTATACCTTTTCCACACTACAACACTTACTCCCAATTTCAGTCTCAAATTGTCTCCTCTAAAGAAACATACAAATTCAATAATTCACTCTACATCTCAAGAAAATAACTTTCACTATTTTGATCGTCACCCCAATCTATACAAATCACCAATGTCTTCTCCGCATGCAACTCACCCAACAACCTCATATTCTCCATCCATCTCAGCCACTCTCTCTCCTCCCCAAACATAACTTCTCCACCAAGCAACTCATCCAATTATCCACCTCCACGATGATACCCATCCTATTCTTCCCATAAATCACACTTGGGAGATTGAAGACAAATCTTTACTACACTTTCCATACTTTAACCTTGAAAGAAAGGGTGATCTTTCAAGAGGGGTTGAATGGTAAAACCCAAATTTATGTAAAATCATACATGTACAAAGCTAGGAAAGGGGTACAACTTGTAATTGGGGGGGGCATTTATATTTAAAAAGTCTAAGGGGCACCACCTTCAGGGTAAAAGTGGTAATTTGATTTTATTTTGTAGAATATCTTGGGGGCACGACTTTAGATACATGAGGATGATTTCCTTCTACAATTTTTTTGACTTTCAATCTTGAGGATAAGGTTGATACTCAAGGGGTGGAATGATAGAAGCTCAAAATTATCCCTAGTTTGAGTGGTATTCAATATAATTGTGAAAGTGAATGTCGTTAGCTATAATTATTAGTTAGTTCAAGTATTTTTTTTGTTCTTATGTATTAGGGCATCCATGCCCACTTATATAAATAAGAAAGAGAGGGGGAGGAGCTCATTCATGTGCTCTTTCTTAACCCCTAAAGTTTCTCTCCTCAACTCGTGCTTTTGCCTTAGCCTTCTCATCTTCTCTTATTTTCTTTGTTCTTTTTTTCTTCTTCTTCTCAAACCAATTTATCAATGGATTAAACTGTAGAATTCAACATGGTATCAAAGCTGGAATTCTATGGTTTAAAGTAAAATTGATCAGGTTATGAAAGTTTAGTAGAAAGAAAATTCAATTCAGCCTTCAAGCAATAAAGGGTTCAACTAGTTTTTTAAGAGGAACAAAAGGTTGAAGTCAATTCAGCAAGTTCTCTCCTTAATCAGATAAGTTTCACCTTATGTTTCATATTATGAAGGATTAAATTCAAGCTTTTGATAATCACAAAGTTGTTTTTACTCAAGCATAATTAAATCCGTTTTTTCTCTTCATATTGAATGGCGAAAATCCCTTTTTGTCATGCGTATGAGTTTCTTTCATTCCTTGTTTGTTTGATTTAATTTTTATGCAAAAAATTCTTCCTTTGGAATTCTAAAAGTCCTCTTGAAGCTCTCCTTGAGTTTTGGTCTTTGGAGTGGTTGCTCAATTAAATTGTTAAAACCCTAAGTTAGTGTTTGAAAAATAGTTTTGGAAAATAATCACTAGTTCTAGTCTATTTATGGTTGCGTTCTTATTAGCACCTAGTTTTTTTTCCTTTTTTAACCACCATTGGTTATTGAGTGAATCGAATCTCAAACAACAAAAACAAATTCGAAAAAGGGGTCATGCTTGTGTGATCAATTGGTTGGTTTCCTTATTTGTTACTTGCTGAATTTGATCACTTGACATAGTTTTGTATTCCGTAGGTTCAACTATTTATTAGTTTTGATAACTTCTTGTCCTCTTTCCTCCTAAGTTAACCTAAAGGTGCTGGTATTCTGGGATTTTTTTTTGTAAGTCATAATGTCTGAGTTGTCAAATATTTTCTCTTCCTCTACATATGCTGATTTTAGCAAAGGTGATCCCTTGAGGATTACTATAATTCCCCTTAAAGGCTTGAGTAATTACTTGTCTTGGTTCCAATGTGTGAAACATTTTCTGGTTACTAGCGACCTTGTTGAGCATATAACTTAGCCACCTATGCATGTGAATCAACCCTCTTACCATAAGTGGTTGAGGGAAGACACTAGTTATTAACCGGTTTATTAATAGTAAGGAGGAACATGTGGTAAACAATGTGGTGCACCTAGAGAAAACCAAAATAATCTGAGACACATGTTTTAAATTATATTCTACCCTTGACAGTCTATAAAAGATTTATGATATTTTTTAAGAGATGTGCAATACAAAGTGTAAAGACAGTCTTCATGAGTACTTTGCCAGATTCAGAGGGTTACTACAAGAGTGAAAGGTTACACAACCATATGCACTTGATGTTGCCTCACATGAAAAACAAAGAGAAGACCTGGTCTCAACTATATGTCTTGCTAATCTACCACCCTAGTTGGATGTTGCCAAGTCACAGGTACTTAGCTCTAGTGCAAAACCTTCTTGTAATGATATATGTGCAACTATGCTACGAATTCCAGTTAAGGAGTCCAACAGTCAACCAAAACAAGTGGAAAACTCAGCTATATTCTCCCAAGGGAGATAGAACAATGGTTCCGATAGAGATAAAGGAAGAGGTGGAAGTGGGAATGCCCCTACCTCTAACACTGGTGGTTTGCAAAGGAAGTATACCTTTTATGGGTTCAACAACCATCTAGTTGAAAGTTGTTAGAACCTACATGACAAACCACCTCACTTCAAGGTCAATCAAGCATCAACCCCTACTACATCTACCAACAGTGAAGCACCCTCAAAGTCCTCTTGGGAAATATTAACTCTATCAAAAGAGGATCATGAATTGTTTCATAAGTTTAAAAGTATGTTGGTTGCTCCCCAAAGCAACACAACTGCTACAATTGCTATTATTGGTATGTATTTCTTTCTCTCATGCTCTAGCAATTCACCTTGGATCACTGATTTTGGAGCCTTTGAGTACCTCACAGGTAGAATTAAAAATTTGTCCTTTGTGATACTATGCACTTTAGATTGTTTTGTCTTTATTGAAGATGGATAAAAAAAAGTAGGATTCAGGGTACTGGTTCATCCACCATTTCACCATCGTTTTCACTTTTAATGTTTTGTTTGTCCCTCCATTTCCATTGAGTCTTGTGTCATTGATTCAATTGACCGAAAGACTAAATTGTTTGATTACCTTTTTCCATCTCATTGTGTGTTTTAGGACATCAAAACAAAACAGGTGGTTGGTAGCAGCCATGAGAGGGGCCTTTACTATATGGACCCTACTACAGATGTAGCAGCAAACACAATAGAAGTGGTTTCCAAAAGGCATAAAAATCTTGGACATCTCTCATTAGCAAATTTAAAAAGTTTAGTCCCTTCCCTTAATTCGGCTTCATAGTTGTCATGTGAATTTTGAGTTTGGAAAACACCACAGATTGATATTTAAGCCAGGCAAAATAATATTGTTTCTAGTCCTTTTACTTTAATTCATTCAGATGTATGGGGACTTATTAATGTCCCAAATATATCTCAATCTAAGTATGTTTTATATTTGTGGAAGATTACTCAAGAGTTACATGGTTATATTTGACAAAGGATAGGGCTAATGTATTTCCTATTTTCACCTCCTTTTGTACTATGGTGGAAAATTAGTTAAAAACCAAGGTTAAATTATTATTTTTTTGTCTGATAAAGCAAAAGAGTATTTTCTTCTACCTTTAATTTTTTTTTGCAAGGAAGAAGAGATCATTCATCAATCATCCAATGTTTATACACCTCAACATAATGGTGTATCCAAAAGAAAACATCGCCATCTTGTAAAAATTGGTCGAACTATTATATTGTCTATAAATATTCCCAAATTTATTGGCCTTATGCAGTCCTCATTGCTTTTTTTTTATTAACCGTAGGCTCTCTAGTGTGCTCAAATGTGTTACCTCCTTATCCAAATTGTTTCTTGATTCAATTGCCTTCCCATTGGCACCAAAGGTATTTGAGTGTACACCTTTTGTTCTTCACTCTGGGTATCCCCAGGGTAAATTCCTTCCTCGGGCTATTAAGTTTTCTTGGAGTATTCCAAAGATAAAAAAACATTATGTGTGTTACCCTCCATCTTTGAAGAAAATGTTTATCTCAGCCAAAGTTTTTTTTTTTTTAGCATCAACTTATTTTTCATCTAGCTCTCCTCCTGCTTTCTAATCATTTACAATGATGCCGAATCCACTTATTCCAGTGGATTATGATTTTCAGACCGTGGACCAGCCTTCTAAAGACCTTTCTCTCTATACCCACTGATCAGTCACTTGTGGAGTCTTCAAATGATCCTGAGGTATGTTCTCCTCATTCACCTCTAGTAGTTTATGGACCACCTTATGAAACTAGGCTCATTGCTCTTCGTAAAAAGCCCCATTCCATTGATGTTAGACCTCCATCCACTTCACACTCTATCTCTCATTATGTTTCCACTCACTATTTGTCTCCGAATTGTGTCTCTTTTTTGCCTGTAGTGTCTTCTTCCACCATTACTACCTGTTATGATGAGGTTTTCTCTTATTCGAGGTGGAAATCTGCCATGGATGAAGAGATTCAAGCTACGTACCACAATTCCACATGGCATTTGGTCACTTTTTGCTAAGAAAAAAGGCAGTTGGACGCAAATAGGTCTTCTCCCTAAAGTATAATCCATATGGTTCTATTGCTAGATACGAGGCTCGATTGGTTGCTAAAAAGTTATACCAATCTTACAATGTTGATTATGATTAAATATTTTCTCCTGTTGCCAAGATGAA
This sequence comes from Aristolochia californica, assembly GCF_029961685.1. NCBI lineage: Eukaryota > Viridiplantae > Streptophyta > Magnoliopsida > Piperales > Aristolochiaceae > Aristolochia > Aristolochia californica. Next base: position 10,461,201 of record NW_027181992.1, on the reverse strand, counting down.
CTCAGTTAATGTTCTTATTTCTCTAGTAGTCAATTTTAAATGGGAGTTACATTAGTTAAATGTCTAGAATATTTTCTTGAATGGTATACTCTATGAGGAAGTCTACATGTACCCACCACCTAGTTATGTGGTTGAAGGGGAAAAAATAAGTTGGTTGAATAAAACAATATATGGGTTGAAATAGTCTTTGTGGGCTTGGTTTGATAAATTTACTACTATGGTTACAAAACTTGAGTTCAAGAGGTGTTAAAGTGATCACTTGGTGTTTACTGGAAATTCCACTAAGGGCAACATTCTAATGACAGTATATGTGGATGATATTGTTATTACGGGTAGTGACCTTAGTGGCATTCAATAGGTAAATCAAGACCTTAATAAGGAGTTCCAAATCAAGGACCTTAGGCTTCTCAAGTACTTTCTTGGGATTGAAGCTCTTTAATCCAAACATAGTATAATCCTATCACAAAAAAAGCACATACTTGATTTGTTGAAGGAGACCGAAATGCTTGGATGCAAGTCTACAAACACACCTATGGTACATAATGTTTTGTATACAAGAACTGGTAGTGATGTTGATGTTGGTCGATTTCAATGGTTATAATAAAGAAAATAAGCATAATCAGATTACAATTAAATTACCCTTATCACAATTACACCCAAAATCTAACTCTTAGAGATAAATCCTAGAATGATTAAACAACTAAGCATAAAAAGAAGACTGAAATAACTAAAACTTCTTTTAATTGAGAGACATCTATGAGACTTACTCCCATGAGACTCTAGTAAGATTCGTTAATATGAATTATCGTTCTATGAGACTTCTTTTTGTAAGAGTCATGTAAAACTTTTCCATGCTTGCTCTTCAATAAGGACGAGTTTAATCCATTCAAGTTGACATACTACAAGCTCTAATCAAGTCAATCTAACAACTTGTACTGTCCAAGTTTAAATCTATGTTTAGGGTTTAGGGATTCTTTTTGTAAGAAGCATATAAGACTTTTTCATACTTGCTCTTCAACACAGATGAATTTCATCCATTCAAGTTGACATGCTACAAACTCTAATCAAATCAATCTAATAACTTGTATTGTCCAAGTTTAAATCCAAGTTGATTTATTGGTACTTAAAAAATAAATTTTCCAACATGCTACAAGTTCTAATCAAGTCAATCTAATAACTTGTATTGTCCATGTCTAAATCCATGTTGATTGGTTGGCCTTTAAAAAATATTTTTTCTAATATTTCCTTATAAATTAAACCAATAATCACTCATTTTAAATTTTTGACAATTTAGGAGGACACTAGTAAGACTTCAAAATATTAAAAAAAAACACCTGTAACATTTCCAACCAAAGGCACTACTACTAAATATCACACTCACTCAAAGAAGGTGAAAATTATCAAGAAGCCTCACATTAGAATGGCTGAGGGATAGATTTGAAGCATGTTTTAAGAAATTCAAACCCACCTCACAATCCACCCAGCAGCCTCATCCCACCCTCATCTATTAGTGTCACTCCTCAATCCTAATTGATCTGCTCTTTCTCTTTTGCATCTCATCTTTCCAAACATGAAGTCCTAAAGAAACAACTCAAAAGATATGCAACTTTCACAACAACGAGTGACAAGTAGTAACCCTTGCCTCAGCCTCCTCTGGACAACAGATTCATGATTCTATTCACATGAAACCTAAATGAAGAATCAAGTGTCTCCACATGATGGTTACATAATTTGGTTTCAGACACAAAATTACTCACGGCTACGGATAATCAGTCCCTCAAATACAGCATATAAGTCCTTGTTGTCAGGACCAAAAATATCTTCAGCCTTTCGTAATGTTTCCTGTGACAATCTCAACAAACCTTCCAGGTTAGATGATGCATAACAAAAGAAAAGAATAAAAGAACAAATATTTGAACGAACATACCTCTTTTGTTTGCTTATGTGAATTCAAGTCCTTAACGTTGGATAAAAATGCCCCAAACTGTTCATAAGACAACCGACTCCTACATAGAATGAAGAAATTGGTTAACTGACTCTTCTTAAGACTTATCAAACTACATAAAATGCAGCTCAAATACTGGCTGAAACGGAGGAATGACTAAAAGATGAAACAGGTTAATGGTGCCATTACATACCTAGCTTGGCGAAAGAATTCTTTTCCATCAACTCTGCTTCGCCCTAAAAACGAAGAAGAGAAATATGATACAAATAGATGGATTGGGAACTAAGATTAACTCCACTGTTTTTCAGCCATACTTATATTCAAAACTGAAACATAACTAAATAAAATTATGCCGTAAAAAATAATCTTGAGGACATGAAGTTCATATTCTCCCCTAAAGAGCTTGGTGTTTTCATTGAATGCTGCAAGATGAATTCGACCAAACAAACATAAATGAGGTCAGCTGTTGCTTGCAAGCAATATAAAGCAAAATGATTTGCCCTGTCTCTTCAAAGGCAACAAAATAAAGTACCTGGTTACCAAATATACAAACTCCTATCACTCTACAGTGCCAATTTATTATTGGCTTTTATCAATTATATTGTCCATCAGAAGCTTCGGGAGCTAACCTGGTTGGGATCCTGTTTCAAGGGAACCTGACATTGAACTGTGACTTGATGACAGAGAAGAAAGTATTGACGCTCTCTCATCAATGCTTCTGGTAGATGAGAAGGAGATGGAATGCCGTCGGGGTGATGCAGACTTCGATGATCTTGTGGGTGATACAGGTGTAGAAAACCTATGTGGGGAATCTGGAGGAGTAATCTTTGGTGTGCTACTCTGAGATGCTAATACGAATCCATGTGATATGCCAGGTCTATAAGCTGTCACGGAAATGACATCAAGAGAAAGTGAGAAGACAGACATGGTAAATGAATTTCCAAGATCAAGACAGATGTACTTCTCTTAAGAGGATCTAACCCTGGAAAATGAAACCACATCCATGCAAATAATCCAGGCCCACAACTTAATGAACTTCACTATACAAATTCACGGTCCAAATATCTCACTAGATACTTTGATATGCACATTGATGTAGAAGTATGTAGCTTCTATACATATTTCTACATGAAACCAATCACTAATTTTTCAACGAGGGCATTCAACGTACCATCCATCTCAATTGAACCTCCATCTTGCGAGAACGAGCTTGTGGTTTCTGAGAATTGTCTATGGGCTGAAGAAGTCCTCAAAGAAGGAAATGTTGCACCATCTTCTGAAGTAGAAAATAAAATTTCCTCGACAGTGATAAAAAATGACTACTTTTTTATATCCTGTTATGTAAGTTCTATATAATAAATGATAGGAAATTAATCTTTTGATATGCAGAAGGTTTAAGCCTTACCCCCAAGTAGTGATCCAGATGGACTTTGTATTTGCTTCGCTGCAACAGGTGGAGCACCTGATTGCTGTAAAAAAGAACAATGACATTAGTGTTGCTTAGTTTTCACGCTGACTGGAATAGCAAGGCAGTAGCTTCAGCTGAAATTTGGAACCTTGTTGGAAGGGGTCCTCTCAAATTATAAACAGTAACGGATTTGGAAAGCAAATACTTACAGAGCTCTCATCTTCTTCTTGAAGTGACTGCATGAGAGTTTTCTTGAAGATTTCCAGCTGAAACAATAAGTCAATTGCATCACATTAGAGAACTTAAAAAATTTAAATCAACCAGACAAATAGATATCCCCAGTACTTGGCCTTTGCTGGAAAGAGGACATTAAAAGTTAGTTAGAGCTGCACTATTGAGCAGAAGTAATTCATTAAGCAAATCTAGCTCAAACATGAAAAAGGCTCTCGTAGTTACAAGATAGATTAGAGTTGATTCTCCAAGGCATTCGTATGAGGGAACCTCATTGTTTATGAAAAAAAAAATGAGAATGGAGCTAGTTTGGCAGCTAAAGCTACCAACACCCAGAAGAAAAGAAAGTTCAATAGCTGCTATTCTAGAATCTTCCACGAGTGGTAAAGCAAGTAAAAGGTCAAGCTGATTTAAACATCGACCATGAGGAAAGAAAACTTATTTTCAGCAATCCAACAGAAGCATAAGTGAGAGATGTTCTCAAATAATAGGAAAAATTAAACTAAAACATGCAAAGTTGCATTCTTTTTCTTTTGTACGAAAATGAGACGATAGGATCCATTAAGAAAAAAGTCCCGAGGGGGAGAGGTACAAAAGCATAAAATATGTAAAGATAGCACCCGATAATCTATCATAGTATTCTTCCGGGGACTCCTATCTGCTGGTTAAGGTTAAAACCTGAAGTGCCGCTATGCTGTCCGATTTTGTAGTGATACTAATCTTCAAAAATAAGATAAGAATTTCATGGAATTGAGTTGGAAGAATTTTCAGCTTTTGAAGTTGATTATAATCCGTATAAAACTAAACGGGGAAACGCTTAATGCCTTTGCAATTTTCCAAAACGGGAAATTGTAAAAGCTGATACCTTAGAAAGTTGATTATAATCCGTCTAAAACTAAACGGGGAAACGCTTAATGCCTTTGCAATTTTCCAAAACGGAAAATTGTAAAAGCTGATACCTTAGAAACATCTCGCTGGAGCTTCTTTACTGTACTAGATAAAGACGCGTTCTCCTGCAGTAAATTCTCCTGCACAACCCATACATCAGAGACAAATTAGAATCCAGGAAACGGAACCGAGAAGAGCATCGAAACGGATCGTGAACTGCTCCGGACCTTTTCTTCGTCTAGTCTTGCTAATTTGTCGGACGCCTCAGCGAGTGAGGAATCGAGAGCTTCAATCTGCTGCCGCAGGTCCTCAATTAATCCGTCCTTCTCATGGACTCGTTGCAGCAGCAGCGATACCTCAGACTCGAGCTTGGAGACGCGTGTCGCCAGGGCTATGGAGGTGATTTTGCGGGCGATGTCGAGTTGCTCGTAGGGGTCAGAGGGAAGAACCGCCAGCATCTCCTCGGGTAGATCGAAGTCCGGAGTCTGACTCGCCGTATGTTTCGCAAGCATTTTCGGCTCCAATTTTTCGCCTCAGTGTCTTTCCTTTTTCCGTTTTTCTTATTCAATTAGTAGAATGCAGAATATTAGTACAGAAAAGATAGAGAGATTGAGAGGATGGAGGAACGAGGAAGTCTGCGGCAGGGAATGGATGGAATTGGATAGTTCACAATTCACCAGTGAACGAACAGAAACAAATAAAAATTTTCTTGTTTTATCGGATACGGAAGGGGAAAGACAAAAAAGAGAAAGGTTCCAATCTTGCTAAAGGAGAAACAGCTAGCTCTAAGCACTATGATAATTCAAATAATTTGGTCAATATCCAAGCCTATAATTTGTTTTTATATGTTCTATTGTACATTTCTTGAAAAATGTCATAAATCTTTTGAAGACTATCAGAAGTAGAATATAATACAAAATATGTGTCTCCCATTACTTTCGTTATCTCTTAGTGTACCACATTATAAATCACGAGTTTTTTTGTACTATTATCGGCCAATTGATAACTAGGGTATCTTTCCTTCACCATTTTTGTGGTAATAGGGTTCATCTATATGCAATGGTGGCTAAGTTATATGCCCAAAAAAGTATCTAGTTTCACATATTGGGACCAAGACAAATAATGTTTCAATCATTTTAGTGGAATTGTGGTAATCTCTAAAGGATGATCTTTGCTGAAATCAACAAATTTAGAAGATGAATAAGTGTTAAAAAATTCGGACATGATGACTATACAATTTTTTTTTTTTTTTTGAAAACCAGTTCTCTTGAATGAGCTTTTGAAGGAAGAGGACAAGATTGAATTAAAACAACAAATATTTGATGTTATGGAAAGCAAACCTTAGCACTAACAACACATTGAATTCAACAATCAAGCAAGGAGAAGAAAGCGAACGTTCATGGTTCTTTTTTTTTTTTTTTTTTTTTTTTGCTTCTCCTTGTAGAGTTTAAGACAAAACTCTAATCAGCCAATAACCAATGTTAATTAGCCAAGGAAAAAGCAAAATAATTACTAGTATGGAAGTAATCCTGAACACAATTGAACTATAGATTACTTTCCAAAACAACTTTTCAAACCTTAAATTAGGGTTTCTCTGATACCAATTAAAGGTCCATGTGACTTTTCAAAAGAGGGGTGAATTGAAAATATCAAATTAAAACTAATATTTTTATGTAATTAAAAAACAAGCATAAATACAATTCAATGTTGATATTCAGGACTCTATGGATTTAGCTCATGGAGAAAAAGAAAGACAACATGATGGAAAAAATAAGAGAAGAAAGAGGTTATGGACTTGTGTCCTAACCCTCCTCCTGAGGCTCGATTTATAGATGAATAAGATTATAATATTACAATAATACCTCTAAAACTAAAACTAATTACATCGATGTCATCTTTATGAGATAATTTTTTATTTACCATCATGTCATCACTGTGTGGGCTTATGGGCCTCTCCTTAGTCTATGGGTTTGAGCTCATCTTCCACCTCTCTTGGATGTGTGGGCATTCCTTTACTATTTTAACCCCTAACTATCCAGTTACACCTACAACAATTTCATCCTTCGTTACACTAGTTCTATCTAAGTAGCCTAACCATTTGTCCCCATTATTTAGTTCAAATTCTAGTAGACCTATACCCCTAGTTAGTGTCTCAAGCCACTTGTGTCAAGTCCACTCACTACAAGAAAATTGACTTTTCTTGGTGAAATTATTCTCGTAAGAAAAAACCTTATTTCTCGACAAAAATCAAGTTCACCGAAAAACTATGCACTTTTCCTAGATAAATTAATTTTGATGAGAATAATATACGTATCTTGGTGAAAATTGAATTTTTTCGAGAAAAAAATTCCCACTAAATAGCTGGAACCACATATTCTCGACATAATTAAAAATCTCCAAGAAATATATACACTTCTTAGCGAAATAATTTTGCAAAGAATAAGTATGAAATTATTTAAAAAAATAGACTTATTCTTGGCAAAATTAAAAATAATTTTGATGAGAAAAAGTAACGATTTTTTAAATAAAATAAAATAGTGACTTTTCTCAATTAAATTAAAAATCAATGAGAAGAGTTATATTTTTTGGTAAAATATTTTTCAAAATAATTATGGAAATTTTAGAAAAAGTAACTTTTTCAAAAGGAAATTAGAAATCGTCAAGAAATGTATATATTTTTTAGTGAAATATTTCCGTAGAGAATAAGTATATTAAATGAAAAGGAAACAAAATAGTGATTTATTCTGAACGAAATTAAAAATACAAAGAAATACATAAATTTCTTGATGAAATTATTTTGCCAAGAATAAATATGAATTTAAAAAAAAACTAAAACAAAATAGTGACTTATTTTTTTTGAAAAATTAAAAAATCACCAAGAAATATATACTTTCTTTATGAAATATTTTCGTAAAGAAAAGTATGTAAAGTTTTTGAAAATTAAAAAAATTAGTAAATTTTCCAAGTAAAACTAAAATTTGCCAAGAAATGTACATATTTCTCAGTGAAATAATTTCACTGAGGATAAGAATATTTTTTTATAAAAACTAAAACAAAGTAGAGTTTGACTTATGCCCAGAAAAAATAAAGAATCACTAAAGCATGTATATATTTCTCAGTGAAATAATTTTGCTGAAAATAAATATAGAAAATTAAAAAAGCTAAAAAATATTTATTCTCAATGAAACTAAAAATTTGTCAATATTTAAATTTTTTGGTGAAATTATTTTTCCAATAATAAATATGAAAAAATTAAAATAAAAAAATAAATAGTGACTTAGTCTTGATGAAATTAAAAATCAATGAAAAATAATTTTGCCTAGAATAAGACAAGAAATTTTTGAAAAACTAAAGCAAAATAGGGACATATTCTCGATGAAATTAAAAATTGATGAGAAATGTATATATTTCTTTGCTAAATAATTTTCCCAAGAATAATTATGGAAAATTTTAAAATTAAAAAAAATAGTGATTTATTGTTGGTGAAGTTTAAAATTTATTTCTTGGTGAAATTATAATTCTAAAACTAAGTATGAAAAACTTGTTAGAAGATGGGCTTAAACCCACACGACCAAAGAAAGCCCACATGTCCAACAGAGGTGGCATAATAGTAAATAAGAAGTCATCTCATAAAGATGGTACTTATGTAATTAGTTTAAGTTTCTTGTCTCTTCTGTACTCTTATAGGGTGAAGAGCATAATTGTAATAGTGGACCTATATTCATTTATAAATAGAGCTTCAGGGGGAGGGTTAGGACACAAGTCCATAACCTCATTCTTCCTCCTATTTTCTCCCCAACATGCCTTCTCTCCTTTTCTCTATGGCATAATCCATGGAGTCCTGAAAATCAACATTGGTTCTTCGTCTTCAGAACTTGCTCACCGCTGCTCGTCGTTGTCGTCTCATTATTACGTCATTACGATTGTTATTACATTGTTGTTGTTGGAGAAGACAACATCGAAAATTCTACTTCACCACTGAATTTTACCAGCTCTATGGGAACTAATCTTGGTTATTATTTTTTGGAAACTAATTTGCTCCTGTTGGATTTAATCTTGGTATTTTATCATCCATCTCATTATAGGCGATCGAAAATCTCTTTTGAAAAGTAATCCGAGATCGCGTTGTTGTTTTTCAGAAAGTTCCTTCACTTGATGTTGCTTCTTCGAGATATTAGGGCTATTAATCTTGAAGATATCTCCTCATTTGCTTATTGATTGGTGTCTTTCCAGTATTGCTACTTTTTGGTATCTTTCCAAGTTGACTCTGAATCATATTTTTTCGATAATCTCTCCAGTAATTAGACAATATTTTTGAGTTAAGTTGTTGTTAATCCTCTCTCTATTGGATTCATTTATTTCAGAAAGTTTCCTTTGTTGTTTTTCTTTGCCGCTGCTTCTCCGGGATCTCTGGTTATCTCGTTGTATCTCTAATGGTTTTGTTGTGGCATTGGCATTGCGAGGAAGACAAAGATATTGTTTTGTTATTGAGCTTCACTAGCTCTATTTTAATTGAGTCATCATACCAAAATCGGTCGAGTTAACCCAACGAACTAGCAACCAAAGCGTTGCTTCCTTTGTTATGCCCAGTTAACACGGATCAACTCGGACTTGAGTCAGCCTGACTTAATTCAGCCACCATATTATTTGTTGTTCTACTGGATCAACTCGGTCCGGGTCAGCCTAACTTGGCTATCTCAACTCGGTCCCCTAACTAGGCGTGACTCATTTATTGATCCGGATTATTATCTTGGATTCGACAACTTATTACTCAGTTATTTATTCAAGGATGGACTCCTTGCGGGTTATTTCTTGTGTCCTTATTACTCTTAAGGACTCTCATAATTTGGGCCCATACCCATATCCGTTACTGCTATTGTGTCTCTTTGATTGAGGCATTATTATTGAAGAAGGACTTTTTGGCAGTTGACTGTTATCAACATTAGTTATTCTGATGAAGAAAGCACATGGTAGCCCCTGGCATATTATCTTCTGGTGATTCCCCCTTACCCTCTTATTACTTGTTAAAATCATTTATGAGCAATGCCTATAAACCCATTGCCTACAAAGTATAGGAGTGTGCCCAACATCCAGCTTGAGTCAATTCTATTTTTCACCCAAGATGTGTTTTTTTTAGGTACATTTAGAAAATGAGTAGCCTTTTTGTTGTGCCCCACAATTGGGCTACTTTTCTGTCTAAAATCAAGGAGAGAGTGTTTAACATTATGACCATTTTGACTGGAGTATGGAGCTTTGTCATATGGCTAGGAGTAATTTTTCTTTTCTCGTCATTATATTGTGCATGTTGGGTTTCTTGGAAAGAACAAATAGATCACCAACTTGAGGGGAGTGTTGGAAGATATGATGTAATTGAGATGGATTGACATTTTTATACGAGAAGATTTTATCCACTATTTGCAACAAGATGGGTGTTTTTTATGTTCTCTCACCCCCAGCTTGAGGGGGAGTGTTAGAAGATGGGCTCAATCCCACACGACTACGACCCACACATCCAAAAGAGGTGTGTTAGAAGATGAGCTTAAGCCCACACAACCAAGGAAAACCCACACATCCAAAAGAGGTGTGTTAGAAGACGAGCTTAAGCCCACACAACCAAGGAAAGCCCACATGTCCAAGAGAGGTGGCATAATGGTGAATGAGAAGTCATCTCATAACGATGACATTGATATAATTAGTTTTAAGTTTCTTGTTTCTTCTTCACTCCTCTAGGCTGAAAGGCATAATTATAATATTGGACCTTTATTCATTTATAAATAGAGCTTCAGAGTGATGGTTAGGATACAAGTCCATAACCTCATTCTTCCATATCCTCTTTAGTGATTATTCTCACTATTTTGTTTGAAATCATTTGAGTTTTTGATTCTTGATTTATCACCTATGTTTTTTAATTTTTGAGAGTTTGTGTTTGATTGAGTTCTTATCCTTGGGACACCTTGAAGGAGGAGATAGTTACAACAATTTTTTTTTCAAGTTGGGATCATTGCCATTACCTCCCAACTGGAGGGGGAGAATTAAAGGGGAAGGAAGAATGATGGGGTCGGTGACAGAATCTACCATGAATGACTCCACAAGCTAAATCAAGTCATGTCACATTCATTACTTTATTGATGTTATGTATGTCCTCTTCGTATTTTCTTTACGTGTAAGAATTCACATTGGAAGTTGAGTGTTGCAGTGGTAGCGCCTTCTTTTGAATTCCACGTTTAAAAAGAAGAAGAAGTATAATCCACAGTAAAGAATTCCACGTGTTGTGGTAATCAAATTATATGTGACTAGAATATCCAAGGGGGAGAATAAGATGAGAACAAGATGAAGACTACAAGCAAGATGTGAACAAGACAAGATGAATAAAAGAAAGACAATCAATTTTTTTTCAAGCATACAAGTTTCTTGACCAAGATTATTTACAAAATGGAAGTACAAACACCAGCTTGAGGGGGGTGTTAAAAGACACCCACATGTGTAGGGGTAGCATGACTAGTAAATAAGAAGAACTTCCATAAATATGACATATAATTATAATTATGCAAGTTGTTGGATGTCCTTTTATGTATTTTTCCTTTTGAAGCATGAAACCCTAAGGGCATTATAGTTATTGTAAACCCCTTCCCACAACCATAAATATAACCTTAAGGTATGGGGTAGAGTATTCAAGCATTTTCCTCTTGGCTCAAATTCGTCTATACACCTCTCTATCTTTGCCTCTTCTTTCTCTCCCTTGGTTTCTTCTCTCCTCTCTTCCAAGAGTTAGAGTTCCTCTCTTCTCTCCTTCTCTTGAGATCTCTTGTGTTTGTGTGTTCCTCCTAGGAATCAACATCCTCCATGGACACTCCTAATTTTGATAATGCTACAACCTTATTCTTTTTTATTTTTCAAATTGCTTTATAAAGGCTAGAAAAGCAACATCCTTATGTACTAGGAAATCTACCCATTTGAATCTAGAATAATCATCTACAACCACTAAGGTGAGACACTTTCCATTTAAGCTTAGGGTTCAAGTAGTTCCAACTGAATCCATGTGGATTAGTTGAAGACTTCAAGAGGTGGAAACTACATTCTTAGCCATGAAAGCACTTTTTTGTTGCTTTCCAAGTTGACAAGCACACAAGGTTTCTTATAAATTTTTGGTTTGGTAGTCCTCTCACTAGATTTTTCTTCACTAATTTGTTCAAGATATCTATTCCTATGTCACCTAGCCTCATATGCCATAACCAAGATTCATCAAAATTTTCACCCAAAAAGATGGCACTAGTTGAGGGTAAGTCAATTATGTTCACAAGATAGAAACTTCTATTTCTATGTCCCTCTAGAACTAGTTCATCATTCTCATTCTTTATTAAGCATGTGTCCTTTGTCACAAAATTGATGCATGATAAGTAAATCATGCATCAATCCTTCAACATAATAGACACAAAATATGAAAGAGTTGGAGGTACCTATTTTGTCAAGTCCTTTGATGGTACCTTTGCTATAGTCTCCAAAAGTTACAAGAGCATCGCCTTTTGGTTTGAATTCAATAAACTTTTTTTTATGATCGGTCATGTGCCTCAAGCACCCGCTATTTAAGATCCATAATTATTTGGGTGCTTTGGCTCAAAGACATACCTACATAAAAAAAAAAAAAAAAGATCAACCCTTAGAAACCTCATTCAGGTTGGGTTCCTTTGGGAAAATATTTGAACCACTAGGTGATTTGGGCATCCAAACTTGTTTATCATGGTTTTGTGGGTTACCACAACCCTATTGGTTGTTTTGGGTAGTCAGCTTTATTTGATTGCCAATTAAAATTTGATTTGGAAAATATGGGCAAAATGTTCCAACTCATTACAATAGTAGCAGCTAATGTGAGGAATGAGAGTGAGCTTCATGTTTTGCCATTTCTTGTTCTTGTCAACTTTCCTCCTAAGTGTGTTCTTTTGTGATAGAGTTTTGAATTGTTCTTCTAGCTCAATACTCTTCTTCTCGTAAACTAGTATGTCACAAGAGAGTTTATCTATCACACTATTTTTTCTTGAGGCGTTAGACACATGGCTTTCATTTTCTTCTTTCAAGGAAACAATCTCACTCTTGATCTTTTCAATCCCACGTTTTTTAGCATTACATTTTTATTTGTATTTATCTAGACTATGAGTTGATTTTTTCTAAAAGAAGTTCAAGCTCATTTTCATAGTCAAAGTCACTTACCTCTTCCAAAGTAGTGGAGTCATCATCCTTAATGGCCATGAGACCTATGCCACTCTCTTCTTCCTCGGAATGGTTGGACTCTTCTTCCTCGGAATGGTTGGAGTCTTCTTCCATTGCATCCCAAACTAAGGTCAATACCTTCTTCTTCTTATTCTTTGGATCTTTGTCTGTGGATGGGGCTCTACCTTTTAAATTTGGGCAATTTGTTTCTACTATGCCCTAGTTTCCCACACTCATAACAACCATTTTTTTTTAAGAATGATTTATCATTTTGATTACTGAATTGAACTCTTCTAAAAAATTTCTTCTTTCTATACATCTTTTGAAGATGCCTAGTGATAAAGCCCATCTCACTGGAGCTTTCTTAATTAGTGTCATTATTCACACTAGATTTAGCCTTAAGAGCAAGAGTATTCCTCTAAGGTAGCTCTTCCTCTTTTTCTTTGGGTTCCTTCTCATATGCTAGGAGGCTCCCAAGTAGCTCTTTCGATCTCATTGTTCTAAAATTAGCATTCTCTTGAATGGTTGTCTTCCTAACGCCCAATGACTTTAAAAGTGTTTCAAGAAGCTTGTCATATTGGATGTACAAAGGAAATTTCCTCTCCTAGAATGTTCAATTCCTTTATGATATGAGTAAAGCTAGAGTTCAATCGGGTATTGATTCTCCCATTTTTATTTTGAATTCATCATATTGGCTATCAATAAACTAATTCTGGAGTCTATGGCTTTAGTGTTCCCTTTGTGGGTTGTTTCAAGTTTATTCCATATTTTTTTCGATATTGTACGTAGAGACCCGATTGAACCATTCTGACCTAAGGCACATAACAATAAGTTAATTGCTTTATTGTTTGTTTGGAGTTGCTCTTTATCTTCCCTAGTTAACTCATTAAACTTCTAGGTGACAAGATGACCCTCTTCTAATTTTTGTGGCTCAAATAGGTCATTCTTGGCCATATGCCAAATGTCCCAATCCATGGAGTAGAGGAAGAATTTCATTTTTACCTTCCAATATTTATAATTTACACCATTAAATAATGGGGGGAGGGGGTGGCAATTTTCCGATTGTCCTTTGGGAATGAGCGATTTGTCCTGAGATGCCATGAAATCAAATATTTAAAATCAAGTAAGAAGTTGATTGAAAATACATAAAAGCCTACTTTGATACCAACTGTTGGCCCATGTGGCTTCTCAAGACGGGAGTGAATTAAGTTTTTGAAAATTTAAAATAAGTGCACTAAGTTGAAAATTGAAGTAAAAAGTAAATGATGCACACACCACAATTAATACAAGATGTTTTGTTATTGATGTCACCCTAGTGGTATTCACAATCCAACAACCCGAATTGCCACTAATTTAGCTCTATTAGTTGAAATTAACTAATTTGTTACTTAATATTAGTTACTCAACTTAGCCATTTAGTTATCAGTTATTTAATCACATTGTTTATTGAGTTATTCAACCATTAGTTACTTAATTACTATTAATCATTTAATAGCTTAATATAAGTCACTTTGTATAATTATTTAGTTATGAGTTATCAATTACTTAATTTGTCACTTAATCACTTTGTTCTTTATGTAAGTTGATTAGGTATGTGATTTTAGTTATTTAGTAACTAATTGGTCCGACAATTAAATAATTATTAGTTAAGTTATAAATTAATTGATTAAGTTTATCACATTGTGTTATTAGTTACTCAACTATTAGTAACTTTAAGAGTAATTAGTTAATTATTTAATTAGTTAGTCACTCTATTTGTTACGTAAGTCAATTAGTTTTATTACTTAATCATTTTGTTAGTCACTTAATTACTTGCTATATTAATTAATTAATTAATTACTAGTTAATAATTTAATTAATTAAAATTAATTTTTAAAAAATATTTATTTACTATTATTCTATTATTAATATTTTTTATTATATAATTTAATTAGTTAATTAATTTTTATTATTTAATTATTAATTAATAAGTTAATTAAAAATTAGTTAGTTAAGCTATAGATTACTTCATGGACTTAATCACATTGAGTAATTAGTTAATTAGCTATCAGTAATTTTAGAATTAATTATCTAATCATTTAAACGGTTAACTAGTTACATATCATTCTATTTATTATGTAACTAATTAATATAATCAATTACTATAATTATTTAAATAGCTGTCAGTAATTTTAAAATTAATTTGTTAATCATTTAATCAGTTAATTGGTTACTTAATCATTCTATTTATTATGTAACTAATTAATATAATAAATAATCACATTATTTATTTAGTTACCCGTCTAACAATTATAGTTACTTAATTACTAATTTACTAGTTCATCATATAATTTCTTAATTACTTAATATTCAATAAATAAAATTTATTATTATTTTATTAATATTTATAATTATTTTAAGCATAAATAATTTTTTAATTTTTCAATAATACAATTATTTGTATATTTTATTATTTTAATTTACATAAATTTATTTTAATTTTATTTATAATTTTGAGTTTATTACTTAAATTTATTTTTATTAATTTAATTAATTCTTATAATCAAAATTTTATTGATTTTATTTTCTATTTTAACAAAAAAATTATCAAAATTCTTGCGTCTTTGATTAGGTGAGAATTCTTTCCCACCCAATTGACCAAGGTGGGGATTTTTTCCTACCTGTGGTAATCAACTATTACATTAAAGCGGTTGCTTAGTTAATTAATCCAAAAATTGGAGTCAATTAACCATATGAAGTTCATGTGAGTAAGGTGTTTTGCTTAATATATTGACTTTAATTAAAATAAATATAGTAACTATATTATAAATATAATCTTTGTGTAACTCTTAATCATAGTATAAAAGGAAAAAAAATTGCATAAAATTGAAAATTTGGATAGTAACATTAACTAATATTTCAAGTTTTTTGATTAATATAAAATCAATTAATCTAATCGATTCATTTTTCTAAATTTAGTTAATATATAAGATTATTTTATCAAAATAGTTATTTTCATAAATATAGGTGACTAAATTTAATATTATCAACTCAAATAAGCCCTTATATTGATTATTTTCTAAAACATTATGAAAGTTTTCTTAAAAAAATTTAAATCATCGAGAAGTGCATGCATTTCTTGGTGATTTTCAATTTTTGGCAAGGAAAAACTTAAATCATCGAGAAGTGCCCTCTCTTCTTCTTTCTCTCTCTTATATGTTCATAAGCTGGAATTAAACAAAAACCAATCGACTTTGGTAAAAATAAAAAGACAAATTAATCATGAGATTTATGAAAGATTTTTTCTAAGTCCAAGCACACATGAGCTTGATGTCATACGAGGAACATGTTATTATAATTTTAGCAGTTCTTGCCCTATTTGCTTTGGTTGTGTCTAAAACTTTAGCTATTTAGATACGACTTACTCAATCATGGCATCGTGTAACATGAATGAGGGACAATTCACATTTTTCTTTAGTGATCAAACATGGACAATTAAAGGAATTAGTGACATTTGTTTTTTGAAAGTCAAGTAAGATTTTTATGTTTATAGATTTTGATATGGATTTCTTACAAAAATTTTAAAAGATAGTAATTAGTGAATTTAAAGGTTTCAAAAGGATTCAACCCGAAAGGGAATATAGAGGATTCAACCCTAGAATAGTGGAGTTAACCCCAGTAGGAAACAAAAAACAAACAATTCAAAGTCAAGGAAAAGATTCATCCTGTGAAAGAGCCATTGGAAAGAAAAGGAGTCAACCCTAGGCAAATCGACCCCATGCCACATATATGAAAACTTATGACTTTCCAAATGCCATAAGTTGTAGGTCTGTAACTTTTGTAAATGACCTACCAAAGTGTTCATGGCTAATGATTTTTGAATAAAGCTAGATTCAAGGTTAATGTTATGAAATGGCTGTTTTTTTCAACTGAAATTTTGTGCTATAAGTACCCCCAAGTCTTCTCTTGCCTAAACAAGCAATTGTGTGGACGATTTTTTAAAGCTATCTGTCATTCTTAGTGCCTCTAAAGCCTTTGAGTTTCAAAATTCAAGAATGAGGCATTTTTTCAAGGGCTTTCCTAAAAGAAACTCAATATTCCTATTTAATATTTTCATTACGACACTTCATTTTGTATTCAAGCTCTTATTGTGAATTTCAAAACTTCTTTTTTAGCTAGCCATTTGAATTAAATTTTGTCATCAATATTAAATTTTATCGACATATTGGTAGTTTCACCTAGATACATGGTGTATCTAAATTATACCTTTCAAGAGGCTTCTTTTGTGCTTGAAACTGTAAAACAAGTAACCCTTGCAAAAGTTGTAGAGGTTTCTATTGAGTCTAAGAGTTGTATAGAGGCTTCTTGGGAGTGAAGTGGCAATTTGAAATAGTAATTGTGAACCATTATAAAAAAAAAAAATTGGTTACATTTTAATTTAGTTATCATTATATTTTAATAAATAAGTAAATAATATTTAAGATAAATAATATTATTAAAATGTAAAATAAGTTATTTATATTATTAAATATTAAATATTTTAACATAATTTATAACTATTTAAATCTATAAAATATTCGATTTAAGTAATGTCTGGTTTTGTAAACTAGGGAGATATCGACTATGTCATTTAACATCAATTGTGACCAAAGGCAGAAATTTTTCTGTTAATTAGCTGGTTTTGGAGTAGTAACTAGATGAGGAGTTTCTTCGCGTCTAAGCTCTCATCAAAAAGAAAAATCCTAACCAGAGCAATGCTCTCGAATGAGTATCACGGAAGGAATTGAGTTCCTTCACAAGTAGATTAAGCTTTTTAAGAGATTGAATTCCGTAAAAAGTACCGCACTGCTTTCTTCAATCAAGATGTACACAAGTTAGGTTAGCAAGAAGATAAAAAAAGGAAGAAGAAGATAGCAGGAAGATGTGGATGGGAAGGTAGAATAAAGAATGAAAGGGAAAGCTGCGGAAGCTTTTTGGGAGTGGGAACTGTGAAAAGGTCAATACGGTAGGGTCTGGTTAATGATCATATCAGTTCAAATGTAGATCAATTTCCAGCTCCTGGATAGGCAGGTTTGAGCAGAATTCAGCCGCACCAATCATGGATCGGTCCATAAAAGTGATAGCAGGAAGAAACAAATGGTACTACTCTCATGAATGAATTTCTTACCCAGACTCAATGATTATTCCTTTGATCATTCAAGGGACAACCTGGAAGTCTGATATTTCCATCCAAGAAACACTTCTCCTGTTCTTATTTATATTATCGGAAGTTTTTCTTTTTATAATCTTTGAAGACAATACAGAAAAGAAAGATCCATTTAAAGCTAAGTATAGATTCAACTCAAGACACAGAGACGACAAGGACGCCGAATCGACTCTACGGCATTATCACTCTCATCCCATTTTCAGGTTTTTTTCTCTCTGCTTTAATTTCTCTCCTCTTCGCATACTAAACATAATTTTTTTTTCGCCTTGAGCATGAGAGAGAGAGAGAGAAGAAGAACAACCACACATGCTTCCAAGTGATTCAACCCAGAAAAGAAGTTTTTTAAGTGTTTTCTGTAGTCACGAAGGATACCCAGCAAACTCAGCCGCTTTTGCCTGTCACCTTCCTCTGTACAGCAAATCCAGCTCCTCCCTGTCCATACTCTTTTCATTAAACAAATTGACACGTCCTTAATTCCTTTAAAGAAAACACATTCGTCAACCACTTGATGCTGCCAACTCTCTTCTGCCCTTTCCGTTTCTACTAAAAAACAAAAAGACCAACCAGGCCATGGCCGGACAATTGCATTCCAGTTCATGCTGGTTCAGCTTCTTCACCACGGCATTCTAATGAAATTTCATCGTTCATTAAAACCATGAAGTTGACGTGGGTCAGGGGTCAGTCACCTGAAAACCCTAGAAATTTTGTTTTTGAATTATGGGCAACTGCATGCTAAACCTAATTTAGGATCAGAGGTGGTGAAATCTGTTTCTGAGATCAAAGTGATGAATGAAAGAAAGGAAACATCAGAGAAGGGCATAGATGGAAGGCGGGAATATGGGACGGAGAAAGAGAGGACCGTGATAAAATATTCGGATCAACGGCAAGTCATCAGCCTAAAATAATCAAGAGAGGCAGGAGTGCTTCAAAGGCCGTACCAGATTCTAGTTGCATGCATCGGAGAACTATTACGTTTTTTGGGTATTTAAAATAGAACAGTTGGTCATTTGTGCTAGTGTCACTACAACTATTTGTCAGATCAATGGTTTCTTCTTCATCTCCAACTAAAACCTAACTAAACTAATCCAAATCCTTCCACTGATAGCCCCAAAATCATCTCAAAATATCTTCAATGTGCTCTTTTTTCAGAAAAAGCCGAATCCGATCCATTTTCTGCATTAGCAATTTCTCTGCCATGTTCAGTATTGTTGACCGCAAGCTCCGGCGGTTGTCCTCGAGATTCCGGTGGCCGCTCCGCCGCTTCGTCAAGCCCAAGATCGTAATACGAACATTTGGTAGGCCAAAACCGAAGCCGCAACAGAAAGCAGAAGTCAGAAACCGAATGGAAGTCCCCTCTGCTGGGTCGAAACCCATTCGAATTGCTACTTTTAATGCCGCCATGTTTTCCATGGCGCTTGTGGTGCCCAAAGTCGATAGGCTCAGCTTTTCAGGTTATGAAGACGAAATCTATCAGGAGAACAAGCGAGAAATACAACAGCTGGATATCAGAGGCAAGTCTATGAATGATCGACCTAAGAGCATACTAAAGCAAGTTCCTGCGACATTTTCTCACAGTTCTGAGTTTGCGACTAAGCCGCAGAGTTTTGCAAAATCGAAGTTGCGGGTCTCCATCAATCTCCCCGATAATGAAATATCTATAGAACGGAATCAGAAGGGGAAATCGCCAACGAGAAGCGTGAGCTCTCCAGCCCATATTGCCTTGAATCACAGAGAAAGAGAGGGTTTAAGAAGTAACAGAACAATTCTTGAAGTTCTGAGAGAGGTGGATGCAGATATAGTAGGATTGCAAGACGTGAAAGCAGATGAAGAGAAAGGCATGAAGCCTCTGTCTGATTTGGCGGATGCTTTGGGGATGAAATACGTTTTTGCAGAGAGCTGGGCACCAGAGTATGGAAACGCAGTTCTTTCGAGATGGCCTATCAAGAAGTGGAAAGCACAGAAGATCTTTGATGATACTGATTTCAGGTAAGAAATCCTTCCGATTCTTATGGCTCCTCTTGAACTACCTTCCACCTGACCCAATTCACCACTCGTTTTGCTTCTTTTTTTTTTTTTTTTGAATCGGTGTTCTGGAGTATAATGATTTCCATCTTCTTTGCCTGGAACATCAGCACAAATACGAATTTTCGTTCTCAAATTAGTTTCCTTCTGTTCCTGTTGTTCTGTTCTGTTCACCTCTGCTACTCGTTGCCTCCTCTACAGTAAAGGTTATGCTACTGAAGTCTACCATTTGCTGTCATGTTTGGAAGAATCAAGGTTTACTAACCTTCACTGGTTCATCGTCCTCATTCTTTCCTTTTCTTTTCCTCCAGAAAATAACTGGCTATTTGTCCGAGTCTGATGAAATACTTGAGAGGGGATGTCACAATTAGAAGAGTCAGGATCTGCGGTACCCAGAAATCAAGGTTCCGCAATTACCGTTCCCAATCCAAACAATCGAGTTCAGATACATTTGCAGACTTTTTTTATGGGTACTAGATGTATTTAATTGGGTTGACAATGGCTCAGGAACGTGTTGAAAGTCACCGTTGATGTGCCTCATTCTGGAGAGGTGAATTTCCATTGCACCCATCTTGACCATCTAGCTGAGAGCTGGCGGATGAAACAGATTGATGCCATAATTCAGTCCGATGAAGGACCTCACATTCTTGCCGGTGGTCTAAATTCCCTCGACGGAACAGATTATTCTACAGAGAGATGGTCAGACATTGTGAAAGTACAACTTCCCATCTCCTCTCATTTCAATATTTTAAAAATTAATCACCGAAAGAAAGAATATGAAATAAAACAAATTGGTCTGATCCTTTCAGTACTACGAAGAAATTGGAAAACCGACGCCGAAGGTGGAGGTGATGAAGTTCTTGAAGGAGAGGAGATACGTGGATGCAAAAGACTTTGCAGGCGAATGCGAATCTGTGGTCATGATCGTGAAAGGGCAAGGTAGGAGGTTCTATAAACAGATCTAATTTCTTTGGATGCAAACCAGTTAAAAAGGAACTGCGATGAGAAGAAACCAGTAGAAAGAGAGAGGAGAGAATGCTAATAGTTCTTGTTCTGGATTCATGGGCGGCAGATGTGCAGGGGACGTGCAAGTATGGTACCCGGGTGGATTACATTCTCGCATCAACGGATTCACCCTACAAATTTGTGCCAGGATCGTACTCGGTGCTTTCGTCCAAGGGGACCTCCGATCATCACATAGTGACGGTGAGCGTCCAAGTAAGTAAAGAAGAGGAAGAAGGAGCGCGACGGCGGAAGCAAAAACACAAGAAAAGGCTGGTTACAATAACAAAACCGACATCAAGAAGCATTTGGAGGACTGACTCGTAACGATTTGCACTGCTTACTCTGTAAAGATTTAATTAAATGATCGCACTTGTGGTGTAATTTTTCTGTTTTTCCCGTTTCGGGGTGATTGTTTGTAATCGTTTTCTTTTTTCAGTCACACAGCTGGACTGAAATTTGAAAGAAAGATACACTGGAGAGTTATTGTAAAGTGCTTCAAATGATTGTACGAAAAACAAAGGGGCAATTTTATTATAGTATCCAATTTTTTTAAAATAATAACACAAATAACTAATTTTTGAACTTAATTGCACAAATACCCTCCTATGACAAATTGCACGTGTAAAGTCAAGAGTGACACGTAAGCTTTTCACCACATATGTGGTACCACATCATCATGCCATATTAGTACCCGACGAGGCTAACACCATGTTTTTGCTAAGCCATGTCATCCTCTAGGTAGGATAACATGTCATCTGCCACATCATTGATTGCCACATAAGCCATCCATGTGAGTTTGCCTTTTTTTTTCCATTTTCTTTTCATGATAAATTTAAGTTATTTTGTAATTAAAAAAGTTTTAAAAATATTAATTTATGGTTTTAAAAAATCTTACATATTTCATTTCATTATCTTCACTTTAATATAATAATAATAATATCAAATTTTATTATTAAATATTTCAAATTTTTTTTGATATAATTAATATTACTTAATACCTTAATAATTATTTTACTTTAAGATCTCATTTAATTTAATATAATATTTAGTAAAAATAATTTAGTTTTAAAATTCTTATTTGTTGGTACAAATATTCTACTTTCTTTTTTTAATAACAAAACATAAAATTCGTCTATTAATTAATTAAATTTTTATTCTTACCTATTTAACACCTTTTATTATCGATTTAAATTTTTTTATTTGAAAATTTTATTTAAAATTTTATTTTAGAGTTTAAAATCTAATTTATCGGTACACGTTTTATTTCCTTATATTTAAAATATTTAAAAGTAAAATTTTATTTATAAATATTTATTTAAATCATAAAAATATTTTTTAAAAATATTTTTTAAAATAAATATTTTGATAAACTTTAAAAATATTTAAAATTAAATAAATATTTTTAAAAATAATTAAATATTTAATTTAAAAATCTTATTTTTTTAAAAAATAATTTTTATATATTTATTCAATGAGATGGCATTCTGCAGGGTGATGTGGCTTACTGATGATGTGGTGGGTGACATGGCATACAATTCTTCAGGTGCTAATGTGGCATGACATGTCATCAAGTAAACGATCAAAGCTTACATGTCACCATTGACTATACACGTGTGCAGTTAACTGGTTAAAGTTGAGTATTTGTGTAATTAAGTTCAAAAGTTGGTTATTTGTGTCTTTTATAAAAATATTGGGTAATATACTAAAATTCCCAAAAAAATATGAAAAGAAAAAGTTGTTCCAAGTTTCAATTTTTCCTCATCCATAGGTTGCCCTTGCATGGCTCACATTTTATTTTTTGTTTCAACAATTTTTTTAGAAATAGATGTTTTCTGTAGTTGAATCCAAATTGATTGCTAAAAACTACGGATTGGACATCCATTGCAATGTTGTCTGGACTAGTCATTGATCACAAAGCACAAAGGGAACATGCCCATCACCATACCATGTTTCAATGTTTTCTTCCCTCTTTCTAACTCTTTTTTGAGTTCTTTTAGTAAAACTTTTTAAACTACAATTTTCGAGAATAGACAGCATGTCTTCAAATCTTCATTTCTTCACTTTTGGGTGCTTCTTTAAAAGATTGTGTGCTTCTTCAAGATAACTTAAGAACTTTGGACCTTTCTGGTAGTTAGATGGAGTTAGTAACACTAAAACTAGGGTTTTCTTTGTATTAACTTAGAAAGGCTCCAACATGCATCATGTATTTAAATTGTAATGGAGTTATTTTAATTTTGTTAAAAAAAAAATCTCTTTGAGGTATAGACCTGGTAAGAGGGTTTTTTTTATTTTTTTTTATTTCAGTCCTTCTAGATGGGTATTTTGATTCTTAAGGAGTTGTGTGCATGTAAGATGTTATGCTATAATTAGACTAGAGAGTTTTGGGTATCAAGGGATTTATATTGACCCTGATTTGTCTGCCGGTTTCTTATAGATGATTGATGTAATTTTTTTCATACGTATTAGCTTTGAGAATATTATGTCTTGCAAATGTTATGGATTGTTGTTATTTCAGTTGGAGTTTGAATTTTGATGTTAGGCGAATCATGGATTTGTTTTCCAATTTAATGGAGATTTAGAATAGTTTTAATCGAGGCCTTTCATTCAATTTAGTAGAATAATTCTCAGTTTATGTGAGGAATTTGTTCATAGAAATTTCTGAATTTTTTGTTCTCTTGTTAGACCATTCTTATCTTTTCTAATTTTGAATCCTTGAAACTATGTATATCAGATTATTTTCTAAAGCATGTATTAGGTTGTTGTTTATGTGAATAACCAAAAGTATAGATTGGAAAATTTAGGTCTATTAATCTAACTTGGAATAATTTAAGCCACGTACTATCAGGAAGCCTCATAATGTACTAATTTCAATCACATAAGTTACAAATTATTATTGTCAATTCCTTTTCTATTAAGACTAGTTGTAGGCTACTTAGAAATGTTTGATTTCTTACTTGGTGAAGTTAGTGATATAAAATTCGAGGTCTTTTACCTATAATGGCAAAACAAACTAGCCGACGGTTGATTTCAATCACATGACTTAGAATAACCCTTGAGAATTTCTCTCTATTAAGTTTTGTTAAGGGTAACTTGATTTCTTGGAAGCCAGTGATGCTAAACTCAAGACTTTTTATCTATGATGACAAAATAAATTAGCTAATGTTGTTGAATTCAATTGCATGAGTTACGGTTTTCTTTTGGTGAATTCAATCACCGTTAGGTCTTGTTAGGAAGGAATTTGATTTTTGGTTAGGTGGAAGGTAGTGATGCTAGATTTAAGGAATTTTACTCAAAATAACAAAATAAAATTTAGCTAGGCTGTGGATTTCAATTATATGGTTTTTTTCTTTCAGTTTTATAGTTAATCCTTCATTGTTAAATCGTTATTAAGAGAGAAGTTGGATTCTAAATTTTATAAGAGGAACTACTGTAGTTAACTGAGATTTGTTTATGCAGTTCCTTACAGATCATTAAAGCCAGATGTAGGTAGTGTTATATATATATATATATTATGGATTTTAACCTATGTTATGTTGTTTACATTCATCGGTATATAGTATTAATGTAATCCAACTCCTTAGATTATGTAATGTTAAGTAGCATGAATATGTTTAAATAAATGTATACTCTCATCACACTAGCTAAGTGGGATAGTAGTTAAGGACTTATTTGGATTCCTCCCTTGATTGATGTCAACCTTAAATTTATGGGAAGGAGAGATTTCCTAAATGATACAATTTGTATCTTTGGTACAACCATGCATAGTAATATACCCAAAAATATTGACACGCTATTTTGCATTGATAAAATATTCATTGTATCCCTGAAGAATTGACGTATGATTTAAATTTTTTATTTGGATTAACAAAAGAAATTGATATAGGACTCTAAGTGATTTTAGTTTTGACCTCGCCTCACAAAGAAGTGAGAGCAGTGAATTCTACCAACTTGGTAGTTAAGAATGATGGGACATTCAATATTTGAAGGTTAAGATATGGACCTCACTTGGGACACCAAGTGGGATGTATTAAGACCTCTTTCGGGACACAAATAGGGATAAGAACTTAAGTTGTTAAATTTTGTAAGGATAGTACACCAAGCCTGGCATGAAGAGTAATATGCCCCATGTACGATAATCCAATGAGGCTATGAACACATCTAAGTGATATAACATCTTTCGTAAGATGATATACAAAAGATTGTGTGATAAGATATTAATATCGTATTGTAATGCTACTAAATTAAAACTAGATGAAGGTGAGCAAATGAGGCCACCAAGTTGCCCTAGAGCACAAGGAGATCTTTGTACTTGCCAAGAAGATGCTCACTTGTGAGTTTGAAGGTGAGCAAGTTTGGGTTCGCCAAAATTCGAGGTAGTTGGGTGTCAAGACACTCAAAAGGTAAGATAGTCCTTGAGTATTCGGGAGATGAGGCTAGTCCCTATAGAGAAGTTGGAGACTAGTTTCAATTGTAAAGTGGAAGAGGAATGCTGAGTTCTCTAGTTGAGACCATCTCACACAGATTGACATGAAGGAGACTCTCATCCACATTCAATTTTCTCAAGTTGCACTCCAAACAGGAAAACAGGAGCTTCAAATCTTTCTTAATTCAGTGATCAACTTCCTCTCTCTATCTTGTCAGCTTCAGCCACCGCTGGTAGAGCACTAGTCCCTCTTACCAATCAACATTTGGACTAGGATTGACCAATCTTTTTCACTAATGGTATATTTAAGGTCATATTTTTACTTTATACTTGTACACATCTAAAATATGAACTAAACGACCTTGAGCTATTCTTGTATGTGCATTTTTCAATTTAAAAATATTTTTGACTTATGACAAAAAGGGGGAGAAAAAACATACTAAAAATTCAAATTCTATGCATAAATTTAGGGGGAGAAATTAAATAAACATATGAGATTTCTTTTTTTAGTTTTGTGGAAGTTAGATTTTTTCATCATAAAAAGGAAAAGATTGTTGACCTAGGTTGACCTCCATCTATATTTTGATGATAACAATACTTAATCGCATTTGTACTATTGTTAGCAGTCGAGCATTTCAGATGCAATTCCTTAAAGAAACACAAAGGTCAAGGTCTACACGAAGAATCGGTGAAACTCAATGCAATACCTCAAACTCAATCGTGTGTCAAGTATCTTGAAGAAGCACTTACAAGCAAAGAAATGAAAAATTGAAGACTAGAGTCTAGGCAATATAGAAATGTCTCACGAACTCTAGTTGTGTAATGAAGACAACGCCAAACTCCATTTTTAAGGTATACAAGAGACTTTGGAGTTGTAGGGTATATTTTTTCAAACAATCGTTGCATTATAAAGTTTTAAACTTGCAAAACCGCTTAGCTTCATCATCATGCTTAAAATCAAACTTTCATAATCTAGCATAAAGCATGATAGATCAACCTACATGAGCTTAATCGATCATAAAAAATACAGTTTGGCAGAAGTATAAAAAGTATGATCAATCAATGTATCGATCATACAAAAACCTAGCATATTGAGCTATAAAACATGATCAATTATACCTTGTACTATGATCAATCATCTAGAACACTGCATGATCAACCCAATAGAGCATGCTCGATCAACCTAATTCGTTTGATTGATCAACCAACTACTTTTGACAAGTTGATAATTCGACTGATCGATGGCCTGATCGATCAACAAGCCTGGGGAACACAAAATTATAGTTGTTATACATGGTTGATGGATCATACCTTTTCAGTGATTGAACAATATTTTTTAATAGTTTTTGAAAGTGGGTAAAAAATGACTAATTTGGTGAGGAAACTTCTAAATACCCCTCCAAACATCTTTTGAAGTGTAATTAGAGCATTTATTGGGAATTTATTGTATTCAATCATTGGTTTTACTTGAAATTCCTTCACAAACCTATTTTAGAGAAAAAAAAAGTACAACTTGCAAAAACTCTATGTCTCTCAAATTCTCTATGCATACTAGTAATTCAAGCTCCAAAATTTTTTCCCTTGTGCATCAAATGTTGGAGACTTGGAAATCTCAAGGAGAATGTTGTCTCTCCAAATTTCAAGGGTGTAATTTTTCTTAATTTATGTATTTTCATTGTTTGTTCTTAAGGCTAATGTAGAGCCAATAAATCTTGATAGGAGAGTTTGCTAGTGCAAAAATGTAGTTGACCAATCTCAAGGAGAGATTTGTAATCCTGTATTTGAGCATACATGTGGTTGGGCAAGCAAAGGTTGTTGGGCAATGATGGCCAATAACATCGATAAAAAAAAAATCGTTTTCTTCCTTTATAGTGTGTGTTTATTGATTTCCTTACTTGTATTTAATTTTATTTACAAGCTCTCAATTTTTAATTACCCCACCCCCCTCCTTTTGAGAAGCCACTTGGGCCAACACTTCGATGGTTTTTTTAATGAATTATATGATTGTATGTTCAAGTTTGTATCAATTGGCCTTAACAACATTGTGAATAGGCAATACTTGAGTTGCTATATGATATAATTGTCAGGTGGAAGGTCTGGATTGAAGGTGTTAAAGAGTGGTAACAATTTGGAAGGGTTAAAGACTTTTGTTTTTGTTTCGCTAAGAAGGTGACAACAATAGAATGGATTGTGGGGAATCAATAAACTACCCTTTACAACCTTATGGTTGTGAAGATTAATTACTCGTACCTACTTTTGTTAGGTGATGCTTGTTTGTTATGTAGGGTACATGTGTAGGGTAGCAACAAATAGGTGAGCCATATGGCTATGTCTATAACAATTTCATGGTTGTGTACATGAGAGATTTAGAGACCTAGGAAATTCATTTCTATATGACTCTAGCTACCTACATATGCATTTCTAAATGTATAACCTAGGACTCATAATGGGAGTGAGTTGTTTGAGTCTTTGGTCTTGGATGAATGTGATGAAGTTTGCCTTAATGTTAACTACAACTTGTAAACCTTCTTTCCTTCCCATCTATGTAAATATATGTGGTCACAAATTGAGTGGATGTCTTTTTAGTTAGATTACAAGCAATCTAAGCTTGTAAACCTTCTTTCCTTCCCATCTATGTAATTGTAGGTGTTTAAAAATTGAGTGAATATATGTTTAGTTAGATTAGACGTAGTCTATAGATACATCTTAGAATAGTTTAAGCCATAAGTTGTCATAAAGTCTCAAATTGACTATGGAATCGAATTATGCTTTGTGACTTCATCATTTGCTAGATTAGTCACTACATGTGTTTTAGCGTTTGTTTCTAAATTCCACCGCATGCTATGATTATGGATGAGTCTTTTGATTGGGATTAAGAATTTTGATGTATAACTTAAAGTAAATGACATTATTTAGCCCCAACTCATAGAGAAATGTAGGAATATGGGAATATGTGATCTTCTTTAATTGGATAGCTAAGAACAATTGGGCCTTCAATACGTTTAGGTTATATGTGGATTTAAGTTGAACAAATGTGTTGCATTGCTCCATCTACAGTGGGGATTTGGGCATTAACTAGGTAATCAGAAGAGGATTACGTGCACCTTGTCAGAATACTGACAAGATGATATGGACCTTGCTTGGGACACCAAGTGAGGAGTATGAACCTCAACTGGGTAATGAGAAGAGGATTATATGGACCTAGTTAGAATACTAGCGAGATGATATGGACCTTGCTTGGGAAACCAAGTAGGGAATTTTGAATTGGGTAACCGAAAGAAGATTATATAGACCTTATTAGAATAGTGACAAGAAGATATGAACCTTTCTTGGGATGCCAAGTGGGATGTATTAGGAGAAAATAAGACTAATAAATGTTACAAGACTGGTATGCTAAGTTTGGCCTTGAGTATAACATGCCTCATCTATAATGAGAAATAAGGACCTCATTGAATGACCAATGAGGGTATGTTTGTGGGTAAACGACATGACACATTTGTTTAAGTAATATGAAATGTGAGGGGTCTCAGGTTATTTGACGCCAATGTATCAATTTATTGTTTTGTAGTTCGGTTAATGTCTATGGAATATTTGTTCCCCTCTTTGAATTTTAATCATTGTTTTTTAGCCTTTGCATTGAATAACTTGTATTGTTGTGAAAGTTTTAGCAATTAAAGTCATATACTTTTCTTACATGGTTAAATCTCAGAAAGGTTGAGAAGAGCATATATGACCTAGCATTAAGAACATTACATGTCTGATTTGTTTATTGACTATAATGATATGAATTTCCTTGAACATGGTTTTTGATATTTCAAAATGACCAGAGTAGGGCTTACTGGTCAAACAACTCACTTATTTGTGTAAATATATTTTTCAAAAGAGTAGGGGAGCTATGTACCTTGCCGATTATACAGATGTTGAAGTATATAAAAAGCCATCCATAAGTGACCTGGGTAGGTAGAATTGGACATGATTTCATTTTTGGGACTATTGTACCTTAATATAAGTTGTAGAGTTTGTGAGTAGAAATATGGGGACATGTGTAAATATATATGTCGTAAAAGGAAGGATAGTTGTTATTGGTCCTTCCTTGCGAGTTAATGTTATTGCATTGCAAGTATGAATTAGAAAGTCAGATATAGATAGATGTACTTTGATATTGTAAATGATCATCAATGTCAAAGTCCTAGGCAAGAGTCCTTCCCAGATACCTAGCCAATACAACCCGAAAAGACTAGTCGTTTAAGGTGCGGAAAGCCAAGTACCTAACTCAAACCACAAACTCTAACAAGAGTGGACGGAACCACTCTGACACCCACCCCGCCCATTCTGGAGCCGCTTCTCACGGGATACGAACGCGGGCCGTGGCGTGCCTAGCTCTGATACCATGTCAAAGTCCTAGGCAAGAGTCCTTCCCAGGAGGTCACCCATCCTATAATTACTCTTGCCCAAGCTCACTTAACTTCGGAGTTCTGAGTCAGATACCTAGCCAATACAACCCGAAAAGACTAGTCGTTTAAGGTGCAGAAAGCCAAGTACCTAACTCAGACCACAAACTCTAACAAGAGTGGACGGAACCACTCTGACAATCAAGACTTTTAAAAAAATTACAACATTCAAAAGAGGTTTCATCATGCCCTATATCTTGCAAGTTAGATATTAGGGTGTGACAAATTTTTAAGGTGGATTTTTTTCCAAAAAAGTAAGTTAAATACTAAATAGTATTAGAAGAATGATTATTTTAATATGGGAAAACATGATTCTAAAATAGTTGTTTCTTACAACTTAAAAGTTTTAATTAATATTTATAACTAATATTAAAAATAAAATACAAAAAATAAATTGTTTAAAATAACTTAAAATAAGGGTGTAGACACCTTTTTAAAATTATTATTTTTTAAAAATAAAAAATTTAAATAATTAAAAATAAATTTTAAATAAGCTGTTAAAATTTTTTTGCATTTTATATATGTTTAATCAACTTATATTCAGATTTTTATTTATATTAATTTTCATATATGTTAAATTATGTCAATTTTAAATATTATGGATAATAAAGTAATAAAAAATTAAAATCCAAATTATTTAAATGGTGTTAAAAATTAAAGACGAAGTGAGTTAGTCATACTAAACTATTATTATGTTAAGATGAAGTTACTGACATATAAAAATAAAATGAATTTAAAAATAAATAATTCAAAATTAATATTGCTGGAACATTTAATATTTAAAACAAAAAATTTGAGTATACCTTTATGACAGTTAACATATTTTAAAAATTAATCTTTTTAAATGTTTAATTCCAAAAAGGTTTTTATGGAATTTCCCCTCTTTGGAAAATTTTCTCATTTTATTTTTTATGGTTTGAATTTGATTCTTTTTTTTAGATTTGCAACAAAATTTTATTAATTTAATAATTTTTATATAAAAAATATTTTAATTAATCTATAATAAAAAAATAAAATTTTATAATTTAAATAATAAATTTATTTTATTTAAATATTTTTAATGTATAAAATATTGTGAATCAACTATAATAATTATTAATTTTAGTAATAAATATATTTTAAGTGATCAAATGTTTAAAAAATTATTTAGATATGCTAATAAATAAATAATTATGAAATTAATAAATTTTATGGGACACTTCATATTTATTAAATTTATAATATAATAATTATATTACTTATTTTCAAATTTATTTTTTATATAAGTACTTGACATATTACTTGGAGAGATGTTTCTCTTTGAGAGATTCAAGTTGTCTCCCCGTTTGTAGCACGTTGTGAAATGATCAAGGAGCTTGTACTATGATGAATGCGATGATGATTGAAAGAGAATAAGGTTTTAAAAGTGTGTGACTCTCTCTCTTTCTTTCTAACTCACTTTGATGAAAATTTGCAAGATAGAGGATAGTGACTTGAATAAATGCTCATTCACTTCTTTACTCACGGTTTAGTGGGGGCATTTATAGCTCAAACTAGCTGTTATTTGCCCATTTGCAAAAATCAGTACTTTGATTGATTGATCATAATGGATACTTTTCTGTCAGACAGTGACTTATTGATCGTTGGATTAATTGATCAATATGTTACCATTGGTCTAGAAAATTCAAGTTGATGGATCATTATCAGTGGATGATTGATCAATCGAGATTCCCATTGTCTGTGCAATACAACTGTGATTGATCAATGTATTTTTCTATGATCGATCATGTATTATGTCCCATACTGGCAAGGTTCTGACTGATCAATCAATCAAGAGGGATGATCAATCATTCCATGAAAAATCTGCTTGCCTAATGATAGATCAATCCAAGTGGGATCTTCGATCATGCGTTATAGTATGAATTAGCCATGTCTTGGATAATTGATCAATTGACTATGGTTGATTGATCATGCTTTATATTCCTAGCCTGCACAGTTCTGGATGATTGATCATAACTAGTATATGATTGATCATTCCAATTCCAGTTTAAAAGGTAGACTTTTTAAAGTGTTAGAAGGCACCCATGAAGGGGGGCACAAAGGGTAAAAAGAGAGAGAACTTCTCCCCAACGTCTAGAGGTGGCAAATGAGGTGAATAAAGTGATCTTCATAGGCATAAGGGTGTAATTATGTAAGATGATGTATGTTCACTTATGTTTTTTTTATTATGTAAAGCTTGTAGCCCTAAGGGCATTGTAATCATTGTAAACCTCCTCCCAAAATTATAAATAAGAGTCTCAAGGCATGGGGTGGAGCAGCAAGCCTCTCCTACTCTCGTAATTCATCCCTAGCTTATGCTCTATTTTAGCAAGAGATGTCTCCCTCTTTCTCTACCAGCCATCCCTCTCTTTCTCCACCACCTTGATCGAGTTCTTCCACCATGGAATCCTAAATTCCACGTGGTATAAGAGCTAAGGTTTTAGGATTCCAAGTCCCTCAGTTAAGGTGTTGATCATACGATTTTATCAAGCTTGCAAAGTTGGAGTTGAAGCAAATTGAGCAACTCATGCTCTCCAAGATAAGTGCTCTTCTTTTCTTTTGCTGAAATGATTATTGATGATTAATATCATGAAGAAGGTTGGAGAATGAGTATTTTCCTCTTATTAACATGAAAATTAAGTGTTGCTACTTTCATTGAATCAATATAAGGTTTTTGTATTTGATTACTCTCATTCATACAAGTTTCATTTAAGGTGCAATTTTATATATCTTAATGTTGTCTTTGATCTTTGGTAAATTATTTGAATCAAGCCTAGTTGATTCCCTACTTAAATCATGGTTTACTATGCTTAATACCGTGGAAAAAAAATTGTTGAACAGTCCCTAGAAGATTGCTACTTTTGGCTGGTTGCTTCTTGTTTTTCCTCCACATTGGATTCTTGGTTGACTAAAGGCAAGGGGGGAGACAATTTTTATTGGAAAGAAGATTGTTCAATTCAGCAACGACTTTGATCCTAATAATTAGGATTATATTTTGAGATTTATTTATCTAAATACTCAAGAGCCAAAAGAAAGTTCAAAGGTTGAGATTTCTTTACATATGGGGCATGCACTTAAAGGAGGAAATTTTGCTTCTTTGGAATTGACTTGAATCTAAGCAAGATTTGATGATTTGATTTGATCTTCTTTTGGATTTGGAGATTATTTCTTGATTAAGAATGATATGAGAATTCTTCTAGATTGCATAGGCCAGCATAAGGAAGGTCTATTCTTGTTTAAGTGTATGCATGAATTGAGGTTCGGATTTAAGAAAAACAACACTCGGTAAGTGTTCGCCTTGCTTAAATTGTTGCTTTTTTATCTTAATTCTGGGTTGTTGCACCTTATACATAAATCTAAATTGATTCCCTCTTGGTTCTTTTGGCTTTAATGCCAATAGGATGTGTGGTTAAGAGATTGTTGTTCCACATCAAATAAAAAGAAGGTGCTTAAATTTCAGCAAGTATAATTGATTCTTGAAGCTACAACTTCAGCTCATAAACTCTTTGAGTGGTGACTTTTTGTTTAGCGGATAATATTTCATGGCTCGAGATATTGGATTTAAAATGGCTGGAAAAAGTGACCTACTCAAAATCACCACAATTCCTCTTAAAGGGTTATCAAATTACTTGAGTTGCCACAATCCATTAAATGATTTCTCATCATTCATAACTTGTTGTGTGTCTTGAGTAAGCCACCTCCTCTTCTAGATGAGAGAGATCATGCATATACCAAGTGGCTTAAGGAGGATACACTAATCCTTAGTTGGTTGATCAACAACATGTTAACAACATGTGTTACAAGATGGGATCCACCATGATCACACGAGCTGGTGGGACCCACCATGATCACGTTGTTACAGTCCCGGATCTGACACATGGATCCTTTGGGAGGATATGGGGTCTGCCACGGGTTACGGGTATTCCAAGCATTACCGTAGGGGTAGTAAGAAGACATGGGGAAGACGAAAACGAAGATCAAGCCTAAGGGAAGCTTGAAAACCCTAGAGCTCGTTGAGGAGAACTCTAAGCCTCTTTACGCTAGATTTAACCTAATTCTTAATACTTCAATACTTCCTTTTCTCATTACTCTTACCCCTTAAATAGGGTTCACCCTGTTAGGGTTTAATAAAATATTACAGAAATATCCCTATGAATAAAATATTTCAAAAATATCCCTATTAATAAATAATTCCAAAAATACCCCTATGGCCTAAAACTGAAATAAAATAAAGTAAATTAAATAAAACAACTAAAATAATAATATTATTGCGTGCATAACATTACACCCCCCTTGGAAGACGAGCTTGTCCTCAAGCTCGGAAGTAGTGTCGGTATGCCGACTCGCCACCAGTGCCGAAGTAGCATCCGCGATAGCTATGACCCCCTTCAAGACGCTATTTTTTTTTTTGGCCCGGTCCGAGTTAACCTGGGTTGACTCGGTTTAGGAACCCGGTCCGGTGCACGACCCCTCTTCTGGACGCCAATTTTTTTTATTTTTTTTTTTGGGCTGGTCCGAGTTAACCTACTCGGTTCAGGAACCCGGTCCGGCGTGCGTATCAGCAGACCAGGCCGATTAAATTTTGCTAAGTTAGGAAAATTTAATCGGGAGTCGTCTTCTTCCTTCGGCTCCCGAACTCTACAGCCGGCGGTTCCGTTCCTCACGGCACCGACGAAGTCCGGCGACGGTCGTCTCCTTCCTCTCTCCCGGCACCGACGGAATCGCCTAATGTTCTGGTGGCGAATCGTAGCCCGTCGGGGCTTCGCCGCCTGGATAGTTTCCGAGACAGAGGGGTCTCAAAAACTTGTGAATCGTCGTTGTTCAGCCTCCCGGAATCAAGATCCCTTGCGGAAAAGTTGCTTATGGCGCTGACGAACTATCCTACTTCTCCGGAGGCGACGAGAAGCCCGTTGGGGCTTCGCCGCTGGGAGCATTGCCAAGACAGAGAACCTCTGTTTCTCAGCCCCACGGAACAGATCCCAGTGGAAATTCCGTCAAAAATTTCGCCTACGGCGCCGACGGAATTTTCTATTCCTCTCCGATTTCAGATTTTTGGTCATCCCAAAATCCTCCGATGCCAATGATTTTTGGATTTCCTCTGTTAGGAAATTCCCTCCCCGCTGTAGCTTCGGTGTGGAGATACGCTCGGCGTCCATTGGGAAAGGGTGAGCCTCTGCCGTTTTTGAAATTCCGGTGTATCCGCCGTCGGATTTTGAATTTTTGGAGAGCTTTCTCGAGATAGTCTTCTGTTCGTCCGAGAGAGCTTCTATGTCTTCTGTGCAGCTGTTGTGCTCGGCGAATTCAGGTCGTGTGACCTGTTTTGCGGCAGCGCGTGGCTCCCTTGTCCAGCATTCCATGAAAATTTCATATAATGCTCGTGCTTCTCCAAATTCTTTGTAAAGTTTGTCCGCGGAATTGTATACCTTCTCCATGCGAGCTTGTGTTCCATAATTCATTGTGTTCCCGCTCTGATACCAGTTGTTACAGTCCCGGATCTGACACGTGGATTCTTTGGGAGGATCTGGGGTCTGCCACGGGTTACGGGTATTCCAAGCATTACCATAGGGGTAGTAGGAAGACATGGGGAAGACGAAAATGAAGATCAAGCCTAAGGGAAGCTTGAAAACCCTAGAGCTCGTTGAGGAGAACTCTAAGCCTCTTTACGCTAGATTTAACCTAATTCTTAATACTCCAATGCTTCCTTTTCTCATTACTCTTACCCCTTAAATAGGGTTCACCCTGTTAGGGTTTAATAAAATATTACAGAAATATCCCTATGAATAAAATATTCCAAAAATATCCCTATTAATAAATAATTCCAAAAATACCCCTATGGCCTAAACTGAAATAAAATAAAGTAAATTAAATAAAACAACTAAAATAATAATGTTATTGCGTGCATAACACACGTGAGGTGGCATGATAATTCATCACACGAGCTGACATCCTATCACATGAGTCAGAAGATTTGACAATCTTCCTTGATTAATGTAATCAATGTTATCTTCTCTTGATTTATGTAGATTTGAATAATCATGATTGATGTAATGAGAGATATTAGGGATCCTATCTTATCTCTAAATATGTAATGAAAATAGTATAAATAGAGGTCTTGGTTGAAGGGTTCAATCGAATTCTCCACTTCTCAACTCGTGAAGAATCTCTCTCAAGCTTAAACTCTTTTTCTCTCTTTTCTCTTCTCTCCTCTCTACCCCGAGGTCTCTCTCTCTCTCTCTCTCTCTCTCTCTCTCTCTCTCTCTCTCTTTTTGCTCTTTTTCTTCTCCCTCTCTCATCTTTCTCAAGGTTTCAATAATGGGGTCCTAAATTCAACATGGTATCAAAACATCAAATTTAAGATCCCCATGTCAAAAATGCTCTAAGAAGTTATGATCAAAGCTACTCATAGAAGGCTCTTTGAGAAGCAAGATTGAAGTTAGTGAGATAAGTTTTTCATTCTTATTATTATAAATTCATGCTCGTGGTGTTTGGATCTTTATAAGATGGTTTAGAGATGATTTTATTGTTATCTTCATCTTATGAAATTATTGAGATTTATACATCTTGGATTAGAAGAAGTTTACCAAGGTAGTTTTGTCGGTTTGCAAGTTCTTGGCTGCAAATCGGTTTATGTTGAGATTTTTTACATAAAATGTTATAATCTTGTGGGAACAAGATTTTCCTGATGAAGAAAATTGTTCTTGAGCCTATTATGAATGGTTTTTTATCCATTGGATTTCAGAAATCTAAGTACTTAGCTTCTATGCTAAGTTTCTCCATTAACCGAGTTGTTTGAAGAACTCTACTCGATTTTGTAAGTTTTTGGAGAATGCTTTGAGAGCCACGAAGTGGCTGCTTGTTCTTGGAAAATCAAGCATCAAATATTTTGTTTTACATAAAAGGAATCAAGCACAAAATAAGAAAGGAAGTGGCAAGTTGACGCCAATTCATTTGAAGAAAAATTGTTATTTTTATGATCTTACAATATCTTCTTGATAAGGCTTGATTTTTTATCAATTATATCTTGCCTAATTAACAAGGAATTGAATATATACTGGTTTATCCCAAGTAGGAGTCAAATATATTTTTGGAATGATCTTGAAAAGATCTAATTCGGAATTGCTACCTTACCTTACTTGATCTCATGCTTATTGATTGTTTTTTTTTGTTATTCTCTATAAGGAAGACTAGAGAATTAATTATATAATTTTTTGGCCAGCAAGTTGATTGGCCTAAGAGGGTTTCCTCCTTGCCTAAAGACTTGAGAAGCTCGAGTTCTCCTCCCATCTACTTGAACTAGCTTTGGCTAGTCTTGAATCTCCAAGTAGCTTACATAAGCTACTTCAAATTTGAGTACATTGCTACCCTTGAATTGCCTCTTATGGCTAAAGAATACATGGGTAACAAGAATGATATTCTCAAGATAAATATCATACCTGTTATGGTCTTGGGGTTAAGTACCTATGTCTTCCGCTCCTAACAGGCCGATCTTTTGGGTAATATTGGCTAGGTGCTTAACATTTGGTATCAGAGTAGGCTCCCACGTCGTGAGTTCGAATCCCCGAGGGGAGTCCCGACACGGGTGTCGAGAGCCCCGGACGTGGTAACCGTAAGGGATTATGGGATCTTGACCCGGCACCTGTCGTTAAGTGTTAAGCTGACGTGGACGTCGGCTCGTGAAGGTGGGGTGTACTGTTATGGTCCTGGGGTTAAGTACCTATGTCTTCTGCTCCTAACAGGCCGATCTTTTGGGTAGTATTGGCTAGGTGCTTAATATTTTCTGTTATGGTCCTGGGGTTAAGTACCTATGTCTTTCGCTCCTAACATGCCGATTTTTTGGGAAGTATTGACTACGTGCTTAACATTTGGCATTAGAGCAGGTGCTATGTCTTGACTTCGAGTCCCTGCGTGCGCAGGTGGACCGCACACCCCTGGCGGGGTGCCATAAGGGAGTATGGGCTCCTGACCCGGTCCCCGTTCCTGTGTTAAGGCCTCGTGGTCATCGGCTTAGGAGGGCAGGGTGTACTGTTATGGTCCTAGGGTTAAGTCCTATGCCTTCCTCTCCTAACAGGTCGGTCTTTTGGGAAGTATTGGCTAGGTGTTTAACAATACCTTTGCGAGGGATATCAAATTTCTTGAGTTGATTCACATCGGTTTGATGGTTCCTTATAACAACAAGATATTGCTTACACTAAGTGGTTAAAAAATGACACTTTGGTAATTAGTGTGCTCATCAACAACATGGAAGAACTTGTCTCCGACAATGTTTTTCATCTCAACACTGCCAAACAAATTTGGGAGACATGTGCTAAGTTGTACTCTAGCTCTGACAACTTACACATGCCATATGATATTCTCCAAAGAATGTTAAACACTAAACAAGGAGAAAATATCCATGAATATTTGGCTCGTTTTAGAGGCCTTCTTCAAGAATGGAAGCTAGATCAACCTACCTCTACCGATGTCTCTGTCCAAGACAAGCAAATTCTTGAATAGTAGAAGACAAATCCATAACCTTTTCTTTATCTTGTTTTCTCTCAATGAGGCCTTTGTCTTTTTCTCCATGAGCTCAATCCATGGAGTCTTAAAAATCAACATGGTATCAGAGCAGGTTATGTGAGTTGACTCAATCAACCCACCGAGATAATGTGATCCTTTCTGATCTATTATCTATAGCAGTTTAGGTTCGTATCTTTTTTTTTTTTACTTTAGTCCCTATACCCGTTGTTTTCTTTGTGTTTTCATGTCTATACTGATATTTTAATATTGCATATTATATATTGACAGAATACAAATAGAGCCTCCTAATATTCTGGTTTTGTATTAGTTTTGATGTCTTGGAATGGAATACGAACAGAGCAGAGAGGATAAGCTCATCAATTAAAAGATATGGGGGTGTCCCCTAAATAACTGAACGTGAGAGCCAAATGAATCGTAAGATTCATGTTTGGTTCGAGAAGAGGGGGGGGGGGGGGGGGGGGGGGGGCTGGAATGGGGATTATTTTTTTCCCTTGGACTTAGGTTTCCCGATGGATGGCAGTTCTACAGGGGAACTTGGTTTGGTGCCGATCATGATAACGACAATTAGATCTACACCGGATGTCGGCATTGGCTAATGGCGGTGACGGAGGTTCCTACTAGTGTCGGCATCGGGGTGGAGTGATTTCGGCGGGAAATCAGTGATGGGAGAAGTGAGCAAAGGCGGACGGGGCGGAGGCACTAGTTGATGGGGGCAATGATGGTGATGGCAATCTTGGTAGCATTGATGACGACGGTGATCTTAATGGTAATGAGGGAAGGAAACAACAAAAGTATGCAAAAACAGCTACAACGTGGGCTAGATGCTTCGCTGGACAACCTCACTGGTGGATTGGTGTGTTAAGTACCTAGCCAATACTACCTAAAAACCCGGCCTGTTTGGTAGCGGAAATCTACATACTTAACCTAGGACTATAACATCACATCCCACCTTCATGGACCGATGACCACAACGACTCTAGTGACGAGGTCCACTCTTACATGGTCTCCTGCGTTTGGGTCGACGAGATCGCCCACACCGAGAGTCGAACTCGCGACGTGGGCACCGACTCTAATTCCAAATGTTAAGCATCTAGCCAATACTA
This sequence comes from Aristolochia californica, assembly GCF_029961685.1. Classification (NCBI taxonomy): domain Eukaryota; kingdom Viridiplantae; phylum Streptophyta; class Magnoliopsida; order Piperales; family Aristolochiaceae; genus Aristolochia; species Aristolochia californica. Next base: position 10,421,800 of record NW_027181992.1, on the reverse strand, counting down.
CCCAAAAGACCAGCCTGTTTGGAAGTGGAAAGCCAAGTACTTAACGCAGGACCATAACATGGTGACAAATGGACGACAGTGGCGGTGGTTCCAATGGATGACAACAACGTTTGAGATAACGATTTTTTTAGAGATGAGGTAGGTTAAACAATGGGAATTTCTAGAAATGGTGGAGGTTGTTCTATTCCATCAAGAAACATCGACTGACGGGCATCATTGAGTGTCTGGCAAAGAATGACAATGACGAAGTCTGGTACGACGGGAGAGGATTGGGGAGAAGGGAACAGAAAGGCAGATGCAAAAGAAAAAAGTAATAGGGAAAAGGAAAAGGGAATTTATGGTTTGTGTAGGAGAGGCAAAAGGCAGTTGGTGATCATTGCCGGTGGTTTAACTTGAATTATTGAAGGGCGTTGTAGAAAGGGAGTGACAAGAAATTTTTTTTCAGAGGATGGCAGATGCAGAAGATCGATTTGCTCTGATACGATATTAGCTATTGAACTGAACCACAATCATTATCATGTGATTCACAAGCTTATCATGTGATTTGCAAGCTTCCAAGAGAAGGGTGGAAAGAAAAACTAAAATAAAATGGGTGCCTGCAAATGAAAAGAGTGGCGTGACTGCTGGTTTATTTCCTATTGGATTTCTTATAGGATTTCTTATCTCCTCAAAATAAAAAGACAAGCCAACAACCAACCTTGTTCATTTATCTTCTCAACAGGTGGAGAGATCATAATCACATATAATGAATTGGGTAGTGTAGCAACTTTGAATTTCAGTTGCCGACGGCGAGGGGGCTAGCTCTCACCATTCGAAGAAACTTTTGGCCATTTGTCATTGAATTCAGTACAGACCACTTCACTCTTGTCCATAATGGCGTCGCTGAGGGGGACGGCTTCTGCCTTTTTTCTTACAGCACTAGAGACGTTGGAGAAGACAACATTTATGTTTCGCCCAGCTTACGTGTTTAATTATATTATTACATGCAGGAAATTATCTCCCCTTCGTTAACGGCAAACAATTGGCTGTTTTCTAACATTGTTCTGAATTGAGGTAAATATAAATGAAATTTTAGTTCTTTAGGTTTTATATCTGTTAGTGATAAAAATGAAAATAATCCATAGAGATTAAGAGATGGGATCTCCATCTCTTGAATCATTGTAAATCCGGAGTCTGGCCGAAGTCGGAGAAGAGGACTTAAACGGCCATCAACTGTTAACGAACAAACGGAATTGTGAAACGTCTCTCTGGGGGAAAGTGTGCAGAGAGATCTGATTCACGTGTCTATATCTGGATGTTCTCCTCTTAGTCCGCATTCCCGTAGAATCGAAAAATCCAGCGGCAGCCACTTTTCAGTTGCAGCCGATGAGGGCAATCTCCCTCCTTTTCTCTGTGTCTTATTTTTCGATCCTGGTTTTGGAGAAGCACAATCTGTTCATGCTCTCTCATAAATAATTACAGCGGTTCCTAGGTAGCTTCAAGTGTGATGGTATCGCTTGATTCTATAAAGGCTGTTGTCGGAATTCACACCTTCTTCGTTTTCTTCCTCTGTTTTTTGTTTTTGTCTATTGTAAGCTCTGTGGTGAGTTTCTGGTTTCACTTTCCTTATTTTTGTTTATCAGTTTTTTTCCTTTTTTCTTTTCATGGTTGTTCTCCCTTTATCTGTCCACGGATCACCGTCAACAATTCATTTCTTTGTGATTTTTCCTTTAGTTACCTCAAAAATATATGTTTTTGTCCTAGCTTTTGATTCTTATCCTTTACCAGTGAAAGTCCAGACAATTCAGGCAAGGCGATAGGAACCAGAAAGATTTTTTCCATGGCAAAGGAGCCTCCAGTTCTTTTGTTCTCTGTCTCTGTTTCTGCTCAAGGTAATAATTATGCTTCAGATATGACAGCTTCGATTCAACCGTCCTCTTCAACATTCAGATGCTTATCGCATTCTCATTCTTTCTTCTCAGACTTGACATCTTTAGATGTGAAAAAAGATGAGCCAGAACCTGGTGATCAAGACTCTCCAAGAGCAATTCTTGAAAATGGCACACGGAGCTCGGAATCTGAAACGAACTCACCGAAGGCCAGCACTTCAAGATCCGACACTTGCCTAAATCGGGGTGACTCTACGCATTGGCGTGGATTCCTTCGACTATTCAGACAGGGATCCATGAAAATGTTATGGGCCTTACCACCTCTTACTGTCCCCAAGATCCCAAAAAGGAATCGAAGTGCCAGAGAGAACTCAACATGCAAAAAACTGATTCCCCCGATCGACCCTGAAAGCATCTGTTTCAAACCATCATGGAAGAACTTCTCTCTCGCTGAGCTAACAGCAATAACGAACAATTTTAGCTCTGGTCAGTAATCTCTCATTATCAATTTCTGTTCACGTTCTAAGGAGAACGATGCCAGTCTGATGAAACAAAAATTCCTCTTTTCTTTTTTCTTATTTACAGAGAATGTGATCGGAAGGGGCGGCTATGGTGAAGTTTACAAGGGACAATTACCAGATGGTCAATATGTAGCAGTCAAGCGGCTGAGTCGAGGCACAATGGAAGAGAGAACCAGTGATTTTTTGTCTGAAATTGGGATTATCGTTCACATCAATCATCCTAACGCCGCGAAGTTGATTGGGTTTGGCGTTGAAGGAGGGATGTTCCTGGTGCTTCGGTTATCTCCACACGGGAGCTTAGCATGTCTACTTACTGGTAATCTTATGACATGATTCTGCTTCAAAGGTGATCATGATATTCTTACGACATGTTTCTTCCTCCGTGATTTTAGGTTCAAAAGAGAAACTGACATGGAGCGTCAGATACAAAATTGCTTTAGGCATTGCAGAGGGTTTGCGGTATTTTCATGAACGTTGCCAGAGACGAATTATCCACAGAGATATCAAGTCTGCTAATGTCTTGCTTACAGAGGACTTTGAACCTCAGGTATGCGGAAATTATTTCTTTAGGAAGACTTCATTCTCATCCTCAAATTAAACAAAGACTTGTCCTAGAGTTTGTTTCTGAAAGTTAAAAGTTTCTCTCAATTCCAGATTTGTGATTTTGGGCTGGCAAAGTGGCTTCCAGAACAATGGAGCCATCATACAATATCTAAGCTAGAAGGAACATTTGGGTCAGTATATCAGAGTGTTTTCTTCTTTCTAACTTACTGGATAATTCTTTTTTTCAGCTTTAACTCTTGGTTTCATGACAGATACCTAGCTCCAGAGTACCTCCTACTCGGTGTAGTTGATGAGAAAACAGATGTCTATGCGTTTGGAGTTCTGCTGTTAGAGCTAATCACAGGACGCCTAGGATTAGATCGTTCAAATCAAAGCCTTCTAATCTGGGTATGTTCGCTTCTGCTGCATTTGCATTTAAGAAGGAGATTTAATTCATTTCCCACATCATTTTCCATCTGATGAGTATGTAACTGACAGGTAAAAATTTCAATCGTGTCTTGTTTCAGGCAAAGCCTATGCTCGACAAGAATGATATAGAGCAGCTTGTTGATCCCTCTCTGGTTGATGCTTTCGATTATGAAGAGATGAATCATCTGGTCTTGGCTGCTTCTAAATGTGTTGAGAAATCTTCACTTTTTCGGCCTCAAATGAACCAGGCATGTCCGAAACCAGATTTAGATACTAGAGACCAGTCTTTTGCATGATTAATAGTCTTTCACCGACTTACAGTATCGATTACGGAATGCAGGTTTTGCAGATTCTGAAGGGAGAAGACGACTTCATGTCGGGGCAACCCATGTGTATGCAGAGGACATTGTCAGAGGAGTTACTGGACGCTGAAGAATATTACTCTACAAGATGTGTAAATGATCTACATCGGCATAGGCAGCTTGCTTTGGAGTTCTGAAGGAGAAGAAATTCCCTGCATATTACTGGAGTGTGGAACGTTAATCTTGGGAAGACATTTTTGAACAGGAAAAAAATGTGATTAGATTGCAATATATAAATATGTTTTCAATGAGATTAGCTCCCCTTCATGGGAGAATGTCGCCCGAAATACAATAATGAAGACACCGTAAAGAAATAGAAAATGAGGATTGAAAATTGGGAGCAATTTCTTTCAGACCTTGGTTTCAGAGCTTTTCTGGTCATTGTTCATGTTGAAATTGTGTCAGAAATAAAACTCCTCAACCACCACATAGCCTGTGATATATCGTTTCAAAACATTTTACAAACTCTACCTCTCTGGTAGAATCACTAACAACCCTACGCCACAAAAGTGAGCTAATCCTTGGGTTTACAGATGATGCAGAGAAAATGCTTTAAATGATGCCGTTCGAGGTGAGGAGAGCATCTAAAGTGGGGAAAACCTCTCAGAGATGATTTCTCGAAGCTACAGAAGAAACGGAAGACAGACAAAACGGAGAGTAGATTTCTGAGAGGACGTGCTTCTCACGGTAGACAATTTTTAAGGACGACGACCACAACCGATTCACTTGTCTTGTGCGACGATTTCATGCCAGAAGTCGGAGTTGGAGATATCTCAAGATTACCATTCTTGTCTCTGCAATTCCAGTTTGATGCTTACGTCGAAGGCAAAATCTTTTCGAACACTTCAGATTTCGTTTCTTAGTAAAACAACTTTCCATTATTAGTCTTGACAGCCTCAGTTAGTTATCGTTGAAGATTTGTTGTTTAGGCCAGGAAATAGAAATGATTGGTATTCAGGATAGAAGAGGTAGATTTAGGTGACCTACGCATTTGCTGTATTGCACGGCTTCACTGAAGGTTTACTACAAGAAGACAAATTGGAGTGGTAGAGTTAGCTTACCTACGAATTAAGAGACTAAAATTTCTCTATGAACAAAGTAGTATTGTAGTTATGGCGTCTAATTTGATTTAAAATTTTATGTAACAGAGAACGGTTTAGAGTTGTTGAAATTTGTCTAGATATGAAAGTATTAGGGTTTCAGATTCGTTTGAATCATAATTCTAGAGTTAATTTAAGTAGAATACTATTGAGTAGAAACTGTTAGGCCATATTAGTGCCTTATTTTCCTGGGAAAGCAAGAAAAGCATTTCTTGGATTCTTTAGTGCCCCATTTTTTTAGGAAATACATATATCTACATGGAAATCCTTACTAAGAAAATCGAATGATTTTCCAGCCATCGGACTCCGGAAAGCCTCTAGCTGGAAAAATACCGAGCTCCTCGACCTAATTTGATCTTATGCCATCTGTGACATTGTCTACATCTCTTATGCTCTCCCACTTAACGTTCGCTTCCGTCCTCGATCTACAAGTACTCACTCTCCTCTGTCTCCTTTCCCTCCCTCTGCCTCTCCTCTCCATCAGTTTCCCCTCTCTTCTGTCATCTTTATCAACCCTTCTCATTCTATCGCTTTCGTCCCTTTCCCCCTCCCCTCTCCCTTCCCTCACTCTCCCTCTCCCCTCCCCCAGTTTTCCCACCCATTTTGTGATGTTATCTTCATCAACCCATTCGGATTCGTGTTTTCCCCATCTATAACAATAGGAAAATCATTGGGCTTGACCTTACTTGAGCGCTCAATAAAGCGATGCTCTCTTCTTGGTTTTCTCCTATCCTCGCTGCTTTGTTCCTGGTTTTCTTCCGACCTCGTTGAAAGACTTTACATTGTTCTCCCATCAACACGTTGCACTCTGTTGGAAGATGGGCTCCGGCCCACATGACAAAGGAAAACCCACATATCTAAGAGTATTATAAGATGGGTCACACAACCAAGGAAGACCCACAAGATGGGCCCAAACACATAAGAAGTAAAACCCACCATGATTACCACGAGCTGGCATCCGTATCATATAACTTGGAAGATCAAGAAGGGCTCACAAAGATAACCACAAACCAAAGATAACCCCGAGCTGGCATTTTTATCTTATGGTCACGTCATAGAAGAGTTCTAGTTTGAGTTATGTTTGTCTTCTATTTATATTGAGTTATTTAATTATGCTAAGGCTTATCCTTAAGTGTTAGAGTTTGGGTGTAAGTGGTACAAATGTATTTTAATTGTAATTGGACTGTACTACATTCCTCTATTATAAATAGAGGTTCATGTACTCTGATATAATAAGTTAATGAAGTCAATGAAGTATTTATTTTTTACATAAATTCAACAAGGTATAAGAGCAGGTTCTGTGAGTTGACTTGGTCAACCCACAGAGATAATGAGATCTTTTTCTCTAAACCCTGAACCCTAAGTCTAGGTTCATAGTTATTGTTTCAGTCCTTATACCTATAGATTGCTTTGTGTTTTTTACCTCTATAATGAGATTTTCAGATAGCAAAATATATATTGACGGAAAGATATTTGAGTCTACTTTCCAAAGAAAAATGATTTTTTTCCAATTGGAGTTATCTACAAAGAGAAATCGATATTTGAATAAGCGAAGGTTAGATTCCAAAAGAGGTTCGAGCAACAGTATAAAATTTCAACTTCCAAGGTATTTTATGCTATCAAGAACGAGACTTTATATGGATAAATATATATATATATATATATATATATATATATATAAATACATCTATAAGTCTATTCTCTTACATATTCAATCAATTTTTAATCGGATTTATCTACAAAGACAAATCGATATTTGAATCAGCGAAGGTCAAATTGAAAAAAAAGGTTCGTGCAGCATTAGAAAGCTTCAACTTCCGAGGTATTTTATGCTATCAAGAACGAGAATTTATATGGAGAATTATATATAAAAAGAAAGATATGTAAGTCTATTTTCTCGCCTATTTAACAAATTCTTGATGTAAGTTTTTTATAAGGAGATATTGATCTTGGAAGAGTCAATGGTCATGCTAAAAAAAGGAGAAACATTACTTAGTCCGGCTAGATGACAGAGACTAAAATTTATCAGATTATTTATCTTTGATAATTATATTTTATGAAGATAAGTTATACTTGTATGAAAGATATTTAAGTCTAGTTTTAGAAGAAAAAACTTTCATGTCAATCTGATCTATATTTAAAGATATATTTGCATTGGAAGAATCAAAAGTCATGTTAGTATTCTGTTGCATTGAAAAATCCGAATTTAAGCCCATTATTTTGTGACACTTTTTGAGTTGATATATCAGGAAAATATCTCACTTCTCCCTGGTTTGAGGGTTTATTTATACATTTCGGTTATTTGGGCTTATTGTTACTTCTATGATATTTTGTTCAAGCTGGTATCACTGCCATTACCTCCCAGGTTGAGGGAAAGAAGTAGAAGAAGTACAAGGTAGAGGTATTTTATTCCATATGTTATGGATAAGTTTATGTGACTAAAATATTCAAGAAAGGGGGAGCACAAAAGATAAAGTTTTTGCATCTAAGAAAAAACTATTTAAATCGGATTATGAGGTTTATTATTTTGATTCGTGTTATATGTGTTGGAAGATGGTCATGTTATATCCAACTGCAACTATTATGTCCCTTTCGGGACATTATTATTGAAGAAGAGGTGGCCTCGGTATTCTTTATCATATCATCATTTAATTTACCTTGTCAAAAAATCTCATGGATGGGGAACCATGACGGGCCCTGTAAAAATATCGTGGTTGGGAAACCATGAGGGAGGATACCCTATAAAAAAATTTCACGGTTAGGAAACCATGACGAATGAACTTAATACCCTGTCAAACAATATCACGGTTGGTAAATCATGACGGGCCCTGTAAAAAAAATCACGATTGGGAAACCCTGACGAAGGATACCCTGTCAAAAAATATCACCGTTGGGAAACCATGACGAAGGAACTTATTATTACATCTATGTTATACCCCCCTGAATTGGCCAATTGGGCCTCATGAAAGAGAGTACTAGCATGAGGGGTAGTGTTGGAAGATGGGAGGACTGCCATTTTATACAAAAAAATTCAATACATTATTTTGCAACAAGTTGGGAGTTCATGATGTTCTCTCACTCCCAGCTTGAGGGGGAGTGTTTGAAGATGGGCTCCGGCCAACACGACCAAGGAAGGCCCACAAGATGGGCCCAAGCACATAAGAAGTAGGACCCACCATGATTACCACGAGCTGACATCTTTATCATATAAGTTAGAAAATCAAGAAGGACTAACAAAGATAACCACAAGTTGGTTGGAAGATCAAGAAGGAGTCACAAAGATAACCCCGAGCTGACATCTTTATCTTATGGTCATGCCATTGAAGAGTTCTAGTTTGAGTTATGTTTGTCTTCTATTTATATCGAGTTATTTAATTATGTTATCATCAAGTATTAGAGTTTGGGTGTAATTGGGACAAATGTAGTTTTATTGTAATTGGACTCTTCTACCTTCCTCTATTATAAATAGAGGTTCATGTACTCTGATTATAATAAGTTAATGAAGTCAATGAACTATTTCTCATTTCCATAAATTCAACACACTGCTTCTATCTGTTGTTTCTTAACGAGTTGGAGGCTCACAATCTCGACTTGGTCGGGTTTACCCATTGCAGCTAAGGCAGTAAGCTTCTCCACCACTCCGAGAGTAAGGTATCCTTCTTTTCCATCTTTTTCTTTTTTAGAATTAAAAATATCCGAACAAAATTTGTCTATATTGGTTGTTCAATGTCTATTGGAGCTAGTACTATGTTTCAATTCAATGTCAACCAATTCATACGAATTGTAATAACTATTGATTTGGTCTGCATATCTTTCTTTTATGTAATTATTTATTTATTTATTTATTTATTTATTTTTGTATTACGCATCATTATTTCAATTTTCATTGTTTTTTTTGTTTCTTATTTGCATGGTTTTTGCTAAGGGCCATGTATTCCTGCGACTATGCAGGTATTGAAGTAAGGTTGAACATAAATGTTTCATTTTTACGAAATTTATGTTGTTGAAAGATTATTTTATAAAATAAGTATTCATTAAAGATTCTTTTTATTTGGTATCAATATATTTTGTTTATTGGTCGGCCATATGATTGGTACATTATGTAGTATTTGGGGTGAGGAGAGTGTTAATGTGAGCTTCATGACTGTGGGGAGAATAGCCATAGGAAAGCATGCAGTAATGGCTATCGATGTTGATATTCCTGCCATTGATCCTAGTAACCTCAAGAAAATTGGAGATACTCCTACCATTGAAGAGTTTGTTCTTGGATTGCATAGGTTTTGAGGCAGTAATAGGTTACAAAGATGATTTTGGAGGTTGGTCTTCAATCAAGTTGAGAGAATAATAGCTAGTTGATGGTTTTGTTACTTGAGTATCCCTTATATGAAACTAGTTTAAAGATGAGAGTGGAAAGAAAAAGTTTTTTCAAAAGAGAAAAGAATTTCAAGAGAGAGAGAGAGAGAGAGAGAGAGGCAATTTGGGTTTGTCAATTTAAAGGTCCTATTTAATTGATTTAAAAAAAATATGGCTAAAACAAATTCCTTTTTTCAATGCAATTTTCTGTCATAAACTAAACTAATTTTAAGTTTGATGCTTTTACTGACCCAAATAATAATTTTATATGTAGAAGTGGATTTTCATTTTTTAAATTATTATTCCTTGTTTAAACATTTATTATATAGTAATAGATAATAATAAAATATAAAAATAAAACGTATTTATAATTAATAAATCACCTTAAAGTGAAATTTGTTAAGTTAAAAATATTAAATATACATAAAAACTCTATATGCACACATACACACACACATTCTATATATATATATATATATATATATATATATGATCTTTTAATGAAATTCGTCTATATAGGAAAGAGTAACAGTATAGTCTTTTCATTCCTAATATGCATTAGAAATATTATTGCAAACTTCATTTTGAAAGTTTTCAGTTATAATTTTAATATTTTTCCTAATGTCTTTAATTGATTAGAAATTTTTAAAGAAGAGAGTTCTTGTTGCAAGAACTTAATTTGAGTTCTGTTAAACAATGAATCTCTAATTTCATTCAATATTCTTATTTTAGGATCTTAAATAAATATAAATTGAAAATTTTTCCCTAGAATTTAAAAATAGATTCCATTTTGATCTTATTTTTCAATTGGCATGATTCATTTAGGAATGGGATATCATGCCTTTTGGTTTGAAAAATGTACTTCTGAGTTACAAAACATCATGAATAATATTTTTATTCTCTACTCAGATTATATGATTGTCTACATTGATGATGTTATAGTGTTTTAAAATTTTTGAACAACTCTATAAATAATTAGAGACTTTTAAATATCTTACCAGAAAAAAAAATGGTTTCATAATATCCTTCCCAAATATTAAATTATGTCAAACAGAGATAAGACTTCTTGGATATAATATTACTCGTGGACAAATTATTCCTATTGAGAGAAGTATCAAATTTGCTTCAAATTTCCTTGATCTAATAACTTACCAAAATTAGTTTCAAATATTTTTTAGGTTATCTCAATTATGTGTCATATTATTACAAAGATTTAGCCAAAGATATAGCAACTTTGTATCAACAACCTCAAAAGAAAGCTCTTCCTTGGGAAAAGAAGTGCACCTGAGCTGTTTAGATAATTAAATAAAGGGAAAAAATATTTCCTTCTTCACATCTAGCTAAATCCATTATATTTCAAAATTATTGAACCGATGCTTCTAATATAGGATTGGGAGGAATTCTCAAGTAAAAGCATGATAAAAATAATAAAGAAATTTTAGTTAGATTCTATTCTATAAAATAGAATCCAAGTTAAACAAATTGCTCAAAAATTCAAAAGGAAATGTTGTCTGTAGGTAAAAGTATTGCAAAATTTCAAAATGATCTTCATAGCCAAATATTTGGTTAAGAATTCACTATAGTACACTAAAACCAATTATTGGAAAAGATATTCAAATCTAGCATCAAGATTTCTTTTTCTAGATGCCAATCTCAATTATCTGTTTTTGAATTTTATATTAAGATTATCAAAGGGAAATATAATTCGGTTGTTGATTTTCTTACTCGAGAATTTTTGAGAGTATTACTCAATCATGAAAGCCTTAAGTATTTATCAAATGAAAATGAAGAAAAATAGCCAATTTATCAAATTGAAGCATAATTTGGTGGTTGTTGAAGTATTCCACAATCTGCCTCAAATTATCTGAAATAGGCTTGCTATCCAAGAAAGGATAACTTGCCTTTTTCATCAAGATTACCATATCAATAGAAATATTTATGCTCTTGAAGGTCGCCTTTTTCATCAAGATTACCTTATCAATAGAAAGATTTATGTTCTTGAAGCTCACAAAGAGTTACTTTCCTTGTATTAAATCAATTATATGTGTACCTTTATAACAAGTACAATGTATTGTTATGTTTTCCAATACTAATGTCTTAGTCCTTTAGGGGGCTAGGGGAAGACACCCCCAAAATTCACAGGGAAATACTTACATAGGGAAACCTTGTTTCACTTACCTCATCATCAGTCACTCCAAAATAATGTTGTTGGATAATTTCTTAGTGGCTCCAATTAGAGCCTTCCCTTCTGCCAACAAATCTATGGCTGAAGTTGTGGATAAAACGCAACAAGAACCATAACCAATTTATGTTCTTTTTCATCAAGTTTACCATATCATTATGATTGGGGAATTAACTCATTTATCTATTCCATGGAAAAAGTAGATGACAAAGAATACCCATGCAAATATTGAGACTATATTTATGCTTTCATGCATGTATTTCTCTATGAAAATGCCACAAGAAAACATTCTAGGTTCGTCAAAGTACAAAATACAGTTGTTGAATGAGATATTCCTACATGGCTCGACCAATGGTGGACATTATTTGGACCAAAACTAGACATTCTTCCATAAGAAATTAAAGAGTTCTATGAGCCTTGGAAAGAGAACCATATTGTTGTCAACCAAAAATAACCAAAGACTCTTATTGAAGAAGAGTATACTAACCAATTCTTTTCAAAAGATATTGGTACTTTTAAGATATTTGGGATTCGGCTATAGTAGACAAATCACCTCAAAGGGGAAACACAAAGTAGACAAATAAGTTTCTCTCAAGTAAAAAATAAGAAGATAACAAAATTAGAAGGAATATGTGGATTTCAATAAATTTTAAGTCCATCGCCTTACATCATCAATGATGCCAAAATATGTTGGTGCTCAGCATCAACATAAAGCACCTCTTGACTTCCAATCATTTTAAGTTTGCATTATGTTAGTCGGTCAAATAAGTCTTTGACACATGTAAAGTTTGAATTCCAAATGTTTTGAATCCTGACCTCCTTTGCCCATAAATTCAAGCGCTCTTCTCATTTAGAGGCATCGATTCAGTGATTCTGAGATATGTTAAGAAGGAAATCTAAAGATCCTTTGAGTGTTGTAAGTCGTTTCTTCGTTTTCTAATTTCTTTTGTAAAACTATATTGTGAATATGTTGCAAAGTAAATATATTAGTAATTCTAAGTTTCGTGTTTGATCCTGTTAAATGGTATTAAAGCCATGGCCGTGATCATGGCAAGAGAGTAGATCTCTAGGGTCAATTATCATGCTATTATGATCATTTGTTATTTTTATTTTATTAATTCTTTATGTACTTAGTAGTAATCATACACATGATAGTCATTAATATAATGATAAGTGGGATGACAATCTAGTCGTATTGCCCTTTCTTACCTATTGATATCAGGAAGGTGGTAGGGTGTTTGACTGTAAGTCGTTGACAACCATGCTTATCTAAACATTCATGACTAAATTGTATCTAATTACTAACTTTAGACATGAATTCTTAGTAATTCAAAACTATTCTAATGATCATAATGCTTGATAAATAATCTAACCCTCATGGCTTAATCTTTCGTGAAGAAAATGAATTTATAAAAAAATCAAATTTAGTGGAATGCCCCTCTAATAAATTTATACATCTTTCATATTTTTGTCTTGAATGCTTCGAACCTCTCTCATCCTTCTTACTCATCCATTCACTCAATTCATGGTGGCTCAAATTTTCTCATGGTATCAAAGTTGACGACATGATCTTGAGGAGGGTGATCTCATTCAAACAGGTAGGTGCTCTTTCATTAATTTTATATCATATTCTTATATTATCACCTTCTTCATAAACATTGTCATAGCGTTCTTCTTTTTACTTCTTGAATTCATCTTCTCTTCTTAACACTTCAATCAATTTTCAGTCTTTTTTACTTCCATCTCTTATTATAATTGTCACAAGTACTAATGCCATCTCTATACGTTCAAATCCGTCTCTCGTGTCAGTTACACCTATTACTACACTCATTTCAATTTAACTCTCCTCCAACAACTATGTGTTATAGAGAAGTCATTGGATTATGGTTTTGAGATCTCAATACCTCATGGGATTCATTGATGGATCTATTATGCCACCTTCACAATTTGTTAGTGATATTCCATCCATGATAAAATCCATCGTTCGAATAATTGGAGCTTAGAGTCCAATTACTTGTTATTTGGTTCAATGCTACAATGGCTAAAGAAGCTCTTTGCCATGTGGTTGGACTCAAAACTGCAAGGGATGTATGGCAAAAATGAGAAATAATTTTTGAAAATCACTCAAAGGTATGTAAGATGCACCTCCGTCAAGATTTACAAACAATGAAGAAGACAAAAGATCAAACTTTGAATGACTATGTCACAAAATTCAAAGGACTATGTGATGCTATAGCAACCATACAAAGTCCTATTTCAGAAGAGGACAAATCTTTTTGGCTTCTCCATGGGTTAAATGCCCCATATAACCTTGGTCACAACAATGCTTGCTTGACCTCCATTGCCAACTTGTGAAGAAATTCTACCAATACTCTAGAGTCATGATCTTCGGATAAGTCAAACACTTGGAGATTTATTTTCAGCCATGATGGTGAACAAAATTTTTGCCATCAAGTTATCAAAGGGAAAAAGTAACAACCGATTTTTCAATAAAAATCCATGTAAGCCCCCTAAACATAACAACTTCACCCAATTCAAAAATAATACTTTTGATCAATTTCACAATAATAAGCAACCATCATCCATCGTCTCATCAAATGGGAATCAATGTCAATTTTTTCACTAACTGAATCATATTGTTGATACATACTGGCATTGGTTCAATCAAAATTGCCAAGATGAAAATACTTCAAGTGCTTTGGCATCTCTCACCATCTTCGAATTGAAAGAGGATTCACAGTTGTTCCTTGGTACTGGTACTATAAAATGTTTTACAATTGATAAATCCCTTAGAATAGCCTATATCCTGCTCAAATGCCAAAATCATACACTCGCATTTTGCATGCTCGATCAACCTACATGGGCTTGATCGATCATCCAGAATACAGTCTCACAGAACTTACTAAGGATGATCGATCATTGGCTCAAGCATCATACAAAAATTGTCACGAAGAGGCTATAAAGCATGATTGATCGTACAAAACTATATGTAACCAACTCTATAAAGCATGATCGATCAATCAAAATAGGTTGATAGATCAATGAGTTTTTTGAAAGTTTGAAAACTAATTGATTGATGCCTTGATCAATCAATAGGCTTAGGGAACACAAAAATATAGCCATTATACATGGTTTATCGATCATATCTTTCCAATAATCAATCAACATTTTTTGCTACTTTTTGGAAATGGGTAAAAAAATGGCTGGTTTGCTTGGGAAACTTATAAATAAGCTTCCAAACTCGTAGAGGACAATGAATTGAGCTTACATCGGCATACCAAACCTCTAGAAGTATATTCTTGGGCTTAAAATTCTGATTTTGGGAAAAACTCCAAATTTGCCTAACTCTTCATTTTATCTTCACATTCTTTACATTCAAAGTTTTTATCAAACTCCTATATATTTCAGTTCACATGCTTAAAGATTACTAGGACAAAAGCTATCACTCCAAAGAAAGTTGTAATTTTGATTTCTCTTTTGTATTTTAAATTTCTTTGACAGAGGTTCTCTAGTACTTAAATCTTGAAGAATTGGTATTCTAAGGTCTGACATCTAGAAACAGAGTGCCCAATAGGGGAGAGCTTAAATTTTGTAATTGGGGATTACACTTGGCTTAAAGAGAGCCAAAAAAATTTTCGTATATTTTTTAATTAATAGAGCTTATTAGTGGAATTTTCCAGAGCGAGGGTTCTTGGGTGATGACTAGCATGAGGGGAATATCAAGAACAAACAATCGTTATTTTCTTATTGTGTGTTCTTGTTAAGTATTTTTCATATTTTATTTTAACACACTAAGCACATTATATTTAATTTTAAATCTTCAATTCACCCTCCTCTTGAGAAGCCACTTAGCTCAACAAAAGCTTCTGACACTTGTCTCATTCATGATTGAATAAATCACTATAAGTGCAAGAACAAGAATTTGAAGAATTAGACATACATCATCCTCTACTAGAATTATTACCACAACCTCTTCCCCCTCTACCTGACCTCTTGAGGTTGTAGAGGAGCCTTGTCCTCAAGAGACTATGGCAAATGTGTTTGTTTGGTTGGTATCTTGGGCGTTTGAATCTTCTTTAACTATAATTTGATACATTGTGTCACATATATCACCAAAGGATGCTCTGAAAAATTGAGTTTTTGCCACATCAAGATAGAGTTTCATATTATCCAAACAAATTACTCCAACTAACTTTTATTGTTGTTTTTCTTGAATAGAAACATTAGTGGAGTATGGTTGTGCCAATTTCCAATCTTATAGAAAACCTCTTAATTTTACAAAAAAAATCATTGAGATTACCTTCTTGTTTGGCGTTGTACTTGGCCTAAAGAATATCATAAAGTCTTGAAAATTATCAGTAGGGAGTATAACTTAGCACACGTGTCAATTATTTTTTATCATATCTAAGTGTACAATATTATTAGCCACACCTTCTTCTATGTGTTGATCACCTAGCCAATACTACCCAAACGACCGGCCACTTAGGAACAGAAGGCATAGGTACTTAACCCAGGACCACAACAATACACCCCCCGTCACAAGCCGACCACCACGACAGATTTTACCCACATAACGACGAGGGGTTAGCTGCCTCCAGGTGACGTGATTGTCCGTAGCCGTGGAGAATCCTACTCACAACGTAGCGCCTGCTTTGATACCAAATGTTGTTACAGTCCTTGACCATAGACCTCATCACTCGACGAAGTGAAGGATCGTCAAGGGGAACAGGGGACGAACCAGTGCGGACAGTCTTGCCTGGGCGACCTATCTTTACCGAGAATGGTTAGAAGGAAGGAATTCATTAAGAGAAGAATCCAAGCTCGTCAAAGGGAGACCTAAACCTTGGGTTCGTCAAGGAGAACGCCGATCCTAGGTTCCTTAGAGGAGAACATTGATCCTGATTTGGGTAAAATTTGACTTGATTTCTTTCCTTTCGTCAGTCCTCTTAAGGCAAATCACGCCAAGGACCAGAATAATGTTTTTACAATACTGCCATTACTGGCTTACAGGCTACTATAGACTTAATTAAATTACATACAAATCCTAAATTAATTGAATGATCTTCTGAGTCACCAACTCACCCGCGTCGCCTTTGGATGATTCGTTCGGCTATCGAGTCCATAACATCACTCTTGAATTGGAACATCCGGGTATAGATTGGGAAGAATTTAAGGAATTGTGCACCATTTGGTTTGGCCCGCCGACTCAAAGCAACCCTTTGGGCGATTTAGTACTCTTAAGACAAACTGGAAACGTAGCACAATACCAAAAACAATTTCAAGAAAAGTTAACTCGAGCCAACAAGATGGTAAGAGTTGATCAACATGTCAGTTTGTTCACAGTAGGATTAAATGAGCATCTCCGGTTGGAAGTGGAACTCTTTGCACCTTCGGATTTGGCGAGAGCAATGAATTTAGCACTGGCAATGCAGGCCAAACAAAAATTTCAAACACGAAGACCAATGTGGCAAAGTGGGAAAAACAGCTCGGGAGCGTCCTCCACAACATCCCAGTGGAGAAGTAGTGCTACTGCCCCTACTACTTCCACCCCTAAAAATTCCCCAACCACTCCAACGTTCATCCAAAAATTAAACAGAGCAAAAATGGAAGCACGTAGAGAAAAGGGGTTATGTTACAATTGTGATAAACAATACACATTCGGGCATCAATGTAAGAAACTCTTCTGGTTAGAAATTGAAGATGGGGAACTGGAAGAACCAGAAATAGAACAGTTAGACACTGAAGAGCCTGCTATTTCATTAAACGCCATCACAGAACTCCAGACCACCAAAACAATGCAGGTTTGTGCCATAGTTGACAATCAGCCACTCTTAGGTCTTGTGGACTCAGGCAGCACTCATAATTTTGTGAGCTTCACAACAACAAAGTATTTACAACTTCCAGTTCAATCCCAGCCAGTCACTTCAGTCTCCGTTGCCAATGGGGAAAAGGTTCCTAGTTATGGGGTCAACAAACAAATTGGTAGAATTTTTTATCAATCCACTCACTAGTTTTATATGGTTTTGGGCATCAAGTGGCTCCAGACATTAAGGCCGATATTGTGGGATTTCACTGCGTTGACAATGAGCTTTGAAATTGCCAACGAAAGGATTACACTACAGGGCCGTCACACTGAGGCTCCAACCGATTGAGGTTCCAGCCCATCTTCATGGACTGCAACAACAGTAGCACACAAAGAACAATTTAGATATCTTGCTGGAAGACTTTACAGACCTCTTTAAAGAACCTATAAGTCTTCCGCCATTGAGACACAGTGACCATCACATTCGTTTGAAAGCTGGCTCCGAAGTGGTGGTTGTGAGACCATATAGAATCCCCCACCTTCAAAAGGATGAAATTGAACGGCATTGCACACTAATGTTAGAACAAGGCCTCAAAAGACCAAGTACCTCCCCTTTCTCTTCTCCATTTCTTTTGGTGAAGAAACATGACCACACCTGAAGGTTTTGCATGGACTACCGGGAATTAAATGCCAAGACTACTAAGGACAAGTTCCCTATACCAGTGGTGGATGAGCTATTAGATGAATTGCATGTGGCAAAAATTTTCAAAAAGTTAGACTTGCGCTCAGGCTATCATCAAGTCAGAATGTACCCTCTTGATATAGAGAAGACCATTTTTCGTACTCATCATGGTCACTTTGAGTTCATTTTCATGCCCTTCGGTCTCTCCAACGCCCCGTCAACATTTCAGGCCTTAATGAATGAGGTATTTTGTGACTATCTCAGAAATTTTGTTTTAGTTTTCTTTTATGATATCTTGATTTTCAGAAAGTCATGGACTCAACATTTCAAAGACCTGTGTCTGGTATTCCAACTCCTTCGGACTCATCATCTATATTTAAAACGTTCAAAGTGCTCATTTGGTCGAACTCAGGTGGCCTATCTAGGTCACGTTATTACAGCAACTGGGTCACCATGGACCCGGGAAAAATTGAAGCTATCCTTCAGGGGCAACCACCGAGACACATTGTAGCCTTAAGGGGATTTTTGGGCTTAGCAGGTTACTATCGAAAGTTCATCCACAATTATGCGCCCCTAGCAACTCCCTTATCCAACCTGCTACGCCGTAATGCCTTCCACTGGAATGACACAACGGAGACTTCCAGACTCTCAAGCAAACTTTAGCCTCTGCAACGGTACTTCAGTTACTGGATTTCGAAGAAGTGTTTGTGGTAGAATGTGATGCTTCTGGAAGCCGTATTGGGGTGGTGCTTCAACAATCTCAACATCCAACAGCCTATTTCAACCATCAGCTAGCGCTCCACCATCATAAGTTACCGACCTATGAAAGAGAACTCATTGACTTAGCGAAGGCCGTCCGCCATTGGAGACCCTACTTGTGGGGCAGAGTTTTTATCATCCGCACTGACCACTCCAGTTTGAAGTTTTTGTTGAACCAACGTATATCAACTTCTCCCCAACAATACTGGCTTAGCAAGTTAATGGGGTTCAATTTTAGAGTGGAACACAAGTTGGGTCCGATGAACAGAGTTGTTGATGCTCTCTCATGTCGTTCAGATGAAGTACTCCAAATTGCTACCATTAGTCAGCCAACACCTCTTTTACTGGAGTCCATCCACAAAGAGAACCAGAGCATACCCGAACTGTAGCAGCTCTCCCAACAAATTGCAGAGGGCAAGATGGTGTCCCAGTGGTCAATACATGACAACATTATTCTTTATAAATAGCGCATATATTTAACTCATACTTCTCCCTTGGTGGCGGTTGCATTATTAGCTTATCATGATAGTACTCATGAAGGCCTACACAAAACTATACAGCAGATCCTCAGGGATTTTTATTGGCTAGGTATGAAATCCACAGTTGCAACGTATGTGGCTGCTTGTTCGGTGTGTCAATGGAACAAGACCGACCATTTATCTCCAACTGGGATACTACAACCACTCGATCTTCCCACCCAAGTATGGTCGGACATCTCTATGGATTTCATTAAAGGCCTCCCTAAGGCATCGTGGAAGTCTATTCTTTTTGTGGTGGTTGACCTTTTTTCCAAGTATGCACATTTCATTCCTTTGGCACATCCTTATACAGTAGCATCAGTAGCCCAAGTGTTCTTGAGAATATTGTTCGTCTCCATGACATTCCGGAATCAATAGTCAGTGATAGGGATGTTGTCTTTACCAATAACTTTTGGAAAGACCTATTTAGATTATGTGGTATGAAACTGAAACTTTCCTCCGCTTATCACCCTCAAACCGATGGCCAGACTGAGGTGGTGAACCGCACAATTGAAATGTATTTAAGGTGCTTAGTGGGGGACAATCCAAAAAAGTGGGTGCAATGCATTATATGGGCGGAATATTGCTACAACACATCATTCTACACGGCTTTACAGGAGACACCAATAAAAATTCTATATGGCCGGGATCCCCCTCGCTTACTTTCGTATGCTAAGGGGTCCACAAGAGTGGATGCAGTTGACCAAGCTCTTATGGGTCGAGATCAATTGTTGGACTATGTTGTCCAACGCCTTTGAAAGGCTCAAGCTCGCATGAAGGACTATTATGATAAGGGTCACCATGATGTTCAGTACAAACCAGGGGATTTTGTATGGCTTCGCCTCCAGCCTTACCGTCAAAATTCAATTGCGGGCACTCGGGACAAGCTTTCTCCGAAGTATTTTGGGCCCTTCAACATTATCCCGCAGGTGGGCCAAGTTGCCTATAAGCTCCAGCTTCCTCCAGAGTCCAAGCTTCATGATGTCTTTCATGTCTCTCTGCTCAAGCCACTCAAAGGATCAGTACCAACTACCATTCCTTCCTTACCACCGATTGAAGAAGGTAAAGTCTCGCTCACTCCCATCAAAGTTCTACATGCTCGCAAAAATGCAGAAAGGAAAGAAATACTGGTTCAGTGGTCCCATACCGATGTCACAGAAGCCACTTGGGAAGACCTACAAGTATTCCAACACGTCTTTCTTACATTCGAGCTTAAGGACAAACTCTTTTCCCAAGGGCGAAGTGATGTTATGGACTGGATAGCCGAACGAGTCATTCAAACGCGACGCGGGTGAGTTGGTGACTCAGAAGATCGTTCAATTAATTTAGGATTTGTATGTAATTTAATTCAGTCTATGGTAGCTTGTAAGCCAATAATGATAGTATTGTAAAAACATTATTCTAGTCCTTGGTGTGATTTGCCTTAAGAAGACTGACGGAAGGAAAGAAAGCAAGTCGAATTTTACCCAAATCAGGATCAACGTTCTCCTCTAGGAACCTAGGATTGGCGTTCTCCTTGACGAACCCAAGGTTCAGGTCTCCCTTTGATGGGCCTGGCTTCTTCTCTTCATGAATTCCTTCCTTTTTAACCATTCTCGGTAAAGATAGGTCGCCCATGCAAGACTGTCCGCATTGGTTCGTCCCCCTTGACGATCCTTCACTTCGTCAAGTGACGAGGTCTATGGTCAAGGACCGTAACACTATGTTGTTAATCAACCAATTTATGTCAATATCTTTTTTTAACCATATTTTATATCTAGCATCATCCTCATTAATAGATGGAAGAGATTTGATAAGGTGATCAACAAGATCTCTTGTTATAAGGAATATTTCAACAAACTGAGCCCAAGAGAGGTCCCTTGAAAGGATATAATTATTTTAAGAAAGTCTATTTTTCCAAACTCCAAGGAAGGTAGTGTGTGCATTTTCTACGTTATTAACATGAAAGGAGCTTTGACTTAAAGAGATTCAATCAATGAATTCAATACAAGGGAAAATGTACTTAAGATGGCAAACTTTGCATGCTATCAAAAAAAGGAAAGTTTTCCTTTGCAATTCGTGCATAGGAATCCCAAAAAAGTTTTTTTTTTCAAAGGGAACTATGATGTCCAAAAAGAAAACAGCCCTTGAGAGTATCCTTAGAACTCAAAATTTAAGAACAAAAAATTTCTTGAAGAGTACGAGAAAACTCAAAGAAAAAAACCGTAAATTATAGTTTCAAGAGGAAGAGATACAAATTCCAGTCACTTTAAGAGAGCATGGAGGCTGAAACTCAAAAGAATTAATCTTTTGTACAATGGAAGAAAACAGTTCAAAAGAGAGGACGAAAAACTTGAATCTTTTTAAAGTTCAAAATTCATGCTTATGCATGCTAAAGAAGCTTTCATGTCCATGGGCAAAAAACAATTAATTGGAACTTGAATCAAGGAAACAATGAGAGTTGATCAACCTTTTAAAAAAAAACTCAACCAACAAGATTCAAGGAGAGTATCTTTTTAGAAGGAAGATGCCATCCATGCTAATTCTTCCAATATTAGCCATAAACTTATTCTCAATGTGCACTTCCTTCCGCTAAAGAATTTTTTTTTAGTAGCTTCAAAACAAGGCCCTAGAACACCTGCTATGATACCATATTAATTATAAGGCATTTTTCTCATGATTACAAAGGTTTAGACGAGAAGAAAGAGAGAGGGGAGGAGGAAAAAGAAGAAGGGAGCCCTAACTCATGGGAAAGAAGAAGAAATTGAGATGAGAGAAATCACAAGAGAAGAATTGGAGTCAAGAGAGGCAAAAGTTGGATGCTCTTCTCCACACATTTTGAGATTTATTTATAGTTGTAGAATGAATTTTACAATGTCAATAATGCCCTTAAGGGTACACCACTTAAAAAGAAAAAAGACAAAATGACGTATACCAACTTGTATAGTTACAAAGTCATACCTCTTCTTATTATAGAGCTATCCTATTTACCATAGTGTTACTCAACAAATGCGTGTGACTTTTAACAGTCCCAACTTGGAACCAAACTTTCAAAGATACACTTGTTTTGATACCTCTTGTTAGGTCACATGAGGAACAAACCTAGAAGAGGGTGAAAATGTTTTTTAATTTTTCTGAGGATTTTTATTTCTTTTTACTTAATTTGTGTGTGCTCACTCTTTTGGGTAATTTAATGTGTAATATTAAATTTAAAGTCAAATAGAAAACATAAAACACAAGTAATAAAATACATAAAGAATGCACAAATATTTATAGTAATTCACAAGCCAAACTCGAGTATCTAATCATTCCGAGGGTGTTTATACCTCAACATTAGTTCACTAAGTTTGGGAAGCAAAACAACATCAATATCAAATTGTCTCTCCAACCATTACAATGCAGCTCACAAATGGATTAACACCATTCAATTCACCATAACAACCAATTTAAAATGTACTCACTCACACAATAGCTACAAACTTCGCTTCCAACCTAGAGCCATAAAAGGGATTTTCTAGTAGCTAACTAGGTACTCTTTCCTAGACCCCAGAAAGAGATTTACAACAACTCAGAAAGCTCACTTGAGTCGATAGCAACAAATCTTGGGGTAGAATCAACTCAAAATTGATGAGTTTCTCAACATCAAAAGAATAGAGTCATTAAGCTTAGAAAGGGACATTTGTCCTTTTTAAATCTCAGTGAAATGTCTACTTAAACTCTTGAGAAAATGCTTAAAATTTTAGTGACAAGTTACTAACCACATAGATTGGTCATTTAAAAATTTTAGAGATGTATTATACCTAGATTGAAGCCTTATTCTTGTTTCATAACTTTTTTGGAAAAAGGTAGTTTAAACATGTTAAAAGACACCCATGTGTGTAGGGGTAGCATGACTAACTAAATAAGGAGAAGTTCTATAGAGATGACATATAATTGTAATTATGCAAGTTGGTTTATGTCCGTTTTTATCTTTTTACTTTTGAAGTGTGTAACCATATTGTAGTCATTGTAAACACCTTCTCGCTACTATAAATATAGTCTAAAGGCATGGGGTAGAGCATTGAAGTCTTTTGTTTTTTGGCTCAAATTCGTCCTTAGAGTTTCTCTCTTCCCTCCTTCTCTTGAGATATCTTGTGTTTATGTGTTGGCCCTAGAAATAAATATGGTATTAGAGAAGGCAAAGATCTAAATGCAAAAGGAGAAGAAGATGGAGAAGAAAGGGGTGAAGAAGAAAAAGAAAAATAAAAAGAAAAAAAAGAGTTTCTCATTTTCCATATAATCTTTTTTTCCAATTTTTTTCTCATTAGATTCTTCACTCTCTTACAATATTATTCATACAATTTATATACCTTTGTAAATATATTTGAGTCTAGTTTTTAATTCAAAAAGAATTTTTGCAATCAAAGTTTTTTACAAAGAGAAATCAACACCTGAAGCAGCAAAAGTCAAACAACAGAAAAGTTTCCGAGTAGCAGAAGAAAGCCTCAAAATTTATGAACTTTTTGTACCAACATGACCAATAATTTATATATAGAATTATATCTCAAAAAAAAGTTATGTGAGTCTATTTTCTATCTCAATTTGATATTTCTAGAGAGAGATATTTATATCGGAAAAATCAAAGATCATGTTGGTAGCCTATTGCATGAGAAAATAAGAATTTAAGGCCTTTTTTGTTTTAATTTTTGAGTTGCTAATGTTAGTTAAGTTTCCCATTTGTTTTCAAACTCTAGTCAAGATTTTAGTCATGATTTTACCAACTTGAGTATTTTTTCTTTCTTAAAAGTTTTTTTTCTTTGATCTCACATAACAAAGTCTTTTTCTATATGAGTTTAGTTTCCTTTTTCACAAAGTCTGAATTTTTTTAATTAAAAAGTTTTGTTTCCTCATTCTAAATTCCAAATATTAGTATAATAAATCTCCTTTATTCCAGAATTTATCTCATGAATATTTTCTTTCCAAATTGGTCACGTTGTGTTAAAGAGTAATTACCTTATATGTGAAGTCTATTTTTAGAAAGTTTTTATTATTATGTTCCATCTCAAAACTTTCTTATTAGAGGTTTTTTTTTTTAAAGTTTCCTCAATCATCATGTTCATAGAGGATTTTTTTTAATCTTCCTCTTGAGTCAAACTTGGTCACTTTTTATCCATCTATTGGTCTAAAAGCGCCTCCTTACTTGGAGGTATGAAGAGTTGCACTGTGCACCTCATTCTGTTTGACATATGAGAGTTGCTATATTTTTATTCAAACTCTTAATTCCTTAAAGTACTTTCTTTAATTTGTGTTTATTAAAATCACTTCCAAGCAATGCCTAGACCCACTAACTAAAGTATAGGAGTGTGTCCACCATCTAATTTGAATCAAGTATTCTTAATCTTTACCCAATAGGGAGTTTTTGTTTGAGTTGCCCTTAAAAAGTGAGTAATCTCTTTATTGTCCTAAAATTGAGTCATTTTTGTTTATGAAATTGAACGAAGATTCTTTCAAACTATGACCATTTGACTGGTGTATGAAGCTTTGTCAAACAACTCAAAATGAATTTTCTTGTCCCACCTTTACTTTGTGCAAGTTGGGTCTCTTGGTAAAAACCAAAGAGATCCCCAAGTTGAGGGGGGAGAAGTAGAAAAAAAAAAGAACAAGAAAGAGGTAACCAACAATGAAGAATTCCACGTATTGTAATAATCAAATTTTATGTGACTAGAATATCCAATTAAGGGGAGAACAAGATGAGAACATGATAAAGACTACACGTAAGATATGAATAAGAACAAGATGAATCAAAGCAAGACAATCAAGATGTCGTTTTCAAGCCACACTAGATTAGAATTTTTTCTTTTTTAGCATATAAGTTTCTTGACAAAGATTACTTGCAAAGTGAAGTTACAAGACCAATTTGAGGGGGAGTGTTAAAAGACACCATGTGTATTGGATTGGCAGAAACTAGGTAAATAAGGATAACTTCTATAAAGACAACAAAGAATTATAATTATACAAGCTGGTGTATATCTTCTTATGTCCTTTTTCTTTTGAATCATGTAGCCCAAAGGGTATTATACTTATTATAAACACTTTCCCACAACTATAGATACAACTTGAAGGTATGGGATAGAGCATGTAAGCCTCTTCCTTATTATAAACATTTTCCCACAACTATAGATACAACTTGAAGGTATGGGATAGAACATGTAAGCCTCTTCCTCTTGGCTCAAATTCATCCTTACACATCTCTCTCTTTGTCACTTTTTTCTCTCCCTTGGTATATTCTCGCTCCTCTCCTAAGATCTAGAGTTCCACTCTTCCATTTTTCACTTGAGATATTTTGTGTTTATGTGTTTGCCCTAAAAATTAAGAATACTGTGGACTGATTAGATGGTCTTGTCTCTTCTCGTGTGTGTTCGAATTCTTTTTCACGAGGATTTGGTAGAATCACCAAACAAATGCTTCCAATAGCTTCTCTCCTTCCTGGCCGTTCATATGGTCTTTGTTCAATAGGTCAACCTCCATAGTTTGCTCCTCTTGTCTTCAATGCAGTGTGGCTCAACAGGTATCTTTAGTAGCTCTTGCGTCTCATGTCAATCAAACGGAGAGTGTCTTGTCGAATGATCTTTTGTGTTGACCTTGTTTCCTCCTTTTCCCTTTCTACCTTCGTCGCGCTGGGCATTCAAGCGTTTTGGCGAATGATAAGCCTTTTCTTTTTCTAATATGGTCGGACGGGAGTAGTCCGGTCGGATGAATTTGCTTTTCTAATTTTACTTGTTTTGTTGAGCTCTCTTGTTTGGTTGGATGGTGATGCTATCTAATCTATGGGGATCCTTGCACATGCAGAGATGGCGGCTTGGTAGGGAAGATGGCTTAGAAATTTAAACACGCATCTTCAAAGTCCATCCAGTGGCAATGGATATCCCCGTAATTTCGTCCAAATTCAAAACCAACTTCGCTACTATTAACGTCTGGTTCGGTCTCCCGCACGACCACCGCCGTAATCCTCAGGCGCCGCTCACTGCGGGTCCACGGCTGCTAAAATTGCGAGAAAATTGCCCTTTTTAGATTCGAAGAAGCGGGCGGACAAAGAAAAAGATTCTGGTTTCTAATCTAACTATCAAGTTGAAAAAAACTACTTGATCAACAACAAGAGCTTACTCTTCCGTATACGAATTTAAGCCGCATAAGCGAAGCGATAGAGAAAGCAGACAGAAGCCTAGTGATCTGAAAATTGAGACGAAAGGCGCCCATCTCGGCCTCTTACAACATTACGCGCACGTTAGACTCTGTCCCGGCGTGCTTACCCTCACGTTTCTAAATTTCCAACACCGAATAAGACGCTGCGTAGGATTAAAGGTGCAATGAAATAGCGTCTGAGGAGCGTCTGATATAGAGATAATAAGATAATGAACAGAGGTCCTATCATTGCGTGTAAGCTTTTAGAAACCCAATTTTATTTACTTGAACGAAAGATAACCCACAAACAGTGCAGAGAAACAATAGCGAGCCATGAAGTCAAACTGAAGAAACGAAAGGAGGAGAAAATTAAGAAGACAGAGAGAAGAACAGATAACTGATCTCGGTTGGTGCTAATTCGAATGATATTTTCGATCGCCGGAGGCGAGTGCTGGAGATGGGCGGGGATGGATGGACTGGCTGGGGATTGCGGTGAGAATCTGGGGCGACCCAGCGAAGTTGGTTGGGAGGATGAGAAAAGAGAAAGGGGGAGGTGGTAGGAACGGATTGTTGCCCAATTCGCTCAAAATTATTTCTTCTTGTCTCAAGGCAGTTTCCACGAATGCCAGCACCCTCGTAAGGTCTGCCGGGGCGTCAGTTGCGGCCTCCATTGCCGTCGCCGCTGAAGATGATAAAGAGCAGGTTTTGTTTTTATACACTACTATTATATTGCTTTTAGAAAATCCATTTGCTAGTTTGATGATGGATGCTTGATTTTTTCTCATATTAAGAGTGAAAGATGATGACTGCTTTTCGGTTGATCATTTTTATTCAGCTAGTAGTTAGCCAACTAAACCAACTGAACATGACTAAGCCGATGCGTATTCACCTGTTTTAAAGTTTTGTTTCTTCTTAATTTTCTATGGGTTTTATGTTTTTCCCTACTATGTGGGAGGGAAGTTTCCATATTCTTATCATTCGGATGATTGCTTTTGGCGATGCTTGCTGCTTCTTACTATTTATTAATGACAAGAAAAAGAATAAACAAAAACAAATGAACAACAAGAAGAGCAACCTCGACAATTTTTTGTTGAGTGCGGGGGTTATGCTTATCTCTCTGTGTTTATATTTGTTAGTTGAAATGGTAGGGATTATTACGGCTAGAGAAGGGAAAGTTTTTTTTTTTTTTTTTTTACAAACTTAGTGTCACATCGTTGAAATGAGAAGTTATTCTAAATAGGAGGGAACTCTTTCTCATATTACTCTAGGGAGAATGCTCAAT
This sequence comes from Aristolochia californica, assembly GCF_029961685.1. Taxonomy (NCBI): domain Eukaryota; kingdom Viridiplantae; phylum Streptophyta; class Magnoliopsida; order Piperales; family Aristolochiaceae; genus Aristolochia; species Aristolochia californica. The sequence goes on along the minus strand of NW_027181992.1, from coordinate 10,394,258 downwards.
GAATGCATAATTTCACAATGTTTCCCCGAATTGGCTTTGTCCTTGTGACATACAAGGACGATATATTTGCAGAGATTTTTTCTTGTGAGGAAATAGCAATGTATGCACGATAGCACTTGCATGATTAGTGCATTGCAGTATATTGTTTTGTTCATCAACACTTGTTGATGCAAGAAATATCCCTAGATGTTATTTTGAGAGAGTCTCTCCTATAGAACTTGATTTATGAAAACCTCCCTAATGTGTTTTTACCCTTCACACAGACATGTTTGAGATGAAGATCCAGACATGGTCCTTGTCCAGAATAGATCAGATCATCTACTGCCTGATGTTGATTTATATATTGTGCTGAAGGATGCCCTTCTTCTGACTAGTAGAACAGTTGAACTTAGCTAAGTAAGACGTGAACACTCAAACATTTTAGTCAAGTCAGACGTGAACCATCAGTCTTTTGGACATCAGGGTTTTTGATGTATCTTTCTCATGCTTGTCCAGGCCAGAGAGTTCTGTTATTGCCTTTGGTGCACCTACACGAAACTTCCATTGTGGCTCTTTCTTTTCACTGGTTAGTGCACATTAGGCTGGTTAATAATAACTGGAAAGCGTTTTTTTTTTTTTTTTTTTTTTTTGGGACAAAAGCAAAAGAGAAAAATGATAAAAGCTTTTAGAAATTAGGTTATTAAAAGTCATTGTCTGTACTCTTTTTTTCTCTCTCTCTCTCTTTACACATTCTAAATGGATTTGTTGCAAAGAAAGGATTTAGGACACGAAAAAAGTATCATGGTGATCTTATGCAAACTGATGCATACAGTGCAATGCTGTCTGTGGAGCCTAAACTCCTCTTTGCTGACTAACCTTTTCTGCTTAACTATTAGCAAATGATAGATACCCTTGGATCTCTTGTGAAAGGTGTTATTATCCTTTGAGTCCTAGAAGTAAGTTTGTATTGACATAAGGCAAGCGTGCTTTTTGTCCTTAAGGTCTCTCTCTTATTTTTTGTCTTTAAGTGCTAACTTCCTGAGTAGAGTCCCTGCGCAGATTAGGAGAAAGTGCTTCTCACTTGATCCAGTCTTATGTAATCTGTTATGTTAATAGAAGTTTTTGGCATAGACAAATCTCAAGTATTTAAAGGGGTAGGGTGGAACATAGATGGAACCATAATCAAATTCTATCAAGGAACATTTCGTACTCTTTTTATAACAGCAAGACAAAACGATCCATTGGGAAGCTTCCAAAGGAGGGAAGGGATTATGATTACCATCTGATCCTTTCTACTTTGTTCTCCATTCTCGGCTTCATTTTGTCGTTTTATATAAAAGTCTTATGGCTTTCTGCATCTGCCAGCATTGGGTAGGGTAGAATATTTTATGTGGTTGACAAGAGGAAGGGAGCACTCCTCAACATCTTCTGTCTGTGGACTTTGGATGTCTTATTTTGAATTTCAAACAGAGCAGATGGCACTAAGCATATTTATTTCATGAAAATTAACAATCTTACCAGCTATGGTTCTTGTAACTTGTTAACTAATATGCCTTTGGATGGACATTCCTTATTCATTTCCATGCTGTGTTGGATCATCTTCTACTTCAAGTGGACTCTTCGGAGAATGGGAGAACTGCCTTTGATATTCATCTTGTTTCTTTATGCTCTGTTACTTATCCAACTTGCCACTTATTTTCTGTGCATTTTATTCTTCGCTATTGGGGCACCTTGTGTGTTTATTTTCATTTAATGGAGGGGAAGGCATGGTCCGAAACTCCTCAGGTAATATCTTTCTTGTTTATTTTCCTCCCTTTTGTCATGGTGATGCAATTGTGGTGGAGTTGAGGCCCATACTTCAGGGCCTCTGGGTTGTTTATTGGAATATTCTCAGCCTCTCTAATTCATTGAAGGGGACTCTGCAGTCATCATTAGTTGGGCTGGCAGGAAGAAAGACCCTCTTGGTTGCTTTCTAGTGTTTTTTGCTGAAGTTGAAGACATCTGTAAGAATCTAAATGTTATTTGGCAGCATGCTCAGAAGTGCTAACGGCCTAGCCAACTCTTTATCTAGGAAAGGGGTCCCTAGGCAGCACCTTGTGGGATCTTCTCTTCCCTTTTGACCCTTTTTAGCTCTTTGTTTTTGTATTGTTGCTGCCCTCATTTGTACTCACTTCCCTAGGAGCTTCTTCAATGGATTCCTTTGTTTTCATTGTTAACAGAAAAAAGAAGCATCTGATGATTGTTTAAAAAATAATAAAAAGAACTTGTCACTCATTGCTTAGGCGGTTTAAAATTGGCAAAAGTTGAATCAATACTTATAAACTTTAATTTACATGTGAAAGATTACTGAATACCACCTAATAGAGTTGTACCAGAATTAGACCTTCCGATGCTGACAACCTCATTTGGTGGCCTGACAAAAGCGACACCTTCCCAGTTTCATCCGCATACAAATACATTAATGGCTGGGATTCAATTCAAAGGGAGCATGAGATATACTTTGTATGGCGTCTCTGTGCACCACCAAAGATAAAATTCTTCATGTGGAGCGCTTGCCAAAGTAAGATTCTCACGGAAAACGTGCTTAGAAGAAGGGCTCACCCATCTATCGACCCCCTCTGTCCTTTTTGCAACACAGAGGTTGAAACCGCCAATCACATTCTGCTATAGTGCTCCTTCTCGTGGAATGTGTGGACATCCGTTTTCTGCAAGTTGGGGCTGTAATTCTGTATGTTAGCTGATCTGATCTCCTTCTGCAAGTCGCTCATTGGTTATCCCCTTCCTGGTCTCGGAAAAGTGATGATCTCCACCTATGCCAGTTTCGTTCTGTGGGGGCTTTGGAATAAACATAACCGAAGGCGTTTCGATACTAGAAGTGAATCAACGGTAAGAGTAGCGGACAGGGTGTCGGGCCAAATCTCCGCTTGGCTTTTGACTAAGAAGTCTTTTTCCTCCTTCGATGGTACCTCTATTCGTGAAAACTGGAGCAATTTGGCAAAGATGCACATTGGGACCAAGGTCCAATTCATGGGGGGAGTAGACTCCTCCGGAAGCTGATTACCTAAAGTTGAATTTTGATGGCTCTTTTCTCGGCAATCCTAGGATCGTTGGTTTTGGGGGAGTTATTTTGGATCCATCCGGCAATCAGTGTTTCTCTTATGCCGGCCCAATAGGCATTTCCAATTCAACGTCGGCTGAAATCCATAGCCTCCTCAATGGGCTTCGTGTTTTCAGAGACAATTGCAGTGGTCCCCTTCACATTGAAGGGGACTCGAAGGTGGTCATTGGCTGGTGCGAGTGTGCTTCCCCTCCCCCATGGCGCTATTGGGACATCTTTCGGGAGATTTTAGAAATTAGCTCATTATTCTCTTGTATTTGGTTTTACATCCCAAGGTCTACAAATTCGGCAACAAATGTGCTAGTCAAGCAGGGAGCGACCCTGCAATCTCTTGTTGTTAGAGATTTGCTCCCTCTCCCTATGTAATTTTTCTCTTGTTAATATAAATACATCTTTTTCGAAAAAAAAAAAAAAGAGCTGTAATACTCAACAAGTTTTTTTCATCTGGCTTCCCTTGCATGAAAATTGGTGAATAACTTTCATTGAGGAAGTACTATTGTAGAATATAGTTTACAGATCATCAATTTAAAGCTCTCAAATTGAAATGCTTTCATAGCTGAAAATACATGGTGATTGAAAACCAATGAGCAGTCATTTGCTGGTGTATTGGTGTAAGGTTTTATTGTTTTTTACTATTTCTATTATGCTATCTTGCTTTTCATAGGGACATGAAATTATAGGTGCTGAATTTCTGGAAAAGAATACTTTACTGATTCGTTGTAATTTGAGTACAATGAACCTCTATTTATAATAGAGAAAATAAGTAGAATTCAATTATAACTAAACTACCCTTGTTCCAATTACACCCAAAGTTAAACACTGGAAGATAAGTCCTAGAACAATTGAATAACTAAACATAAATAGAATACTAGGATAACTAAAACATATTTAACTGAGGCTCTTCTGTGAGACTCCTATAAGATTCTGCCATATTAATTCTGATTATGTGAGACTTCTTGCTATGAGAGTCATGTAAGACTCTTCCATACCTGTTCTTCAACATTCCCCCTCAAGCTGCAGTTTATGACTTCAACTTGCAATGAAAAGGATTATTGGTCTTCAATCTTCTTTGGCTAAATTTTTTTTCACAGATGTAAAATCTTCATCTTTTGTTTACCCCCTTTCTTGAATATTTTGCTCACATAAAAATTACCACAACATGTGGAATAATATACCTTTTTCTTGTACTTCTTCTTCTGCTTCTCCCCCTCAAGTTGGGGATAAAAAGACAGAGAGACCTAGCTTGAAAAAAACACAATATGGGATAAGAAATTCACTTTTAGCCATACGACAAAGCTCTATATTCTAGTCATAGTTTGAAACTCACTCCGCTCAATTTTAAAGGCGGAAAAATGGCCCAACTTTAGGGCACAATGAAGAGACTATTCACTTTTTAAGGGTACCTCAAACACAAATCACCTCTTGGGTGAAGAACAAAAGACTTAACTCGAGTTGGATGTTGGACATACTCCTATATTTTTTAGGTAGTGGGTTAAGGCATTGCTCTGGAGTAACAAAAACAGAAGATGATATACTGAAGAAATACTAGAGGGAAATAACTTTAACTAAAAGGAGACGACTATGCAGCACTCATACTTTCAAACAGATCTAGAATGTGAGCTTTTTAAAAAAAAAAAAAAAAAAAAAAAAAACTAGGAGAGAATATAATGGTAGATTTTAATAAATTTGACCAAGTATAACTTTTTTAGGGTGACTACAATTTTTGGAGTTGACATTGCAGAACATACACAACCAAGTAACAAAAATACAAAACTTGAAAACAACATCAAAGTAGGATATTACATACCTTGAATGAGCACATTATGGAGTGATTAATTCTGACCAAAACCCTTTACAACCTTTTTGTGTGTAGTTCTATGCATAATTCAGTAGTCTAACTTATCATGAACTTGTTTTTACTAGATGGGTCATTCATTGTTTTTTGTAAAGGTAAATTTAGTATTTTTCTCAAATATTTTCTCCCTTGATCACTTTTGCTTTATTGTTTCCTTGATCTTGTTCTTTTCCCTTACATATCTTTTATTTTAAGGGTGTAGCTTTTCTACATGGTGGTTGAGTAATGAATTGTTGACACTGTATATCATACTAATCATTGATTCATTCATAGTTAATCTTATTAATCTGTGAAAGGTGTTCAAGAATTAATATAATTACTCAAACAGGTGCTATGGGCTGGCTTCGACAAGCTGGAATTTGGTCCTTCCACTTCAAGACGTGTTCTTCTGCTTGGTTACTCAAATGGTTTTCAAGTGGTTGATGTGGAAGATGCCTCAAATGTCTGTGAACTGGTTTCCAAGCGTGATGGGCCTGTCACATTTTTACAGATGCTGCCAACTCCAGAAAAATCAAAGACCCACCAAGGATTTAGTGCATCACATCCGCTGCTCTTAGTTGTTGCTGGTGATGAGACTAGTAATCCTGGTCTGGTTCAAAATCCCCATTCAAATGTGCTTGTAAGAGATGGCATCACTGACTCACAACCAGGGAACTGTGGGGCTTCCCCAACTGTTGTTCGATTCTATTCATTGCAGTCTGACAATTATGTGCATCTTCTGAGATTCCGGTCCACTGTATACCTAATCAGATGTAGTTCCCGAGTAATAGCTGTTGCCCTTGCTTCACAAGTAAGAAGCAGTTATTGCTTCCATTTGTTACTAATTAGTTCGTTTTTTGAGGATTACTGATTGCTTGCTTCTTTCTCTCTTACAACCCCCCAGATATACTGCTTTGATGCTGTTACTCTAGAGAACAAGTTCAGCGTCTTGACCTATCCAATACCTCAGGGAGGACAAGGGATGGGAATTAACATAGGTTATGGTCCAATGGCAGTGGGTCCCAGGTGGTTAGCGTATGCTTCCAATAATCCTTTTTTGCCAAATACAGGTCGACTAAGCCCTCAGAATCTCACACCTTCTCCAGGTGTTAGCCCATCAACTTCCCCTGGCAGTGGGAGCTTGATGGCCCGTTATGCAATGGAGTCCAGTAAACAGTTAGCTGCTGGAATTATTAACCTGGGTGACATGGGATACAAAACTCTGTCCAAGTACTGCCAAGAGCTTTTACCTGATGGTTCTAGCTCCCCTGTATCATCAAACTCAGGCTGCAAAGTTGGTAGAGTCACAGCGGCAGCACATTCAGTTGATACTGAACATGCCGGGATGGTTAGTCTAAAATACGATAATTCAGTGTTGACTTTTTTTGTCTGTTTTTATTAATTTGTAGCAATGGTAAATGCAGGTGGTTATTAAAGACTTTGTTACAAAAGCCATTATTTCCCAGTTCAAAGCTCACACCAGCCCAATATCTGCTCTTTGCTTTGATCCAAGTGGAACACTCTTGGTCACAGCCTCTGTCCATGGAAACAACATAAATGTGTTTCGAATCATGCCATCCTCTATGCAAGGTGGAAACTCCTCCTTGCGTTATGATTGGAGTTCATCACATGTGCACCTTTACAAGCTATATCGTGGGCTGACAACTGCTGTAAGTATTTTCTAATTAGCCATCAGCTATCTAACTCTGCTTAGGTCACAAAAATTTGATGTAATTTTAATCCAATTCAGAGAAGTTTGGCAATTTTACAGGACTTGAAAGCACCAATAATTCAGTATCTACATTTTAAGTTTTTAATTTTTACTTTCTGCATACACGTAATGAATTGTATATTACATATCATTGAATCTTGTAACACTAGAACTCGAAAGGGAAACTATTGAAAAATCAAACAATTTTAGTGCATAATTTTTGGAAACTAGTAAGGTGTGCATGTGTTTGATAATTTGCCAGCCAAATATGTATATGTATGGTTATAACTAAGAAATTGAAATTCGATATTGTCTGGACTCTTTACTTGTGTGATGAAAAAGTGAAACTATTCAATAATTAAACAACTTAATAAATAAACAACTTTTATATGTATATTTGCTTGATTATATACTGGCCAAATATTATATATGTGTTTATTAATTAAAAAATAAATTTAAAACATCTGAATAGGTAAGCTTCAGAGAACATATTCTGGAGCTCTCTATCAGCTCTCTGATAGATTTAATTTTTTATATTCATCTACCTCGTTCTTTATTTTCTTTTAACAGGTCATACAGGACATATGTTTTAGTCATTATAGTCAGTGGGTAGCAATTGTTTCTTCCAGAGGTACATGCCATATATTTGTATTATCACCCTTTGGTGGGGATGTTACTTTCCAAACACAAAGATTCCAAACTGACGGCCTCATTCTTTCGCCAAGTCTTTCATTGCCATGGTGGTCTACTTCATCTTGCACCATCAGCCAGAAATCTACACCACCACCTGTACCCGTTACTCTTTCTGTAGTAAGCAGAATAAAAAATAGCACTACTGGATGGCTCAACACTGTTTCTAGTGCTGCTGCTTCTGCCACTGGAAAAGTACCCATTCCCTCTGGTGCTCTTGCAGCTACTTTCCATTACTCATTTTATCAGAATCCCGAGCAGGTTCGTTTTAAGACCAACTCATTGGAGCATCTATTGGTGTACTCTCCATTGGGTTATGTGGTACAGCATGAACTTTTGCCCTCATTAGGGCTGGAGTCTTATGATACCAGTTCAAGAGCTGGGCTAGGCCCCATGCAAGATGATGAGTTACGTGTCAATGCTGAGCCGGTCCAGTCATGGAGTGTTTGCAGAAGATCAAATTGGCCTGAAAGAGCTGCTGGTCTTTCTGGTTTTTCCTTATGTAGATCGGACACTGAGGATGTGATTATGGATGGCTCTGATTCTGAATATAATGATATAAATGGTCCTAGATTATTCAGTGATACTGCTTTTGTGAAAGACCTTGCAAAAGCCAATGAAAGACCCCATTGGTATCTTTCCAATGCTGAAGTGCAGATAAGCTCTGGGCGAATGCCAATATGGCAGAAATCAAAGGTGCAGATTGTTGTCGAGATTGGAACAGCAGTTTTGATTTTGTGATCTCATGATTTATGTTTCTCTCTTGTTTGATTTTGTGACCACTTGGTGTATAATATTTCTTAATATATATTTTTTTTCATATATCCTGTTTAGATTTCTTTCTACATGATGATGCCTGCAAAGGTGAACCAAAGGAGGTTTTCAGATGGCTATTCTGGTGGAGAGATTGAAATTGAGAAGGTTCCAGTTCATGAGGTTGAAATAAAGCAGAAGGATTTATTACCTGTGTTTGAGCATTTTCAGTGCTCTCTATTAGATTGGAGTAGTAGGTACGATTTCTATGTACATAAACCATTTTAAGATGTAAATCCTATATGAAATTTTCCTTGTTTTTTCTAAATAAGTTTGTCTTATAATGGAATGGGTGCTTGGTCATCTTACAATTGTTTTTCCTGATAGTCTAGACTATGCCTGCTAAGTTTAGTTCATTGAGTCTGCTGATAAAACGAGTATGATAATTGTGCTCTGGTTAAAACTTATCAGGAAAAATGCCTTCTTCTTGTTACCCGCCATTTTCTTGTTTCCTGTCTTTTCTAAATTTGGGAAATATTTAGGTCATTGAAGCTCTTTTCTTTCAACCGACAGCCCTTAGGTCATCTCGGCTGATCATTTATAGTTGTGGTACATTCAAATCAACTCTTTTAATGGTTGGTTTGCAATCATTGACTAAGAAAGATCTAGAGTTAGTTTTTATGCAAGCAACTAAATTAATGGTTGGTTTGCAGTCACGACTGTCTTTAGAGGCCTCCTAGATTTTCTCTTACCTTTATATGCTATTATCAGAAGAATTTTTTATGATGTTTAGAGAGAGGGAGATGCTGAAGATTTTGAAGGGGACAAAAAAGACAAATTTTGACCCTTCACAACATAAGAAATTGAGGAAAGAAATCTGTCTTATTTTTTATTTTTATTTTTTGAGTGATTAAGACTTGTTTTTCTCATGTGTATGTTCTAAAAGAGTTTCAGTGCATGACTTACTCCTGTCTTCTTCAGAGCATACTTTGGAGAAAGATGCCCAAGCTATTCCTCTTCTGGGATTGACCAAACCAAAGACAAATTCATTGAAGAGTCTCTCTTTAGGCACATTGAATCTCCGTCTTGTGGATCAGTGGAAAGCTCTGGTATTGGTAAGCTCAATCTCTGAGTAAGATCATGTCTACTACACAGGTATCTGGAGATAAAAGAGGAACCTTTTTTACATTCTTTTGATATTATTATTTATTTTAGGCACATCAACGGCAACCCATACTAGTGCTATTTCTGATCCCACACGAAGTTCAGTTCTACTGGGACATTTTGTGAGCAAGATAGGTGGTGAACCGAGTGTAGCCAAGTCAAATGCATCTAACTCTTTCCTTTCCAATAGGGAAGAGGGTTCTGCCTTAAGTGGCATATCATCTTCACAAAATGACTCAAATCACATGGGGACGGGGATGACTGTTATCAAGGCTGCTTTCTCTTTGGATAATAGACTGAGTGGTGAAATCTTAAATATGTCTAATTCTAACCATTCCGCTTCTGAGGTTCCTGATGATAAAAGTGGAACCACTGAATTGCAAAATCCTTTGGATTTTGCGCAATATTTTCATGAGGGTTACTGTAAAATATCGGAGCTCGATGACTGCCGTGAGTTGCCTGAGGTTGTTACAGATGCAGACAGCAGCAGCAGCCACTGTGAGAGAGAAAAACCTGATGAAGATGGAGACAACGATGACATGTTGGGAGGCGTATTTGCCTTTTCCGAAGAAGGTAATAATGTCTCCTGTTGTTTATTAGTTGGTAAAGAAGTTCCACCAGCTGGTTTCCACCTTTGGGAGCCACACAACGGTATCTGCCTCAGGTCATTGTGGAGGATGCATAGTCCAAAAATCTGTTGTTTTTCTTATAAGATAAAACATTTTTTCATAAGATGCGATAACTTCATGCATGCACTAAGGTAACACTGCTGTGTAGCCTATATTTCACTTGTTGATCATCATCGTTATTTGAACCTTCTCCAGTTATGGTATGCTTGGCTTCATGAATCCTATCTGTGGGTCCTAATCTATCATTTGGTAGCTCCATTTCTAGTCATGGATTTTCTTATTGTCCTTCCGACATTCATCCATCTATTATCAGCTTCCGTGTAGTTTTTTCTTGCTCACGTTCTTCATGGCACTGTTAAGTCTTAAGTTGAATGCGTGTAGACCATCTCAAATGGATCTCTTATTTGTTGTATACCAGTCTCATGGTCATCCATGCTTGCATTATCCTTTGTTGGTGTCATCTTTAGACTCTACTTAAGCTGATTATCTATCTGAAGCAGGTTGATGCACCACTTGGATGACCAACAATAGGATTGCAGCAGTACATTTGAAATTGTTGTAAGGTTGTCTTTTGAAATAAATGCCCAAAGGGTGTGCTTGTCAAAACGCTTTAATGGAGCAGTTGAGTAGATGAAGATGAATGCAGGAGGACCTTCATCTTGGGGAAAGTGGAAGTGACGGACATGCAAAAACAGAGGATGCAATGGCCACCAAAAGCTCCCTATTCTCTTGTACATGTTGTAGATTGATTTACAATTCTTGGGTAAAGTTTGGGCTCTTGGATGTGCGGAATCTCCCCTCATCAAGAGCCGAGGTTCCATAAGAACCTCTGATGATTGTACAGAAGTATTACAGTTTGAACAGGCTGTTCGCAAAGTTGTTCAGCCTTATCCGAATGGAATGAAAATTGGTTTATCTCTTTACACTGGTCATTTCTCAGTCAAGGCATGTAGCTATACTCAATGCTGTATCAAGCATGGTAGGTGCTTCTTGATTAAAAAACACGATTCAAATCTTTCTTTTTCACTAACTATTTTTAGAAATAATAATAGTTAAATTCTTTTTTTTTTTCCATGGGTTCTAAACGGACCCATTTAGAATCAGAGATAATATAGAGATAATATAGAATCAGAGTAAAATTGAATTACCATGTTATGATTATTCCTAATAAGAAATAAAGTAAATAACTATTACAAAAAACTGATAATACTAAAAGTCATCCTAACATGAAACTTCTTTATGTTAGTCCACAATGAACTTGAAATGAAGTAAAGAATTCAATTCATAACTCATCCTTGGGTGTTAGTGTAGACGAGTTTAAGTGTACTGGAAAACAAATTCCAGTATTAGTGTCCCCCAATGAAAAGTATGATATAAACAAGAGAATGAGTAACTATTTATAATATACTTAAATAAAACATATACCTAAACAGATAATTAACTAAAATAAACACAGTTACTACACTTATAAGTGATTTAACGTGTACTATTAAAATATATTAATATCCTCATTAATGAAAAACTACATTATATTACTTAATGATTATAGTTTATTATAAATTAATACAATAATTATGTGAGACTAGAATAAATTATTAAAAATAAATAAATAAAAGTAAATAATAACATAAGCGAATATAATAAATAAATAAATTATTTTTTAATAACATAAGATATATTTTAACATTAAAAACCACTAATTTAATACAATAATAAAAAATAAATATATATTTATCAATAAAATAATATATATTTTTATGTATTATTAATGAATAATATATTGTCACAAAATTTAAAACCATTGGTTTAATTAATTATAGCAATGGTATAATTAAACCAAAATAATTTATCAAATATTTATTTTCAAAATATTTTAATTATGACTATTAAATCACTAATTTAATACAGTAATTATAAAATGAATATATTGAATAAATAAAAATAATTATTTTATAAATAAAATATATAAATTATTATTTTTATGACGATGGTTTTATTTTTCCTAACTTAAGAAAAATTAAACCATCGTCTTCCTCCCGGCGCGCGTCGTCTTCCTCAGCAGCGGGAGACTACGGCGGGCCAGTGGGCAATGATGACGGAGGCGGCGCTCCGACGGTACGCCGAGAGGGAGAAGAGAGGGACGTTGAGAGAGAAGAGAGGCGGGGAGGTCGAGAGGGAGAGGAGAGGGCCGAGAGGGAGAAGAGAAAAAAAAATTGAGGGAGGAAGGCCGAGTGGGAGGAATTTTTTGCGGTGGGGGAGGGAAAAACGCTCGTCCCGTGTGCGCTTCATGTGAATGATTCGAAAAGGATCGAATCGGGATCCCCCATTTTTTGCCTGAGTGAATGAAGTGACGTGATTCAAAAGAAGTGGAATTCATTCCACACTAACACCTTAATCTAATGAACTAAGTAATGCGGGAGTAATTCATCTCACTTCATTTTGGACTAACCCCCCCTATGAGACTTCTTTTTGTGAGAGTCTTATAAGACTTTCATATCTAGTTCAAAGAGATAGCTCTTTAACGCTTGTTTTATGTTCAAAGAGATAATATAATAAATTATCTAATATAAGGAGGTGACTTGTGCAAAAGATACATATTGAGAAACTTAAAATGATATTTTCTTTGTTAGTTTAATTTTTCAATATTGGTATTTTTAACTCTTTGACTCTATTTTGGATATGTAGATACTTATAGTGCTATAATTTATAAATCATAGGTATGGGCATAGGTCAGGTTTGGAACTGTAGAATTTAGGATCTCATGAGAAGAACTTTAAATCAACGAGGAAGAAGAAGAAGAGAGAAAGGAGAGGAGAAGAAGAAGAACGTGGAAGGAGAGAATTTGGATTAAGGGAAGAAGGGTTTGTGTCAAATAAGGAGGGTTGGACGAATTTGTGGAAGGAGAGGAGAGGGCTTCAATGCTCTACCTCTTAGCTAATGCCTTTATTTATAGTTTTACAATGCCCTTATGGCTACAATTTGATAAAACAAAAGACATAAAAGGAACACATATTTACACCTCTATGCCATCTTTATGGAAAGTATCATATTTTACACATATGCCACTCCTTTGACGTGTGGGCTTCTTGTCTTGAGGTTGTGGGCTTGAGCCCATCTTCCAACACTCCCCCTCAAGCTGGAGGAGAAAAGACATCATAAATACCCTGCTTGCCACATATAAAAGATAAGATTTTAGATGTAAAGGGTTTAGTGAGAATATCAAAGATGAAACATGTTTGAGGGAGATTATTCCTACTTGAAACTTCTCCCGTATAAAGTGACAATCTACCTCAATATGTTTAGTTCTTTCATGGAAGACTGGATTTGAAGTAATATGAATGGCTGCTTGGTTATCACAATGCAGACCCATGGAACCTCTTTTATAAAATCCTAATTCAGTGAGGGTCCTAATCCATAAGACTTTGCTAACTGTATGGGCCATAGCTCTGTATTCTGCTTCGGTGCTAGATCTTGCAACCACATTTTGCTTCTTACTTTTCCATGTAACCAAGTTCCCTCCAACAAGAGTACAATATCCCGATGTAGATTTCTGATCATCAGGTGATCTAGCCCAATCTGCATCTGAGGAACCTTCTATTGAAGTGTCCATGTTTTTTATACAACAATCCTTTTCCTGGAGCTCCTTTTAGGTATCGTAATATTTACTCTAAGGCCTGCCAGTGGTTAATTTGTGGTTTGAGCATGAATTGACTCACCACACTTACAATATATGATATGTCCAGCTTAGTTATAGTGAGATAGATCAGTTTTCCCACGAGTCTTTGATATTTGCCAATATCAATATCTTCTCCATTCGTGGCACACAATTTTATATTTGTATCCATAGGTGTGTCAACTGGTCTACAACCCTGCATTCTTATTTCTTCAAGGAGATCCAAGACATATTTCTGCCGAGACAATATTATCCCATGCTTGGATTGAAGAACTTCTATACCCAAAAAATTTTTAAGCATATCCAGATCTTTAGTCTTGAATTCCTGACATATCATATTCTTCACTTCTTGTATACTCTGAGCATCATCACCGGTTAAGATAATATCATCAACATATACAACCGATAATATTTTTCCTTTGATATTATCTTTATAATATACTGAATGATCGACCAAGCACCGATGAAAACCAAATTGTAGAAGTGCTTGACTAAATTTATCTAACCAAACCCAAGGGGATTGCTTAAGCCCATATAAAGATTTTTTTAACCCACATACTGACTCCCCCTCAACCACATAACCAGGTGGTTGAACCATATAAATTTCCACACATATATCACCATTTAAAAAGGCATTTTTGACATCCAATTGATATACGGGCCATGATGAGTTAGCAGTAATAGATAAGATGATATGTATCAAATTCAATTTAGCAACAGGAGAGAAGGTCTCATCATAATCTATCCCATAGCACTGAGTATAACCTTTAGCAACGAGTAGAGCTTTAAGATAAGCAATTGATCTATCCGGGTTATGTTTCATCGAAAACACCCATCTACAACCAATCGGTCTTTTACCTTTCGGGAGTGATGCTAAGGACCAGGTTTGATTTTCATATAAGGCGTGCATTTCTTCATCCATAGCGGCCTTCCGTCCTGGATGCTTCAGAGCTTCCTGAGACGACAGTGGAATGGAAGTAAAAGAAAGAGAAGCAAAGAATTGAAAACACTCGGAAGACAAGCGATGGTGAGACATAAAATTTGAGATAGGATGCGAAGTAGTACAGGAATGACGTTCCTTTTATAAACCAATAGGCCTAGTATCAAATTCAGGCCCAAACATAGGAGGAGAAAGACTTACCTCTGGTGGATCCGACAACTCCATAGGTGAAGGTACGACCAGTGCGTCAGGAGGTGAATTAATATCAACATTTTAAGGCACAAGCAAACACAGAGTGGTAGAAGAAAATGTCCATCCTGGAGGAGCATCATGGAAGGAGTAGAAGGAGGTGTTCTCAAAGAAAGTCACATCCTAAGAAACAAGCATCCTCTGAATGGTAGGATTGTAACAGACATAACCTTTCTGGGTGCGAGAGTACCCAAAAAAAATGCACCTCGTAGACCGAGGATCAAGTTTATTTTTGTGGGGACGTAACATGAACAAAACATGTACATCCAAACACTTTAAGAGGAAGAGAAAATGAATCTTCACCATGAAATAAAACAGAGTAAAGAGTTTTATTATGAAGAAGTGATGAAGGTAACCTATTAATAAGAAAGCATGACGTAGGTATAGCATGAGGCCAATAAAAATAGGGTACCTTCATGGAGTAGAGGAGGCCCCGAGAAACTTCAAGAAGGTGACGATTCTTCCTTTTAGCAACACCATTTTGTTGAGGGGTATAAGCACATGATGTTTGATGGATAAACCCATTACCCTCACAGAATGATTTGAATTCATTAGACAAATATTCCTTAGCATTATTAGACCTAAGGATTTGAATTTTCTTCCCAAATTGTGTCAATACCATAGCATGAAAATTTTTAAACAAAGGAAGAATTTCTAAACGCTCTTTAAATAAATATAACCAAGTCACTCGGGTAAAATCATCAACAAAAATGATAAAATATTTAACTTGGGAAATATTTGAAACACATAAAGGTCCCCATACATCAAAATGTATTAACTCAAAAGGAACAACACTTGTAGTTGTAAGACGAGGAGAATATGTACTCCTAATGTGTTTTCTTAATTGACAAACCTCACAACTGAAATTAGAAAGTACTTTTAAAGACGGAAGCAAAGAACAAAGTGAAGAGGTACACGGATGACCAAGCCGGTTGCGCCAAAGTTGGGCCTCGGATGTAGTGGATGATAGGGCAGCTAATGCTGGAAGAGTGAAGTAGTACAAGCCCCCCTTTTCATGGCCGTCACCAATCACCTGCTTCGTAGTGAGATCCTGAAATATACAAGAAGACAGTGAGAAGGTGATAGAACAATTTAACTATTTTTTTAATTGACTAACAAAAAGGAATAGACGAGGTCAGAGAGGAGGAACCTTTGCCAAGGACCTTGGTTTGGGCACCATTAGCAATAGTAACGAATTTATGAGGAAGACAAGGAGATAATGACCGAAACAAGTGTTTGTTACCTGACAGATATTCGGAGGCCCTGGAGTCGATGATCCTAAAGGAAGAGGATGAAGAGGAAGAAAGCATACCTGAGGCAATAGTAATAGCGACAGTAGATAATGGAGGAATGGAGGATTCCATTAAGGACTTCATCTTCTAAAATGCAAAATAGTCTTCAGTAGTGAGAGTCACATTTTCGGAGTGGGAGTCAGCCTTTTTTTCACGTTTCTCAACATTAACAGAGATTGGGTTAGCCATGGCCCAATTAGTCTTGTCATGAAGTTTCCATTATGTTTCCACAAGGTGGTTCTGACCACCACAGTAAGTGAAAAGTCGAGGCTCAGTACGGGAATTATTTGGACCCGTTTGACCACCTCTATTTTCTGCTCCCTTCATAGTTCTACCCCCTCTCATATTTATGCCCCGTCCTCGGTATGAGGTTGATGTTCCCCGATTGCCCGAGAACATAGCCGATGGAGCATCAATAGGAGAAGGAGGGGATGGATTAGGTATCCGTAGTGATGTAGCACTGATGTCATCGAAGGATGGAAGAGCGGAGGAACTTAGAAGTTGAATCTTCACAACCTCAAAGTAAGGCTTAATATTTGACAAGCAAATAGTTGTTGCCAAGGCTTCTCGTTGTCGTTCTTGAACATCATTGTTAGTGGAGTATAGCTGAGCTATTTTCCATTCTTGGAAAAAGGCCCCAAAATCAGGCAAAAAAATCATGAATGTTATCTCTATGTTTAGTATGCAACATACTTTGCAAAACATTATATACTCTTTGTAATGAGGCAGTACTCGAGTAAAGCTTAGCACAAGTGTCCCAAATGTCCTTGGCTGTTTCCAAGTGGACCACATTGTTAGCTACATGCTCTTCCATGCTATTGATGAGCCAATTGATAACCATGTTATCATTTTCAACCCACTTGTGGTAGACTTCATCTTTTTCATCAATCGGAGGAGGGATTTTGATAACATGACTTAGAAGGTCATGAGTAATGAGAACCCTCCGTTCCGATTGTGACCAGCTAAGGTAATCGGAGAGACCTCTTATTAGAATCGTAGTAATGCGGAGTATGTCACTCTTATTACTGGTGTGTCCACTCTCCATGATGAGGCAAGGCAAATGAGGAGGTCAAGGGCAGGGGCCTTCTTCAAATAACAATTATTCTATGTAATTTGAAGAACCCGTGGACCAAATCAGTCACCAACAATAGAGGGAAAAGGAGAACAAAATTTCTTCACGAGAGTAAGCACCAAATTATCAACAAATTTGTGCTTTAGGCAAATGAGAATAAGATCCATCCATCACTCAATTCCTCTTATATTCTTAAAGGGGAAAACAAAGAGGAGAAGGTAAATACAACCGCTTAGGCCTTAATCCAAACTCCAACGCAAACCGAGAGAAAAAAAATATTTAGAGAAAACTTAGAGGCAAATCAAGACACTCGAAAGGAAATTTATCTTCAACTCAAGGGAATACTTCAACGTAAAAAAAAATACAATTGTTGAAGTTCAAGAAAAACAAAAATAAAAGGGATAAGTGAGTGCTGAAATTTCATCAAATATATAATGGGCATCCAACAACATAACACAATCCCATGAGCAACATCAAGTGAAAGAAGTTACAACAACATGTGTTGGAATTCTACCTCAAATGAAATTGACCCAAGTTACATAAAGGTAACTGAATCTCAAACATCAATCTTTATAAGACACAAGTAGCAACTGATCTTGATCAAGCTTGTAATTGATCTACAAGAAGATCAAGATTATAACATCATTTTAGTCATAAAAATAAATTTTCACAACATATGAAGATTTTCTTGACTTGATGTGATTCAAAGTTCAAGAAGAAGAAAAAAAATGTAAAGGAGTATGTAAATAAGAAGAAAAAAAATGTAAAGAAGAAGAGAATTAACTTATCTCTTAATGGTTAAACTCCTTTTACAAACTTCTTGGACAAATTTCATAACTACTTCATCAAGTGGGATCCTAAACTCCTTGCTATGATACCATGTAGAATTTAGGATCCCATGAGAAGAACTTTAGATCAACGAGGAAGAAGAAGAAGGAGAGAGAATGGAGAGGAGAAGAAGAAGAACGTGGAAGGAGAGAGTTTGGATTAAGGGAAGAAGGGTTTGTGTCAAATAAGAAAGAGGGTTGGACGAATTTGTGGAAGGAGAGGAGAGGGCTTCAATGCTCTACCTCTTAGCCAATGCCTTTATTTATAGTTTTACAATGCCCTTAGGGCTATAACTAGATAAAACAAAAGACATAAAAAGAACACATATTTACACCTTTATGCCATCTTTATGGAAAATACCATATTTTACACATATGCCACTCCTTTGACATGTGGGTTTCTTGTCTTGAGCTTTTGGGCTTGAGCCCATCTTCCAACAGGAATAATTTTTTTAAAACCTAAACCTACTCATTAAACTTAACCCTAAAATCTAATCTCACAAAAAACTTGTAATAGGGTTAGAAATACAACCTCATATTTCCCTTGATTACCCACTTACCATTCTTGTATTATTGGTCCATCTCTGTTACAGGGCAAAGGAGTCAAAGAACCAACTCATCGAGGAGCAAAAATAGTCCAAGAAAAGTCTCTAGAAGAAGATGTTATTCAAACAAGGGGAGAATTGTCCAAGAATGACTAGAAAAAAAGGGTGCCATCCCATAATATAGGTAGAATTGTTTAGAGAATTCTCTAGAAGGTACACCAACTCAGCCGAAGAATCAAGAAGCATCAAGAGGAAGTTTGCCTAACAGGTTAGGGGATATCCAGCTCTTAGAACCACATATGAGGTTTTGTAGATGTAGCACCCCTCTCCCATTTGTAAATAAGGACCTCCAAAAGCATTGTAATCACATCTAATAAATAAAATCTCTTTGGCTTCTATTATTATTGGCCTCATCCACCCCCAAGTATCTTGATCGACGAAATAAAGGTCACTAGGCAGCTCACCTTGGACTCAACGACTTCAATTAAACTAATGGTAAAATCATATTGGTCTTTATTATTTTGATGATAATAAAAATGGGCAACTTAAAAGTGTGCTACTACCGATGTTATTAGTGTAAGAGATTGTTATTTGTTGAACTGAACCATGATTTTGCATTGATTTAGAGTCATATTTATATATAGATTTACAACAAGGATCACCAAAACAAAAGCGTGATTTAGAGGAGTCATATTCTTAAGGAGGACTCAACTAATTAGTTGGTATTAGTGTATACGGCTAGAGAGCTCAATCTTGTGTCTTAGCAACTGAAACTGTGAACATGGCAATGGCTTGGTATGAAGATCAACAAATCGGTCAGCAAAAAAAACATGAGCCACATGAAGTAGATCAGAGTGAACCTGATAACGTATGAAGCGGTAATCAACTACTACATGTTTCATTTTGGAATGAAAAATATAATTGGCACTTAATTAAGTAGCACCAATATTATCACAATAGACAACAGTGTTAAGTTGTGGAGCCTAATCAACGCCTTATGTTGATTCAGTACGCGGGTCGACCTTCGTGATAAGGTCACCGTGGGGGTTGGAAGGGGGGCAGGGACCCCCCTCCTCAGGGTTCGGGGGTGGAGTCCCCTCTAGATCCATGATATATTGACTATTGTTTCATTAAGGTTAGTTTGGGGATTTCATGCTTGTAATCCAATTGCCCTAATTTTTTCTTTATATTTGGGGGTACCTTTGTTAGGGTTTTATCACCCGAAGTATTATCATCAGAGTATTACTAGTTGCAGCTGAGAGAGGTTAGAGAAAAATCACTTATAAGTCTGTACGATTTCTCTTGTAAACTATTTCATCTTCATAATGGATTACTACAACAACGGAAGACAGGACATAGTCTCACCTTGAGGTGAACTTGTATAAATCTTGTTGTGTTTTTCAGTGTTTGATTTTCTTTTCTTCTGTGATTATTATTATTGCTCTCGTTAATTTGAATTAGGGTGTTTAATTCCTAAAAAATAGGAGCAGACTACACATTCACACCAAGTTCATCAAGCAGAGAGCACACCCACCGAAGTTCAGCAGTAGTAGTAGCAACTTATCGATACTCAGCCTCAATAGAAGAACGTACATTAGTATGTTACTTCTATGAACTCTTGAAAATGAGATTACTACCAAGATAGATATGGTAGACACTAGTGAAAGAATAATCATCTTTACTTCTAGTCCAATCGGCATCCGAGAACCAATGTAGAGATATAGGAGACTCACGATGTAGAAGAAACCATTTGTCCAATGTGCCACATAAATACCGTAAATTTCATTTAACAAGTACCCAATATTCATCAGTTAGTTGAGGCATTAACTGGGACATCTTATTGACAACAAAATAAATATCAAGCTGTTGAAGAGAATATATGAAACCTCTTACCTGACTCTCACAATAAGAAGTCTTACAAAACCAAAATTATTATAGAAGGAGGTCTCAAAGAAGAGTTTTATTTTAAAGGTGTTTTAGTTATGTTACTCTTCTTTTTATGTTGAGTTATTTAATTTTTCTAGGACTTATCTTTAAGTGTTAGAGTTTGGGTGTAATTGGGACAAGAGTAGTTTAATTGTAATTGGACTCTACTACTTTCCTCTATTATAAATAAGGGTTCATGTATTCTGATTACATCAAGTCGATGAAGTTTTTCTCTTTTCCATAGATTCGACATGGTATCAAAGCAGGTTCAGTGAGTTGACCCGGCCAATCCACAAAGATAATGTGATCTTTATCTCTAGCAGTTTAGGTTCGTATTTATTTATTTTTCTCTTTTTAGTCCTTATACTCGTCGTTTATTTTGCATTTTTATCTCTATACTGAGTTTTTCATATTGCATATTATATATTGAAGAAAATATATTCGAGTCTAATTTCCAAATTAAAATGAATTTTGTCAATCAAAGTTTTATACAAAGAAAAATCAATATTTGAAGCAACAAAGGTCAGAATGCAAGAGATGTTCAAGTAACTGCAGAAAACTTCAACTTCAAGCCATTTTATGCTATAAAAAATGAGACTTTAATATGAAGCCTTACCCTTTTGGTTCTTCTCCAAGCCTAATAGAAATCAATTGAAAACATCCTCCTCATGTCTGGTTTGAAGTCTTAAAACTTAGTTCATACACTAATTTTCCTTGTTGTACAAGGTTTCTAAATTTCCCATTGGAGGGGTTGGATTGCCTCGTTACAGTCTTGGATTCTCCCAAAGTCTTTCTACACTTCTAATCAATGGAGCTGGAGCACCTTAAGCTCTACCATTAAGCTGATTTTAACATGGAATCAAAACATACCCTAATAACGTACTAAGTTTCCATTGCAAATATGTAGGAAAAGATAAATCCAAATTCATTTTCTCAAACTCTTCTTAAAATTCTTAAAATATTTCATATTCCACCTATTTTTCTATTAAATTTTAGGGTTTCATATCAAAAATTATTTAGAGAAAGAGAAGAAAAAGGAGGAACAAGGTGTAGATAAGAAGAGGTGAGAAAACAGATGGAAGGAGAAAACAACAAAAGAGAGAGAGAACATTGAGAGAAAAGTTTTCTCAAATCAGATTTAGAATTTTCTCTTCTTTATTAACTCGATCAACTTATTACATTATGACCAAAAAATTCTTTTTTTTAGAAGAAAAGGTTAACAAAAAAAAAAATGAGTGTTGAAACAGAAATAGCTACTCTAAGTACAACTTTATTTCCAATATTTTCTTTTGACAATTCGTAATTCTTCTCTTTCTCCTTAAATTAAGTTCGATAAACCCCTATATCTTATCTTCAGGTGAAAATCCAATTGCCTTTGAATAAGCTAAGTGGAAGGGACCTCCCTCATCGTTTGCTCATACAACTAGGGAGTTTTATTTTTTATTTTTTATTTTTTTAAGTGAAGGAAGATGTTGAGCTGATTAGTTTCCTTATTTTGTCGACTTCGATTAAGACAACAATTATAGACAGCATTATAATTGTGTCATGTAATATCCTCATTCATGCACAACTTAGTGGATTAGATTGCTCCTTTTTGTAAGTTTTGCATTATTGATCCTCAGTCCAACATTTTCTGTGATACACAATAATGGATTTTTATGTTCAAAACTAAAGTTCTCATGGTTCAAGTCATATAAGATAAGAGCTTACAAAGTCAGAGAGGAAAGTGAAGAGTGGATACTTTCACGAAAACGAAGTCTTTACAGCTATTTTGCAACCTCTGCAAGAAATCTATAAATCTTGCTACAGTCCATGCCAAATTTGAAGATTTGGAAGAAAAATCAAAGGCTGATGAGAATGTAAATCTCAGTGGAATTTCTCTACCTTACTTTCATTTGATATGGTTTTGACCACATTAAACAGAAATACAAGTACACTTATGAGGATAATTTTGTTGTTACTCATCCTATTAAAGAAAAACTGAAAAGGCGAATTGAGTTGATCAAGTTCTCTTTATCTGTTCAAACATGCTACTTTGAAGTCCGCTTATGGCAGACAGTGATCATACTCTACATCAACTCAGGGGTCTAATTTCTTTGGATTAATGAAGGTGACGACTGGATGCCTCAGCCTGGAAATAACAAAATGAACAAGCCCAGAAAGACATGAAATAGAACAATAGGAAGAGGCATTTCAGAGCTCGCAGAGTTTCTAACCCTTCACAAAACAATCTAGTAAATGGATCAAATACAGTGGCATAGTACATTTCATCTCCCACACCTACTGTAAACAAAATCCAGAGCTTTTTTTACATTTCACACCACCCCACCAGTAGTGTAAAGGAGAGCTGCTATTCCATCATGGGAACTGACCCACCAGCTGCTACTATCTCTTGCTCCAGCTGAAAGACACCAGAACAAGGGAACAGGGAAATTTGTTAGATTTCTGTCAGTTCCAATTGTTTTACCTTGGTAAAGCCATGTTCAATCTACTCACCCTAAATAGAGATTCGAGCTTGCTCTTCACCAGGGCGTATTCATGTTTCACTTGTTGTAGACATCTCCAACATCTAGACAACAAGAACCATATTTTCTCACAACCCACAAAAAATTATTGGGTTCCAATTTAGGAGAGAAAAAACACTAACCCTTCTCTGTTATTCTCCTCGCAGTAGTTGCGAAATTCAATACAGACATTTTTAACTCTCTGTGCACCAATGCTGCTCACACAGAAAAACATCATCGGTCAATTTCATGTTGAGGTCATTTACCCTTTTCCCTTCTCTCTTTATTGTTCAAGAGCATCAAGCTAATCAAAGTCCGCTTCCTTAGATATCTGGGACTGTATCTAACATGGACTTGATGCTCAGATTTCTGATAGAGAAATTCATTAGAATAATCGATGTAAGTTCTAAAATCAGTTTCATCGAGATGAGGCATAACATCGAACAAGCGTGCAGAAACCTATGGTGGTGGGTGAAGAGAAAAACCTGGAGCTGCTGCCCTTCAACTGATGAACATGGCCATCCACCTTTCTGAAATCTACAACCGGCAGATCTCTTTGGAAGAAAGCCAGACAAAAGCCAAACGACAGCTGGTAAGTTAGTTTTTTGTTTCTGCCCAGTGTCACCATATTAAACCGTAACTAGATCACAAATCAGAGATGGAACAGAAAGATTTCTCACAGGGCTGTCGCCAAATCGTTGAGAAGCCTCTCTGAATCATCAAAGAAAAGAGACACAACCTCGACCACAAAATCCGGGTTGCTTTCATCTTGCAGCTGCTGCAGTTGTGTGTACTGATCATCCAGAAATCCCTTCTCACAGGCAAAAACACCGATCAAAATCATCTCTAATAAAATAGAAAAAGTCGACGATAGATGCAAATAAACGTACATAAAAAAAAAATCACTTAAAGACTAACCTCATGGAAAAGAGACGCTGTCAGATCAAACCATCTCCTTTGCAACTGGCTCACTTCCATGACACTTTTGCTTCCACCTATAGGGATTCCAATCTGGTTTTTAGGATATTAGAGTCCCCTTTCAGTAAATGGATATCATTTGAAAGAAAAAACTGAAAGTTGAAAAACGAAGGAAGAGAGAACTGAGAAGACTGAAGGAAGACCCACAAAAACAAGACCAATATCAGTGCTTGGCTTCTTTGTACGAGAAGGTCCCTCTTTTAATTGCCCTTTCTTTTTCTCTCTGGATTTGTGCTCAAAAGCTCTTTCTGAATCTACCAGCCTTTATCTGCATCTAACTGCTTACAAAGGAACCCATATCAATAAATGATGGCATGTAGCATTCATTCAACTTTTCCATCATTTTTGTTTCCCTGTCTCCCCTTTCTTCTTTTCTCATTTTGTTCATTTTAAATCTCATCCCGGATGACTCCATTTCCACGCCTTTGCTTTAGTTTTACAGATGGTGACGTGTAAGAGTCCATGCTTACCCAACCTGCAAAAGCCAATTAACATATTTATCGTCTCCCTATTCCTTGCTCTTCGAAGAAGAGGTGAAAAACGCAAGAAAATGTCTCTGTTTCCCCGTGCTTTTCACTCGCCAATTAAAGAAAATGATCGAACCTTACCTACCCCGTCTCTTATCCTTCCCTGGTCGCATTCGCAAATAGCAGTTGTTCTCTTTCCTATTTTGCTATCCTCGAATCTTTTCATGCACGCCTGCTGCTGTTGTTTTGGTTGTATTTGGTGCCGTTGGTTGGTTGTTCCTGGTTTGAACCGCGAACCTTACTGGGTCCTCTACGCGTCCCTTAGAAAAACTGAAAAGGAAAAAGATTTCACTTGACCTACTGCTTAAAGCTCACATCCACAAAAAATGGTGGGACCCATGTGTCATTTCATCTTGTCCATTGTAGGAATCGTCTGCTCATCCAGTTATTCTGTTCTCCCAGTAACAATCTCAGGCCAGCGTTTTCTTCTCACCCGCGTCTCGTTTTCTAGCATTTCTATGGAAGATGGGAATGAATCGAAAGACTTGGCTCATTCTTTTACCCTTCTAAGATTGAAAAGAAGTATGCTGCTTGAGTCGCTATTCTTTTTTTTTCCAACAACAGTTTTTCAGCTTGTCTGCTGGTTGCCACATTATTTATAACTAGAAAGTACTATCCTTCTCCACTGCTTAATTGCAAATGGAAATGCAGAGACTGCCAATTTCATCTCCTTGCAACATAATTCCTAGCCTGGGAATCGTCTCCTTTGCTCCTCTGTGAGGCAGACTGGAACAAGTATAAAATAGTTGATTTTGAAGCAACCGAATCCCATATCAAATATTTCCGAGGCTGGGAATCGTGTCCTTTGATTCTCTGTGAGGATTGAGGAAGACAGGAACAAAGTACAAGTGAGAAAGGAGATGGGCACAAAAATATTAAAAGTAGAGCTTCCATGTGCTTAACAGCTCTGTTCACGTGAAGAAGCTACAAAGAATCAAACGCAGAGCTCCGACTTACCAACTGTACATGTCTTACGTCATGTCCTTTGTGCAGATACAGTCCGACGTGAATAGAGATTCGTGATTTCTGCATCTACCGCTCCATCATTTGGACTTGGTAAGATTTAGAAGTATTGGAAGAACTTCCTCAATTCAGTGGAGGAGGACGTGCCGAGTATGTCCTCAATCCTCACACGTCAAACCCATTTTTATGTACTCTTAACGTGGCTCTCACGTTTCAGGGAAACCCCATACAGCTTGCTGCAAGTATTATAGTTTTATGACAATATAAAATGATAATCATATAAAGAAACTGGCTAACAAACCTTACAACTCCTCCTACAGTTACCGGGAACTTCAACGGACCCTACCATATATTCTGGGTTACTCGTGCATTCGCCAAGAGCTGCCCGGCGTTCACAATTCGCATGTGCCCGTAACATCAACAAGCTTGTCAAACGAGTCCACATCTATCCATTTAGTGGCAGACCACCTTCTCAGTTTCGATAACTGGGCAAACAGTATGCATGCTACAAAGCATCTGGAGTTACATTGGGATATAAACTGAAGAAAAGAAGAGCATCTCCTCGTCGTGGTTTGACTATTGTTTGTAAGGACAGATAGACAAGAACGAAAGATGTTAGAGCATAATCAAGTTACTGTGCTCAACTCATTAACACTCTAGGTAAAATGCCATTGGTTTCATCCCTGAAAATAGAGAGGGCCAGTGTTCAAGTGCATTGACTTGAGGAAATTGTAGATACAAACTACAAACATAAGAAACAGTCAAGCCGTGTGCCTTGACTGAGTGATGAATATCACCCAAGAATTATGTTTTCTCTGTACTGATCCATCATGTGGTTACATGGACCTCTCAAAAATCAACAGTTACCATTCATAGTGCATCTATGACAGTTACCATATATATGCCCTTAACAATCACAATCAATTCAGGAGCTCACCTGCAACTCCCTGCCTGCCACATTCTGACGAGTTACCATCAGGCACAGGCACTTTAGAATGTGGATGTTTCTGTAAGCACCAACAAGATACTATTATTTAAAGTGACAAGACCCCAGCAGCTCCACAAGATAAAAGTTGTATCCTTGCAAAGATGATGGAGCCTCAGTCCAGAAAACAAGGGAAACCTAAAAAAAGCTGGCCAAAGCTAAACTTATTACAAAACATTAAATTTGGAATCTAAACTGGAAAAAAGGAAACACTGTCTCTCCACCTTTTCCCCACATTCGTGAGATACATAAGTACAGTAGCAATTCGGCGGCCACCTCCAGCAATGTTAACCTTGTCAGAGAAGTAATCATAGTGAGGATCATACTTTTGCCCATGTTCATATCTTAAGACCTGTAATGTCCTCTCCATTTTCTGAAATAACAATAAAAGCAAATCTGAACTAGCTGCTTGGAATCCTCAACCATAAATAAAAAAAATTCTGGAGTTAAAACCAGCAGTTCTGATCCCCAGAGACAGCAAATAAATAAAAATAATGTAAGATTTATTCTAGGGGAAAGAAATGTGGCTAAGCTCAAAGACTTTTGCACCTTTAGGGAGAAATGACCATGCAGCAATTTTGTCTTCTATCCTGCTACGTCTGTTATAAGAACCATACAGTAAGTCTAAAGCAATGGTGCTATTCAAGGAAATATATTTCAGCAAGTAAAAAACAAAACTAACAAGTTCTTTATAAAACTCCAGGATCTGTCAAACCCCACAGCCTATGTAGGAATTTTAACCATTTACAACCCCTCCGTATCCACATGCCCAGGACCCATAGCCAGTGTAGGACATTTACCCGCTATCACCCCCACTCATGTCCATTGGGACATTAGAAACAAAATTAAGTTTAGACTGGCTATGACACTAGGTTTAATTAGTTCTCTGTCCCAAAATGACTAACTAAAGTTAGGGAGCATAATCAGAACATATTAATTCCAAGGTTTCCCCAACACTTAGCTGATATGGAACTTATGTGCACTAGTAGAACTGACACAAGAACTTATACAGAATGTAGATGATTGATACTACCAACAAGATATAAGAATACAGAGAGATAATATGCGTTCATGATCAGCCAAGTCGTAACACTATGTTTAGCACATTAAATTAGATAACTAATTATCATCACAGAGAAACTTTTGCTTGTTCAGAAAGGAATAAACTCAGGCAACACAAATTGACAGAGGAAATTTATGAATAAGCTTTTGCCAAAGCAAATAACAGGAACTGTAAAAGGAGATTGGCCCTCATACCTTGAATGAATGATTCCCACGCAGTGTAAGTATACTTCAAACTAAAGTTCTTCAATTTTTGGATAGTCAAGCCAGAGAGGCAAAATAGGAGAACTAAAATTTTGATTAACACTTTTCTTTAAAAACAAACGAATAATCTGACAATTTCCATCTCATTATGCCAACTAGATGTACAACTATCAAGAGCTTTGTCAAGCAAACTCTACTAAGAAGAAATTAATACGTAAACTCAAGAAAGACCTCCAAATATCTCATCAAACGATGGATGCTGTTGAAAAGTCCGCTATAAGTTTTAGATTGATCCACAACTTTTTTTTTTTTGAAAAATTAATTTTTTAATTTGAAATTTAATGTTTTTTAAATGGAGAGTGATCCACAACTTACTACAAGAACTTGGGTTGGGTCTCTCACTCCACGTTTGAGCTTTTGAGTTGGATGCCTTGTTCATGATATCAGAGCAGGTATGGTATGCCTCCATCCACCTAAAATGATCAGTATGTTTGGGGCCATGAGGAAGGCCCGCTTGCGATGGAGTGTTGAAAATGATCCTATATTGGATGCAGAGGTGATCCTCAACCTTGAAGAAGAATTTAGATCAGGCCTCTCTACTGCAATAGCTTTGGAGTTGGAGACCTTTCTTCATGGAATCATTGCAAAAGTTGGGCTAGTATATTTTCTCTATTCCACCTTTTTTTTGAAAAAAGTGAGATCTTTCTGATACTTTGGTATTTTTTAGATTTTTATTACTCAAAAGGGGGAGCATAGTTGTTTTTTAGTTTTTTCTACTGGTTAGTGACCTGTAGTTTCATTTATTTGCTCTAGTATAACCTTCTCTTTCTGTGGCATTGTTAGAGTTTTTTTAATTTTGCAAAATTGTTAATGAAGAAAGTAGAAAACTAAAGAGGAAAGAAGAGGAAGAAAAGAAGAAGAGAGGAGGATGATAATAAAAGAGAGATGTTAAGGGGCTTTCTTGCTAAAAATCTCCCACATTTTTCCCCTTCATCATGTTAAAGTTAGGTCCAGGTCCATCCCAAATTGACTAACAAAAGCTAAGAAATTTTTTCCCAACTATTAACAAAAGGATATTTTTAACACTTAGCTATATAGGATTATTCCCACTAACACTGTCTCTCACATCCAGGCTTATGCAAACGGACAACTAGCCTAAAAAGTGGATAAACTAAATGGGAGACAAATTGGACCCAATAAAGTAGACATCCTGTTTGGATACCATGTTAAAGTTAGGTCCATGCTCATCCCTAAATGACTAACCGAGGTTAGATCTTTTCATAACTAATAACCATTGAATTTTTCTTAATATTTGCTATATAGGATTATTCTCACTAACACTCTCTCACATCCAGGCTTATCCAAATGGACAACTAGCCTAAAAAGTGGATAAATTAAATGGGAGACAAATTGGAACCAATAAAGTAGACATCCTGTTTGGATACCATCTTAAAGTTAGGTCCATGTTCATCCCTAAATGACTAACCGAAGTTAGATCTTTTCATAACTAATAACCATTGGATTTTTTCTTAATACGTAGCTATGTGGGACTATTCCCACTAACATCATTTCACTAACAAAAGGAAAAGACCTAGAGAAGAAAAAGAAGACACAGAAACCAAGGAAATCAGGAGAAAGATGAAAGGAAAGAAACTCATAGTAGAAGAGTATAGGTGCCACACTTTCTTTTCAAATTTCAACGAAATTTCTGACCTCTACTCCTCATGTACGGTGGAATGGAGGCACGTGCCTCATTTAGAGCCTTGCAAACTATCTTGCTAGAGACAGCATTTCATTGTTGTAATCTTTGGGTAAATCACCTTTCTATTTGTATTGTTTTCTTCTTTTTAATGCAAAAAAGTTATCAACATTTTAAAAAGCAAAGGAGAAAAGAAGATTTTAACTAAGAAATTAACACCAGATTTAAGAAAAAAAGAAAAATATACTAACATTATAACTATATACTTCTTTATCTATAATGGAACTAAATCCAACATAACTTTTTATATGTAAATTAAGACTTGTAATTACTGTAATTATTTGTTTTTGTATGGAAAGACTTCAAACATAAATATAGATCTTCAACATCGGAATCTTTGATATCTTCTCTACCTTCGCTTTAACACCATGCCAACTCAAAAGTTGAAACTTACAGTGGAGACACCCAACCACAGTAATAATACTAAATTGTGAATCATGCTAAATCTGACATGGGACTGCTCACAACATTTACAAATGTTGATGATGATTCCATCAGTTCTGGTTTCCAAATGGTTTGCCAGTGTGTGATACAAACATATTAATCTCATGATGGTTGTACAAGAAAACAAAGACAATGGTTGCTGCAGTAAGCATTAGATAGATAAACCTAAAACCACATGTGTTAGGCCCAACATGCACAATCATGAAAGACCCTCTAAAACCAGTTTGGGTTATGGGATCTGCAAGCACCCTTTTGCTATGACTTAGCATTGTCACTCCCACAAATGTTTAAATATAATCAAAAGATGAGATTGTGCAAAAGGGCAAAAGGAAAGCACAAGTAAACGAATTCCCATTGCTAATAAAATGGAAGAAAGTAAAACCAGTTTGCAGCTGGTTGTGAACATTTTTCCAAACTCAAGATTTAAATAAAATGCAACGTATGAGGGAAGTAAAAATTCCCAAATAACTAACAGAAAGTTATGGTCCTCTAGAATTTTTTTGGTGCACATAAAGGTAAACAGAAATTTTTCAGAAATGGCAAATTACACACACCATATCCTTGTTTATGACAGAGGACAAAATGCACTTATAAATCCACTGATGTAAAAAAATTACGTTTTAAAAAGAGGGCTATCTTAAGCATCACTTCCTCACCATTCTCTGCAGGAGATAATATAATTATATGCATTCTATGAAAGTAGGTGTATTTGAATAATAATTGTTAAGGAATAGTCCCACGTAGATTGGTGAGTACAAAGATCTTGAGTTTATTAGTTGGGAAAGAGATTTCCTACGTAGGCTATTCATTTTGGGATGGGCCTTGGACCTAACTTCACATGGAATCAGAGCGGGTACTCATATGTGGGCCTACACCTAAACTATCCACTTGTATAGCCACAAAAGAGGGCCTACACCTAAAATTATCCACTTGTAGAGCCACACAAGAAGACCCACACGTGAGGGGGAGTGTTAAGGAATAGTCCCACATAGATTAGTGAGTACAAAGATCTTGAGTTTATTAGTTGGGAAAAAGGTTTCCTAAGTTGGCTAGTCATTTTGGGATGGGCCTTGGACCTAACTTCACAATAACATTAAGGGAATGAATGGGAACTTTCTTCCTAGAAATGATTAATGTTAGAATCAATGAACCACCTATAATAGGAGACGTGCAAAGACTTTAATACCTTGATAGCTCCCTACAACAATAAACCCTGAATATTCAGACAGTTGTTGCTTGATCATGCTTCTAGTTCCCAAAGTTGTAATGGCTCCAAAAGTAAGAAAAAATTATTTAGAGGCAATCACCCTTTTTTTAATTATAAAAAATGTAAAAAATCTTTAGAGAACACATGTAGATCAAATGACTTGTCCCATTAATGTATTAAATAATGCATTGAATTTTTTTTACACAATTACCATGTGAGGGTTTTTTACCATGAAATCTTGGATTGAAGTTTCACCAGGACTTAGGGCATCTTGTGTCTAACCAACATCCAAAAATAAGAAAACTAAATAAATGTAATTGTTGAAGTAGTTTGAGTGGTATTCTATGTAATTATGAGAGTGAGTGAGATAAGCTGTAATTAGTGGTTAGTTTAAGTGTTCTTTTTTATTCTTATGTATTAGGGCATCCATACCCCCACCTATATAAATAAGAAAGAGAGGAGGAGTTCAAATTTGTGCTCTCTCTTAACCCCTAAAGTTTCTCTCCTCAACTTGTGCTCTTGCCTTCTCCTTCTCATCTTCTCTTCTCTTCTTCCTTTTTTCTTCTTCCTTCTTCTTCTTCTCAAACCAAGTTATCCATAGATTAAACCCTAGAATTCAACATGGTATTAGAGCTGGAATTCTAAGATTTAAAGTAAATTTGATCAAGTTATGAAAGTTTAGTGGGAAGGAAACTCAATTTAGCCTTCAAGCAACAAAGGGTTTGGCTAGTTTTGAAGAGGAGCAAAAGGCTGAAGTCAATTCAGCAAGTTCTCACCTTAATCAAATAAGTTTCACCTTATGTTTCATATCATGAGGGATTCAATTCAAAATTTTTATAATCACAAAGTTTTTTTTACTCAAGCTTAATTATACCCCTCAAAATTCCTTTTTTTTTATTCATATTGAATAGCTGAAATCACTTTTTTTGTCATGTGCATGAGTTTCCTTCATTCCTTGTTTGTTTGATCTAATTATTATGCCAAAAATTCCTCCTTAGGAATGTTAAAAGTCCTCTTGAAGCTCTCCTAAATTTCTGGTTGGTTGGAGTGGCTGCTAAATTAAGTTGTTTAAACCCTAAGGGTTTGAAGAATAGTTTTGGAAAGTAATCACTAGTTTTAGTTCGTTTTTAATTGCTTTCTTACCAGTACCTTGTTCGTTTTCCCCCCTTTTTAATCACCATTGGTTTAGAATTCTGGTTTAGAATCTCAGAAAAAAAAAAATCGAAAAAGGGGTCATGCTTGTGTACTGGTTTCCTTGCTTGTTACTTGCTGAATTTGATCACTTAACATTACATAGTTTTGCATTCTATAGCTTCAAATATTTGTTAGTTTTAATAAATTATTGTGCTCTTGTGTAGGTTTGATCGGAGTTAGCAAATGCTGTACCAATCATTTGACCAAATATGTCCCCAAACCAAATATAGGAAAATGAACAAAAGGATCTGTGAAAGAAACGGCAGTTCAAAACAACACATCAATTTGCAGTGTTTATAAGTTAAAGCCATCAATTGACACATAGAAAAACGCTCTTGAAATAAACCAGATTTCAACTAAGCTGTATTTGACGGTTATACATGATCAATCTAAACGAGAAGAAACGATCCAAGAAACAGTGGATTACTACCTTTCTCTTGTCTATAAACATTCCTGAGCTGGTACGGACATCACTGAGACTGCTTTTGCCTGAAGTGCTATCAGCCACTGCTGATCTTTTGAGCTCCGATTCCGCCTAATCAGCAAGCAAATTACATCAATCCACAATTTTTTTAAAAGGGAGCAATTCAGCTTGCCCTTCCTACATGATGAAATTATAAAATGGAAGAGGTATAGTTCTGATATCCTACGAAAATCAACAAAGCCCACTAACAAGCGAAATTAAATGATCGCATTCGGCGTCCGTGAGAAACTTTTCGTACACAAAAGCTCTGCAAGAATAGGATTCAGAAACAAAAATAAAAAACATCAGGAATTATATAAAACAAACAAATGCTGAAGAGCGAAGAAAGCGAACGACCTCGGTCTCCATGAGATCTGTTTAACTTTGAAGGCAGAGATGATCGAACCTGGCGAACAGCCGTAGGAACATGAAGATCCATGAGACAAAGAAGCGATGCAAAGCACAGATGCAAATGCAAAAAGAGAAAACCTGGTTGTAATGTCGATCATCTGGAGAGACACAGACGATTACAGAAGCTAAAGTTAAATTTCGTTTTTTTCGTATTTTCTTTCGGGTCTGAACCGCAAATGAGGGAAAGTGAGAGCGAATATAAAGTAATTATACGTGTTAGTGTTCACAAAATAAAGTATATCGTAAAGTATTTGTTTGTGTTAGTGTACACAATTAAAAGTGTGGTGTCAAGTATATATAGATTATTTATTAAATAAAATATTTTGATATATCTTAGTTTCAAAAAATTAAATTAATATTAGTTAATAAATAAAATATATTAAATATAATAATTAAACAAATGCTTACTTTTATATTATTAAAATTGTAATCAAATTTTAATTTTTTAATATCTAAATATGAAATAATTATACAAATATCGTACTATATAGCGTACTATATAAATATCATAATAATAAAAATAAAAATAATACAAATATAACTCAATCATATTTTTAATATAAAAATTATATTTGTTCATACAAAAATACAACACAAAAAATAATTAGTGGCATTAAAACATAATAGTCAATAATTTTGCACATCTGAATTGCTAAAACGTCTCCATAATATGATGCTCTTGCAGATTGTATTGTGGACTCCCTTTGAGTATTTCTTTGAGTGTCTACATCATCCTCAACATCATTACTACTATCATTGTTATCTTCACAATGTTCTCCACCAGAATCATCACTTGAATCATTTTCTTTATCTTCAAATAAATCCATGTAATCTTTCATGCGTATATAATTATACAATACATAACAAGCAATCACAATTTTTACCTGGACATCAAAATCAAAAGGAGAAACATCTTTTAATATCTTGAAACGAGCTTTTAAAGCCCCAAATGTACGCTCGATAGTGTTCTGTAAAGATGAGTGTCTTCGGTTAAATAATTCTCTTTCATTCGTAGGAATATTATTTCCAAATTCTTGCAAGTGATAACGAGTACCTCGATAGGGAGCCAAGAACCCTGGAAGATTTGCATATCCAACATCTACCAAATAATATTTGCCTACAGTAAGATATATATCTATTATAATCTAATAAAAATTATAAATTTAAATAGGCTATATAGAGAGAAGCGATATTTACCTTCAGGAACATAAAGTTTATCGCTTATGGTTAATGTTGACTTCAATACAAGTGAATCGGTTGCTAATCCCTTCCATCCAGCAAGTATATATATAAATTGCATGTCAAATGTACATGCTGTCATTACGTTTTGTGAGAGGAAACCCTTCCTGTTCCAGAATCTTTCTTGTTGATCAAATGGGATGTGTACTTCAATATGAGTACCATCGACGACACCAATACAATCCTAATAAAAAAATCATTAATACAAATATATATTTTTATAGTAACTGAAAATTATTCATCAAACGACTTTACATGTACCTTAAAATATGGATAATAGATATCACTGTTCAAGATCTTTGAATGAGTAAGTCTTGAAGGTCGCTTGATGTAATCAGATTGTAGTTTGATAATAACATTTAACACCTTGATAAAATACTTACTAATTGTCCAATTTGATTTTTCAAACATCTCTGAGGTGACACTATAGGATTGTTGTTGACCAACAATGATACAAAAATATGTAAGTTGTTCTTCCATATATATTGTCCTTGTATCAAATAAAAGTCCTCTACTTTTCAAGATTCTAGCCAACTTGAGAAAAATAATTTGATTCATCCTATACACTTTTCAAAATTTAATAAGCAATCTTTCTAATGTTTTTTTTTAAATATCATAGACCACCCATATGATAAGAATGTTGTACTTGCTTATTACAATCATTGAAGTATGAATTGACAAGGACAACTACAACTATGTAAGCTGCAATACAAATACATATTTTCTCCTTATCTGGTAGATTATCCATGGGTACCTGCAATACTAGACATTCAATAATGAAAACATGATTCAAACACATTCAATAATACACATTCACTATTTACCAGGAATACTCAATAATCAACGTCATTCATACAAAATCAAATGTGTCTTGTAAATATAGGTTACAACTGTCAACATCTGTATAAGTCTATTACATTGCATTGAATTTAGCCATCAACCAATCATACTGATCTTCCTGTTTCATCTTGATAAACATATCCTTCTTAGCTTTGGTGTCGAGCAACTCTGTGGCACAAAATTTGACTTCTCTGGGCAAGTTAGGTAATGTCTCGATAGCTTTGAACCATGGAGGTTCTACGGGACTAAAGATTTGCAGAAGGGTTTATGACATATTGTTAATAGCCTCAACGATCCTATTAGTATTTTCAATTAATGGTTAGGATCTCTTCCTACACCAAGTAGAAGAAGTTTTATCCCCATCATTTCTTGGTGCTTTACTTTTCAGAAGAGCATCACTTGAAGACTCTATATTGGTGGGTGTTGGGACCTCCCTAATTGCATCATTTTCATCAATGCCCTCAATCATTGTCCTTTCTACAGTATTCGAAAGTGACTCGCTTTCCTCGCGGCAATAGAATTTCCAACTACTATAGCCAATTTTTCATAGAGTGGACAACCTTCCCACATATACTTATCGACTTCTCTATGTGCCTACATGAAAAGTTATCGTTTAAAATGCTAAAAAGCCTGATTAATAAAGCAAGTGTTGAGGCATGTACTCACAACCATATAGATTTTTTTCCAAGTCCTCACACGATTTTTCAATTGTTCTACTGTCTTTTGGTTCGCTGTGTCCAAATTGAACATACAGACACAATCTTTGAAAACTTCGTGTTTCCAAACTCTATTGGGTAATTTGTTACCCAAATTGACTTGCTCAATGAGCAAATCAAGCATACCCACACCACCACCCCCCCCCCCCCCCCCTTACCAAATACACGTCAGTATATCTCTAAATATCTGTCATGTTTCTTAAAGAGAAAATACCAAAAAAAAAATAACAAGTCAGTGTTAAAACCCTAAAAACAAACCCCTACTTTAGCAGCCACAGAAAACACACTCATTCCCACAAACAAAACCCATAATGACAGAATACACAGAAAAAAGCTAAATCCGAACCTGCAATACCCAACTCTAAACCCCCAACAAGTTAGAAGATAACTACCAAAATTCACATAAATTGGGAAGAAAAACTATAAACAACAACCCCTAGAAACCCCAATTAGACGAGTCCAATATATCAAAATCACAACCTGCATAGAAATATGCCACTAATGTGGGTAAAGCTAAAGCAACAGTAGTATTTATATCATTCGTAGGTGTTGCTAACTCTCCATGAGGTAACTGTATGATTTTCCAAGGTAAAAGAGTACCCGACCAATTAGAAACAAAAATAAATAGAAACATAGTTCCAATAAAAGCAGCCCAAGGGTATTGGGTTTTGCTCAGGTCTCGAATGAATTCACGAACATATTCGAAAAAAATTTGATCGTCGATTGGAACGGTTTGTGGAAAGTAACAAATCAAAATCAACAAGAAGCAATTTTTACAAGAAGATATTAAAAAAATAACCATCGATTTACATGAAACAATTTTTACTCTACTTTCTTTCGAATCGAGCCGGAGAGGTTGCAGAGAGGGGAGAGAAGTCGCCGACGGTCGTCGGTGTTGGGGACGGCGAGAGGAAGAGAATCAAGCACCGAGGAGAGGTCCCAGAGGGGGCGATTGAAATCGCCGACCGTCGCGAGCGAGGGAGGAGCCAGAGAGGGAAGAGATGTCGCCAAAGGTCATCGGTGCTGGGGACGGCTAGAGAAAGGGAGTCAAGTTCTGGAGACAAGATCGCACAGAGGGCGATTGAAATTACCGAAGGTTGCGAGCGAGTGAGAGAAATTTTTTTTTCTCTGAAACCCTCGTTCGACAAAGCTTCCTTCCCGACAACCCGATGTAATTGAGGGAGAAAAAGTGAATTCAGAGTTCGACTGCTCTTAATTAACTTTCTCTCCCATTATGCCTAAAAAACGAGAGAAACAAAATACATCTATATTTTACTTTCCCTTGCACATATACGCTGGGCACTAATGGGTTTTGGCTCCTTTTACCCAGCGTTTCAGCGTAAGTGGTGCTCACTAACAGTTAACGAAAACATACGTAGATGATGATAAATTTAGACGGGAGAAGCGACCATTCATGATTGGAACTTGAACCCGGAAGGCTGCAGTGCAGTCGTCTCTGTCCGACTCGGGAAACTCAGAACAGTCGCTGCTTTGCGTTCAGTTCAGCCTCAAGTCTCCACCCTCCACCGATCAGGACGGCGGCTTCAATTAAGTAAATGACATTAATATTATTATTATTGTGGGACTCCTAATAAAAATTGAATTACTTGGAGAATTTGGCGGTAGTGATTTCGGCCTATTTTTCCTGCCGTAGGAATCGGTTTTTCTGTACTTTTCGCTCACTTCTCCTCCCAACCTGCTGCCAATTTCCACACACACTCTCTACCTTTCACTTCGACTTCTGATTAGAATAAAAGCTTTTTTTTTCCGCTATTGATCGTCGCTCTTCGATAGGGTTTTTTCTTGTTTATCGCTTTGGAAAAATGGCAGATTTCCGTTCATCGGTGGAGACTTCGTTAACCTCTTCTGATGATGCCGTTGAAGGTGTCTGCAGTATTTGTCTGGAACCGTTCTCCCTTGATGATTCCGCCACTGTATGACCATTAATCCCTGTTCGTGTCCTTGGGTTGTTTTATGTTTCGTACTGTATTTTTTGTACTATTTACAGTGGAAGGAGTTTTGCTTGGCTTTGATGCACAGTATCTGATTTAGTTTTGATGATCTCATCTGTGTTGAATTCAGCTTGAAAGTCGAGCGTAACTGATAAAATAAAGGATAACTAAGAAGATCCTTTAAAAAAAACAAAATGGAGTGAGGCTTATAGTTTATAGCTGGTTTGCATTGGACTTGAATAGTTTATAGCTTCTGTTTGACGGGAATTAGTTAAGAAGCTATGTCCCGAATTCTTGTCAACATAATTATTTTCTTCTACTGTTACTTTCTGTTTTTATCTCTACTGAACTCGTTCACTTGGAGGAATCAGAGTAGTTATTTATGCAAGAAGAAGGAAATTGAGAAGTCTTAATCAAGCTGCACTTGAATCACCCATATTCGTGCCATTTTTTAATAGGAATTGGATAATGATTTTTAAAGCTGTTAAGTAGTTCAGGAAAGAGAAATGATTCAGAATCTTCAGCACATTAGATAAAATACTTGATCGATACTATGTGTATGATGAGTTCGATTTTGTTGTAAGTGAATACAGATAATTATACACACTCTTTACCATCTGATATTTTAACTGGTAATCTGCCTATTGGCGGGATTTTGGATGTGATTGGTGGTATCTGGTTACTGGCTGCAGACATAAGTACCACCTCCAGTGCATCCTTGACTGGTAGGCTTAATTACTGTGGGATTCAGTCTATACATGATATAACGTGATCTGAGTCTCTCGTTCTTGTTAGTTCCTTTCACATCTATTTGATACTCATTTCTAACTGTATCTAGAATAAACCCTCAAGGTCTCAAAGAATTAAAGAGTGCCCAATTTGTTGGCAGGCTGTTGTCTTGAAGGATCCTGTCAGGTACCATTTTTTTCTCTCTCATAAAGAATGTTTACAGATTAAAGTAATCTGTAAATGGCTTATGAAGTATGTCTTCTTTCCATTTAATCTTATTCTTTTTCTCTTTGTCTTTAATTGTTCATGATATTTGTATACTTATCTTTTGTTGGTTATGTTTCATGCTTTGATTGTTTCTATCAAATGCACTCGTGCTTTCTACCAATAGCCAAGAGCTTCTGGCAGCAGTGGAGATTGAAAAAAGCTCAAGACATAGAACTTCAAATTCATCTTCACTTCGTCTTCTACATCTTGAAGACTCTGATTTTCCCCATGTTTGTTGTGCTCTTCAATTCAAACTTACTCAGATGCTGACTTTGATGAGAGTATCCTGCAATATCTTGCAGCTGCTGCGCCAGATGGAGTGCATCATATTTGGCCGAGGAGCAGACATAGAACTTCTAGATTGGATGAAGCACAATTATTTGTCTTCTCTGCACCCTCAAATCATTTTTACATACAAGAAGTACAAAGAACTGTTGATACAGAAAATTCTTCATTAACTGGAGATGATTCTCACTCGGCTCTGTTACCTGTGGCTATGGCTGAGCGGCCTCAAGCATCAGGACCTTTATCTCATGTGAGTATTGGAGCTGATATTGCTGGAAGCAGTCAGACTTCTTTTAGCCCTAGGTCTGACAACAATGGATAATAGGTAAGTTTTGCCTCTTCTGTTCTAATCACGAGCTTCAGAGTTATTCTCATTTTCTGAATCTTTCTAGAGTAAACTATCTGCAGCATCTTCCAGGTAAATAGATTTTCTTTTCTCATGTGCAACTTATTGTTCGTTTGAACAATTATGTTTGTAACTTGATCTACTACAGATACAAGGAGTCCATCTCAAAAAGCACAAAAGGTTTGAAGGAGAAACTCCTGGCACATAACAATTCCGTTAAGGAGGTCAGCAAAGAAGTTCATCGTGAGGTAACAGCAGGTGTTACCCGAATAATTGAGCGCCTAGATCCTGCTTTCAAGAGAACTATAAGCTTAAACTCTTCTTTCTCTAGAGATGAAGGGGATTCTGAATTCTCACATGGTGGGAAGTTTGAGCAAGAACAGCTTGTCAGTAATCCAATTATAAAAGGAAGCAGAACTGCTTGTCACATTACTTCAAATAGATTTATCCATGCTTCTAGCTCTCTTGGGACTGTTTTGAAAGGTCATGATGGGACCAGTCAGGTAATTCCTGTTCTGATCAATCCTTCCCTTGCAAAATTTGATTTTTTTACCTTTGTCTTGCTTGAGATCGTGCTGAGATAGTTTGTTTCATGAACTTCCATTTTCTAATTGCAAAGTAATAAGAAATTATTAAATGTTAGTTGTTTAATTTTTGTTGGAATTGTGCTTCTTTTGTCATTGCCATATAGCATCTATGAAGTGTTAGTATTTATTGTTTATCTTCTTCAGCTTCTTTTTGTCGGTACCACAGTTGGAAGAGGCATATCTCTTTCTCTCGGTTGCATGTTTTTGGTTAATGACATATCACTATAGAAAATGAATTAAATTAGTACATTATTAATGGAAAATCAGTTAGTTTTATATATACTGTCACCTATGCATTAGATTTTTGGGACTAGGCTATTTGAAAATATATTAGTTTATTCTTTTGTTTTGTTTGGTAATACGTGATAATAACCATATTTGAATTCAGAAATGATAACAGAATGTACCAAGGATAGTAACCTTAACCTGAAGAAATCTGTGGCACATTGGTGCGAGGATTCTGATGTGGTGGGTCTGCACAAATTTGCTAGCTTTTAATTCTTACAGGCACATCTTCCATGTGAAGTAGGTCTAATACTTACTTGTTGACTAACTATTGGAGTATTTGCTTCTAATATATGTTTAATTTTTTTTGGCAGCAGGAAGGTAGTGACTCCTCATCTCAGTTGCCAAAATAGAGAAGGAAGGGTGTGTTTTGGTGCATCACATGGGGAGAGTGGCTCAGGAGGTTTGCTGGCTAAACTGGAAAACCCAACTGAATTAGCCAAGTTGTAACACGCCCTTTGTTTTTCCAGTTAATATTATTACCTGGACAAGCTACTCTTTTTTCTAGTGACATATTTCTAGTGTTTTTTTAGTAACATACTTTTTTATTTTTCTAGTGACACAATAGTTTTCTTTTAGGTTGTGTTTGGAGCACAAAAAGTGAAGAGAAAAGAAAAGAAATTAAAAAAGAAGAGAAAGAGAAAAGAAAAAAAAGAAGTTTTTTTCCCTTGTTTGGATGCCCATGAAAATTAAAAGAAAAAACAACGGAGAAATATGATTTCTCTTGTTTAGATGCACAAGGAAAATAGAAAAGAAAAGTAAAATTAATAATTTTTAAAATTTTTAATGATTGAAATTATTTGTAAGCCTAAAAACTTAAATATCTATAAGTATTAAAATATTATTTACCAATTAAAATCAATATTGTCAATAGATTTTTAATTATATATAATGATTTAGTATTTTTATGAATTTCAATTTAAGATCGTACTTTTGTTTTTTATATTATAATAATTATATTACTATAATTTAAGTTTGAATTTATTCTACTATGATAAAATTTTCTCTCTTATTTCTCTTTCTTTTCTTTTCATTTCCAAAATGTTTTTTTTTTTCAAAAAATTCATTAACTAAGAGAGAAAGTAAGTTTCAATCATATTTTCCTGTTGTGCTAAGCACTGGAAAAGGATTTTTTGTTCCTCTTTTTTTTTTTTTTTCTATTTTTCCCTAGCAATGCACCTTTTGGACCCACATATCGCTTTCTAACAATGTTGGTCACAAAAAAATCCTTCCCCTTCTATTTTGCATTAAAAGGAAAATAGAGGGTAGCCCATATAGGCAATAGAGAGCATGATGGGTTAATTCTTAGGAATTAGACACCCTAATTTCAAACTAACGAGAGAAATAATGATAATCGAAGAAAAAAAAAGGTAAGTATGAAAAATATAATAAAATTTATACAAGTTCGCCTCAAGTTGAGATTATATCTTGCAATGATCCACTAAGAAGATGAAATAATTTACAAGAGATATTATACACACTTACAAATGTTTTTCTCTAACCTCTCTTGGTCGCAATTTGAGATCCTTTTTTCGATGATCCGTATACCGACTTAGCATAAGGTGTTGATTAAGCTCCACAACTTAACAATCACCCACTTGGAGACTAATCAATCATTAATATCTCATTTGCAGTGGCAAAAACTTTTCAATCCTCAAAGAGAAATCTAACTAAAGTTCCACATAACTTTAGTTTCTTAATCGTAAGTCTTTGTCAAGATATCAGCTGGATTCTGACTCCCTTGAATCTTTTCCAGTGCTAAGATTTCATCATCCAGAGCATATCTAATGAACTAATAACACACCTATATGTGCTTTGTTCTGGTATGATAAACAAGGTTCTTTGCTAAATGAATAGCATTCTGACTGTCACAATATAACACATTCTTCACATACTTAAGACCTAATTTTTCCAAGAAACATTGTAGTCATACCATCTTTTTGTTGGCTTCAGTCACGACGACATTTTCTGCCTCAATAGTGGAAAGAATAACTATCTTATGCAGCTTAGAGACCCAACTAACTGTTGTACCACCCAATGTGTATATATATCCAGTGGTACTCTTCTTGCCATCAATGTCTCTAGCCATGACAACATCTACATAACTCTGTAATCCGAAGTCTGACTTTCTTAAACATAAGGTTGAGTCCGCAGTGCCTCTCAAATACCTAAGAATCCACTTCACTACTTCCCAATGTTATTTACCCAAATTATTCATATATTTTCTCACAACTCCCACTGCATGAACTATGTCTGGTCTAGTGTACACCATAACATACATGAGACTGCCAATAGTAGAGGCATATGGCACATTAACCATGTAGGCTCTCTTCTGCTTTGTAGAAGTGAGTAGCCAAAGGAGTTTTCATTGGTTTTGCATCATTCATATTGAATCTGCTCAGCACCTTCCTCACATATTCTTCTTGTGACAGTTTCAAGACATCAATATCCATAGTAATCCTCATCCCAAGAATTTGTTTTGCAATACCCAAATCCTTCATTGT
The DNA here is from genome assembly GCF_029961685.1 of Aristolochia californica. NCBI lineage: Eukaryota > Viridiplantae > Streptophyta > Magnoliopsida > Piperales > Aristolochiaceae > Aristolochia > Aristolochia californica. Next base: position 10,351,405 of record NW_027181992.1, on the reverse strand, counting down.
AAACTTCTTGGGCAACTCCCTTTTTAACTTATCTATTTCTTGTTTGCAAGCACATGCAATCAACATGTTATCAACATATAACAATAGAATGATGTAGGAGTCATCAAACTTCTCCACATGACAACAATAATCTACCTGACACCTCAAGAAACCAATACTACTCATGAAGATTTCAAACTTCTTATATCATTGTCTTGGAGTATGTTTAATACAAGTTTTTTGAAGTTTGCACATCATTTTCTCATTTCCCTGTGCTTTGAAACCCTGTGGTAGCATCATGTAAATTTCTTCCCCCAAATCACCATGAAGAAAGGTTGTCTTTACATCCAACTACTCTAAGTGCAAGTATTCATTTGCCACTAGTCCATGCACTGTTCTAATATTAGTCAATTTCACTACTGGAGAGAAAATCTCAGAGTAGTCAATTTCTTCTTTTTGTTGAAAGTCCTTTACCACCAGTCTTGCCTTGTATCGCTTGTTGCCATCATGTTCGTCTTTTATTTAGTACACCCATTTATTCTGCAAGGCCTTCTTCCCTTTTGGTAACTCGGTCAACTACTATGTCTGATTGGATAACAGTGAAACCATCTCATCCAGCATGGCCAACTCCTATTTGGTTGATTCATCAGTTTGCATGACTTCCTCATAACTCTTTGGTTCACCTTTATCAGTCAACAAAATATAATTCAGAGCATGGGAGTACCTCTGTGGTACTCTGCTAGTTCTGGTAGATCTCCTGAGTTCTTTCACAGGAATGTTCTGATTTACTTTTGGAGGTATGTTTTCTTGCTCTTCTTGAGAAATATTCTCCATCTCAATAACCGGAGGATCTCTTAACTGAATCAATTTAGACTTCTTGGCTTCATCGCTTGTGCTTTCAGACCATGTTCTCAACCTGTCTTTATATAAGGTACCTTCATTGAAGATCACGTCTTTGCTCTTGATAACCTTACGATTTTGGTCATCCCAGAAGTGATAACCAAACTCGGTATCACCATAGCCAATAAAGAATCATATCTTAGAAGCAGAATCAATCTGAATATAAGAAACACAACGAAACATTTTCAAGAAAGAAAGGTTTACCTCTTTGCCGCTCCAGACCTCTGTTAGTATTTTGCAATCCAATGGTGTTGAGAGACCTTTGTTGATCAAATAGGTAGTGGTGGTAATACTTCAGACCAAAACATCTTTGGCAATCCCGCTCAACCATCTATGTATTCTCCTCCATTATCTAGCTGCAAACACTTCACCTTCAAATATGTCTCATTCTCAACCATTGCTCTCCATCTCTTGAATGTATAAAAAACATTAGATTTCTTTTTCAGGAAATAAACTCATATGTTTTTGCTTGCATCATCAATAAATTTCACATAGTAATTTGAACCACTAAGGGAGGTAACAGTTGAAGGCCCCCACACATCAATGTCAACCAACTCCAATTTTGTTGTCTTTTGCTCCTTTCCAGCCTTAGAAAAGTTAATCCTTTTCGGCTAGCCAAAAATACAACCCTCACACAAACTGTTGTTTACAGTTTTCAACCCTGATAGCTTCCCTTTGGATTGAAGCACTTTTATTCCCTTCTCACTCATGTGACTGAGCCTACAATGCCACAAATGAAAACTAGTAACAACATCAACAACTGCAACCTTGTCTTTGTAACTGGAAGTGTTGTAACGAGTTTCAATTTTAACTCCTCATGCAACAACCATGGTTCCCTTAGTGACATTCCAGATAACACCATTAAAAGTCACATTATGACATTCATCATCAAGCTGACCTACTAAGATCATATTACACATCAGTTTTGGTATGTGTCTCACCTTGTAAATTTTCCACACTGGCCCATTTGACATCCTCAAACTGACATTACCAATACTAACAATATCCAAAGGTTCTCCATCAGTAAGATACACCTTCCCGTGATCTCCAGCAACATAATTCTCCATGATCTCACGGTGTGAGGTGGTGTGAAAAGAAACTCCTGAATCTAACACCCAAGAATCAATAGGGATATTAACTGACAAGAGTAAAATATCTTGTACTTCTTCAGTCACCGCATTTGCAGCATCAGTTTTCTGTTCATCCATCTTCGCTGCTTTGCAATTCTTCTTTATGTGACCAGACTTGTCACAATTCTAGCATTCCAAATTCCTTCCGAATTTGGACTTGCTTCTTCCATTCCTTGACTTCTGTCTACTGTTGCCCTTGTTGGAATTCCTCTCAAAGTTTCTACCTCTAGTATTGACATTTAGGGCAGAATTAGATGTCGACAATTCTCCAGAGTCTTTTCTACGAACTTCCTCTCCAAGAATGGTATCCCAAACATCATTAAAGATCAACTTCCCATTGCATACAGAGTTGCTAACCGCAACCCTCATAGGCTCCCAACAATTTGTCAAAGACACCAAAAGAGTTAAGGCACGAACCTCATCATCAAATTTAATTTAAACGGAGGTCAATTGATTGACAATCATGTTGAACTCATTCAAATGCGTTGCCATTGATGTATTTTTTTGTCATCTTTAAATTGAAGAGTTTTTTCATGAGATGTACCTTATTATTTGCGGAAAGCTTCTCATACATATCCAACAAAATCTTCATCACCCCCATTGTGGTTTTCTCCGACACCACGTTGTGAGTGATGTTCTTCGACAGTGTTAACCAGACGACTCCCAACACCTATGTATCAAGGAGATTCAACCCATCATCTTTCATACCTTTTGGTTTCATATCTAGAAGTGGTAAGTGCAACTTTTAACTGTACAAATAATCTTTGATCTGCATCCTCCAAAACGTAAAATCCATACCATCAAACTTGTTAATTCCAAGTGTCGATCCTACTCCGTCAACTATTGCTCTTAATCACGAACCAAAGCTCTAATACCACCTGTGAGAAATTAGACGCCTTAATTCCAAACTAACGAGAACAATAATAATAATAATAATCGCAAAAGAATATAAAAAAGGCAAGTACGAAAAATACAATAAGATTTATATAGGTTCGCCTCAAGGTGAGACTACATCTTGTCTATCTCCGCCGTAGTAATCCACTATGAAGATGAAATAGTTTACAAGAGAAATCACGCACACTTACAAGTGTTTTTCTCTAACCTCTCTTGGGCCTCAACTCGAGATCCTTCTTTGATGATATGTGTACCGACTCAGCATAAGGCGTTGATTAGACTCCACAACTTAACATTAGCAACTTATTGGGAAAGGACGGGAACTATCTCTCCTACTTCTCTTTAAGCATAAAAGAGAGAGGAGGGAGGTTAGGGTGCACTACTCTCACTTTGGTTGTACAAAGAGGATGAACACCTCCTTGCTCTCTAGCAATGAGGGGCTGGCTGAATTGCCCTTTCCCTATTCCCTTCTCTGATGATATGTGTACCGACTCAGCGTAAGGCGTTGATTAGACTCCACAACTTAACATTAGCAACTTATTAGGAAAGGACGGGAACTATCTCTCCTACTTCTCTTCAAGCATAAAAGAGAGAGGAGGGGGTTAAGGTGCTCTCTTCTCACTTGCTCTCTAGCAATGAGGGGCTGGCTGAATTGCCCTTTCCCTATCCCCTTCTCTTCATGCCTTGGTGCAAAGGTGAGGAGGGAGCATCTCTTTTCATGCTTCCTCTTTACTATAACAAAAAGGAGAAGGGTAAGAGGGGAGGTGAATGGGTTGTTCACTTTTGTTGCTATTTTTAACTTCTTTTCGTTAATCCTTTTGTGTGTGCATTTATCATTTCAATTAATAAAAGTGTAAGGTTCACCTAATAATTTTAGTTATGCAAAATAATTAGAGCATAGACGGAAGCAATTAGATGGTTCAAGTACCCCAAGTATATCAAGGTTTCACTAAGTTTGGATTGTCATATGGTATTTATAGTAAGTTGCCTTTAAGGTCAATTCAAATACTACCCACAGAAGGACTTATGTCACTCAATTGACCACTCGACCAATTTACAATAGTACACCCTGACTTTGGTTTATAGCAATCAATTGGGTACAATAGTCTAGATACAAGGGAATTTTTCAACAACTCAAGGCTATACAAGCCTAAACTCATATAGGGATTTTCAACAGTTCACTAGGCACACCAGCCTAGGCCCACAAAAGGGATTTGCAACATTGCATGCCTACACTGAGGTCGAATGGTTTAAACAACAAGAAAATCAATTTTCAAACTTCTTCTCCTCAACCACAACTTTCTCAATTTTTATGGGGTGTGAAAGGTCTTGCCTACTAAAAGCTTGACCTAAATTGCTAGGATTACTTGCTTACAATGTAGCCAAATGTAATTTACCTCCCAATAAGCTAAATTAACAATCTAACTTCAACCAAATAGGCACACATCTCTTAAGTATATATTCAATGTGATCAACAACATACAATAATCCTCAATGACTTGATTTGAAAGCGTATGCAACTCAAGATGACTTGATTTCAAAATCTGGGCTCAATGCATATATGGGAATAGTTTTGCAAGTTGGGGGATGCACACAAACCATCTCAATGTAATATTTAATTTTAAAATATAGTCCGCCTGTAATCGTTTGAACTTAAACAAATGATTTCGAAGTGTTATGACTCTAGTTCAGTATACTCACCCAAGTTATGACTAAACTTGACTTTAAACATAAGAGTTGTGGGACTTGAACAAATTTGGGTACCTAAGATCACTTGATCTCCACGAATTTCAAACATGTCTCCAACCCAAGTTATGTGAAAGTAATTTAAAATTTCTTATTAGCTTGAAGTGCTTGAGTTGTAGATTTTAAAGGGATCAACAAGTCAATTTAACATACATTGGTTTGTTCTGTGTGGGTTAGACTGTTCCTACATGAACTAGAGTGAACATTGAAGAAAAAAACACAGACTTCAAACTCCACAATCTTTCTCTATCAAAATCTATGTTTCTTCTTCTATAATAGGCGATTTGTATGTGCAAATCAATGAGCCACATAATTTTGAAAATGAAAAATTCACGATTATAGTGCCCCAATATTGACTGAGATTCTTAAGGGCATCAATTACTCAGTGATCAACAATAGTGTCTCCAAGCTCAAGGTTTTATACTTGAGATTTTGAAAATTCATGAGCTTGAGAAATTTGACCAATGGGATAATGATCACCTTGGAAAATAATTATCACTAGCTCGATATAAGAAATCTGAAATCAATTTGGTGTAAGCTTGATGGTTATTTTGTGGAACTATGTAGACCTAATGCCAAGAGGATTGGGGCCTAGCATAGAGCCTAATTTTTTTGGAATTCAGTATTTGCTTCCACTATACATGGATCTTATGGAAATGGAAGAATGCCACGAGGGTTAATGGAGATGAGCTACGTCCTTATTCTTTTGTGGTTCATATTTGAATTCTATCATTGATCACAAACATTTCTACGGGATGGATCCACTCGGTGGCTGATAGGGAATGAAATCCGTAAGTCTTATTGTAGAATTCGGATGCAAGATTGCTCGCAGGCCGCAGCTACGGTCTCGGATTCCTCCGCTAAAGAGACGACAGAATTAAATGGCAAACGGAAGAGCAGAAAACAAGAGAGATTTTCAGGCAGGCGGTCGATCGCATGGTTCATATTACAATTAGCTGCCAACAGGTGCTAGATTGCTTACTGCAGAGTCCAGAAAGATCGGAAGGGATGGGTCAAAACGGAGATCCGGTTGCCTTTGCAGACATGGCTCCGATTCGCCCCACGTGAGACGACATCTTTTCTGCTTTGCTTTTTTTAGAAAAGAGAATCCTTGAATTACCATTTTGCTCGTTTCGAGATTTTCCGGCTAGTTACATCAGAGAGAGGGTTCATTTCAGGTACTAAAAAAACAAAAAGACGCTCATTAGCCACCGTAGAAGGTAGATTCAACAGTTTGTGCCCACGAATGTTTGCCATCTCTTTCCTGCTAATGTAAAGTCAGCAATGGACAGCCAATCGACTAATTACGCATCGCCGCATTTGTCGCATTTGCCGTGGGTACATCTTCTTCTCTGTCGCTGGCTCCGAGATTTTGTCTAATGTCCAATGAGCAAAATCTATTCGAAAAGTAGAAATACCGCTTTAGGGTTCGTCGTATATTGGGTCTGAGATTAAGAGAGAGAGAGAGAGAGGGCAATGGAGGTTCGTGCTCGAGCGCCTGGGAAAATTATACTTTCAGGAGAACACGCGGTTGTTCATGGATCAACGGCCGTGGCTGCCTCCATTGATTTATGTACTGAAGTTTCTGTTCGGATGTCAAGGGTCGCAGGTTTAAATCCATTCAAGCTCAACTTGTGTCTCCTTGAATGTTTTGATTGCTTTCTTAAAATTTCTGGTTGCTTTCTTCGTTTGTCTCATGTTGGTAGTAGTGGTACGATTATATCTAAAAGCTGTGTGTTTTGATTTCTGAAGTCGTTATCCTTCTTTCTCCTGCAGAATTTGAGCTGTTCCTTTTAATTTTCTTTTTCCCATGTCCCATTCTAGATACCCACGGATAGTTCCGTGACACTCTTTCTGAAGCGTCCGATATGTTTTCTCCTAAAAGATTAACATGATTTTGCTCTTAGTTGGTTTGCTTGATTCATTGAGGATCATCCGGAAATAGCCAATTCCGTCATTGGACGCAATGTAATTTCCAGTTTGATTTATTAACCCCCAAGCTTTTGGGATGGCGAAAGAGCCAAGCGTATCACTATTCTGGATCATAATACCCTTTTTGATGGATATAGAAGACATTCGACTATTTTGTCTTCTTAATCGATGTAAGTTTTAGTGAGAAAGGACGGTTCTGTAGTCAGGAAAACTGGAACAGGCCCCGTTTGTTTAAAGAAATGATACCTCTTTCTCTTGTTTTGCTTTGTTTTGCCATCTTTAGCTGTTTGTTGAAACTAAGCCAGTTTTATGTTACTTTAGTTAAATAATATTAAATGTATTTGATGTGTTCTTATTTTTCTTTTGGAGATTTCATCAATATAATGACTGTAAGGACCTCTCATCTGTCATATACATTCTGTTCTTGTAGCTGTCGTTTTTATACTGATCTTTATTTGTTTGTTTTATTGCTGGTTGATTCTTTTTGCCTACAGATAATTTTGATGGTTTATTGGAACTTCAACTTAAAGATTTGGGGTTAGTCTTTTCTTGGTCAATTGAACGATTGAAGGAGATACTTCCTGAATTGCATACTTCCCCTTCATCTTTCTCGTCAGAAACCTTGAAATCAGTTGCCGTTCTAGTTGAGGAACAGACTATTCCAGAGGCTAAAATTGGGCTTGCTGCAGGAGTCTTTGCATTCCTATGTTTACATACTGCAATCCGGGGGTACAAAAATGAGGAAGTTTATTCTCTTCGTTTTTGTTTTTCCAGTTTTATGGTGAAATTTTGTCACTCTATACGATATTGATTTTATGATCTTGATTTTACTTCTTCTCAGTTTTAAGCCTGCCATAGTTGTTGTCACTTCTGATCTTCCGTTGGGCTCGGGTCTGGGTTCCTCTGCTGCATTTTGTGTTTCACTATCAGCAGCTCTGCTTGCTTCCTCAGGTTCATTATGCTTAGACTCTAACCAGCACGGCTGGTTAACCCCTGGTATTGATGAACTTGAATTGGTGAATAGATGGGCTTTTGAAGGTGAAAAGGTGATCCACAGAAAGCCCTCTGGAATTGACAATACTGTGAGCACGTTTGGTATGTACACTCTTTTTCTCAATAAGCCGGTTTTCTTTGAAAACATTCTGGGCAGCGGGTAGAATCATACGTTTAGAATTTGAAGATGACTACAAAGTATTGTTTAACAGGCAACATGATCATGTTTCAGTCGGGTAAATTGACCCAAATTAAATGTAGTGCTCCTTTGAGGATGCTGATTACTAACACAAAAGTTGGGAGGAACACGAAAGCATTAGTTGCTGGTGTTTCGGAGAGAGCCTTAAGGTATCCAGGTGCCATGGCTTCTGTGTTTTCTGCTGTAGATTCTATTAGCAAAGAATTATCTACAATTATCCAGTCTCCTGCTACTGATGATCTCTCCGTCACTGAAAAGGAGGAGAAGATACAAGAGCTGATGGAAATGAATCAAGGTTTACTGCAGTGCATGGGAGTCAGCCATGCTTCTATTGAAACCGTTCTTAGAACCACTTTGAAGTACAAGTTACCTTCCAAGTTAACTGGAGCTGGAGGTGGAGGTTGTGTTTTGACATTATTGCCAACATGTATCCATTATTGTTCTTTTCTGTTTTTTGGTTACTTTTCTGTGTGTGTGTGTGTGTGTGTGTTTGTGTTATTATTGTATTTACTATATCTTTTTGTCTATATATTTATGTATGTTTATCTATCTATTCTATCCACGGCTGATCCAAAACGAAAAGTCATTTGGTGCAAAAAGGCTATCTCAGCCGTCCCATCATGGTCGGATGACTGAGATAGCCGGTGATCACAATCGGATGGCTGAGATAGCGTTTCGCACCAAAAGGCCTTTCGTATTTGATCAGCCCTCCTATTCTATCTATCTATCTATCTACCTATCTATCTATCTATTTATTTATCTACCTATTGTCCATCTACATTTATATCTATATTTATATCTATTTCTAACTTTTCTTGTTCGAACCAGGGACACTAATGGTTTTTATGCAGAATCCAACTTTTTTCCACAGTTTTAAATTCTTTCCAACTTCTATGGTTCCTTGACAATAAACCAGTACTAGCAGATGCAATTGTTGATAAAGTGATCACTGAGCTTGAAGGATGTGGATTTCAGTGCTCCATGGTTGTTGCTGGAGGCAAGGGCCTTGAAGTTTGCTTTGATGGTCAAACATGATCTTCGTGAATGTAGACTAAGGTAAAATGTTTGAGGTAAAGTTATGTTCCTAAAGAAACTTGTACAACTCTTACTGTCAGAGGTGGTCTCCATAAATTGGTTGCCTGTTTTGCATAAACTTAATTTATGTGCTACAGATTTTACACTTTCTTACTATAGCTGGTTTTCTTAGTTATTATAAGATGCTATCTCTTATTTTTTGTTAAGTTTGGAAATTAAACTGTTCACCATCTTTACAAGGGACTGGAGCTAGTTGTCCAGTTGCTATGGACTAATTGGGGGTTCATGCACTATAAAAAGCAAGCATATGTTTGACACCTTTTCATATAACTCATTTAATATAGGTAGCCTGAAAGCTATCTTATGTTTTACTGGTTTTCATAATCAGTCTCAGATATGTGAATGTTTTTGAACACTTGCAATGTGCTTTTTTCCAGGATGACTTAAAACATATGGTTTGAGCTTCTATGCATATGTTTTATTCTCTTTACATCCCCTTAGCTCTCCATCTGCAATCCACAACATGAAATTTCTGTGTTGTGGCTCTGAATTGGAAGATGTCATAATGACACCATAATTTAAGGGATATAAAATCTTAAGACCCAAATCTTGAGGGAAGCCGACAAAACTTGGATAACCAAGAAAAACTACCTAGAGGGAAGTTCATGGTTCATGACCTCTCAAAACAAATCATTAGTTACCCAATGGGTAACATGGAAAGTAAAAAAAGTAGCTCATGAACATAAGGCAAATAGTGTCTTTGTTTTTCAATTAGAAACCAATTTTTTTGCCAAAACAAAAAAGATGATTTTTGGATTATGATAATACAAAAAAAAAAAAAAACAATTTTAAAGGAATCAAGTTTGCCTCTAGTCACTACACCCCAAAACCAACAAGTCATAGGTACAAAATGTGTTTTTTATATTGAGTTGATGAGTTAAATAGACTTGTGAGGCACAAAGTTAGGCTAGTTGCCAAGGTTTAGCGAAGGATTTGAAGACATTAACAAGCTAAACTATGTTTAGAAATTGTGCAAAGCTTTATAGAGCTGGAAGCGAGCTCCTAGAGCTTGGTATAAGAGACTTGGTGAAATTATTTGAAAAAAATGGTTACAAGAAATGTGGTGGGGATAAGTGGGGATAAGACATTATTTACTAAGACTCGTGACAAAAAACTTGATTATTTTCAAAATTTATGTGAATAACATCATATTTGGCTCCACTAACACCTCCCTATATGAAGAATTTGCTAAAGTAAAGCAAAATGAATTTGAGATGAATTTCATAGGTGAACTCATATTTTTCCTAGGACTTCAAGTGCCTAAAAGTGGAAACTAAAAGGATTACTTCAGAAATTTAATGTTAAAAACCTAAAACTAATTAGCATACCCACAAGTTCATCAAGAAGTATCATAGGGTCTCTACTTTACTTGACAACTAGTAGATTGGATATAATGTTTTTAATTTATCTATGTGGTAGATTCCAATCCAATTCTAGAGAATTGCACTGGATATAATGTTTTCAATTTATCTATGTGGTAGATTCCAATCTGATTCAAGAGAATCACATTGGATATAATGTTTTCAATAACTGATTCTAGAGAATCACACCTAGTGACTGGAAAAAGAATCTTTTGATATTTGCTTCAAACACCTAACTTAGTTATTTGGTCTTCAAATATTTCAGTTATAGATTTAAATGGGTACTCTAATCCTCATTTTGTCGGATGTGAGATTGATACAAAGAGTAGTACTAGTGGGTAGTTGTCTAGTGCTGGGTAATACGCCAGTCTCTTGGTTTTATCTACCTCCGTAGCTGAATAGATAGTTGTTGGGGAGTTGTTGTGCACAACTCTTGTGGACGAAACAACAATTGGAAGACTATGATTTGAATTAAATTAAAATACCTATCTATTGTGATGACATGAGAGTTATTAGCCTAAGTAAGAATCCAATGAACCACTCAAGTCAAATTACATTAAAATTAGACATCATTTTATTCGAGAGCTAGTTCAGACCAAAATAATTAAGATTAATTGTGTTCCAATTGAAAATCAAGTAATGAATATTTAAAATATACGGTAGTAACGAGTTAGGAATGAGCAACCCTCCTACGCCTAGCAAGATCAAGAACCGGGAAAATGAAAGATATCTCTACTAAGACTTAATTTAAAACTTGAAAAGAATAAAAATATCACATTTGAAAATTCAATAAAACCTTGACTGCTCAATGCTTAAAGAGCATTGATGATTGCTCTATCAACCTTTATACGATTTAATCGACCATGCTTGGGGTAATCGATCAACCTAGATATGGTAAATAACATCTTTGCCCTATGCGAGACGATTCTCAAGATGGAGAAAGAAAATTTTTACAAATCTTGTTAAGGTATTTTATGAAAATTTGAAGTTTGTCAAAAAAGAAGGACAAGAGCCATAGTTTAATTCAATGAGCATAAGTGAACTCAACACACCCCTAGACACCCCACCCATATATTAAGGAGATTTGGCCTATGGAGCTTGAGGATAGTCACCCTCAGTCCATATCGAATGTGATCAAAGATTCTTGCGGTCAAATGAACGAAATCTTCTATGCCAATTCAGATTCTAGGGAGAATTTAAAACTCACTAGTGCATATTCCTCAATTCGGGGTGAAATTTTCATTTTTCACAAGATAGGTTTTGTCATCATAAAAAGGGAGCAATTATTGACCTAGGTTGATTAATTTCCTAATTTTGACGATAACAAAAATCAAGTTAGAAAAGTTGATAAATTTGTAATTCATAATATTTCAAATGCATTTCCTTCAACTGACTCAAGAACAAGGTCAATGAGGAAGAGCTAACAAATCTGATACGAGACCTTGGTTAAAATGAAGACTCATGTCATAGTGAAGAAGCACCTTAGAGGAGGAAGAAGAATTGAAGACTTAAAAGAGTTTGTGTAAAATAGGAAAAACTCAAAAACTCATAGCTATGTAAAGAGTATAGTCATCAAGATTCCAAATCTTAGGTATGCATATATTTTGGAGCATAAAAGTTGCATACTCTTTCCAAAACCATGGTTTCAAAATTTATTCAAATGTTTTGAAACTTTTAATTCATTTAGTTTTTACTTTAATCAACCTCTATAAGGCATAATCGATTAACCCCTATAGGTATGATTGATCATATAGTATGTTGAAATTTATAAAGCATGATGGGTTAACTTCTCTAAGCATGATCGATCATATAGAATATTGTAGGCAAAACTTATAAAACATGATCAATCAGCTAGAATCCTCCTAGGCCAATGCATAAAGTTTGATTAATCATAAGGCCATATGAACATCAAAAATAGTAGTTGGGGGTCATCTAATTGATCAATGAAGAGGCATGATTAGTCAATCCATCAAAGAAGGTTTTTGCACTTCAAGAAACTTATAAAGGACTCAAACTCGTCCCTTGGCGTTCATTAAATATTTGTTAATAAACCTAAGCATTCAAGAGATTTCCAAGTACAAATTTTCAATCTTACCTTTTAGCAAATCTTTTAAATTCTCCTATCTTTTCTTGACATTCTTAGTTTGTCCAAAGCTCCAAACATATTCTTGTTCGTGCAAAAAAAAACAAAAGAAGTTTTTTAGAACCTAAGTCTAGATGAAAATTGTCCATTATGAAGCCACCTTTAGAATCCCCTGACAAAAAATTACACTAATTAACCATATATTTTTCCTTTTTTGAGTGTACTGCCTAAGAAATATCGGGCTTTCAAGAGAGCTCAAAACATCTCGATTTTCGGAAATACCCACCTGTTAGCCCACAGGATATGAGCCAACAAACCCCTTTTGACCTTTTTGCTGTTGAAAACACTACCATGAATGCATCTTGCTAGTTAAGCATTTGATTAAATTCGAATTATTATACTGATTCAGATCCGATTCCAAAAATCTGGAATAAAAATTATTATTTCAATAAATAAATAAATAAAACAGGTTACATTCCAATGACAAAGGTGATGAGAATAACCAGAGGGAGAAAGAAAGAACCTTTGCCTGATTCGGTATGAACAAAGACAACCGTACAGATCTCCGAGCTTGCTCGGCCAACTACAGTTGAAGGAAGAAAGGAAGAAGAAGAATAGATTCTGGGTTTGATTCAGAAAACAGTAGAGATATTCAAATGCCATAATCCCTAAATGAGAGAGGAAACATGAAATTTAAAAGGCAACGCCGACTGTTGAGGCTTTGAGATTTCCAGGTTCAGACCTTTCTCTTCATTGTCTCATATCTTATTGGATATCCAACTAAAGTTTCGTTTGATATCATTTTTGGATAATATCCAAAATTTTAGATCCAAATAGTTAGGGACGATGACTTCGCAAAAGTTAGTGTTCAGTCGTGGGAGTAACTTTACCAGATTCTGCTTATTCTACTAAAGGTAAGGAAAAAGAAAATTAGAGCTATCACACAAATGCACAATCAATATACTTGGGGAACTTATACATTAACCAATTCCAGAGAATGAAATCTAGAACCTGACATTCCTCAAAGCCTCAGAAGGTAGTACCTTTTTCTCACACTTCCTGACAAGTAAATTAACTTTTTAGCTCCAAAGCTAGTCCCTTGCATGCAAACAGGTGAAGTAAACCTACAATTGGAACCATGAAAACCAATTTATCAATAAATGTTTCTTAAACTTGTGCTATCTACATATATGGGAGGCACAAAAATACCTTCAAATTCACTAGCAGATTTAAAAGCCACTTTATCTCAATCATTATGGTCTTGGAAACGAATGATTTTCTTGATGAAAGATTTTTCATAACGATATCTATTGTCAGAAAGCAAAAGAGAAAAGTCAGCAGCCATGCAGAAGAAGACCACGGAAGTTTACAGTCTGGTATAAATAAGATAAGAAAATACAAGAAACACTTACATTATAATGAAGGAAATTGAAAAGCAAGTCAGGCCAATGGAAAGGTGAACAATGAAAGTCAGCCAGAAGGTGTCCCCCCGATCTAGAAATACTCTCTCAGAAATTAGCGTTGCGGCTCCAGAAAGAAAGAGAACCCACCAACCAGATGGGAGGCAACGGCGGAACGAAAAAGAAGGGCAATCCTACAAAGAACCCAAAACAAGTGAACAAAATGCTAATCTCAAATGAAAGACCTATTCACTCAAACTTGAAGTCAGGCTGATTCAACCTGTGCTGGACTCGTTTTTAAATGGCTCCCTTTAGTTACGAGGAGGCCAAGATTTATTGAGATGGATAAAGTTTATGCTTTGGTTGCAAACCTGGAAATAGTTGTTGATGAATATGGCTGAATATATAATCCTCAGAATCATATCTAGCAAGGAGTCCAGGAATAAGGTTTCAGTTTGCCACAAGTCATTACAAAGCTTAAAATGATAAAAATCAAACCACATATGTTTTGTTAATATGAAAATTTCAAATATCAGGAATGAACTCTTCCATTAACAACAACAAAAAGAAAGGTGCCAATAGCAGGATATTATTTTTTGACAGTTGATTACGCAGGCATACTACACCACTTTCCCTGGTGAGACTTGGAACCCAAAGCCTCGCACTTGAAAGACCCCTATGTGGACATATGAGCAAAATCCCAATCTACAATAGCATGTTAGCTTTAATGCCTACAAGCTACAGAATCTACAATATTTCAATAGATAGAATACACACATCTTATATTTCAGTTTTACTACTTTGTATTTTCATTATGTTACTGAAGTCCAGCAATTGTGCTTGCTGCAATTCTGTTGGTGTAAATACTTGTAACCTTTAGCAATTTGTGATAAATATGTTATCGTCAGATATTGTAAAGATCATCTTGGCCTAAAACCTTTCATGGTATCAAAGCACTGGGTCCTACGAGACTTGAGTAGAAAATTTTCTTCCGTTCTCTCATGGGTTCCTCCGAAGACTTGATCTCTACCTCCAGTGACTCTAATGCTTCAACTTCTTCCTCACTTTCTTCTCTGCTCCTAGTTGTTAGATTTTAGGATTCCATTAATCAACCTTTGAGAGCTTCCTGAGATGAATGTGTGGAAGAAGAGGAAGAAGAAGAAGAGACGGAGAAGTGTTGGGAGAGATAAGAAGAAGAAGACAGCTGGAACGAGGAAAGAGAGACTAAGAGGAAAGAAAAGGATTAGGGTTTGAACTACCCCTTCTCCCTTTGACTTTTATTTATAATTTTCACTAAGTAAAAGGTCACAAGATCGCCCCTTCACATGAGCTGGAATAAGTAGAATAAACAAAGGCTGAAATATAAAATTAATTACAACTTAACCTCACTAACTTTCTTCAACACCCCCTCAAACTAGTGCATAAACTTCATAGACACAAAACTTAGAACAAGCAAAATGAAGTAGTCTTGCTACAATTGCCTTAGTAAAGATATCAGCAAGTCATATAATTCCAGCTTGTAATATTTTTCGGATGAAGTAACAATCAATCTCAATATGCTTTATCCTTTCATGAAAACTGGAATTAAGGTAATATGTATGGCTGCTTAATTGTCACAATAGAGTGTCTTTATGAAATCCAAGTTCAAAGAGGAGACTTTACCCCTAAAATTTCACTTACAGCGTTTGTCATCGCCCTCTATTTTGCCACTATACTAGATGGGGCAACCGTATTTTGCTTCTTACTTCTCCATGTTACTAGACTAACCTAATTAAAGTAAAATAGCCCAAGATAGATATCCTATTATCTGGTGAGCTAACCCAATCAGCATCTGAAAAACCCTCTATGTTAACATGTCCAAGGCATTTGTAAAAGAGACCTTGTCTAGGAGATTTCTTCAAATATTGAAATATCTTTTCCAAAGCTTGCCAATGCGAGACTTGAGGTCTGCATATATTGACTAACAATACTCATAGCAAAGGAAATGTCAAGTCTAATTACAATGAGATAAATTAACTTGCCTACCAATCTCTGAAACCTTCCAACATATCCTCTCCTAAATGGACACATAATTTCACATTAGTGTCCATTGGAGTGTCCATAAGCCAACATCCCAGCATAGTTGTCTCTTTAAGTAATCAAGCACTCTCCTAAGTCAAAATAATTCCATACATGGGACTGTTGCACCTCAATTCCAAAAAAACATTTTTTTAAGTAACTCCAAATCTTTTGTCTGAAATTCCAAAATTTTCTACATAGCCCATCTTTCGCTTACTAAACTTCATCTAGATCACTTCCTATCAAAATAATGTCTTCTACATACACTGCCATAAGTATCACTCCCTTGTTTGTATGCTTCACCAAAACAGAGTGATCCACAACTCACCCAACGAAACCAAATAGAATAATTACTTTATTAAATATGTCAAACTATATTCTAAGTGATTGTTTTAACTCATACAAGGATTTTGCAGTTAGCATACCAACTTCCTTTCAATCACAAAACCAAGTGGGTGATCCATGTATACTTCTTTGTGTAAGTCTCCAAACCATTCTTGACATCAAGCTAATGAAGGGCCCACAAAGAACTTACAACAAGTGAAATAAGAATACATACAAAATAAAGTTTGGCCACTGGAGAGAATGTTCCCTCATAATCAATACTATAACATTGGGTATAACCCTTTTTCAACCAGTCTTGCAATATTGCCAATTGCATTGTGTTTAACTGTGAACACCCACTTACATCCCATAGTTTTTTCGTAAACAGGAGGAGAGACCAACTTCCATCTCTGATTTTCATATAAGGTTGTCATCTCTTCTTCCATATCTACCCTCCGTCTTGAATGAATTGATATAAATATGAGGGTTGTAAAAAAGGTGTCACAAATTGTAGGCCACCAATGAGAAGACATAAAATTTGATAGTGGAAGATTGAAGATGGTTGAGTGCAAGATCTCATACCCTAGAGAAGAGCTATAGGTTATTATCAAAATGAGGACCAAACATACAAGAGAAGATCTAGGGTTACTCACCTCATAAGTAGGGGTGGCATCGAGCCGAGCCGAGCCCGAACCTGCCTATGTTCAAGCCGAGCTCGATTTAAATATTTTAAGACGAGCTTCGAGCAGAACCTCGTCTCGAGCCTAAAATTGTTATCGAGCTCGAGCCCAAAAATTTTAACTGAGTTCGAGCTGAGCTCGAGCTTCAACATATATTTAAAACTTTTCAAAAAATATATATAAAATAAATTGTATATAAAATTATGCATATATTTTACATAAAATTGGGCATGACCTCTACATAAAATTGGGCATAACCTATATATATAATACATATATAAGATTGGGCATGACCTCTACTTAAAATTGAGCATAATCTATGTATATAATACTTATATAAAATTGGGCATGACCTCAACTTAAAATTGGGCATAATCTATATACATAATACCTGCATAAACACTCCTTAAACACTCCATTAAATTGTCTATACATGCCATAAAAACTCCACGAAATTGTTTATACACCATAAAATAGTTTAAAGACTCCACAAACACTCCATAAAATTGTCTATACATTCCATAAACACTCCATGAAATTTTTTATACACTCCATAAAATAGTCTAAACACTCCATACATTGCATAACATTATGAAGAAACTCCATACAATAATCAAACACAACAAAATTAAATGAAATATCACTATCAATTTACAATCACCAAAATAACAACTATAAATCCTTTAAATAAAATCCTATTACTATTAGAGACTTACTAGAAAATTACAAGAAATATTTTAAATTTTTTTTAGGAAAATTAAATGGACCTCTTATTGCCTTTTCTAAGGAAATAAATAAAAATTAATAATTAATCTAATATATTAACTATACTTATCGATAAATTTTTAATCAAATAAAATGTCAAACACAAAATTGCTATGAAAATTGCCTCATGCTAAAAGTATTATATCATCAACTGTCAAATAGTTATTCAAAAATTTTCTATACGGTTTTCTAGCCCATCTTGGCAAGAAAATCTTACTTAGAAAATTATATGATTTTTTAACAAGAATTTATAATTAGAAAAATATTTTCAAAAAACATGAGCCACTAATGGTCCCTATATTTCTACTAAAAATGTCTTTTCAACATTTATTGAAAAAAAACCCTAATAGTCTCTAGAAACATATTTCTACTAAAATATCTTTTCAATTTCTTCAAGAGCCATGAGGAAGGGACGAGTTTTTTTTTTCCTTGTTTATGATCTCTCACATAGGGGTGACTTCAAATAAATTATATATAAAATTATGCATACATTTAAAAAAAAAAGAATGATATGGGAGGTTCAGGATTGAATTTTAATCATGGATTAAAATGCACCAATATTAATCTTTTTTACTCCAATTGTTGTCTAGCTTGTTTTGTAATTTTTGAATCTGGCCATATATTTACTATGGCCTCCTTAGTGCCCCTAGATGAAAATTTATATTCTAGGAAAAACTAGAAATATTTTCCTATGATACATATTCCCAAAAAAATCGTTAAATAAAATCCTATTACTATTAGTCACTTATTAGAAAATTACAAGAAATATTTTAAATTTTTTTAGGAAAGTCAAATGGACCTTTTATTGCCTCTTCTAAGGAAATAAATAAAAATTAATAATCAATCTAATATATTATTATACTTATCAATAAATTTTTAATCAAATAAAATGTCAAACACAAAATTGCAATGAAAATTGCTTCATGCTAAAAGTATTACAACATCAACTATTAAATACTTATTCAAAAATTTTCTATACAGTTTTCTACCTTATCTTGGTAGGAAAATCTTACTTAGAAAATTATATGATTTTTAATAAGAATTTTCAATTAGAAAAATGTTTAAAAAAAACATGAAACACTAATAGTTCATAGAAACTTTTTTCTATAAAATATATTTTTAATTTTTTCAAGAGCTATGAGGAAGGAGAGTTTAAGGAAAAAGTTCTTTTTTTTTTTTACTTTATGATCTCGCACGTGTGAAATCGTCTTCGCGTGGGGGAGGGGGGATATTATTTCTCCCCTGAACTTACTGGTTCTGGTTTTACGCCGAGACGACACGGAGGGAAGGGGGTTACGGCGCTGGGGAGGACCTGTCGTCGGGGATGACGGCTGCGACGAAGGTGGCGGTGACAAAAGCGGCAGCGTCGGAAACAGTGCCGACGGCGAGGAGAGTAAGAAATCGAACGGACGGCCACAGAGGCGGCCGGCGAGCAGCTGTCGACGGTGGTAGAGGCGGCGACAACAGCCGAAGGGAGGGGCTTGGCGGTGACGAGGGGAGGAAAAAAATTCCCCCCCTTGCTCTCGCTCACGCTCCCGCTCCCGATCCCAACTCACCTCGAGCCGGCTCGCGAGCCGACAAACCGAACCTGGCTTCGGTCGGGCTCGGCTCGTTAATTTAAACGAGCCAATTTCGGAGGTCAAGCTCGAGAGATAACGAATCGAACCGAGCCGGCACCGAGCCGAACTCGAGCCGCTCGCGAGCCGGCTCGGTTCGAAGCCAACCCTACTCATAAGGATCTGGAGATTATACATGAGGGTGATCAACTAATGGAATAGAAGTCCTTGATGAAAAATTTTGTGGCAGCTAACTCATGACTTCTTGTAGGGAGACCTACCCTTGAAGAGAGAGAGCACAAAAGGAAAGCGGGAGACTAACAAAGAACTAAAGGGGAAGAGGACATGGAAGTGGAGAGAAGAGTAAGGACGAATCAAGTGAGAGGGACCATGAGCCTAAAAAAAGGAGCAAGAAAATCTTTCCTGACGGTCACGGCAAACAAATCAAAAATGGCAAAGAACCAAAGCGACCTTGCTCAACAACTTTGATACAAGGAACCAACATCACAAGGAATGAATGAGAGGCTTAGACCCAACTACTTGGAGACCACCAAATCAACAACAAAATATGATGACTAGCAACTCGTTTGAAGGAAAGTGGAGAAAAAACGCCAACACAGTGGTTTGCCAAAATACCAGCACAAAGACCTCTCTTTCAGATATGTAGACACCACCTTATCAATCAAAAAACTTGTTGAATTTTTGGAAAGAGGAAAACTTCATTGACTTGTTGAAATATGAGTACATGAGCCCCTATTTATAATAGAGGAAAGTAATAAAATCCAATTACAATTAAAGTACCCTTGTCCCAATTACATGCAAAGTCTAATAGTTAAAGATAAGTCCTAACATAATTAAACAACTTAACATAAAAAAAAGACTAATATAACTATAACACCTTTAAACTGACTCTTCTGTGAGACCTCCTTTTGTGAGACTCTTGTAGGACTCCACCATATTAATTTTGGCTCTATGAGAGTCATGTAAGAGTCTTCCATATCTTCTCTTCAATACTCTCCCTCAAGTTGGAGTTCATAACTTCAGCTTGCAATGGAAAGAATTATTGGTCTTCAATTTTCTTTGCCACAAAAATTCTTTATAGATGCAAAAACTTCATCATTTGTGCTTCCCCTTTCTTGAATATTTTGGTGACATAAAATTAC
The DNA here is from genome assembly GCF_029961685.1 of Aristolochia californica. Lineage (NCBI taxonomy): Eukaryota > Viridiplantae > Streptophyta > Magnoliopsida > Piperales > Aristolochiaceae > Aristolochia > Aristolochia californica. The sequence goes on along the minus strand of NW_027181992.1, from coordinate 10,331,147 downwards.
CACAGCATATAACAAAATACCTATTTCTTGTATTTCTTCTACTTCTGCCCCTCAAGCTGGGGATAAAAAGGAAATAGAGACCCTACTTGGACAAAACACAATATGGGAGAAGAAAATCACTCCTAGCCGTATGACAAAACTCCATACACCAGTCAAAACGGTTATAGTCTGAAATACACTCCACTCAATTATAAAAACGGAAAACTAGCCTAACTTTAGGGCTAAAAAAAAGACTACACACTTTTTAAAGGTAGCTCAAACACAAATCACCTCTTAGGTGAAGAATTAAAAAGCTAGATGTTGGGCACACTCATATACTTGTTAGGTAGTGGATCTATGCATTACTCTGAAGTGATAAAAACATAAGATGATAAATTGAAGAAATACATGAGGAAAACAACTTTAACCGGAAGGAGGCGACTATGCAACACTCATACTTTCAAAGTGACCTTTTATTTTTTTTGGAAAACTTGAGGAAACTATAATGGTAGAACTTAATAAAATTGACCAAGTATAACTTTTTTTTTTGGGGTGATCACAATTTTTCGTAATTAACTATGCGGAAGATATACAAACAAGTAACAAAAACACAAAACTTGAAAACAACATTGATGCAAGATATTGCATATCTTGAATGAGCACATCATGGTGTGAGCAAGTTGGACCAAAACTTTCTAATTAAAAGACAAATTTGGCTAAAAATCTTGGATTTTAGGAGAAAAGGAAACTCAAATCACGTCAATGCCTAGAGAGATAATAGGAGAGAAAATAGGAAAAGGAAAAGATTTTTAGCATAACTGACCTTTGATACTTTTGATATCAATATCTCAAAAAATAAAGCTCAAAATCTCAAATGGTTTGTTGATAAAGAAACTAGACTCAAATATCTTTAATTTGATATCTAATTTGACATAAAAATATTCGTTCTTGGATCTTTTATGATCTCTTGATTCTCTTCATTTTGTATCTTGACGCTTCCCGACTGTAATGCAAACATCTCCTTAAAAATAGATCAGATTGACATAAATATTTCTCCTTTTGAAACTAGACTTCAATACCTTTCATCCAAGTATAACTTCTCTTCATAAAATATACTTATTTTGAGATAAAGAAACTGATATATTTCAGGAATTTGTAATTTGGCTCGAAATTTGAAGCTTTCTGTTGTTGCTCGAACCTCTCTTACAGTCTGACTTTTGCTACTTCAAATATCGATTTCTCTATGTAGAAAAATTCTATTGCCAAATTTCATTTTGCGTTGGAAAGTAGACTCGAATATCTTTCTGTCAATATATAATTTGCAATATGAAAAACTCAGTATGGACATGCGAATGCCATGAAAACAATAGGTATTAGAACTAAAAAGAGAAAAAAAGATAAATACGAACCTGAACTACTAGAGATGATAGATCAATCAGAAGAGGATCATATTATCTTTGTGGGTTGATCGAGTCAACTCACAGAACTTGCTCAGATACCATGTTGAATTTCTAGAAAAGAGGAAAACTTCATTGACTTGATGTAATATGAGTACATGAGCCCATATTTATAATAAAGGAAAGTAATACAGTCCAATTACAATTAAAGTACCCTTGTCCTAATTACACCCAAAGTCTAACACTTAAAGATAAGTCCTCGCATAATTAAACAACTCAATATAAATAGAATACTAACATAACTAAAACACCTTTAAACTAATAATCTTCTATGAGACCTCCTGTGAGACTCTTGTAAGACTCCACCGTATTAATTCTAGTTTTGTGAGACTTCTTACTATGAGAGTCATTTAAGAGTCTTCCATATCTTCCCTTCAACAAAACTTATGGACCGCTCCAAACAGGTGACTCAGGTGACTATCAATAATGGCAATAAAATATCTTTTATCACCATTCCTGACATCGCTTGCGCTTCCTCAAGCAATTTGATCAAACCACTCTGTTTCAACAATCCATAAATAAAACCAAGGAGCTCTGGATTGGACACCTCGTCTTCTACTTCTCAATCTTCAAGTACAAACAAGCTTGGGAATGCAAGATCACCCAATGCCATCAAAGTGCCATAATGGCAAGGATCTACATCCCTGAATCAACATCCTTAGGCTTCAAATAGCACCTTCCGGTATTGCCTTTAAATCCTTTCTCCTCTCATATCTCTGAAACATATCCAAACCATGAAACCATGTTAGCCTTCCCCATTTAGGAACCCAACACCAAATCTGCAACAACCCTTCAATCAACTCCACTCCCACTCACTCCAACGACTTCCAAAATCAAGACCTTGAGCATACCAAAGCACCTGTTAACCACCTCACCTTCACCCTACCCGCCCAATCCCTAATTGATGGACGAAAATGGCTAGCTTTCTCCCTGATCGTCACTACCATTAGCAAAATGGTTCATGGCTCCTCCATTGCAAGCTAGTTTGCTACACAACTTGAACTTCAGTTTTCTCCCATGCATTCTTACTTGGGACACCAAGATTGGCAGGTCCACTTAACCTCAATGGCTGATATGTTAGCAATTGTAGCCCCCATGCCCTAATCTTGAGTGAAATATCAGCAAAACCAGGGAGTGGACTCCAATCTCTGCGGACCCCTCATTTGGAAAATGGATTTGCATTTGAGGGATTTTGGATGAACTCTAGCTTGGCCTAGCAATCGTTAACATTGCAAAAAGTATTTGGCAAAATGATAAAACAAGATGACATCATGGTTCATATGGCCAGGCTTGATTATGCAAGAGTCTTCATAGCTCCTAATCAACTTGCTTGACATAGGCTTCTCAAGATTGTAGCCTACAATATCTTCTTTTGGATCAAAGTTACATTTGAGAACTTCAGTCTTGAATGGAACTCAGCCGAGGCTTCTGACTCCCTGCAATGGGAGACATCGAGTTCAGCCGATCGTCATGGCACTGCCGAAGTCAACTCCAGCTCACATCCCAGCCGTGACTCAGATATAGAGACTAGAGACTTGTCCACCTCTCCCCTCTTTCCATCAAATTCAAATTCAAACCATCACATTTCAAGTTGTTTCCCTATCACCACCTTCTCGCCTAATCTCATTGACAATCACCAACTCAACCCGCTAGAGAAGACCACCCCTTCCACCCTTCGCAAGGTGTCGCGAGCCTACAAAGCCGCCACCCTTTTTTCATCCATATCGCTAACCATCCCCGCGCTCAGGCCAATGATGCATCAGATCAAAATGACGCTCGTATCTCCTCTGCCAATCAACGCGACAAAAGCTGGTGCATACTCGACAAAAGCGACATAATTGCCATTGCTCTCAATCCTTGTTACTGTAACTTAGTAAACATCTGGTTTGGTGGGAGTCTACAGTGCTACGAGATACCGGGACCAGCAATCATTTTGAGATAAGCTTCTTCTCTTCACTCAGCAATGGAGCCACCCTTTGTTGTTTGCCGACGACTTCAATGCTATTCAATTCTGCAACGAGAAATCACCTTTAGCATCCGTATTACCTCCTCAATGAGAGCTTTGCTGACTTCATTGGTAGTGGTGAGCTCGACAAAATCAACACCTCTGGCAAGCATTCACCTAGTCCAACGGGCAGACTCAACCTATTCTTTCCAAGCTTAACCGCTTTTTAGCAAATGATGATTGGTTAAGATTATATAGGAATGCCACCAATCGAGTTCTTAATCGTGTCGGTTCTGATCATTGGCCTATCCAACTTTATAACAAAGCCGGTAGATGGGGAGCCAAACCCTTCTACTTCGAAATTCGTGGCTTTTGGAGAAGGATTTGGACAATCTTCTCTTTAAGTGGTGGTCCAACATTTGCATTACTGGTTCCATTGGGTGGAAGCTTCCTCAAAAGCTCAAGGCGTTGAAAGGCAATCTCAAAGCCTGGTCTTCGGCCTGTTGTGCTGCTGCCAATGATGAAAAAGTCTCTCTTATCCCAGATCACTTGCCTTGATGAGGCCGAAGAACAAAGGTCTTTCTCCCACTCTGAATTCTCCCTCAATATCTATCTCTCCACACCAAATTTCAGTCTATCTCCCATTGTGAGTGCATTCAATGAAAGCAATGTGACCGCTTCAATTGGATGGCTGAAGGCAACAGAAACACTAAGTTCTTCCGTGTCGTTGCTTCAACCAGATAGAGGAAACCGAATTACTTCATTATGCATCAATTATGAAGTAATTTTGGATAGAGTCTCTATTACCAACACTCTTATTAGCTTTTTTGGCAACCTTTTACACTGAAGAATGTCTTCTCCAGCACAAAATCCAGCATATTCGTCTCTCCAAAATCTCTTCATGTGTTGCCTCTCCTTGAGCTTCCTTTCTCCACTACAGAAATCAAAGTTGTTGTCCTGGGTATGCTGAATGACCCAGCACCTGGTCCGGATGGGTACAACAAAGAATTTTATAGAAGACGTTGACCAATCCTCAAAGATGACATCCATTGCATGGTTCAAAGATTCTACCACAAAGGAATCAATTATCGTGCCATGGGAGCCTCCTTCATTGCCCTTATCCACAAAAAGGCCGTTGTGGAACATCCAATGATTTCAAGACCCATCAACCTTGTCTCTAGCCCTTTAGAGATTCGATCCTCGCTCGAATCCTTGCTCATAGGCTCAAAGCTTCCCTCTCGATAGTCATTCATCGGGGCCAGAGTGCTTTTATTAAGGGCCATTCCATCCTTGACTCCGCCCACTATTACTACTCATGAGATTATTGACCACTTTAAGAACTTAGGGAAGCATCTTCATGAAACTTGATCTTGAAAAAGTATTTGATAAGGTCGAATGGAAACTTCTGGATGAAATTCTTGATCATATGAGATTTGAGGAGTGTTGGCAATTTTGGATGAAGTGTAGTCCTCAACCTCATACTCCATCCTCCTCAACGGAACAATATGCGGCTATTTTACTGTCACCCGTGGCATCCATTAGGGAGATCCTCTCTCTCTTTTCTTCTTCAACTTCATTGCTTAATACCTTTCCTCTAGTTTATTCGACAAAGGATGGCTCTCTTCGGTGGCTGGCCGACAGGAATTCGACATCCCCATCCTCCAATATGCTAATGACACTCTTTGGTTTGGTGATGGCACTCTGGATCAAATCAACAGGATCAAGACCCTCAATCTATTTGAGGTCATATTGGGTCAAAAAGTCAATTGCCATAAAACCACTTTCATGGGCTACCACATCAACGTTAAGGAGCTCCAATTCAAGGCAGCCTACATTGGGTTGCTCCCTTACTACACTTCTCGCCACTTACCTGAGACTCTCCCTCTTTGACAACTGCCCTCACAAAAGTTTGTTCCCATGATCAAGAAGATGGATCATCGGCTTACCACTTGGCAAGGAAGGCTCCTATAAAAAATAGGCCACCTTGTCCTCCTCAATTCGAACATTTTCAAACTGCCACTCCTCCCCTGCCTGGAGTCCAACTACCAACATATTAAAAGCATCAAGAGACGCTTCTTGTGGGGGAGCTGACAATGGCATTAAATACCACCTTTTAAATTGGAAAAAGGCCGTGAGCTGAAATTTTTTGGAGGCTTGGAAATCTGACTCATCAAAAGTATGAACTCGGCCTCCTTAAATAGATATGGAAATTCAGCACCTCCCCAAAGTCCATTTGGAGGCCCATTGTTGCAGCTAAGCTATATTGGGAAGCGAGCTGGTGGACTATTGGTTGTCTGCTTCTCAAACTCCTCTCTGGTGCTCATTTCTTTTGCTCCCCACCTTTGCGGTTGTTGTGAAATTCTATGTCAGGAATGGCTGCCATGTCAGATTTTGGAACTACTGGTGGAGAGGAACTAGACCCCCCAAAGATTCCCACCCTACCTTGCTAGCCTTTAGCCGCCACCCATCAGCCTCCATTGCTGATTTGTGGGGGCCTCGGTGCCAATTGAAGCCTTCATCTCTAGCACGGTTTGAATGATGTTGAAGCGTGTGACATTTGTACCCTCCTTGATGACCTCAGCTCTACTAAAATCCGGAGTCATCTTGATAATAGGCCAGTTCAGAGGCACACCAATAGTGGCAAGTTTTCAGTTGCCTCAGCTCATCTTCACATGTCTGGCTGGTCTATGGATACTGGGAAGCATCATGCTGCCATTGTTGCTTGGTGCCTCTCAACTGATTCTCGAGGTCCTCCCCTCCAGCAATTGGGAAAAATCCTCCTTTCGGCTTGTCTTGCTCACATTATTTGGGGCTTGTGGAGAGAAAGGAACAACCATAGATCACTTGTAAATTTGCAACGACATTATTGGTCAAGTCTCTACTTGGATGCACTCTAGGAACGCCTTGGCGAGATTCCTCTTCGCAGCAACTGGCAAGCCATTACTCAGATGTCCGTCCCTTCCTGCAGCCTTGATATGCATGATTCGAAGCCTCCGCCCACTGGCACCCTCAAACTCAATTTTGATGGCAATGCTCTTGCCAACCCTCGACCAGATGGTTTTGGTGGACTCATTCAGAATTCTAAAGGCACCACTCTCATTTCTTACTAGTGGCCAATGAGATTTCGAACTCTACCTCAATTGAGCTCATGACTACTGTTTCATTAAGGGTAGTTTGGGGATTTCATATTTGTAATCCGGTTGCCCTAATTTTCTATCTAAATTTGGGAGCGCCGTTGTTAGGGTTTTATCACCCGAAGATTCATCATCCGAAGAGCATCACCAGTTGCGGCTGAGAGAGGTTAGAGAAAAACCACCTATAAGTGTGTGCGATTTCTCTCTAAACTATTTCAACTTCATAATGGATTACTGCAGTGGCGGAAGACAGGACGTAGTCTCACCTTGAGGCGAAACTATACAAATCTTGTTTGTTCTTGTGCTTGTTTTTTCTTTCTTCAACGTTTATTATTATTGTTCTTGTTAGTTTGGAATTAGGGTGTCTAATTCCTAACACTCCTCTAGGGCCTTATCATTTTCCATGATCACCTAACCGACCCCTAAAAATGACTCCAAAGTGATGATCACCTGGTGTTCCTAGTTCTTTTCTAAGCCACCTTGGCTTTGTTGAATTTATGGAAAAATGAAATACTTCATTGACATCAATAACTTGCTGTAATCAGAGTACATGAACCTCTATTTATAATAGAGGAAGGTAGTAGAGTCCAATTACAATAAAACTACCCGTGTCCCAATTACACCCAAACTCTAACACTTTAGGTAAGTCCTAACATAATTAGGTAACTCAATAGTGATAAAAGACAAATATAACTTAAACTAAAACTCTTCTTGGTCATGACCCTAAGATAAAGATACTTTTGTGAGTCTTTCTTGATCTTCCAACTGATGTGATAAGGATGCCAGCTCTTGGTAATCATTGTGGGTCCTACTTCTTATGGGCTTGGGCCCATCTTATAATAATCTTACATATGTGGGCCTTCCTTGGTCGTTTGGGCTTGATCTTATCTTCCAACACTCCCCCTCAAGCTGAGGGTGAGAGAACAACATGAACTCCCAGCTTGCTGCAAATGATGTATAAAATGGCACATCTTCCAATATGACTTCATCTTCCAACATTCCCCCTCACGTTGTTGCGTCCTTCCATGAGGCCCTACGGCATTATAAGTGAGAGTAAAAATCACTCCTAGCCGGTAAGCCATTGCTTCATACTCCAGTTTTAATGCTGGATGTAGGGCACACTCCACTGCTATCGGTAGTGTGTCTATCGGCATTGCTCTGAAGTGTCCACCACCGTGTCCCTCCACAGGACAACGACTCTCAAGTGGTAGGAGACATAAAAGTCATTACAGGGGGGGGGGGGGGGGATAACATAGATGTAATCATAAGTTCCTCCGTCATGGACTTCCAACCACAAATAATTTTCATCTTTTTTACGGGGTAAAATAAATGATGACATGAGGCCACTTCTTATTCAATAATAATGTCCCCAAAAAGACATAACAGCTGCAACTGAATATAACACGAACCGAATAGTAAACTTTGTCAAAGAACCCATGAAATAATCCGATATAAAAATTTCTTCTTTGATGCACAAGCTTCATCTTTTGTGCTCCCCCTTTCTTGAATATTTTGGTCACATAAACTTATCCACAACATAAGGAATAAAATACCTCTTTCTTGTTCTTCTTCTACTTCACCCCTCAAGCTGGGAGGTAATGGCAGTGATCCCAGCTTGAACCAAATATCATAGAAGTAGCAATAATCCCAAATAACAGAGATTTGTAAATAAGCCCTAAAACCAGGGAGAAGTGAAATATTTTCCTAATATATCAACTCAAACAGTGACGCAAAACAATCGGCATAAATTCGGATTATTCAATACAACATGATACCAGCATGACCTTTGATTCTTCCAATTCGAATATATCTTTCAATATAGATCAGATTGACAGGAAATTTTTTCCTTCTGAAACTAGACGTAAATACCTTTCATCCAAGTATGAATTAACTTCATTAAATATAATTATCATAAGATAAATAATCTGATAGTTTTCGGTCTCTGTCATCTGACTGAACTAAGTTCTGTTTCTCCTGTTTTTCCAGAACGACCATTGACTCTTCCAAGATCAATATCTCCTTATAAAAAAATCATACCAAGAATTGGTTGAATAGGTAAGAAGATAGACTTACTTATCTTTCGTTTGATATATAATTCTCCATATAAAGTCTCTTTCTTGATAGCATAAAATACCTCGAAAATTGATGTTTTCTGCTACCGCTCGAACCTCTTTTTCAATCTGACCTTTCTTGCTTCAAATATCGATTTCTCTTTGTAGATAACTCAGATAAAAAATTGGTTGAATAGGTAAAAGAATAGACTTACAGATCTTTCTTTTGATATATATTTCTTCATATAAAGTCTAGTTCTTGATAGCAAAAAATACCTCAGAATCTGAAGATTGTTGTTGTTGCTCGAACTTTTTTGCAAACTAACCTTGGCTCATTGAAATATCGATCTCTCTGTCGATAACTCCGATTGGAACAAATCGTTCTTCTTTGGAAAGTAGACTCAAATATCTTTCCGTCAATATATAACTTGCAATATGAAAAAGTACGTATAGAGGTGAAAATCGCAACAAAAACTACGGGTGTAGGGACTGAAAAAAAAAATAACTATGAACCTAGACCTAGGGTTTAGGGTTTAGAGAAAAGGATCACATTACCTCCGTGAGTTGACCAAGTCAACTCACAGAACCTGCTCTAATACCATGTTGAATTTATAGAAAAGTGAAATACTTCATTGACATCAATAACTTGTTGTAAATCGTTCTTCTTTGGAAAGTAGACTCAAATATCTTTCCGTCAATATATAACTTGCAATATGAAAAAGTACATATAGAGGTGAAAATCGCAACAAAAACTACGGGTGTAGGGACTGAAAAAAAAATAACTATGAACCTGGACCTAGGGTTTAGGGTTTAGAGAAAAGGATCACATTACCTCCGTGAGTTGACCAAGTCAACTCACAGAACCTGCTCTAATACCATGTTGAATTTATAGAAAAGTGAAATACTTCATTGACATCAATAACTTGTTGTAATCAGAGTACGTGAACCTCTATTTATAATAGAGGAAAGTAGTAGAGTCTAATTACAATAAAACTACCCGTGTCCCAATTACACCCAAACTCTAACACTTAAGGTAAGTCCTAACATAATTAGGTAACTCAATAGTGATAAAAGACAAATATAACTTAAACTAAAACTCTTCTTGGTCGTGACCCTAAGATAAAGATACTTTTGTGAGTCCTTCTTGATCTTCTAACTGATGTGATAAGGATGCCAACTCTTGGTAATCATTGTGGGTCCTACTTCTTATGGGTTTGGGCCCATCTTGTGGGTCTTCCTTGGTCATGTGGCCTATCTTATAATAATCTTACATATGTGGGTCTTCCTTGGTCGTTTGGGCTTGATCTTATCTTCCAACAGGCTTCATTGGGCAGCCTATCATGATGTTATGAACATTTCCTCTATTTACTTGTTTTTGAACTCATGTACAAGATCAGCTAATTCTTTAGCTGATTCTCTTGCTAAGCAAAGTGCTTCCCTCCAATGGTCTGTTGTAAAGGGAATGCACCTTTGATTGTTTGTTTCATTGTTTATTCTTTTTTGCTTAATTAGCTCATCACTTTCAGAAGAAAAAGAAACTCGTGTCCTCTATCTAACAGTTCCATTTCAATATCCATAACTTGCTTCCACTATGGAGAAGAATGAGCATTCAGCACAAAAGAAGGAATAGTGCAAGAAAAAAAAGACAATACAAACTTTTTGTATCTGTCAGGCAAGGAACTAAAGGAAACAAAATGAGACAACGGATAACAAGTACCTTTTCTGACACTCTTCCAAAGAGCAATAGGAAGGTGTAGGTCACCTACCTCAGGATCCTTGGATGAATCAAGGTCATGCCTGGCATAAGAGAGGAGGCTATAGGCTAAGAAGAGGGCACCTTCCGCCGATGACATACCTACAATGGTTTCTCAACAATTTCACTCGATGGAAGTCCAAAACAAACATCAACAAAGGGAGGAAAAACTGATCCAATACCAGGAGAAGAAGACAATGCAACATCTGAAGGAGATGACACAAGGGGGTATCCTAAAAAAACTTGTAACACTTTTGAGTTCGAAAATACCTTAAGAAGACACACTGGACAGCACGGGGAAACAATTTATTTCTGGATGGGCTAAAGACATGAGCAAAACACACATAACCAAACACACAAAGAGATACAAAAACAATGGAACAGAGGGAAACAAGACCTAGATAAGAATTTTACCCTCAAGAACAAACGAGGACATCCTGTTATAAGATAAGAAGCAATATGGCATCACCCCAATATGGCTTAGGAACATTCATATGAAGCATCAATGTACGAGCCACTTCTAACAAATGATGGTTTTTGTGTTCGGCAACTCCATTTTGTTAAGGAGTGAACACACACGATGTCTCATGAATAATTCCTTGACTTCGACAAAAAAAAAAAAATCAAAATTTCGGTTCATAAACCTCAAGTTCATTATTTGTACGCAAAATGTGAATAAAAGCGGCAAACTAGTTCTTTATTTTATTGTAAAAAAAAGTTGAAATTCAGACTTCTCTAGAAGAAGATAGATCCAAGTACATCTACTAAAATCATCAATGAAGGAAATGAAGAGCTTATAACCAAACAAACTAGTTACAAGACAAGGACCCAAACATTGGAGTGGACAGCATCGAAAAATTGACTAGCCTTGTGATATGAAATTGGAAACAAACTTCTGTGATACTTCCCTAGTGGATGCAACTTGCACTAGAAAGAAAGATAGGAAGGAAATTCAGGAAAGAATTGAACCAGTTTAGCCAACAACAAATGACCTAATAGCAAATGCCACTGTAACGAGACTGCAGAGTGTAATGCATGTAGAGTATTATCTGGCAAGTAGCTCTCCAAATAATACAATTCGCCTCTCTCACAAGCCGAAGCATTTATCTTCTTCCTTGAAAGATCCTGAAATACAATGAGTAAGATAGAAGGTCAAAGAACATTTTATGGACTTGGTTAATTTACTAACATACAACAAGTTCAAAGAAAATTTAGGAACAAGTAACGCAGATTGAGATAAGAAAGATGGAGTGACAATACCAACTCCTTGGATAGAAGGACAGACCCATAAGCTAGATTAACATGCTTTACAGTTAAAGACTCTTTGACATCAGAAGACAAAGGCAACATACTTAACATATGAGTGGTAGCCCCTTAGTCAAAGACCCAGGTAGACAACGGGCACACATGAAGAGCAGACATAGTTGAGCTAGCCAGAGTGGCGGTAGGAGTCGAAGCGTGAACTACAAATGTTGAAGAGGATGCAACTAAAGTTGAGCCAATACATTGCACAATCTAGTACAATTGCTAAAGTAATCGGTGGATCTCATTTGGAGCCCCAGGTGTAACAATTTAATCTAGCACCTACCCGAGAAATGATTTGTTCTTCCACAATGACTAGACTTCCTCTCAGACCTACCATCATCTTGGCCTCAACCTCAACCAGAATTATCTCCACGTGACCTCTGCAACCACTAGTACAGCCTTTAGAACCAAAAGTATTAAGTGTAGTCGCTTCCACTATTTTAACCCATTTATCCCCTTTGGAGACAACTGGTCTTGACTTGCAGAATCATGTTAAAATTGATGGACAGTGTAGGCACATCTTCTTACGCAAATACTTGGGCCTTAATCCCATCAAAGAATTTAGCAACCAGCAGCTGATTTTGTTGTTTCCTTAATTCACACTCATCTATAGTAAAAGAATGATATATATTGATTTCCTGTCAAATTCCCAAAAAGTACTATAGTATTCGGTAACAGATTTGTGACCCCTCTTAAGACCAAATAAGCTTGTACACAGTTCATACACGTGAGATAGGTTACTGTCTTGTGCATATAGTGATTCCAATCACCCGCATTGCCTTTGCAGTTTCACAATTCATCACCTGTTTCCTCAATGTAGAATCGATCCTGTTAACAATCCATGTCATAACTTGACTATCCTCTGCTTCCCAATCATCATTTGTAGGAAGCGGAGGGTCATCTCCAATATTTTTAATCTTGTTGTTGGCTTTCAAATACTTTTTGATGGATTTGGCCCAGTTAACATAATTGGATCCAAACAACCTTTCTGAAGCAATAACAATAGTGACTTTCCCATCAGAACTAGTAATATCTCTAGATGGAGTATACGCTTCCCTTGAATCAACCATACCAGCACAACAACACCCAATTCAACTTAAATTAAACTTCTCAACGTCCAATGCATGGACCAAGTATGTCGGCCCCACTTCAAAATTAGGGTTAGGGTTACAATCTTAATATGCGCACTTCAAGAATACCTCAATCAGTAACAATTTTAATATGTGCACGTCAAGAATACCTCAATCAGCAACAATCAATGCAATTTTAAGCAAAATTGATCCAAAACACAGCCTAATTAGAGCTGACATCAGCCTAGAAAAAGGTGATGCAAGCACCAGTTAAGGGAAAGTTGGTGCACATCTCAAGGAAGAGGTTGATTCAGCCTAATAAACCCCCGTAGAGCAATTAAACTCTTCAGAACTGCTCTATAGGTAGTAGGACTATTAACCCTAGGGTAATGTCAGAGAAAGAATGAAAAAAATGGGAGTTTTTACAAACCAGTCAAGGAAGAGATTTGAAAACCCCTCTTCTAGAAAGTCGCCCCCTTCAGTTGAGTATGCTGATGAGGAATAAGGCCTCCCAAATGCGATCTATTGCTCGGATACCATGTGAAAATTGAAGATTAAAGAGAAGAGAGAATGAGAAAGAAGAGATGGAAGAAAAGAGGCTCAGATTTGAGTCACGTTGGTGGTCGAGCTCGACCCCCTTCTCTTTTAATTAAAGTGTTTGGACAACGACTAAAACACCCTTTTATACACTTAACCACTTAACTCCTATCCCCCATACTACATATCCAAAATACATGAAACTTAAACCACTAACATAATAAAACATGTAGAACAAGATAACATAGAAATATAAATCATATATGCTGAAGTGAAATGACTAAAATACCCTTGATAAGATATTCTCACAATCAGTTATACATATATTATCCTTAGAAATTCTGAGGTTCATCTTGGCCACATAAAAATACATATAGTTGTCTAAATAAAGAAAAAGAAAGACAGAGAGAGAGAGGATACTCAATGAATTAGCAGCAATTAGTCCAACAGCTCCAGCAGATCGAATGAGTGAAACATTTAGTATTATATAAATTGCTGAGGACACAAGCAAGAAAATATTTGCCAATTTGAGCTCTTTCTCATTTGCAGCTGCATGCAAAAATGCTTCAGACGTCCCTGATGTATCAAAGAGAATTAACAGAGATGTTCTTTAATAATGAACAAGCAAGTGCAACTAAAAAACAAAAAGACAATAAAAGAGAACTCCCCAGATTGTAGAAAATAAACACGATTAAGTGGATTTAACTATTCAAATGAAAAGCCAAAAAAGACTACAAACCATTCATAGCCAAAACAATTACATAAAGACAATAATAACGGAGAACATTAGGAGCTTCCCCATCACTCCATTTCCCTCCATAAAGTAGTCTAATAAGACAATAAGAGTAGCTGGGACCAAATGCTGCAACTACAAGACCTGCAATATATGCAGACAAGAAAAAAAATTCATTCATGAGATATTCACCACAAAAAAATTATGGCTGCTTAATGTTAAAAAAAAGGCATCAATCAAACAGACTATTTTTCCTACCTATTTCAACAAACCAATATCTAGAGTACAAAAATAACCAGATAATATCATCATATGTTATATATCATGCTGTGTTGTGGATTGGAGGGGTGGTGTTGTTTCTAGTGTTAGGTCTTGTGTTCAAGTACCACCATGGTAAGAAGTTCCAACTTTTAGGGAAACAACCTTTCATTAGTGGCAGGAAAATCCATCACAGTGGAAGCTTTAGAATATGTTTGGAGGAATAACTTTGGTTTCAGATTGAATTGTTCAGTCAGTTTAGAAGACAAGCTACTGAAGAGCAAATCTGCCAAGAAATTGCATGAGTTGTTTTCATCAGCTTTCCCCATTTTTTTATGAATTTACCTTAAATATCCATGCAGGTGCCACTTCTTATTCTTTTGCAATAACACAAGCGTTGTGAAAAGATGACATAAAGAAGATTGAGAGGGGAAAGAAAGGAGAGAAAGCAGCAGCAAAAGAGAGCAAAGGGAGAGCTCTCGTTGGGGATCAACACTCGATCCCCAGCGCCTCTTATTCACTTAAGTGAAACATGAGTACAATGACAAATTACGCTCATACACTTAACTACTTATAACTCCCACTATACACCTTCAAATTACATGGGAATTGGGCCATAAGGACACTTAAGCATACTGAATAAGATAGTACCCTCACTGGAAAATACAGATCATGTCAAATGACCAAACTGCCTCTTTTATGTTTTCTAACACTCCCCCTCAAGCTAGAGCATAGGTGTCCATAGGCCCCAGCTTGTTACAAAAAACCCCAAATTCACATTTACCCAAAGCCTTAGTAAACATACTACCGACTTAATCAGCAGACTGGATATAGGGTAACAGCTTCCTTCCTCATCACCGCATCTTTAATAAAATAAAAATCAACTTTTATATGTTTTGTTCTCTCATGCAATACTGGATTTCCCACAATGAATAGTTGTTTGATTATCACAATACGTGGTTATAGATTCAACTATCTGTAGATTCAACTATCGAACCACCTATCCGCCCACAAAGGTACCCTTTCTCGTCGCCCTCTCTAGGGCAACCTCTGCCTGCCCCCCTTAAATGAGCTGTACCGAGAGAGAGGAATAGCCTCTTTCAAGTTCCCCGTGCTACGGCCAGCAGTGATCTCACCAACATCAACTTATTGATTGTATGAGTCATAGCTCTATACTCAGCTTCTACTCTAGAACGGAGCACAACGTTCTGCTTCTTGCTCTTCCAACTTATCAAATTTCCTCCTACGAACACGAATAACCAATGGTAGATTTTCTATCAAGTTTAAATCCAGCATAACCTGCATCTGAAAAGGCTTTTATCTTCAGGTTACCATGAGGTTTAAAGAACAAACCCTTAACCCTTTTAAATACCTTAATATTCTTTATGAAGTCTCTAAATGTACCTTGTGTGAACATTCCATGAATTGGCTGACCTCATTGACAAAAAAGATATATCAGGATGGGTAACTGTTTTGTTTTTTATGACATAGGTCAATTTCCCCACTACTCTGCAATACAATGTTTTGTCCTTGAGTTCATCACTACTTTCATCAAGAAGATCATGACCAACTTCCATAGATGCCATACTCTGACATATTTGTGACATATATCATTTGTGTCAATACAAGCTCAGCTTGCTTTTAGCAACTTCAATTCCAAATAAATATTTTAAAGACCCCAAATCTTTGGTTTGAAAATGTTTAGCAAGGTGTTCCTTTACCTCCTCAATACCCTTTATATCACTCCCTGATAAAATAATATCATACATATATACTAGGAGTACCACAATCCTAGATGGCAGCTTCATGACAAAGAGAGAGTGATCACAATGACTCCGAGAAATCCAAAGGATATGACTACTGCGCTGAACTTATCAAGCCATGCCCTATGGCTCAGTTTAAGAAACGACACAGAAAGACAAAAACAAAGCAAACTTTTAGTACTAGTTAGACCAAGAATCAAAAGACACATAATTGGACAATGGATATCGAGTAGACTCACGGACACCTTTTCGAAGAGCAATGGGGAGATGTAAATCAATTAGCTCAAGATCTACAAGCGAAAAAAAATTTGGAACATGCTTGTGCTCGATGTTGAGTGGCATGTGTCCGTTGATATAGTTGTAAGGGTTTTTCTACAAAAGTAGCTAGTGATGAACTATGAACATCCTCCTCAAGAACAGAACCAACAATTCCTGGACCTATGAAAGGCGGAATAAAATCCGTAGTAGCTAAAGAGAATAAAGGAACATCTTCAAAATGTCACAAAAGCAAACAAATGTTTTTCTAGTGGAGGGACCAAAACATTTGTATCCCTTTTGTATCCGAGAATGCCCAAGAAATACACATTTGATTGCATGAGGAAACAGTTTATCTGTAGAAGAACTAAAAACATGGGCAAAACAAACACACCCAAAAACACGAGGAGATAAGAGGGGACAAAGTAGCATACATAATCAAAACCTGGATGGGAACTTTACCCCCCAAGACCTGAAGAGGGCATCCAATTGATAAGGAAACAAATAGTGAGTACTGCATCACCCCAATATGACTTGAGAACATTCACATGGATAAGAATCGTGCATGCTAAGAGATGACGATTCTTACTTTCAGCTACTCCATTTTGTGGTGGAGTAAATACAAAGGGATGACTGATGAATGATGCCATGATTCTAAATAAAAAGATCATTTTTTTTATTTATAAACTCCAATCCATTGTCAATACAAAGAAGAAGACAAAAAGAAGCATCAAATTGGATTTTGATTTCATTATAAAAATTTTGATATACATCAAACACTTTTGATTTCTCCCGTAGGAGACGCGCATCTAGGTAGTACGACTAAAGTTATCAATGAACGAAATAAAATATTTATAACCAAAGATACTAGAGATGGGACAAGGTCCCCATACATCTGAATGAACAACCTCAAACAAACTATTACTCTTTGTTTGGCTTAATGGGAACGTAGTCCAATGATGCTTGCCCAATTGACAGGAGTTACATGGAAATGACAGACTTGAAGGAAAATCAGGAAATAAAGGAACCAACTTTGTTGGGGAAAGATGTCCTAACTATAGGTGCCACTGAAGGGCGAGAATGTAGGATGAAGGGCATGTAACGGAGGTTGTGCATGGCCTTTCATGTGATATAGTTCACCTCTCTCATGCACGGAACCAATCATCCTCCTCGTCATGAGATCCTGAAACATACAATGAGACGGATAAAAAATACTAAACAATCATAGATTTTGTCAGTTGACTTACTGACAACAAATTAAACAGGGATTTAGGGACAAACAACACAGATTGAGGGCACAAGAATGTAGATGGAACAATATTGCCCACTCCCTAAATTGAAGACATCGATCCATCAGTGACAGTGACATGTTTCAAAACAAAAGATTTCTTCAAGTCACTAAACAAGGAAGACATACCTGACATGAGTGAAGGCTCCTGAGTTAATGACCCAGGTATGTGTGAGGCTGACGTACCTAAACTAGCAAGAGTAGCAATACGAAGTGTAAGCTGAGATACAAATGCTAAGGACATGGATGAAGTGGCCAACTGAGCAATAAATTGGGCAAGTTGTTGTAATTCATCAAGTGTACTTGGTAGAATACCTATAATAGATCCAGTAGAGGCCTCAGTGATTTCATGAACCAAGGAATTCGTCCAAGCATGCTTACCAAATTTACTCCAACACTTATCTGAGTAATGATTCGAGCAACCACAATGAATACACTTCCTTTCATTTTTACCATCACCTCAGCCTCACCCTCTACCAGAACTACTCTGCCTCTACCCCTAATATTTCCATCACAAGCTCTAGTAGACTTTAAATGACTCAAGAGTGTTAAGAGCATATGCGTCAGCACCGTTAGCCTCTTGACTCTCTCAGGATGTTATGGTTGTCTCAGCATGAATGACTCTGTTAAAGGCCATAGATAGTGATGGGACATCATCTGAGGTAAGTAAATGTGCTCTAAATGCATCAAAATCTGGTCCAAGTCTATCCAAAACTTAGCAGCTTGTAGCTGCCTCTGTTGCTTCTGAAGTTCCCTTTCATCAACAGTAAAGGGATGAAAGATGCTTATTTTTTGCAGAATGCCTAGCAATTCAATGTCGTAATCTACAACGAATCTTTCACCTCGCTGAAGACTAAACTTAGTGTATAACTCATAAAATTGAGACAAGTTGTTTTTCTATGCATAAAGTGTTTCTAGAGACATCCAAATTTATTTGGCAATCTCACAATTCATAGTTTGACTCCTTAATTTGAAATCAATACTACTGAGTAATGAGGTCATAACTTGGCTATCCTTCGCTTCCCAATCACCAGTAAAATTATAGATGGATCATCCCTAAAAAATTTGATTTCCGTTTGGCTTTGAAATATATACAAATTGATTTGGACCAGCTGAGGTAATTTTGTCCATTTGATCTCTCTGTTGTAATGAAGATCATATTCTTGCCCTCAGAACCACCAAATTCCCTAGAAGGGGTGATTATTTCACTAGAATCAGCCATAAGTGCAAATAATAGCCAAACAAATCAACTATAGACTTGATAGGCACAAGATGCTTGTGCAGACTATGTGAGCCCCAGTTCACAAAATTAGGTTTGATCAATCACACATATATGCACCCAATAATATAGAACATCCATAAAAACCTTCCGATTCTACTTTTATACTGCCAAAAAGACCATAAAACAGGCTGCTGTCAACCTATCAAATGATGATTTAAACTCCTAACCTAGTCACTGGTCTTTGCACCAAGTAGATGAGACAATCCCAAGTCAAAAGTCCCCCTTGGAGCTCTAATCAAGCATAGAAGTGCTTAAAAAGGTTGTAGAAGCCATCAACAGAGAAAAAACTCAAAAAATCAAACTTTTGACACCCAGTCAAGGTCAAACCTCGAAATCCCCTTTTTGAAGTTGTTGTGTTCAATGTAAGGAGAGGAGGAGCTACACGGGCTTGTAGTTAGGATCTATACTGATACCATGTGAAAAGATCAAATAAAGAAGATTGAGAGGAGAAAGAAAATAGAGAAAAGGAGAGAAAGCTGTTGTAAAAGAGAGCAAAGGGAGAGACGTCGTTGGGGATCAGAACTCCATTTCTAACCCTTTTAGTCACTTAAATGAAACATGAGTACGATAACAAATATACCTTCATACACTTAACTACTTATAACTCCCACTCTACACCTCCAAATAACATGAAAATTGGACCATAGAGACGCTTAAGCATACTGACTAAGATAGTATCTTCACTAGAAAATATAGATCATGTAAAATAACCAAAGTGCCCCTTATACTGTTTTCTAACAAGCTTCATAAAGAATCATTTGCTTGATTAATGCTTGCATTTTTTTTTCTTTTTAGCTACATTCTAGTAAACAGAATGTCTACAAAACAACAACCAGATGGCCAAGGGAAAACCTGTTGTCCATCAACTTTCTTATTACTTGTCATTATTATTTATTTAGTTATTAATATAGGAGATGAAACATCAAATATTAAGAAATAGATAGGGACAATATCCATTAGACCTTCAATGGAAACTCACCAATCAAGATAACAAGCTTTAGGGCCTCTATCAAAGAAGATCCTAACCTTGTCTTTCTTTGAAGAGATTGTCCTGCAAAATAAGCAAATATTTAAACCACTTAAAGTTGATATAACATTCAAAGATATAGTGCCAAATGCTGAACAGTACTCATGCAATTTTAGGTTAGCCAGACAAAAATAGCTACTAAGCTTTTAGAACATCACCACCAGGTGATCTCTCCCATATTGGGAAAAGTCTTCCTTACTACTTACGTACATGCCACTTCAGCTCTTACCCAATTCATTGTCAATCTTTCAGCCAACATTGATAAAAAACTACTAAGTGATGCAGCATCTGTTCCTTTAAACATGCCAAAACCATATCAAAACAAGTCATCTTTATCCCTCACTATTAATGATACCAGTCACCCCCTATATGCTTTATCTTTAAAGGCAACTTTCTAAGAATGACCATCTACATGGCATATTTCCAAATGCAGCCTTGTGACTGATGAGAGTTAACAGAATCAATAAACTTTGGTTAAATGACAACATTACTCATGTAATGTGAAAATATTCAAAACTCTATATATATATATATATATATACTTGACAATATTCACTCTATTTTCACAAGTCAATACTCCTCTCCAGGCATGTGCTTGGGGAGAATCAAAAGAGAAGGGAAGGGAGGAGGAGGCAGCCTTCCCTGACCCTTCGAAAGATGGCAAGCAAACGAAGGGTGGCCAAGAATGTTGTCCACAAGCATTTGAAGCATAATCCATGGGCAAGTCATGCAGCTGTGGCAAAACATGTTCCGAATCTGGATGATGAAGCTTTTCGAACAGGATTTAAAAATAAGGGTAGTAGTACCCAGCGGTTATGTGTATGGGAGTATAGCAGGCTAAAATAGATCATACCTCATAAACACTAGGGCCATTGATGGGGTGTTTCTGAAATTGCAAGAGGTAGGGGTGTCTTTATATTGTTAAAAGGACTAAAATGTAATTTTAAAAACTTTTCAGGAAATAAAAAAGGATGATGCACTAAGCAAGTTGGCTGCACTATGCAAGTAGGTCTTGAAACTACACTATAAATCACCTATGATAAGGGGAGGTATTTCCCTTGAAGAAACCAAATAGGAGATAGGTTTCCCTCGAAATGATCAATCCATTGCATTCATTGGGATTGTTTTTCTACAATTCCTTTCAATTGAAGACTTCAGACTTCTCTATGTGATTTAGACCACTCTCCTTCCAATTTCAGTCCTCTCCTAAAAAAATTGATTGTTTCCGAAGTTAGGGCTTTCAGACATTGAGCATATCAATATCAATCCAATTTTTCATTCAAATGAAGGCTTTCATCCCTCTTTCAGATTATTATAACAAGCCCATTTCAATAATGAATAGTCAATCCATATTCATTACTTCCATCATTTTCACTATTCTTCAACAAAATTCATTAATTTCTGAAATTCAGCCTTTTTCAGATTTTGACACATTGACAACCCTCAAGTGTTTATTGAAATCGAAGGCTGTTTAGTTCTAGTTCAGTCAACTTCAATGACAGCAGTCCTTTGCTCTCTGCTTCACTGCATTAATGACGATGACATTTTGATTTAAGAATATATTGACAGTTCATTTGCAAGAAAAAAAAGGAAAGAAAGGATTTTTTCGAGTGACAGTTAATGCTAAATTCAAAGTTGAGTCGAGTTTGGTGTCCTGCCAATCCATCTTAACATAACTACTTAAGAAGTTTCATGAATTCACCAAAAATGAATTAATATCCATTTCAGTTGCAAGTACAATCTTTTAACACTGGTTCCGCCTATGGCAAAAGTTCGAGTTCCGGTGGCGAACCTTGCAACTATTAGTAATGTTATTTGTGTATTAAATTACTGATTCTGATGCAACATCCCATATAACTGGCAATTGGACAATCCTTCATTCCTTAAATTAAAGTGAGAAATGTAAGAAATTTGTAATAAAAAAGTAAGAAATGACAACGATGTCAGGTGGAAACTTGATGAAACACACGGTGACAGGAAATGCATTTGCATTCCTCCTATTGTTCTCAAACTAGTTGAGGAGTTCTCATCAATGTCCTGATGACACTAATAAATCCTCTCATAATGGCTACTGAAAAACGTGAATGTGCAAAAGAGGTAATAACATGCCTGCCTTACTCATCTAATGGAAAAAATGTTCAGGCACTAGAGATCAATGCTGTTGCAGTTTCTGCTGTTAATAATCAGTAAGCCCACCATTCAGCATTGTTTGAGGATATCGAGAAAGCTAGAAAGACACATTTGGCAAGACCTCTTATATTAAAAAAAAATTAAGAATGAAGACTAGAAGCCAACCTGAAGAAAACCTTGCAAATGTACAATACGTGCTTTCTTCAAAAGGAAGAAATACCAGTCTCACCACCAAACTGCCTACAAATGCCAAGAAACCATGTTAGCATTTCCTATCGTTACCCCAAGTAACAAGAATTTAGACCTCTCAATGTCAAGCCAGAATATAGTCTCACTGAAGCTGCATTAAGAGTACAGAAGGAATTACAAAAGAACCACTCAACAGAAAAATAAAACTAAAGCACTACACAGCCATCAAAATCAAACTATCCGAGACTATGAATGCGAGAAAATCAACCAGTATCTATAGGACAACTGTTGCTCTCAATAGTATGTGAGAGAGAAACACCCGTGCTTGCTAAATTGTCCGTAACCCATATAGTTAGTAGTACAAAGTAGCTCTATGAAAGTGTCAGCTCATTGCAATAGTTTCTTGAAGATTTAAGAAAAATGTTTGACAAAACAAAATCAGTTCTTTGTGGAAACAAAATCTAAGATCAGCAAATTGTTATGCAGACAAGCTTGCCAAAGAAGAGGTATCACAGCAACTCCTAGTTGTTGGAACCTCTTTTTTCCTTTGTAATCTCAAGGCTAGGTCTCCCTCCCTTAATTGTATCTTATTTATCCATTAATAGAACCAATTCACCATTTCAAAGAAAAAAAAAGTTCACTTACCTAATTTGTCTACAAGACCATATACAGCCTGGTTATATGGCGTATCCAACAGAACCAAAACCAATTTCTCTCCTTCTTGAAGAGCCAACTTCCAGAAGGACTGACCAGTAAAAAGAATACACATCCCTGAAAGCTGCCTGTCATAATCCATCCTATTCCCTATTCTGCATTCAAGAGAGAATAGCAGGTTATTAAAAGACTATCTTGGGAAAATGGCATCATAACTTCCTTTAAAAGTTGATGGAAAGAACTATTTGATATATTCTCTGAACTGTCACCTATACAGTGATTATGTGTTATTTACAAAGTCATATTGCACAGAAATTTTTATTTTTTTTTGGAGAAAGTGCTTTCTTTAAATGGCCAAAAGGCCTAAAAACAAATTACAATGCTAGAAGAGGGTTGACTTCCACATAACTACTGTTAATGATATAGCCATTAAGTGGATCAATATCATGTTGACTTCTATATACGCCATTATGTTTGTAATTTTTAATCCAATATATTGGATGTTGAGACACCAATGCGCATATTTATCGTGTCATATTACTAGCTCTAATATCCCACATGAAATCTTTGTGTTAATAGGAAGCATTCACAAGGTACATATGTCAAATCATGTGATATCATTAAAAAAATCAAATTATAAAATAACTGAAAATTTGTTTTGTTAAGAATAGTCCCACATGGACCTAAAAATTATAGAAACGTAATATTTATTACTTGGGCAAACTTTAATTATAAGAAAGATCTAGCCCCAACTTTAACATGGCATCAAAGGCTTCCACCCAAAATTGTCCACGTGTAGGAGTCATAAAAGAGGACTAACATACAAGGGGGTGTAAAAGTGCTGAAATTAGGAGATCCAGAGCTTATTACCAATCAAGTGCTCAAGTTTGCCTCTGAGTTGAAAAGTGTAAAAGAAAAAAATCAAGTTCCGTGTTATTTAATCTATGAGAATATTTAAAAGACAACAGATTAGCTTTTTTTTTTTTTCTTGAGGTATTGATAAGCTAGTTGCTTTTGTTGTAATCATATATCGTCTTTTCCTTCAATGAAATTTCCAACATTTAAAATAAAAAGCCCCATGCCCTTTATCTAACAGAATCAATTGGCAATTTAGTCGAAAGGTAACAAATTAGCTTTTTTTCCTTTGAAGATAGAATAAAATTAGCAATCAGGAGATAATATTTCCAACTCAATAAAATGGTAAAACTGATGAGGGCAAATTGAAATCTTCATACCTGAATGGAAAAAGTTGAGAATGTTCAATCCTTTCAGAAAGCAGGAAATAACCCCAATAGCAGAAGACCAGAAAAGTTCCATATGCAGCCTGTGATAAAGCAAATACAACACTTTTCTCCTGCAAGTGATAGATACAAATTACAATTCAGAAAATATAGGCTAAAAAATAAACTTATGTGATGTGTTTCAAAATAGTTTAAAGTGGACAAATATGAGATTATAGTACAAAATAATCAAGTCAAATTCCAAAATATTAGATTTTGCTATTACTTCACTGCAAAACTAGCTGCTATTAAGTATGTTTCAAAAAAAATTGAGAACAGAGAAAATTCCAATCACTTTGTTCACAACAAAGATTCAACAGATGGAAATGGAAAATATTATAAAAACCAACTATCAGACAAATCATAACCAGTTTTATTTTCTGCAGCATTTTAGAAATAGATGATAAACATATAGAAACCCATTTGACTTTAGCAGAACAAAAACAACCTGTGACAAATAAAATCTCCTAGATCAGTTTCCATGGACAGATAAGGAATCAAACTTTTTTTTTATTTTATTTTAAATGATGCTGAATTTTATTAAGACAAAAGATCGAGAAAGCAATTTACAAAGGGGGGAAGTCTTCCCAAACAATAAGAGATTACTAGGAAGTTCCAAATTTAGCCAATTTATTAGCAAAAGAGTTGACTAATCTAGGAATGAGATTCCAATTACAATGAATAGATGATACAATGTCAGGAATACAATTGATGATAGGCCAGTGGCGCCAAGGGGGGGAGCTATCTTTTGAACACCAACTGATGACAGTCTTTGAGTCACCTTCAATAATTAGTTTGCCATGGAGACATTCCTTGAATATTCGGAGGCCAAATAGAAGAACACTTACTTCAGCAATATTTGAATCAGCAATGCCCACCGGCCCAGCATAAGAAAGAATAGGGTCTCCATTGTTGCCTCTAAAAACACCACCTGCTCTAGCCAGCCCAAGACAACCAATAGCACTACCATCAAAATTGAGTTTGATGTAGTCACAAGAGGGAGGATCCTAGATGGCCATAATCAAAGTCTTGCAAAGGCTTGTCATATGAGCGATCAAACTCCAGTTTTCCCGAAGGGAAACACGCAATAGAGCGACAAACTCCTTTCTAGTATGTAACTAGTTCGAGATAAGGCCCACAACATGTGAAGCCATAATGTCCGGGGTGCTAATTTTGGAGTTGAATCCCTAGTTATTTCGCTCAAGCCATATGCACCAAGGGACATGCGCAAGACATGCCAAAAAAATTAACTTGCCCAACAGAGGAAGGTGGATCCCCCTAACCATTTCATAGGTTCCAAACAGGGCCTGATGAAGCCCCATCTGGAGCACAATCTTCTGAAAAATCTTCATCCAAACTTGCCGAGAAAATCCACAATGTAAGAGAACATGTTGGACTGTCTCATCGCATACACCACAGAGGGGACAAGAACGGTGATGGCCAATCACACGAAGAACTTGATTTTACTTGGCGCTGAGAGCTTCCAAACCATGTTTGCCTTGTGCTCATGCATACTGTAGTCTTGCTTTCTGATATGAGAGTAGGCAGAAGCAACAGTGAATCGGCCATTAATGTTGGGCTTCCAAGTCAATTTGTCAACTGCATGCTCCCGAATAATAATATTGCTGAGTTTGGATAGGAGAGCAAAAAGGCGAAGTTTCCTCATCATTTAGTCCCCGATGAAACGGGGGACTCCACGACTGATTCCTCCATGTCTCTAACCACTGAGCAAGAGATGTCTCTAGCCACCCTAGAGAACCCCGGGAAGTCCTCCGAGAGGGGGCAGGGGCCGCACCATTCATCCGACCAGAACATGAGGGTCCTTCCATTACCCGTGTGAAAGGAAGTAACATCTCTGAATACTAGGAGGAGCTTATAAATTGATTTCCATATCGGGGATAGGAGGCGAGTGACGCCACCCTCTCCACCAGGAACCCAAAAACTGATAAGGAATCAAACTTAATGGCTCCACTATTTAAAAATATGGATAGATTTTTTACTCAAAATAGCATCAGGCTGGTGGTATTGTCAAAATAGCCATAGTTTGCCATATTCAGCTAAATGGACATATGAAGGTTTTCCTTGTCAAAATGATTTTGCCATTCTTGGTTTTAATTAATTAATTAATTAATTTAAATATTGTAAAAAAGACAAAAGAGGGGAAAAGATCTTCTCAAGTTTCTTCCTCTCACCCATCATTTCAGCAAGAAAAAAATAAGATGCATATCGGTGGGTAAAAAGCCCACCAATCTATAGTCATGCACATTTCACATCTTCGGCTAGCTGTTTGAGAGAAAATTATTATCAGTGGGAAAATAGGCCCCTAACATCAGGCACATGAGATCCTAACAAGCGAACAGTTATTTGACAGCTTCTATCTGTGAATGTCTTCACAAGGGCATTATTATAGTTGCAAATTTTACCAGGCCATGTACAGGATTCTTGAAGTGTTTGTAGTGCTCAACAGACACATGTTATGGCAAATGGAACTGCTGGAGGACTTTTACTTTTCTGGGATTCTTCAAAATTGCAATGGGTACAGAAATTTAAATGTGATTACTCTAATTCAGTCCAATTTCAGTCTATTAATGATGAGAATTTGTTGTTGTATTGACTATCGTTCTTCTAGTGGGAGTAATAGAGGTGTCATCTGGAATGAACTGTGAAACCAAATATCTCATGGGGCAATACCCTTGACTTGGAAGTGACTTTAACACTGTAATTTGTCGTTGAAAAATTAACCTGGTCGAATCACATTGTAATGCACTCGTTCAATGAGTTCATAAATGATAAATATATCGAAGAGCTGCCAGCTTCTAGAGCTATTTATACATGGTCTAATTGTTAGCACCCACCTATTCTGAGCAAACTAGATCTTTTCTTGGTGTCGGAGCATTTGGCTTGTTCTGATTCTAGGATCTAATGTTCAATGGTCTTCCTAGACCTACTTTGGATCACTGTCCCCTTATGTCTGATCTAGGTTCACTCCTATGGGGTCCCTCCCCTTTCTGGTTCTCAAGTGTTTGGATTGAGCGTGTGGAATATATGGGGAGTTCTTGAGAGCCGGTGAAACGTAATTCAGGTTGTAGATGCTCCAGCATTCAGGTCTACTTACTCAAGCAACCAAAGTAGAATATCAAAATTTAGCAGCATATCGTGTTTGGTAGTCTCAAAAGCTCGAAATAATGATCTCTTAGCTCATATTGAAGAGATTGATCCTACAGAGGATCATGGCTCAATTTCAGAAGCAAAGGCCACCTATAATAACTACAAGGCGATTTTAGAATCTGTACTCACCCAAAACAGGATCTATTGGGAGTAGAGACCACTTGTCAGATGGCTTCAAGAGGGCAATTGCAAACACCAAGTTTTGTCACACGATTGTTTCCTTGCACGGGAGACAAAATTCTGTTACTTCTCTTCCGGTCAATGGTAGCTTAACTTCTTATCTGAATCACATCTCTGAAAGCCTAGTGGATTTTTTGCAGATATTACATGGATGACCTACTAAATAGACCACAGGCAATCAATCTCACTTTCTAGATGTTGACATCAATGGAAGCTACTTCCCTTGAAGTCCCTTTCACATTGCTGGATATAAAAGTAGCTTCCTCTTCGCAACCATGAAAAAAGTTCCCAGGACCAGATGGTTACAATAATAAATTTTATAAGAAATATTGGCTGCTTTGGTAGCATGAACTCCTTTTTGTGTTTAACGATCTTCATGAGAAGGGTATTAGAAGCAAAGCAATGGAGGCTAGCTTTATCGCTTTAATTCCCAAAGAAAAGTGTTGCGCATCCTAGAGATTTCCGGCCCATAAGTTTATTGTCCAGTCTATACAAAATTAATGCCCATGTTCTAGCAACTAGCGAAGGAAACTCTTAGTAACAGTCATTAGTCTCAACCACAATGCTTTTATTCAAGGTCATCAGATTTTAGATTCTGCTTTTTCGGCCAACAAGTTGTTGTGCTCCTTTCATAGAAGTGGCATGTCAGAGCTACTTCTTAAACTTGATGAGGAAAAGGCTTTTGATTGTATTAATTGGGCTTTCTTGGATTATGTTATGGTCAAAATGGGTTTTGGAAATCAATGGCAGTTTTGGATTTAAATTTGTATTTCTACAACTTCTGTTTTCTGTGCTGGTTAGTGGTGCAGCTAAAGGATATTGTCAGAGCACTAGCAGCAAGATTTAGTGCTGGTTTGCAACATGGTTGGCTTCAGAATTCCTTTTGCTCCCCCCCTTCTCCAACATGTGGATGGCACATTATGCTTTTATAAGGGTAAATTACATCAAGTCTTCAATTATCTATATATGAGCTTATTTCTGGCCAATAAGTGAACTGGTCTAAAGCATCCATTATTGTAGTTAATATCTCACAAGCTAATCAGAATAACTTTGTTGCTACTCTAGGCTGCCAAGTTGCCTCTTTGCCAATGCAGTACTTAGGTCTTCCTCTATTCATTGATCGGATTAATAAGGAATTTTGGTACCTGTTATCGATAAGTTGGAAGGGAAGTTGACCTCATGGAAAGAAAACATCTCAACCTTGCAAGTAAATACTCTCACCAAGGCAACGCTTGTTATCGTATATAAGGGCATTATTGAAATTTTGTATCTTATAAGGGCATTATTGTAATTTCTGTTTTAAACCTCTATATCTATGTATCGAACAGAAAATCAGAGATCGATTTCGATCTCTTGTTTCGAGAAATCAAAATAAGCTTCGGAAAATATTGTCATGGTATCAGAGCTTCGTTTCGAGCTTTGACTTTTTGTTCAGAGCTTGTTCGGCGCCCTCGGCTGTCTCAGTTCGGCGTTGGAGGTCCTTGGGGACTGCTCCTTCGGGTGAGTTATATTTCCCTCTTTCTCAATTTGTCGTATCTTGGATCTAGGTCTTGATTTGGTTTCGGTGGACTCTCACGGAGTCATTTGCGTCGTCAGGGAGGGTTTTGTGGTGTTCGACAGGAACATCCAGAGAGGGTTTCGGGTTCGGATTTTCGTTTTTTGGTGTTCAACCGGCACTTCTGACAGTCGTTACGATTTTCGGGTTCGGATTTTCGGTTTTGGTGTTCGACTGGCACTTCCGCCAGTAGTAGACAACGTTGTCTGGCCATGGGAAGGGAGGCAAGGGTCTGGCGAATCTTTTCGGTTTAGGCACTGATTTTGGCATCTGTGATTTGTGGCAGTCTGAGACTCTCTGCCGCGAAAATATTTCACAGTCGAGCCAGCAGGAAGAGGAAGGCCAGCGGACTCATCTCGGGCTCGCAGTGAGAACCTGTAAGGTTCTTTAACGGTGCAGTTTAGGTGTTTGAAGAACTTCCTCCCTGATTTTATCATGTTATCTGATAGGTTAGACTCGTTCCCTATCCGTTTCACGAGTAAAAATTACACTGCCTGGGAAATTCAGTTTCGTTTATTTGTTATGGGAAAGGAGATATGGGGTCATATAGATGGGACTGATCCCGCACCTCGAGAGGCCGAGGCTTTGTCCAAGTGGATAGTCAAGGATGCTAGAATCATGACCTGGATCCTTGGCTCCATTGAGCCTCACTTTGTTCTCAATCTACGGCCTTATAGAAATGTGGCCGACATGTGGAGTTACCTCGCCCAAGTTTACCATCAAGACAACACGGCTCGGTGTTTTCAATTGGAGTATGAGATGGCTCATTTCACACAAGGAAGTTTATCCATCGAGGAATATTTTTCTGGTTTTCAAAACCTTTGGGTTGACTATGCCGACATTGTTCATTCTACTGTTCCCGTTACAGCTCTCTATGTTATTCAAGCCGTGCATGAAACCAGCAAGAGAGATAAATTCTTTATGAAGTTTCGTTTCGATTTTGAAATTGCACGGTCTAATCTGATGAATCGTCATCATGTACCATCTCTAGCTGCTTGTTTCAGTGAACTTCTCCGTGAGGAGCAACGTCTCGCAACTCAGGCTGGCATCGAACATTGGGCTAATGTTAGTGCCCTGTCACTGTGGCTTATGCAACCCAGGGGATGAATAAGGGTCGAGACATGCGTGTTGTTCAGTGCTATACTTGTAAAGCTTTTGGTCATGTTTCTTAGGATTGCCCTAGAAAGTTTTGTAACTACTGCAAGAAACTAGGTCATATCATCTCTACTTGTCCCATTCGACCTGTAAGGAGGCCGGATACTGCTTATCATGCCTACGTTGGTGCGTCTAGTTCTACTGTATTGCCTGCTGCCTCGCTGGTTGTTCCTGCTACACCTACCACTTCCGCCCCACCGACCATACTCACTCCTGAGATAGTACAACAGATGATCATTTTTGCTTTCTCTACTTTTGGGCTCTCAGGTAATCCTAAAGTTTCTTCTAAGCCATTGTATTTTGACTTTGGAACTTCTAATCACATGACCAATACTGTTGTTTCTCTTTCCAATGTCCAAAATTATGATGGAAATCAGAAAATTAACACCGCTGATGGTAGTTCTCAGCCTATCAGTGTTGTTGGTGATCTTTCCTCTTGTTTAACTGATGTTTTTGTGTCTCCTGACCTCTCCACAAATCTTATTTCTATTAGTCAATTGGTCGATCATAATTGTAATGTCCATTTCTCTCGATCTAGTGTTGTGCAGGATCAAGTGTCCGGGACGATGATCGCGAAGGGGCCTAAAGTGGAATGACTCTTTCCTCTTTATGTTTTTCCTCCCACCATTAGTCCTAGTTTTCCTTTCCTTTCCTTTGCATGTAATGTTGTTAATTTTGGACCTAAGATGTGGCATAAACATATAGGCCACCCCAACTCTGATGTACTTCGAAAATTATTTAATTCAGGTGTCTTGGGCCATAAAGCGTGTTCTTCTCTTGATCTTTCTTTTGAATGTCCATCATGCAAACTTGGCAAAAGTAAAGTTCTACCTTTTCCTCATAATGTCTCTCATGCCTTACAATGTCTCGATCATATTCATACTGATGTTTGGGGGATTGCTCCTATTGTTTCCCATGCGCATTACAAGTACTTTGTCACCTTTATTGATGATTGTAGTCGATTTACTTGGGTTTACTTTCTACGGGCCAAGGCCGAAGTTTTTTTAGCATTCAAGCGTTTTCTTGCGCTTCTAGAGACTCAATTCTCTGCCAGCATCAAGGTTTTGCGCTCTAATTCTGGCGGCGAATACATGTCTCATGAGTTTCAGGACTTTCTTCAAAGCAAAGGGATCGTCTCTCAGCGCTCTTGTCCTTCAACACCGCAATAAAATGGTATTGCTAAGAGGAAAAATCGTCATCTTCTTGATGTGATCAAAACCCTTTTACTTGAATCCTCTGTTCCTTCTCGTTTTTAGTGTGAAGCGCTTTCTACTTTGGTTTATTTGATCAATCGTTTACCTTCTCCTACATTACATCATGTTTCTCCCTTCTTTAAGTTGTTTGGTCATTCTCCTTCATATTCTGATCTTCAGACATTTGGTTGTGTTTGTTTGGTGCATCTCCCTGCTCATGAACGACATAAACTTACAGCGCAATCAGTTAAGTGTGTTTTTCTTGGTTATGCTATCCCTCAAAAGGGTTATGTTTGTTATGATCCACATGCTCGTCGTATACGTATTTCTCGGAATGTTGTTTTCTTTGAAAATCAATATTTTTTTCTATCTCATGTTGAGCAGCCATCTGCCTCTTTATCTCTTCTACCTTGCTTTGATGATTCTCCGCCAATTGTGGAAAGGTTCAAACCTAGTTTTGTGTATGGCAGACGTAGTGGCCCTGAGTTTGGTTCTACTTCCCCTGTGCCCCCTCACGATCGTGTCCTGGCGCCTGATCCTACTCCTGCTCCAGCTTTCACCGCTCTTCGTCGGTCTACTCGCCCTTCTAGGCCTCCTCATTAGTATGGTTTCTCCTCCACTGTCTCTCCTATCGCTACTTTATCCTCTATTTCCATTCCCACTTGTTACAAACAGGCCATGGCACATGAGTGTTGGCAGCATGCAATGCAAATAGAACTTCGAGCACTTGAGGAGAATCACACTTGGGATATTGTTCTTTGCCCTCCTCTCCTTAAGCCTCTTGGGAGTAAATGGGTTTTCTCTGTCAAACTTCGCTCTGATGGCTCTTTGGATCGGTACAAAGCTCGCCTAGTAGCTCTGGGCAACAAACAGGAATATGGGATGGATTATGAGAAGACATTTGCACCGGTTGCCAAGATGACCATGGTCCGTACTATATTCGCGATTGCAGCCTCTCAGTCCTGGCCGCTGCATCAGATGGATGTGAAGAATGTCTTTCTCCACGGTGACCTCCAGGAAGATGTATACATGAAGCTCTCCTCGGGTATGACTACCTCCTCTCCTGATCAGGTTTGCAAGCTTCGTCGTCCTCTGTATGGGCTTAAGCAAACCCCCCGAGCTTGGTTTGAGAAATTTCATGGCACCCTTATTCTCCACTGGTTTACACAGAGTCAGTATGATTCATCTCTCTTCTATCATAAGTCTCCCGCGGGCATGGTCATTCTCCTGGTTTATGTGGATGACATCATTATTACTGGCACTGACTCTGGACTGATTACCAAACTACAGTAGGTGCCCACTTTCCATATGAAAGATCTTGGCCAGCTCACGTACTTCTTAGGACTAGGAAGTCCATCATCAGGCCAATGGTATTTTCTTAAACCAGCATAACTATCTTCAAGATATTATTACCTTGGCTAGTTTGGAGAACACTTCTTCTGTTGATACTCCTATGGAGGTAAATGTCAAATACAGATGACCCTACTCTCTATCGGCGCTCGGTTGGGAGTCTCATCTACTTGACCATTACTCGCCCCGACATCTCCTATGCCGTTCATCAGGTCAGTCAGTTAATGTCATCTCCTCGTCATCTCCATATTGTTATAGTTCGACGCATCATCCGTTATCTTTGAGGTTCTCCTACTCGTAGGTTATTCTTTCCTACAAGCTCCTCTCTTCAACTTATTGTTTATAGTGATGCTGATTGGGTTGGGTGTCCGGATACTCGTCGCTCTACTACAGGTTGGTGTATGTTTTTAGGTGATGCCTTAATTTCTTGGAGATGTAAGAAACAAGATCATGTTTCTAAATCCTCTACTGAAGTTGAGTATCGTGCCATGTCTACTGTTTGTTCTGAGATTGTATGGCTATGCAGTCTTCTTGTGGAGCTTGAATTCCCTCAGACTGCTTCTACCCCTCTTCATGCTGATAACACTAGTGCTATTCAGATTGCCACCAACCATGTTTTCCATGAACGCACCAAGCACATTGAGGTTGATTGTCATTCTATCTGCGATACCTTGGATAGTCGGGTGATCTCTCTTCCTTACATTTCTTCGGATTTCCAAGTGGCCGATGTCTTCACCAAAGCAATGACTCGGCAACGGCATCAATTTTTTGGTTGGCAAATTGTTATTGGTTGACTTACCCGCATCAATTTGAGGGGGGATGTTATCGTATATAAGGGCATTATTGTAATTTTGTATCTCCTAAGGGCATTATTGTAATTTCTGTTTTAAACCTCTATATCTATGTATCGAACAAAAAATCAGAGATCGATTTCGATCTCTTGTTTCGGGAAATCAAAATAAGCTTCGGAAAATATTGTCAACGCTAAGGAACCCAATTCCTTAGCAATCATCCACAAGAACAAGGACCTCACTATTCTCCAGAAATTTACTCCAAAGTTCTTCCAAAACATCTCCAAATTCTCCCCCAATTTGGAGATGATTCAATCATCCCCAAACTCCAAACCTGTAGCCCTCTTAATTGAAACCCCGGATCATCAAGGAGCGTGTGGCAAGGTCAGTTATTGTAACCCCAATATTCTTTATGGTTCGAATAGGGAGAATTATGACCACATAACAACGATCAAGGAAGATTGAGTTTATCGACCGCTCTCTTATGTGTCCAGACACAAAAGGAGGTCGACAATGTGATTTTGTGCCAAGCTATAGGTCTTCCTCCCAGTAGAAGATGCAAGACATGCATGGAATTGGAGTAGCTGAAGGATCGGTGTGAAGCATCTTGAGTGGCTTGACTTTAACGACCAATTTTTCTAGCGAAGATAGGACTTTGATCAATGCCTCTCATGATCAAATTGGTAGCTTGAGCTCATCACGAGTAAAATTAGTTGGAGACAATTGCATTAAGTGCATTTCTATCTCTGTATATGCTTGTTTCTCGCAAGGTTTTGCAAGAAACGGGGTACAAGCTACTTTGCTGCTTTGTTACTCGACTTTGTCCCAAAAAGGTTGTGGAGGTTGCCAATGTCTCATCTTCAAAATGCTTTCCTTTGTATTCCCGTTTCACGACACTTCTTTGTTTTCTTTTAAAAAAACACAATTTTATTCAAAGAGAGAAACAAAGGCCTAGGACAGGGGACCCTTACAACAAGGGATTGGAGAGCAACCCTCTTTCGCCAAGGAATCAACAAGGTACTTAGCTAACTAAGGGATATGAACCCCAAGAAGAGACAGAAGAACATAAATCCTGAATCTAAAAAAACACAAGACCAAAGGCACTAAGGAGGGTCTTTTTTTCTGCCAACAATAACTAATGACAATAGCACAATCACCCTCAATAGGCAGCAGGCCCTGGAAAATGCTCGTTGAAGATCCTCAAACCATGCATCAACGTGAGACTACGTCATGTCCTCCACCACAGCAGTAATCTATTATAAAGATGAAATAGTTTGCAAGAGAAATCGCACACTTACAGGTGTTTCTCTCTAACCTCTCGAGCTGCAACTCGAGATGCTCCTTGGATTAAGATCATCGAACCCTAATAGCGACGCTACCCAATTTAAAAAGAAAAGCTAGGGCAACCGCATTACAAGAGTGAAATTCCCAAACTACCCTTAATGAAACAACAGTCAATATATTGTGACCAACTCAGTGTAACCACAACTTAATAATAGACTCTTGAGGTAGTTCAATGAACCAATCAAATGCATTGCTTTCAAGGAGCATCTAAACTGCTTCCCAAGAAGGTCTCCATCAGTATTGGCACTATTACCAGTCTCGATGAAGCGGATGATGTGTTGTTTAGGATTTCCATCACCATTGAATTGTTGAAATTTTGGTTGGTGATAACTGAACATCCAAGGCCAAAGGGCACCAGGGATGATTAGCCTTGAACGGATAGGGCCAATGGTTTCTAGTGCTCTATTCCATGTTATAGATGCCAAAACATCATACAACCTAATACTCTAGAAGCCCTCGTTACATGATAATGGTGGCGGTGAAGAAAAAACTATTTTTGCTTATAAAAGTCTCTTTACCGAAGCATAAGCTTCGTATGGAGGTGTTAATTTTTACTTATTATTGAAAAAAAATTGAAGTCATGGCATCACCACTTGAGCCACCTAATAAGAAACATGCATGTGAAGTCATAGCTGAAAGGAGACCAATACCGAATGTAGTGCAAGAAAGCACTCAATCCTTATTGAAATCAGTAGGAAGCCATCAGTCCTATGGTACATCCTATGCTCTCAGAGAAAGGAAAAACTACTTCCCTTCATCACATGCAAAGGGTTTATAAGAGGCAACATAATGCCACGTACAAAAGAAGGATATGACCCCAACACATTGACTCATAGCAAAAGTTGGTACAATTTTGTCGGATGTAAGTTTCGTGAAACAACCCCAAGCAACGGTCCAACAATAAAACCAAGTCAAGAGAAATTTAGAAAAAAATGGGTATGTCATTCTACAGAATCAATATGCTATAGGCTTCTAGGAGGAAGAACCCATCCGAATTTTCGAAAAGGCAGCAACCTAACACTAAGTGCCCATTAAAAAGCACACATAGGAAAAGGATGGTGACTCCGTATCAAACTCTCGAGGTTCGGCATTTAACCGGATTGGTTTTCCAAAGGCACGTCATTCGGTCTTTACACAATTTAGTGATGTAGTTCACTCAAACAACTCTATGGTCACAAAAGCCATGTTCCAAAGTGTTGAATTTCTGGAAAAAAAAATATCACTGACTTACTGATTAACTGAGTACAATGAGCCTCTATTTATAATAGAGAAATTAAGTATAATCATATCACAATTAAACTCGAAACATTATTAATCTCTTGCTATGTTGGGCATCTCATTTGGGCATTATGGAAAGAAAGGAATACTCGTAAATTCTATCTAAAATTTATTCTTGGCAATACTTTGGTTAAAAAAATTATTGGTCAAGTTACTGCATGGATCCTTCTGCATAAGGTATTCAGAAATCTAAATGGATCTAATTTTCGTGAGAACTGGAGGATAATTGCTAGTATGCCTTATCCACCTCACCCCCCAATTATGGAAATTTGGTCTCCCCTCCCAATAGGCCACTATAAATTGAATTTTGACGGAAGCACTTTTGGATGTCCTGGCCCAACGGGTTTTGGTAGTGTTGTTCATGACGAAACGGAACTCTTCTTTTTTCTTTTGTTGGGCCAATTGGAATTTCAGATTCAACTACTGCTGAACTCTCCGGGTTACTAAATGGACTTCGGATTTTCAAAAATCGTCTTACTGGGCCCCATTGCATTGAAGGAGACATAAAAATCGTCATCAATTGGTATGCAAAGACAGATCTTCCACCATGGCGACATTGGGACATGTTTTATGATATATGTAATTTAACCTCTTCTTTAAATTTTAATTGGAAGTACACATTCCTAGGTCAGCTAATCATTTAGCTGATGCTCAGGCTAAATTAGGTGTTTCACTCCAACACATTGTTGTGGAAGAAGGCCCTGTTTAGTAAGGTATTGTAATATTTCTCCTCCTTTTTAATAGCTTATACATCTTCATTCAAAATAAAAAAATATCACAATTAAACTACTCATGTCCCAGTTACACTCAAAGTAAGGCTTAAGGATAAGTCCTATAATAATTAAACAACTAAACATAAATAAAATACTAAAATATCTAAAGCTCCTTTAAATAGAAATACTTCTATGAGACTTCTTCCCATGAGACTCCTATTAGACTGTCATATTAATTATTACTCTTTGAGTCATATAAGACTCTTCCATATCTGCTCTTCAATACTCCTTCAAGCTAGAGTTTGTAACTTTAGCTTGCAAAAAAAAAAAAAAAAATTGGTCTTCAATCTTCTTTAGTTGAAAAAATTCTTCATAGAAGCAAAACCTTCATCTTTTGTTCTCCCTCTTGATTATTCTGATCACATAATATAAAATACCTCTTCTCTATACATTTTCTTCTACTTCTCCCCCTCAAACTGGGGAATAAAAAGGACATAAAGAACCAGCTTAGACAAAACAAATTTCGGAGAAAAAATCATTCCTAGCCTACGACAAAACTACTTACACCAATCAAAATGATCATGCAGAAAAAAACACTCTAGTCTTAAAAACACTCTACTCAATGCAAAAAAAAGGCCTAATTTTAGGCATGAATAAACAATATTGTTCACAATTTAACAAACAAAAATCACCTCTTGGGTGAAGAATAAAAGACTTGACTCAAGCTGAATGTTAGGCTCACTCTTATACTTTGAAGGAAGTGGGTCGCATTACTCCGAAATAATGAAAATTTGATAAATAGAAGAAATACTAGAAGAACGCATAATTTAGACGGAAGGAGGCAATAATGCAACACTCTACTTCCAAAGCTAACTCTAGAAACTTTAGCTAGAAGGAGGTGACAATGCAAAATCTACTTCAAACCGAGTCTCCAAAGAAAATAATGACTTGCTTATCAAATGAATAATGGGTTTAACATTCTTCTTTTTTGAAAAAAAAAAAAAAACTAGGGGAGACTGTAACGTTAGAAAAATAACAAACAAGTTAGACCAAGTATGCCCTCTAAGAAGGTTTTGAGGGTGAGGAAAAAATTTTGAGATGAAGATGCGGAAGATATGCAACCAAAACAGTAACAGCAAGCCAACACTAGAGAGGAGACCCCCAAGCCAAATCGCCTCGTACAATCTCCCCATAGAACCAATGGTAAGTGGCTTCTTGTTGAAGCTATCTGTGGTGGTTACTTAGCCGAAGCTCACAACTATAGTGGAATAGGCACTCAAAGCTCCAAAGTAATGCCTTGGTGCACCAGGAGTAAGCTTTCCTTCAGCTTGAAGGTGAATTTTTACGAGGTTAGTAGGATTAGCCACTATAATCGCCAAAGCACCAGTGGTAAGAGCAGCAAGCACCTTCATAAATAGTGGGACATCTCCAACAGTATCATTACCAAAATAAAACTTTTTAACCGACTCATATAACCCTATTCTTAGCCCTCCATACAGGCACTCACAATGTAATTCTTGCACAATACCCTTCCAAAATGTTGCCAACCCTTCCTCTTTGGCAATTGCGTTCAGATTATTGGGACTGTAAAACGAACAGTCGCAATCATCGTTTACTCCGTCCTATTATGTAACATTTAGGAAGAAAATACGTGGAAGTGCAAATCGTAATGTTAGAGATTTTCGAAGCGCTGAGTGGCATTTTGAGTTTTGATTTGTTTCGGAGTTCAAAATGAAAAGAGTGGTTGTGCTAGTGGCCTCCAAGAATGCTACTTCAGTTGTTGTCGCCTCAGTTTCTTCAAGTTTGTCTGATTTGTCTGGGAATATAAAGGTTCGATCAAATAAACAGAGAGATGATTGAGATCATTCCTCCTCTTCAAGAACTTCACCTTCAATAGAAAAATTCACTCCAAGGTACTTAGGAATTCCTAAGAGCCCATCCTCCTCCTCAGCCATCACTGGCATCGACATGCCGATTCAAGTCAGCAGTGGCGGTCACACCTTGCAGATATACTCCATCCACCAAAGCTTTGTGAAAGCCCTTGTCGTGTACTATTAGAAGTACATTGATGAGCAATCTAAGAAGGAGAACAAGGATATTCTTGTGCAATACAATGGAATGCTAGTTGTTGCTTACCCAAGGCGTGTGAGTTGAAGAAGTTCGGTAGACGTTATGTCAGGACAAGGTTTTCGAAGTCCTACCAATAGAGGAAGGTTAATAGGCGGAAAAGAATGGTGGTGGTCAGTACAGGAGCTGGTGATTTTGTCAAGATAGCTATCAACAAAAGACTCTTTAAGAGGGAAAAGCCAAACAACAACACTTTCACAAACAGGTCTGGGTCGAAAAACTAAGTGATGGTGCTAAAGAAGAGAAAGACATAGATGAGAAGTCACTAGCAGAAGATGGGAGAATACGGAAAGGAAAAAAAAGAAGAATGAACAATTAGGGTTTTGAGAGAAAGAACAAGTCGGGCTATATAGGAATTAGTTGACAATAAAAAAGAAACTTTTTGATAGAAAAAACTAAAGTAAACTAAACTAAAACTTAATTGGAGGAAAGAAATATATCATCTTTGTAAATTGACGTGAGGACAATTTATAGAACCTGCTCTGATACCATGTTGAATTTCTAGAGAAGATAAATCAATCCCTAACATTGAGTAACTAAGTACAATAAACCCCTATTTATAGTAGAGGAATAAAATTACAAGTAAACTACTCATGTCTCAGTTACACCCATATTTTAACTCTTAAACAATGTCCTAAAATAATTAAAAAAGTAAACATAAATAAAAGACTTAAATAACTAACTCCTCTAAACAAAATACTTTTGTGAGACTTCCTCCCTGAGACTCCGCCATATTAATTATTGTTCTATGAGACTTCTCTTTGTGAGAGTCATGTAAGTCTTCCATACCTGCTCTTCAACATAGAGATTAAGAGACTTGAAATATTCATGACCATCCAATAGTTGTCAAGAGAGAAAAATGCTTCAATGACCCAAAAGATTGTTTTTCAACAGCTTGGAAAAGGACAATCAAGTCAAGTGCACGACAAGTTGGCGATTAGGAATGATGTATTCCAAAGGCTAGGGAACCCAAGGGGATTTTGAGGGATCTTTTGGAAGGAAAATTGTTGGAGAATTTTCCTAAGCTTCATGTACGTTGAGGACCAGAAAAGAACATCATGCTAAAGGACATTGATTCTTGTTTTACACTTCAAAAAAGACACAGATATGCCTCATGCAACATCAAAATCAAAAAACATTTTCAGATAGAAGAAAACTAAAACATATATCTCTTATTTTCTTTATATTTGTTATAGTACTTGACTTTTGTTATTTTCATTTTTGTCTATGATTCTCCTCTCTTAGCACTGGAGACTCCCCCGATCACTATAAAAACCAGTGATTTCTTGTTCAATGCAAAATGAATTTCACTCCACTTTTCAGCAGTTGTTGGCTATCTGGTGATTATATATTTGTACAAAGATGAGTACCACAACCATGAGTGTGTATATATATAAATCAAACAAAACACTGCATGTTAAGCATGTACCATGTTACTCCGTGTGAGGATAAGGATGTAAACAGTCGAGCAACGTAAAATAGTCCCCATGGTTTCAACTATCATCCGCAGTTTTAGGAGAAACATATTCTGAGAGAGTATGTAGACAGGTTCAGCCAGTAGCTCCAGTATACAGGCAAATCCTGTCAGACATTATCTATTAGGAAATAACCTCACCAAAGAGAAGCATTGGAAAACCCAGAAGAACATAAAAAGGATGAGAGCATGGATTAACCACAAC
The DNA here is from genome assembly GCF_029961685.1 of Aristolochia californica. Lineage (NCBI taxonomy): Eukaryota > Viridiplantae > Streptophyta > Magnoliopsida > Piperales > Aristolochiaceae > Aristolochia > Aristolochia californica. Next base: position 10,290,524 of record NW_027181992.1, on the reverse strand, counting down.
TTATGTCATGCATCATAAGTGACATAAAAATATCAAATAAAATGAGAAGTGGAAATATACAAAGGTTCTGGCTGTAGCATGTTATACAAGTGTTTTCATTATCTCTTTTCCAATCATACTTTTTATGAAAGACTAAAGGATGCATGAGCCCAAACACAACAAACTTGGAACAAAGTTCTGATGAAAATATGATAAACTAAATGCATAGTGAGAACAGCAAAATATCTTCATGCAGTAGAAGACTATATGTCTTCAAGCACAAATCTCTGAAAACGCCTGTAACAAGATTCGCATGTTTATACCTTGGGAATTTCTCATAGTACGATATACGAACTATAATAGATAGTAAGTGGAAGTCAAAATTTAACAAAAAAAAATGGTAAAATTACCATGAATCAAGATAGCTTGACCATATGGGTCAGAAATTTTGAGATCTTGATACCAAAAGACAAGTACACATGCCACAAATGTGAAAAATAATCCAATTGGGAAAGTCATCCAAGCTACTCTCAACAGCCTTGCAGCATTTTCATCCTTTTGAGTACCATACCTGAAATTCTACGAAAAGGCGGAAAGAAAGGTCAAAAAGTTAAGAAACTTTAACAAGTAGTGTATGAGCAGATCAAAGACCAATTCTTGCTAGATTATTACAAAGGAGAGAATGAGTAATAGAAATGAGATTTCTAGCAGAAATCGCTTGCTTCATTAGTGGTCATCATTCCGAAAACCACATCCACCACCCAATGGAGAAGCCAGTAAGGGTCCTAAGGCAATGGGGTTCATCCTTTAGCGGTCCCTAAACTTGCATACAATGCTTATATACTACCAAATAACAGCATCAATATAACTTAGTATTGAGTAAATTGCTTAGATAAAGGAAACATGGATTAAGAAAGATCACCATTTAAAGTCTGTCCTCATGCATGCACGGCGAAAGCCCTCTCGACTTAGAAACAAAATACATGTGACAAAAAGATGAAATTGCACTGCATAAAGCTGCATGGAGACAGGAATTTTCATGTGAGAGGTCAGAACAAAAGAACAAATTGATAACAAAAATTGATAGAGAGAACCTCTCCAAAGATCAAAAATGCAAGAAAAGAGAGAGTCAGAGCGAAATGCATGACAGAGATAAAAAATCATTATGTGAAACAGAACATAGGAGATAAATTCAAATAAAAGTTTAGGGAAGCAAGCTGCTCAGAAATCCTATCATTTAGTATCTGCTACTTTTGGAAAGTCAGCACTTGGAAAATCACAACAATGGGAAAGTTCTTCTCTCAAGCCAGAAATTGTAAGGCATATTGGAGAAAGCCCTTACTTTGCAAGTTCTATTTAGTAGATCGTAGGCTCATTAATAGTAAGTTCTTCCCAAACTAGTTGCTGGAATTTTCTATACCCCTGACTTAAAAAGTCCAAAATGAGCATTAAGTACTTAGCTTAGTCCTTGGAAAAAGCATTAGTTAGTAAGTTCTTGAGTAAGCAATTTAGTTGAGTTCTTATCGGAAAAACAGTTCATGGAGGTGATTATATATGTCGGATCCAAGAGAATGGTTTTAAAATAGAAACTGGTAAAATTCCAGGGCACTTTTGGGCCAGGTTTTCTGCATTTTCCTAGTTTTGTTTGCTAAATTCATTCACAATCCAACTCCAAGTTCTAAGCTGTGTTAGTATGCATAAGGTCTTACCGCATAGTCATCTTCAGTAAGATGCCGAACGATCCATGAGTTGAATGCAAAAGGGATCCCCCTTGAGAAGATCTGTGTAGCTAATGAAAAGATAGAAAACAACAGATCAAAGTGCAGGAACAGAACACTGCATACGTGAAGGTAAGAGATAAGAAACAATGTCTGACAAAATCAAAGAACATGAGAATTAACTAACCCATGAGATACTTGAAAGTGCGAGCAAGATTGAAATCATCTGTTTCTCTTTCAGCCATCTGAAAATATTTGGGCCATGATCATCAGTTAAACCCACACAAAGTAATCATTTTTTTATAGATATGAGAATTTTCATTTAAGGCAAAAATTAGAAACGAGAAATTTCATTTAAAATTAAATCATTGTAATCGTGTTTCTATTCGCGGGCCTTATCCGCCTGGCCACGTGGTCGGGGGGCAGAAATCAGAGGAAGATATGAATATGGACAGCGGCAAGAAAATGCTTTACATCTCAAGAGAGTCAAACCGGCGAAAGCTCCTCGCTGACAGTTCCAAAGCAGAACGACCGATAGTTCTCCTACGATTAGCAGACACGTGATTACGCCGATATCATTTCTTTCAACGATGGCTCCCCAATTAAGATCTCCATGAAGCCCACTGACAGAAGGTCATGTATAAGAATCCCACCGACCCATTTGCAGAACTTCATCGTCATATTTCGGACAGTAATAGCAGAAAGGAAAGCGTACAGCAGATTTCCCGCAGAAATTCTCTTGCGACGTCGCAGTTTCGGTTGGAGAGGAAAAGTACACCGTCAGAAAGGAAGAAGAGAGGGGCTTTCGTTCTTCTCCGGCGAACAGAAGGTCGGCTGGCAAAAAAAATCAGATGATAACGTATAGCAGATTTCTCGGAAGATTACTAATGAGAAAGCAAATCAGGAAAAGGAATTCAAAATTCGAGCCTCCGTCTTCCGCTGATGATAAGTATGGGGTTTCGACTAACCTCTCGGACCTCGACCCCTTGCCCAAGCTTGTATTACAAGATTATAGGTCATGCCATTATTTACGAATAGGCCACCCACTCCATCGCTGTTGTACAAAATGTTTCCCTCGAAATTACAGAGCCGTCTCCTCGGCCTCCACTGAACCAGCAGCTGCGAGTGGGTCCCTGTGTATCTCGTCAACCATCATCCAAACATGCCACGTGGAAAAGCTGCCTCAATCTTGCTCCGTCTCTCTCTTTCCCCCTCTTTCCATCAAATTTAAAAAGCCTTAAACTTCTGTGTTTTCCTCTCTTATGCGTCTTTGGAGTCTCTCTTCGTAATTCCTAGCGGATATTATCGCTCTCAGTGGGGGTGGTACGGAATCGAGCGACTCAAAGTCAACTTAGTTTGATTCCATTTATCTGGATCTCAAACCTAATTCAAGATCCAGATATGGCTTGTTTGAGTTAACGAGCCGAACTCAATCGAACCATGATTCGGTTCGAAAGCTCGCAAGCCGACTCGTTAGGGCTCGAGAGTCCAGACCGAGAGCGGGACCAAGAGCGGGACCAAGAGCAAGGGGAAAAAATTCTTCCTCCCCTCGTCACCGCCGAGCCCCTCCCGTTCGCTGTTGTAGTCGCCTCTATTGTCGTCGACAGTTATCTCGCCAGCCGTTTTTGCTATTGCTCAATTTCTTCCCCCTTATATGTCTTCGCCTTTGTTTCCATCGCCACCGCTTCCATCTCGCTGCTTCCGTTGCAACCGTCATCCCTGACGAAAGTTCCTCGTCGGCGCTGTTGGAGTTTTTCCCTCCGTGTCGTCCTCGGCAGAAACCAGAGGAACTAAATTAGAAGGAAAAAAATAATCCCCCCCCCCCTGGGAGAAGATGATTTCACACGTGCAAGATCATAAACAAGTAAAAAAAAAATTCTAGGGACTATTAGTGGTTTTTTTAATAAATGTTGAAAAATCATATTTTTTAAAATATTTTTCTAATTGGAAATTCTTATTGAAAATCATATAATTTTCTAAGTAAGATTATCCTACCAAGATGGGCTAGAAAATCGTATAAAATTTTTTGAATAAGTATTTGACAGTTGATGTTGTAATACTTTTAGCATTAGGCAATTTTTATAGCAATTTTGTGATTGACATTTTATTTGATTAAAAACTTATCGATAAGTATAGTAATATATTAGATTGATTATAAATTTTTGTTTATTTCCCTAAAAGAGGCAATAAGAAGTCCATTTAACTTTCCTAAGAAAATTTTACAATATTTCTTGTAATTTTCTAGTAAGTCACTAATAGTAATAAGATTTTATTTAAAGGTTTTTTTTGGAAATATGTATCATAGGAAAAACATTTCTAGTTTTTCCTAGAATATAAATTTTGCAACCAAGGGTACTAAGGAGGCCACAGTAAATTTATGCCCAAATTCAAAATTTATAAAAATAAGCTAGACAATATTTGGGGTAAAAAAGATTAATATTAGTGCGTTCTAATCCATTATCAAGATTCAATCCCAAACCTCCCTTATCATTCTTTTTATAAAATGTATATATAATTTTATATATAATTTATTTGACATATATTTTATGTAGACTATTAAATATAAGTTAAGTTCGAACTCGGCTAGAGCTCGAGCTTGAAATCGGTTAAAATTATTAGGCTCGAGGTCGATTAAAATTTTAGGCTCGAGGCTAAAGTCGACTCGAGCTTGAGTTCGAAATATTTAATCAAGCTCAGCTCAAACATAGGAAGGTTCGGGCTCAGCTCAATTAGATGTCACCCATATGTACAATTTTAAGTAGAGGTCATGCCCAAATTTATGTAAAATATATGTATAATTTTATATATAATTTATTTAACATATATTTTTTGAAAAGTTTTAAATGTATGTTGGAGCTCGAACTCGAGACATGTATTTTTTTAAAAGTTTTAAATGAATGTTGAAGTTCGAGCTCGGCTCGAACTTGGTTAAAATTATTGGGCTCGAGCTCGAGCTCGAAATATTTAAATCAAACTCGACTCGAACATAGACAGGTTCGGGTTCGACTCAGCTCAATGCCACCCCTAGCACTCACCATATTTCCAGCTAAAATGCTCCGCTATTCTCATAGAAGAAACTGAAATCCCTTTAAAAGATAACCTTCTCTCATACAAGAAATCTTTCGGCCTAAAACTCTTTTTGCGACATTTTAGAGAAAACTCAATAGCCAAGCAACAAATTGAAGCTTAAAGGGAACGATTTGAAGTCATCCAAGATACCGTCACCTTCAAAGTTGAAGAGACTTTTCAATATACCTTCAACGCTTACCTCAAAGAACGATTCAATTTCGCAAGTTGTGTGATTAGTTTTTCTTCCCTTTTAAGATTTATAATTTCCATTTTATGCAGCAGAAATGGGGTAACTTTTACTGTCGCCATTTCTCACCATTGCAAGTAGAGGAAATATAATAAATTTCTTACTATTGATTTTCTCTTCTATTTTATAGAAGTCGGTCTCATTTTAAGAAATCCTTAACAGTTTACAAACTTTTTTAATTGGTTTTTCTTCCCCCTTTAAGCTTTATAATCTCCATTTTTGTCCATGCAACAAAGGACTTGTTACCAGGGGTGGCATCGAACCGAGCTGGTTCGCGAACGGCTCGAGCTCGGCTCGGTTTCGGCTCGATTCGATACTCTTTATCTAGATCTTGAACCAAGTTCATGATCCAGATAAGACTCGTTTAAGTTAATGAACTAAACTCGACCGAACCATAGTTCGGTTCGAAAGTTCGTGAACTGATTCGATAACTTAACAAGCGGCCCGAGAGGTGGGAGCCAAGAGCTGGAGTAGTTGTCTTCGACTTCGTTCGACCCTACGATTTCCAGTTCAATATTTTTGGATGACGCACTCGTCACAATCAGGTCGGAGCTCTTCAACACAGATCTTCGAGCCAATCTCCAGTCGGATAAGCGTGATAACGCTGACAGACTTGTCGAAGATAGCGCCAACCTTAGAGACATGGCATAAGGTGGGGAAAGCAACATTCCCTATGGATAGCAAAATATGTGAAGGCCTCAAGCGGCGCTTGAATGCGTCGTTGGCCGTCCAGGGTACGTTCTCTGTGATCGTAGTTTTTAGGCCTTTTGGTGAAGCCGATGGAAACTGCGCTTCCATTTCGTTCCTTGTTTGCTTCGCTTTTTGCCCTCTCTACTCTCGCACCTGTGAGGCTCAGGTGGACAAGAAAGGACACCAGTCTCGAATAGTCTCCACAACACGTTACTAGTTTTGATTTTCTTCGATCGATGTGCAAAAGGGGTCGGACGGCAACAACTAGATACGGTAGGTTCCATTCAAGGAGATTAATCAGATTTCTTCCTTTTAAGTTTTACCCTTATTATTTACAAAAATGCACCCGATGGATAGGCATGTTAGGAGAGCGTCCCCTTGGCTCACATTAGCATTTTTTTTCTATGTGACCATTGTTTAGAACCATTTTTCACTTGACCTTCATGTTAGATTGCTGGACCATGAACCAATAAGATGTTACATTTGAGACTTGTCATTCTTTTAATATAATATTAATTGTATACATAAATTATTTGATGCATTTTACTCATTTTAATCATTTTATAAAAATTGTTTCTTACATAATTAAGTTTTTATTATAAAATAGAGCAAAATTTTAATTTTAAAAAATAAACCTAAATAATTGATATTTTAATTCTCATAATGATTTTTTAAATAAATAGTTTAATTTAATTTTATGAAAAATATTTTTTCAAATTATTTTTAATTTAATAGAGACTTGTCCCTCTAATCTTTCTTCGTAGACAAGAAAACAATAGTTTGATTTGATTGGAGCAAATTCAAAAGGTTCACTAGTTAAAGGAGGGTTAGGTCAACTAGATTTTAACCTTTTTTTTAGATTTATGTGAGTTTTGATAGAAAGAAAGGGCCAAAGGTTGAATCGATCTAACCAACTAGTCTAATCAAGGTTTTTAATATGAGTCAGATTTGCTTAATACATATAGCAACCAGGCTAGTCCCATTAAGCTATATGAAGAAGATAAATATGACTTATTTGTTTGTATAACTAGGTTTCATTCTTCTTATTAATGTCATCGGAGGGGACAAACCCAATGTTAATACACATATACTAATAGACTATGACCCTTAAATAATTTTATATACAATTTATTTGACATGTATTTTATGAAAAGTTTTAAATATAGGTGAAAGTTCGAACTTGGCTCGAACTTAGTTAAAATTATTGGGCTCGAACTTGATAACAATTTTGGGCTCGAGGCTAGGCTCGGCTCGAGCTCGAGCTCGAGTTTGAAATATTTAAATCAAGTTCTGCTAGAACATAGGCAGGTTCGGGCTCGGCTCGAGCTCGAGCTCGAGTTCGAAATATTTAAATCAAGTTCTACTAGAACATAGGCAGGCTCGGGCTCGGCTCGACTCAATGCCACCCCTACTTGTTATTGTCTCCATTTCTCTCCATTTTCTCTGAGAGAAAATGCAATAAATTTCTTATTGTTTGATGTTTTTCTATTTTATGGAAGTTATTGGGTCTAATTGTAAGAAAGCCTTAACAGTTCACGAACTTTTTTTTTGCTTTTTAACAACAATTTTGTAAAGTAGCAATGGTGGTGCCACTTTCATTTGCAAACTGGTTTTGTTTGATCTAGTAATCTTCTTAGTTTATTCATGTGTATTTGCCCTACGAAGATAACCACAATTCAAGAAACAATGATATTTCACAACCTTGACACTACTTGTCGGCCCAAGTGACTTCTCAAGAGGGGCGTGAATTGAGTTTCAAAGTTGGAAAAATTAAAATGCATGAAGTGATGAATAAAGTTAAGGAAATAGTAAAACAAGCACATACCATAGGAAAATATTTTTTTGTTTTTGATGTTTCTCTAATGGTAGTTACCGCCTAAGAACCCTTGTTTGAGAAAATTCCACTAATTACATTAGTAACTAATAAATACAAGGAGACTTCAAACTCTCTTTAAGCCACATGTTATCTCCTATTACACAAATTGATCTCCCTTAGATATTCAATTACATAACCAATTTTTGGCTTTAGTGAGCACTTCCTTTCTAGGTTAGAGGCTCTAAAATGCCAATTCTTCTAGTGTTAAGGTACCAAAGAACTTCTATCAAAGAAAGTTTGAAAATGCAAAAAAGAAAATAACTTACATCTTTCTTTTTTGAGAGATAGCCCCTCTCCAAGTAACATCCAAACTTCGAGGTTTTTAAGCACATGAAACAAGTTGTTTAGAGCTTGAAATTATGTATGCTAGGAAATTTGGGAGAAGATGATGGATTGGAGAAAATGTAGCTTTTTCTATAAAAAAAAAGGGTAAAATAAAATTTTAAAATATCACATACTTTTCAAGAGGTTTGATATGACAATATAAGCTTAATAGTTAGTCTCTAACGTGCTCTGAGCCCTATTTATGAGTTTCCTAGCCAAATTAGCTATTTTTTGCCCATTACCAAAAAGCTAAAAAAAGTGTTGATGGATCATTAGAAAGTTATGATAGATAAATATAATGTAACGACTATATTTTTTTATTCCTTAGGCTTGTCGATCTATCATAGCATTGATCAACAAGTTTTCATGCCTCGTAGCACAATATGATTGATCGACTAATCCTACCCGATTGATCGATCATGCTTTCTGGCCCTAGTAGTGCAGAAGTCAATATGATCAGCCATGTAAAGGGGTGTGATCGATTATGCTTTATATCCCTTTCTGACATACTTTTGTTCAATCGATCAAAGCAATTGGTATGATCCATCATGCTTTATAGTTCATTTGGGAGGATATTGTATGACTAATCAAGTTGATTGATTATGCTTTATATTGCTTGTTAGACTATACTTTGGATGATCGATCATGACCAGTAGTATAATCAATCATCCCAATTGCCAATATTCTGAAATGGCTTCTAAGCATGATAAAATTGTCCTAAGGTGTTTAGCAAGTTTTAAACATTAATATGCATCGGCTAAAGACGATTTTGAAAATAATTTGTCCTAAAGCTCCATAACATTAATATGCTTAAAAAAATTAAAGCTTGGTTGGCTATCTATGTACATGGCAAGAGTTCTTGAGTTTTTTCTATTTGACTTCGGCTGTAGTCTTTAAGTCTTTAGTTTTCTTCTTTTTGCAAGCTCTTTGTCTCAACAACAATCTCCAATGTGTTTTTTCTTTGGATCTTGACTTGGCAACTTGATTGTGCATTCATTTGTCTTGAGCTTTTGCTATAGACATCATGATATATGTATTGGTAGGTAAGTATCTAAAAACTCTTATAAAATTGTTAGTAACACACTTACAAGCTACCCATTTTGTTATCATCAAAATAATAGAGATCAACATCTTTGTACCATTGGTCTAACAATCTTATCCTTTTAATGCTGACAAAATCCATACCTTAAAGTTTATATGTATTAAAAGCACATGTTCACAATTTTTGAAATAGTATGTTATTTTCAATGAATTATGTTTCTTTGCATATTCCAAAATTTATCAACCATAGGAAATAAAGTCATAAATGTTCTATCATTAGAGCACAAGGACTTAACTTCCTAAATATGGGCTTCCCCTGGATCTTTATATGCTTGGTAATTAACTCCCCTTTGGTTTATGCGTGCATGGGTCATTGTTCTAATGTATTCCTATTAGGTGTAAACTCTCCCTTAATCTAAGTTACACTTTTTCTCCCTCTTTTTGTCATACATGAAAAAGATGACAAGTAAGGTAGAAGTAGAGAAAAAGACAAGGAATGCATATTCTAGGCTTTACTCTTGACTTTTCTAGTTTAAGTTATTTTTTATTAGGGATACTCTCAATCATCACTAATCCTGAGCTAGCTAGTCTAAGGATGGTTGTACATGCCTACTTCTCCTCTTAGCTTTGAGAATCAATCAACTCCTAAGGGCTTATAGAAATGTCAGTTCATGGATTTCAATAAGAATGAATTCAATTTTGATTCGCCTAAAATGAACAAATTCTCGAGTAAAATATTGTCCAATGTTTGAAAGGAGATTGGTGAACCAAGTCCTTCCTTAAGTTAATGACACTTGAATTGTCACAAGAGATAAGAATTTGTTGAATGTTGAGTACCAAAAACCTAAGTACCGAAAATGGATCTTTTTTACAACCACTAGGTGTGATTCTCTAGGATCGGATTGGAATCTAGCTCATAGGTAAAACTGTAAGCATAATGCACTAGCTACCAAGAAAGGTAGAGACTTATTATATTTTATTTTATTTGATTCTATGGGTCTAGCAGAGTCATCCTAGTCTTTCAAGGAACTCAAGGGTGTGCTAATAGGTTTACAATTATATTTGTTTAAAGCTTAATGCATGGACTAAATCATAAAGACTCTATTTTCAATTTAAATTACCTTAAATACAAGGAAGAATGAAAGTCCACCCATCAACTTCATTCTTCATGACTTCAGCAAATTTTCATAGGAGGAGAAACAATATCATTCACATAGATTTGGATGATAGTCAAATCTTATACATGAAACATGGTAAACAAGGTTTTACCTACACCTTTTTTCTAAGCATACAAAACTTTGTGTAATTTGCATATATGGTTAGATTTCTCAATATATCTTTGAGTAGTAAGGGATTAACTAGCTACGAGGTTATACTCAAAGAATAACATTAGTTGAGCCTCAAAAGAAGAGTTTCACCACTCTAAGCACAATAATATGGTTTACAATTTTGTTATTGGTCTAAGCCTATGAAGTTCATCATCTATTTTGTATACCAGTATGCTTGGTGAAAACCTTTTACATAAATCAATACTATTTTCCATTGAGATCTTTACAATTCTAGAAAGGGTGAATGTCAAATTCCAATTTAGTATAAGTAGGCAAAGTTCAATTGCACTAAGCAAATTCAAAACACTCTTTAAAACATTGTAGCTAACAAAACAAGAATTACTTAAGTTTAAATTTCTATATAAGTATAAGAATCAAACATATGAATCATGCATAGAATCAAGTTCCCAAGTGAAAATTGATTCATAGTCATGACTTGAGATTTGACCTTGATAGAGATAATAAAAACAAGCATTAGCTACCTAAATAATAATGCCCAATATCCATTTACTTAAGTATTATCTTTTTTTTAACCACCCAACTCATTAGCTCTTAACTCCAACTAAAGCTAGTGAAAATGTAAGCCTAATTTACCTATACCGATAAATTTCTATAATCTTTTTATATTATTGGCTTATAAGATTTTTAATATACTTTCATAACGTAGGCAAAAGACATTCAAAGTAGATACATATCTAAGATATCATGTTTAATCTTTTTTGGGGATACATAGGCTCTAATGGTAGTAGGATCTAAAGAGTTTCAAATTTTCTTCTAATTGGATCATATTTCATTCCAATCACTTTAAGCTTGATTAATTTGCATAGAGGTACATAATTTTATGAGTTTCATTTCTTCAACAAACTAACCTTTTCCTTAACATGTAACCATTCTAATTCTAGGGAAATGTCTAATTTTCACTTATACTTTACCCAAGTTCATCCAATCATCATGACTTGCAATAATAGCAAATCAAATAGTTGTCAACGACGCTCATGGAAGTAGTTAATTACCAATTCTTGATATTGTTGATCAAATTCACTTTTTTGTGGGTACAACTATACTCTAAGTTTGAACTTATAAATATGGGTTTGATTTTCAAATACATTCTAAGTCAATAGTTCATACTTGTAGCACAAAAAGTACTAGATTTAACAATCTAAGCTTAAGGTTTTAATTATTAACTAAGCTGAAACTAAGGTCATGTTAGTGCCTTTTCCATAAAATGTTGGAAAGGCATTTCTAGTAGTTCATAAAAGTATCCATTTCTAGTAGATTTCTAGTAGGAATATGTTAGATTTTGGATTATTTAATCCAACATGACCATTGACTCTTCCAAGATCGATATCTCCTATAGAAAACTCAAATTGGAAATTGGTTGAAAATGTAAGAAAACAGACCTACATATATTTATTTTATACATAATTCTAAATATATTCTTGATGGCAGAAAATGACTTAAAAGTTGAAGTTTTCTACTACTACTCAAACCTCTATTGTTGTTTGACATTTGTTGCTTCAAATATTGATTTCTCTTTGTAGCCAAACTTCATTTTGTGTTGGAAAGTAGATTCGATTATTGTTTTGTCAATATATAATTTATAATATGAAAATTTTATTATGAAGGTGCAAACGCCAAGAAAACAACAAGTACTAGGATAGGAAAGAAAGAAAAAAGATAGAATATGAATTTAAACTACTAGAAATGATAGATAAAAAAAAGGTCACATGATCTCTATGAGTTGACCAAGTCAACTCCCAAAACCTACTCTGATACCTTATTGAATTTCTAGAAAAGAGAAATACTTCACTAATTTGTTGTAATTTGAGTACAATGAGACTTTATTTATAATAGAGGAAACAAGTAGAATCCAATTGCAATTAAACTACCCTTGTCTCAGTTACTCCCAAAACTAAAAACTAAAAGATAAGTCCAAGAATAATTAAGTAATTGAACATAAAGAGAAGACTAACATAGCTAAAACACATTTAAATAAGACTCTTCTATGAGGCCTCCTCTTGTGAGACTCCTGTAAGACTCCACCATATTAATTCTAGATCTGTGAGAGTCATTTAAGACTCTTCCATACCTGCTCTTCAACAATTAAAAAAATCACAAGACCTCTTGCTATGTAAGTATATAGTCAACCATATTCCAATTCTCAATCTACAAATATTCATTAGAGCATTAAGACATGAAATGTTTTCCAGAACCATGTTTTACCTTCATACTAATTTTGGCTTTGTGAGAGTCATGTTTGACTCTTCCGTTCCTACTTTTCAACAATTAGAAAAATCATAGGAATTCTAGCTATGTAAGTAAATAGTCAACCAAATTCATATTCTCAATCCACAAATATCCATTGGAGCATTAGAACATGAAATTTTTTCCAAAACCATATTTTTTCTATGCACATAAACATTTTAGAACCTTTAAATCAACATGATCGATCAACCTTTATAAGGCTTGATTGATCATATCTTAGCAGCATCCATTAGTAGGGGTGGCATTGAGCCGAGCCGAGCCAAGCCCGAACCTGCCTATGTTCGAGCCGAACTTGATTTAAATATTTAGAACGCGAGTTTGAGCCGAACCTAGCCTCGTGCCAAAAATTGTTATCGAGCTCGAGCCATGCTCGAGCTGTAACATTCATTTAAAAGTTTTCAAAAATTACATGTCTCGAGTTCAAACTCCAACATACATTAGAAACTTTTCAAAAACTACATGTCAAATAAATTGTATATAAAATTATACACACATTTTACATAAAATTGGACATGACCTCTACATAAAATTGGGCATGACCTCTACTTAAAATTGGGCATAAGAGTGGCATTGAGTCCAGCTGAGTCTGAACCTTCCTATGTTCGAGCCGAGCTTGATTTAAAGATTTCGAACTCGAGCTCGAGCCGACCTAGCCTCAAGCCTAAAAATATAATCGAACTTGAGCCTAATAATTTTAACCGAGTTCGAGCTCGAGCTCTAGCTGAGTTTGAGGTTTAACCTATATTTAATACTCTACATAAAATATATGTCAAATAAATTATCTATAAAATTATTCATACATTTTTTTAAAAAGAATGATAGGAGAGGTTCGGGATTGAATCTCGATAATGGATTATAACCCACCAATATTAATCTTATTTACCCTAATTGTTGTCTAGCTTATTTTGTAATTTTTGAATCTGGCCATAAATTTACTATGGCCTCCTTAGTGCCCCTAATTGAAAATTTATATTCTAGGAAAAACTAGAAATATTTTTCCTAGGATACATATTAAAAAAAAAACCTTTAAATAAAATCTTATTACTATTAGAGACTTACTAGAAAATTAAAAAAATTATTTTAAAATTTTCTTAGGAATGTTAAATGGACCTCTTATTGCCTCTTCTAGGGAAATAAATAAAAAATTAATAATCAATCTAAAATATTACTATACTTATTGAAATTTTTTTAATCAAATATAATGTCAAACACAAAATTGCTATAAAAATTGCCTTATGATAAAGTATTATAGCACCAAGTGTCAAATACTTATTCAAAATTTTTCTATACAATTTTTATCCCATCTTGGCAAGAAAATCTTACTTAGAAAATTATATGATTTTGTAATAAATATTTCTAATTAGAAAAATGTTTCCAAAAAATATGAGGCACTACTAGTCCCTATATTTCTACTAAAAAGAGTTTTTCAACATTTATTAAAAAAACCGCTAATAGTCTCTAGAAACATATTTCTACTAAAATGTATTTTCAATTTCTTTAAGAGCCATGAGGAGGGGATAAAGAGTTTTTGTTTTTACTTGTTTATGATCTCGCACATGTGACTTTCACACGTGCGAAATCGTCATCACAGGGTTTGCAAGCGGGGGGGGGGGGGGGGGGGGGGGGGGGGGGGGGGGGGGTTCGGGGAGGGGAGATTTGTTTCTCCCTACTTAGGTTTAAACCTTGGTTTTTCGTCGAGACAATGAGGAGCGAAGGTGCAGCACCGACGAGGACTTGTCGTCGCCGACGGAGGCGGGGACGATGGAAGCGATGGCGACGAAAAAAACGGCAATGGAAACAGAGAGAAGAAATCAGAGGAAGAGGAAGAAATCGGAGGGAAGGGGATGTAGCGACCGGCTAGGAGCTGTCGACGGTGACAAAGGCGGCCAGAGCTACGGACGGGAAGGGCTCGGCGTCCGCCCCCCCTCTCCCCCCCTCTCGATCCCGTGAGTCATGAGCCCTTTAACAAGCCGGCTCGCGAGCTTTCAAGCCAAACCTTCATTTGGTCGAGCTTGGCTTGTTAACTCAAACGAGTCGTATCTAAATCTCGAACTCCGAATCAAATTGAGTCGAGCTCGAGCCGCTCACAAGCTGGCTCGGTTCGAAGCCACCCCTATCCATCAGTATAATGATTGATTTAACAACCTATTGGCATGGTCCATCAACTAGTGCAAATAGCTGGATTTATAAAGCATGATCAATGAGTTCCTCTTGGGCATGATAGATCAATTAGATTTCCTCATACATTAGTTATAAAATATGATCAATCAACCAAAATCTTACCAGGCCAGTGTATAAAGCATGGTCTCAACCCTTGTATTGATCGATCAACCTATTGTATTGATTGATCAACCCACTTAGCATGATCGATCATTAGACTAAAAATATAGCCGTTGGGGGTTGATTGATTGATCATACCTTTTTATTGATCGATGAACCATTTTTGTGCTTTCATATAACAATCTAAAACGACTAGTTCAGCAAGACACTAATATATAAGGACTCAAATTCACCCCTTATCATGAAGTGGGCTTTTATTTGCATACCAATACTTTGGAAAAATGCTTTTGTGCGTCAAAATCAAATCTTACCCTCTTGCATGAGAAAAAAGTCCAAAAGTTCAAATCCTTCAAAGCTCTCTTGCAGTCTCTTAGCATCTAATAGTTCCATCAAGCTCCACAAACTCTCATCCAAATGCTTAAAGACCTGGAAGCTTGGATCTCACTAGGAGAAGATTATCTCTATGAAAAAAAGTTTGATTTTACTTTTTTGTATTTTAATTTTCATTGGTAGAGATTCTCTAGTATCTTATTGCTAGAAGAATTGGCATTCTAGAGTTTGGAATCTAGAAAGGGAGTGCCTACTAGAGTTGGAACCTATTTTCTATAGAATCTCTTAGGGAGAGATCAAATAGTGTAATTGGGGATTACACTTGGCTTAAAGAGAAACAAAAATATTACTAAAAAATTTCATGAGCAAGGGTTCTTGGGCAGTGATTACCATTAGGGGAACATCGATAGCAAAAAAAAAATGCCTCTTTGTAGTTCTGTGTATGTGCCTTCCATTTGCCTTCTATTTTCTTTTAAATGAACCTTAAGCACTTAAATTTTTATTTTGTATCTCAATTCACCCCCCTCTTCAGATGCCACTTGGGCCAGCATAATACTCTTTCTATCAATCTTGTATAAGGCAAAATTATCATCAGAGTGCCCATTTAGATCTATAGCTATGGTGTTTGAGTACCATATACCTAAGTTAGGTGTTTCAAGTAAGTATTTGAAAATTATTTTTATGGTCACTATTGGAAGATAAGCTCAAGCCTACACGACGAAGGAAGGCCCACATATCTAAGATTATTATAAGATGGGTCACACGACCAAGGAATACCCACAAGATGAGCCCAAACCCATAAGAAGTAGGACCCACAATGATTACTATGAGCAGGCCACCTTATCACATCAGTTGGAAGATCAAGAAGAACTCACAAAAGTATCTTATCTTATGGTCATGTCAAAGAAGAGTTTTAGATTGAGTTATGTTATTTTTTATCTATATTGAGTTATTTAATTATGTTAGGACTTATCTTTAAGTGTTAGAGTTTAGGTGTAATTGGGACAAGGGTAGTTTTATTGTAATTGGACTCTACTACCTTCCTCTATTATAAATAGAGGTTCATGTACTCTGATTACAACAAGCTTATGAAGTCAATGAAGTATTTCTCTTTTCCATAAATTCAACAGACACTAGGTGTGATTCTCTAGGATTAGATTAGAATCTGGCACAAAGGAAAACTGAAAACATTATGTTTAGTCTACTAGATATCTAGCAAAGTAGAGACCCTATCATACTTCTATACAACTTTTGGTCTAAAATTCTACTAGAATCCTCCCGTTTAACTTTAAGGATGTGCTCATCAGTGCGATTGAATTTCTTAAGTATGCTTTTAGTATACTTGGGCTGATTTATGAAGGTTCCAAGTCTAGTTTGAAGCACTTGAAGGAGAAGAAAAAATGTGAATTCACCTATTAAACTCATTCCAAATTTATTTTTCATTACCTCAGAGGATTCTTCACATAGGGATTTTTTGGTAGAGCCAAATATGATAGCATCTACATAAATTTGGACCATAATCAAGTTTTGGTCATGATTCTTGGTAAATAATGTCCTATCCACACTACCTCTCTTATAGTCATTTTGATCACGTGAACTCTCAAAGCTCTCATACTAAGCTCTAGGTGCTTGCTTCAAGTCATAGAGAGCTTTATGCAATCTGTAGACATGGTTGGGCTTGTAAACCTCTTCAAATCTTTCGGGTTGTTCTACATGTAGCTCTTGTTTTATATACCCATTTAAGAATACACTCTTTTACATCCATTTGATAAAACTTAAAGCTTTTGAGGCATGCATAGGCTAAATGGATTCTAATAGCTTCTAATCTAGCCAGGGGTGCACAAGTTTTTTCAAAATCTATTCCTTCTACTTGATTATAACCCTTCGTTACGAGCCTAGTTTTTTTTTCTCACAATTCTTTTTGACTCATGACCCTTTTTTCATAAAAACCCTGCTTGTACCTATTACTTGTTGGTTTTGGGGTCTAAGCACTAGAGTCCAAACTCGATTTCTTTCAAAATGGTTAAGTTATTTTTGCATTATTGCAATACAAAATCATTTTATGTTCAACTTGAGAAACAAAGGCATTGTGTGCCATATGTTCACGAGTTTCCCTTCTGGTTTCCATTGTCATTGGGTTACCAATAATTTGTTCCAAGGGGTGATCAACTATGGACCTATAGTTCTTAGACCCACTAGATAAAAAGTATAAGAGTGTGCCCAACATCCAGTTTGAGTCAAGTCTTTTGTTCTTCACCCAAGAGGTAATTTGTATTTGAGTTATCCTTAAAAAGTGAATAGTCTCTTTGTTAATCCATAAAGTTGGGCAATTTTTTCGCCTTTAAAATTGAGCGGAGTGTGTTTTAGACTATGACCATTTTGACTTATGTATGGAGCTTTATCGTATGACTAGAAGTGATTTTATTTTCCCACATTGTGTTTTGTCCAAGTTGGGTCTATATGTCATTTTTATCCCTAGATTGTGAGGGAGAAGTAGATGAAGAAGTACAAGAAAGAGGTATTTTGTTCCACATGTTGTGATAATTTTTGTATAACCAAAATATTCAAGAAAATGGAGAGAACAAAGGATGAAGAATTTTGTATCTATGAAGATTTTTTTTTAGCAATGAAGATTGAAGACTAAGAATCATTTTCATTGCAAATTGAAGTTATAAACTCCACCTTGAAGGGGAGTGTTGAAGAGTAGATATAGAAAAGTCTTATATGACCCTTACAGTAAGAAGTTTCACAAAGCCAAAATTAATATAGTGAAGTCTTATAGGAATCTTCAAGAAGAATGTCTCATGGAAGAGTCTCAGTTAAAGGTATTTTAGTTATGTTTGTCTTCTATTTATGTTTAGTTGTTTAATTGTTTTAAGATTCATCTTTTGGTGTTTAACTTTGGGTGTAGGATAAGGGTAGTTTAATTGTAATTGGATTCTACCTGTTTCCTCTATTATAAATAGAGGCTTATGTACTCAAATTACATCAAGTTAATGAAGTTTTTTTCTTTTCCAGAAATTCAACAATCTTCTAGTCGAACACTCAAATGGCCTATGGCTCCACATTTGTCTCAGGTATCGTTATGCATAGGTGTTGTTGTGACCTTTGTCACATTTGACCTATTAGAACTACTAGATTTTCTTTCTATTATAGTCTCGTTGACCTTAGCTCTAAGTTTCACTTTTCTCACATGATGTTCTGATTTGTCTAGAGGGGTGACTTTTCCCAAGTTAATTTCTTTAAAGCATGGGATAAGTCAAGGGCTTTTCTATCAGCTACACCTTTGTGAGATTTCAGCAAATTGTCTTCTTCTTGAAGTTCTAAAATCCTAGAGCAAAATTTATCAACTTTTGTTTATCAAGTCATGAATATTTGAAGAATGGAGTTAATATCTTTCACATTCTGAGATGAGCCCAGTGCTTTCTTGTTTTTTGGCTCTTCTAGCTTGATGAAGCAATCATTTTTCAAGGATTCAATTTCCTTTTCTAGTTTTGAAGTTGCCCTCTCAATTTCTTGTTTTCTTTTTCCTTTGTCCTATGTGAGGACATGGACTCATTTAGTTGTCTCGTAAGTTCTCTCTTGTTTGATTCCTCACAACTACCACTCTCTAAAGTCTCATCTCGATATGAGATAATGTTCCCTACTAAACATGAACTCATTTAGTTGTCTCATAAGTTTTTCCTGTCTGATTCCTCACCACTACTACTACCACTCTTTAAAGTCTCATTTTGATATGAAATAATGTTCCCTACTAAACATGAATGCATACAATCTTCAATACCTATGATATCACTATGTAGTGCACTCAGAGTGGAAGAGCCACATTTCATGTTCTTAGAAAAATTAGATTCTAATTTTTCCTATAAATCCTTCAGTGATTTACAAGATGAAGAAAGAATGTAATAATTCATCAACAAAGGAACTAAGAATGAATTCCATAGCCTTAGCATTGCATCAATTTTTACAATGTCTAAATCAAGCTAATGATATAATTGTTTAGGAATAATCCTTCCTTTGATATTTTGAGATGGGATGAAGGGTCCACTAATTATTGGTTCTCATAATTCAAATTAATTATAATTTTCCACCATTGGGATTATGAAGCAATGAGCATGGGAGTAATAGGGATCATGACCTCCTTGGAACATAATGTTTCCTTGAGATATGTTAGAAGATGGGCTCAAGTCCACACGAGTATGGAGAAGGCCCACACGTCCAAGAGGGGTGGCATGATTGTAAATAATGTGTCATCTCATAAAGATGGCACGATGGTGTAATTAGTCAAGGTGAACATGTCTACTTGTCTTTTCTCTTGTAAAATTTGTAGCCCTAAGGGCATTATAGGTATTATAAATTCCTCTCAAAAACTATAAATAGAGACCCTTGGTTTGGGGTAGAGCTTAAAGCTCTCTCATCTTCTCCTAATTCGTGGAAGCTCTCTCTCTCTTAGCCTAAAGGCTCTCCCTCTCTCTTTTTCCTTTCTTTCTTCTCTACTTGAGTGTTCTCTTTGATCTCCTCCTTTTTTTTCTTCTCTCTTCCTTCTCTTCTCCCTCTCTCATTTTGCTTGAGGTCTAAGCACGGGGTCTTAAATTCAACAAGATGCCATTGAAATAAATTAAGGAAACCAATTAATATTTTAATTTCAAACTTTTGGTTTGTTTTGACACCAATTATTAGTCTAGGTGGCTTCTCGAGAGGGGGGTAATCTGAGATATTGTAATTTAAAATTTGTGCTCAAATAAAAATTAAATCAGAAATTAAATGAACAAGCACACACTACAAGATTTAAATACATTTTTTTTGGTAGGCATAGTCACATGCAGAACCATGCGCATGTGGTGCATCGGTGTCTTGCATGCACGTGCATATGTGTCTCATATGCAATCAATATAGAAGAGAGTTTCATTGTATTTATGCCTCAAACATGTGCACATGACTTTCAAGTGTGTGTGTTTTTTCAAATTTTAAAATTGTTTGACAATGTATCAGTTCATTGTCATCACAAGAACATTGCTATTCAGTTGTAGAAAAAAAAGCCCTATGACACTTTCTTTTAGTCCCAACGATGAAAGAGATCGCATGGTATTCAGACACCAAGAGCAATGTCACTTATGACAAGTGTCTCTATTCTATTCACCAATCTTTTGTCTTATATCATTTCAGATATAGAAATGGTTCTTTATTTTCCATTACCAGCATCGATATTGGTTCTCTTGTTGACCTTCATTTTCACTTCAAGCTACACAATACATTGCTAGTACCAAACACATTAGATTTTAATTTTAGTTAGTAAGTTCACAATAGACAGCAACTGCTATATTGATTTCCATTTTGTCATTTTTCTTGTTAAGAATAAAGACAATCAACATATGTATGGGGCATGTAATAGAATAATGAACTATATGGGTTTGTTCATCAAGCTTCAATACTCTTAAGTCAACAACAAATGCTATAATTTTTTAGATAAACACTTAAAAAAACTAATTGTAACATTTGAATGAGCAAAATTTCCAAAAAAAAAAACCCTCAAATATAATTAGTAGAATACCCATTTAACCACTTGATGATCGTTTGAACGAACTATGTGAAAGACTGAATGACTGAAAAACATAAAGAATGACCATTTGAATGCATGCGAACCATCTATAGATAAGAGAGAGAAAAGGTTTTGTTTGGATGTATCAGCCCCAGAATAGAAGATAAAAGAAGTTGAAGGACCATTTGATTGGACAACCACTATCTAAATTGATAGGAAAGAGGAAAGCTTCTATTAAAGATTGTTTGCCCAAATGTTCGAACCAATTGTCCAATGAAGGTGTGAGAATAAAAAAAAGGAAGCAAGCTTCCCTAGAGAATATTGTTTGACTAGACTAACTCAAAATACATAGAAAATTTACTATTGAAACTTAGGATTCTATGATGTGTAATCACAATAGAAGAGGACTAAGGGGTGAGAAGGATAAAAGGTTTTAGGAGGAGAAGAGGAAGAGACAAATTTGGAGACAAGAGGAGGAAGATTAGAGTAATAGACTTGTCCAAACCCTCTCCTTTAAGTTGTATTTATAGATATCAAAAGTACTAATATTATAATAATACCCTTCACCCTAGTAAGAGTGAATAAGAAACATAAATCATAAATTAATTATATTATTCCCATCTTTAAGAGATGACTCTTTATTTACCATCATACCACTAATTTGTGGCCTATGGGCCTTCTCCTTATTCTATGGGCTTGACTTTCACACACTTGGACGTGTGTGCTTGGGCCCATCTTCCAACAGGTATAGAAAGTAACCATGTGACCAAGCCAACTAAATGGATGAAAGAAAGAAAATGAGCACCTTATGGGGATCATTCGATTAGGCCACAACCATTTCAATGGCTCGCTTTATAAACTTCACAGATGAATTTTCTAAGATTCGATTAAGGCATTATAGGTCACCAAAATTTGTATGGGATGTACCATGTCATTGAGCAGCTCAAACAAATCATTTCAAGTATTTTTGAAGATTATTTGTAGTATATTACTGACTTTTAGAAAAAGATAAAGAGTCATTTTTTGAGACAAATGCCTAGAAACTTTTAGTTTTCCTACTATTTGAATGAGCTCTATTTAATCGATTTCGCTCCACATATAGTTGATGAAGTATTGCCATAGTGAAAAATTCAAATTCAAGCTCTCCAAAGTCTTCTAAATAGCATGTGATTTTTAATTTCAAAAAAGCTAAATACATGTGCATTTGAATTTGTTGGAAGATGGGCCCAAACCCACATAACCAAGGAAGGCCCTCATACTCAAGAGTGCTGGAAGATGGGTCCAAGCCTATAAGATATGGACCCACCATGATCACACAAGTTGGTGGGATCCACCATGATCACGTGAGGTGACATGATGAGTCTTACACAATAAGAAGTCTTACAGAGCCGAAATTATCATAGAAGCATGTCTCACAGAAGAGTTTTAATTTAAATGTATTTTAGTCTTGTTAGTTTTCTATTTATATTGGGTTATTTAATTATGTTAGGACTTATCTTTAAGTGTTAGAGTTTGGGTATAATTAGGACAAAGGTAGTTTAATTGTAATTGGACTCTACTACCTTCCTCTATTATAAATAGAGGTTCATATACTCTGATTACATGAAGTTAATGAAGTATTACTCTTTTCCATTAATTCAATAGAATTTGAGATTTTTTTTTGTTGTGCTTAGTATTTTTGT